>NC_062294.1:10267500-10892500 GCF_902655055.1 Lutra lutra
TTTTCACATTCTGCGACTTTTTTCATGCCAGGCGCTGTGACTACTTCCCATACATTATCTCACTTAACAACCACAGCTCTATGGGGGTACATATCGTTATTATCTCAACATAATAAGTGAGGAAAATGAGGTTTGGAAAGATAAGCCCTTGCGCACAGTGTCCAGGCTAGAGACCACATTATCAGGTGTTTGGAAAGCATGACAGGAACAGAGGTTATGACAAGTCAGGAGGGTGGTGGGCATTCCCATCTATTGGAAGGCGCATGTAGGCTCATTACTTGGTGAGGGCCGGCATGCTATTTTTCTACTTGAACCTCTGCTGTGGGTTGATGAATGCAGAGACATGGAGGCCTCTGCTGAGTCTTATGAACCTAGATTTTTCTAGTTGCTAAATAGGGACAGTGGCACTTTTGCAAGCTTCCATTTATTGCCACTGAAGAAGGCTTGTTGGGGGAAGGGGTCAGGGTTTTTTAATTGTGATTTTAATATGAAAAAGTGTTTTCCAAAACTAGCATGTTTTTGTCATGATTAAAAGGATCTTTCTGCCTTATATCATTTTTTAAAAACTGTAAATGTGAAGGCTCAAGTCCCTTGACATTTCTATTTAATTAAAATGATTTACAAACTAAATAAACAAATAAGTGAATTAATCATACTAGCTGCAATAATCATTACCTTTTTGTGACCCAGATTGAGGTTGGTATATGTAAATGATGCAAAATTAAGAGGGGGGGTGTCTCACCTTTTCTTTGGACGGGGAAAATGATGTCACAAGTCAGATACTTCATTTTCCAAAATTAAATTTTAGATTATTTAATCTTTCCATAATTTGTTGATATAGATGAAAACACATTTTGTGATGTAGAGCCAATGAGAATTTTTCTGTAAGTTAAATGGTTTATATTAAAAATGAAGGCATATATGTGCAAAAGAAATGGATTTGATTGTATAAATAGTTTGGGAGACTTCAAGACATGACTTATTGATTGATTGATAATTTTAAGTTCAGAAGTGGCATTTAATAGTCTTAACTCTTTACAGTTCCTTTTTCAGAACTCTTATGATGGGAACACCTGGGTGGCTCAGTTGGTTAATGTCTGCCTTTGGCCCAGAGTCCTGGGATCAAGTCCTGCATCCAGCCCCTTGCTCAGCGGGGAGCCTGCATCTCCCTCTGCCTGCCTCTTTCTCCCACACACTCTCTGACAAATAAATAAATAAATAAATACATACATACATACATATCTTAAAAATAAAAAAGAACTCTTTTTTTTTTAAAAGCCACCCAGTCTGGGCTATATTATAATAGTAGTCCAGACAGACATAGATAAAAATGCACAGTTCTTAATTTTAATATTTTTATTTATTTTTTAAATTTTCATTTATTTTTTATTTTTTATAAACATATAATGTATTTTTATCCCCGGGGTACAGGTCTGTGAATCGCCAGGTTTACACACTTCACAGCACTCACCATAGCAGATACCCTCCCCAATGTCCATAACCCCACCCCCCTCTCCCAAACCCCCTCCCCGCAGCAACCCTCAGTTTGTTTTGTGAGATTAAGAATCACTTATGGTTTGTCTCCCTCCCAATCCCATCTTGTTTCATTCATTCTTCTCCTACCCCCTTTAACCCCCCATGTTGCATCTCCACTTCCTCATATCAGGGAGATCATATGATAGTTGTCTTTCTCCGATTGACTTATTTCACTAAGCATGATACCCTCTAGTTCCATCCATGTCGTTACAAATGGCAAGATTTCATTTCTTTTGATGGCTGCATAGTATTCCATTGTGCATATATACCACATTTTCTTTATCCATTCATCTGTTGATGGACATCTGGGTTCTTTCCATAGTTTGGCTATTGTAGACATTGCTGCTATAACATTCGGGTGCACGTGCCCCTTCGGATCACAAAAAAGAACTCTTATTATGGAAAATCACACCAACTAGGGAAATAGTATTTTTAAGAAATCTCCACATAATCACTGTCTGTATTTAGCAAAGATCAACCTTGTGTTCATCTTTTTTAAAAAATCTATCCCCACGCCCCATGTAGTTTTACTGAAGTTTGTTTTGTTTTGTTTTGTTTTTAACTGAAGTATTTTAAAATGGGTTCCATGTATCACGTTAAAATGGAGTGGATAATATGGAAAACAAAGGTAATGCATGGTCCCTGAGAGGACAGGGTTTGAAACCTGGTTTTGGAGATACTACTGTGTACTACAGACCATGAAACCAGTACATTGTGTATATTGGCTTACAGTCAACTTCCCAAAGCCTTGGCCTGTGCTTTTTATAGAAAGTAACAGAACAAAAATAATCAGTGCTGATTGGAATATTTGAAGAAGGTGAATGGAGAAGCGTGTGTATGTGGGGAGAGAGGGTGCACCAGTCCTGCGTAGACAGGAGGGATTACAGAAGAGGACAGTGGGACACCTCAGATTTTGAAAAAAGTAATTGCATGGTGAAATGGTACTTAAGGAAGAATAACATATAGAATGAAGCTGAGCATAGATGTGAGGGGGGGAAGAGGCACTCTGGAAGCAGTGGGGGCAGGAGTTTATGGACGATGAGAGTACCAATAGTGGGAAGTAAGAGAAAGGGGAGGATCTTCACACATCATCAGTAAATATACATTCTTTTTTTTTTGTGTGTGTGACTGGAAAATACAATCAAAACATTTTAATATAGACATTCTAATTTGGACAATATAGAAAAGTCTGAAAAAGGAAAGAGAAACTGACCATGTTTTCATTGCCTGGAGATGATGAATGATTAGTAACATTTGTCCTTGACTCTGGTTTTATAAATAATAAGTCTTATTTTTAAGAGCAGTTTTAGGTTCAAGGAAAAATTTAGTAGAAAGTATAAAGAGTTGCCGTACATGTATCCCTGCAGCCATCCCAAATCTCAACACCTTGTACCAGAGTGAGCCTGCATTGACATATCATTGTCACCCAAGGTCCATAGTTTACATTAGGCTTCGCTCCTGGTGTGACGTATGCTGTGGGCTTGGACATATGTGGAATGGCACGTATCTACCACGGTAGTGTCATATGGAATAGTTTCACTGCCATGGAGGTCTCCTGTGTCCTACTTGCTCATCTCTTCCTCCCCTGTAACTCCTGACAGAGTCACTGTGTTGGAATCGTATCATATGTTTCCTTTTCACATTGTCTTCTTTCACGTAATAAAATGCATTTGTTTCCTCTGAGTCTTTATTTTTTAAAGTATTTTTGCTTTAAAAATTTTTTTAAAAAATATTTTATTTATTTGAGATAGAACGACAGTGAGAGAGAGAGAGAGAGAGCACAAGCAGGGGAAGGAGAAGCAGACTCCCCGCCAAGCAGGGAGCCTGTTGTAGGACTCAATCCCAGGACTCCAGGATCATGACCTGAGCTGAAGGCAGATGCTTAACGGACTGAGCCACTCAGGCGCCCCCTCCATGTCTTTTCATGGCTTGATAGCTCATTTCCTTTTGACATTGAATAACATTCCATTGTCTGGATGTACCACAATTTATTTACTCCTTCATCTAACTGAAGGACATCTTGGTCGCTTCCAGGTTTTGGTGTTAACGAATAGAACTGCTGTAAGCATCCATGTACAGGCTTTTGTGTGGACAAAAGTTTTCAGCTCCTCTGGGTAAATACCAAGGAGTGTGATCGCTAGATTGTAGGGTGAAAGTATGTTTAGTTTTGTAGGAAACTGTCAAACCATCTTCCAAAGTGTCTGTACCATTTTGAATTCCTGCTAGCAGTAGATGAGAGTTCCCTTTGCTTCCCATGCTCACAAATATTGGGTTTTGTGTTCTGGATTTTGGCCATCCTGATAGATCTGTAGTGGTATCTTTTTTTCATTTCCATTTCTCTGATGACAAATGATGTGTGGAGGATCATCTTTTTGTATGCTTATTTGCCATCTGGCTATCTTCTCTGGTGAGATATCTGTTAAGTCTTCTGTCCATTTCCCCCCTCTAGCTGTATTGAGGTGTGATTGACAGATAGAAATTGTATATATTTAAGGTGTACAGTGTGATAATTTGTTATATGTATATGTTATAAAATTATCATCACAATCAAGCTGATTAACAAATCCATCACCTTATCTAGCTACTGGTGTTCTGTGCATGTGTTGGGAAGACTTAAGATCTATGCTTTTAGCAAATTTCAGATATACCATACATCTTTATTAACTACAGTCACTCTGCTGTATGTTTCATTTCCAGAATTCATTCATCTTATAATTGAAAGTTTGTATCTTTTAACCAACATCCTCCCGCTTCCGCTGCTCCCAGAGATCCTGGCAACCACCATTCTGCTCTCAGTTTCTGTGAGTTCATTCTATAGAGAACAGGGATCATAGTGGGTAGGCAGCTAACATAGCCCATGGCAGATAAGAGATCATCCTTCTGGGCATTTAGATAAGAGTAAGAACTATCCATTATGTATCTTCCACTTTCATATTTCTTCAAGAGAACGTCTGACAATTGGTATCTGGTCTTTAGCTATAGGTTGAATATATAAATGGATGAACAAATGCTTGGTCTTTGATAACTTGTAATTTGGACTGAAAATTACCCAACCCACTACAAATAGAAAATCAGGAAGGATAGTGTGAATACCCTGAAATTTTGTGCCCAGAGAAAATTTTCAGTTATAACTGAAGAGGATCTGAAGTATCATATTAACTAAATTTTCCAGCTTTTACGTACGTGTGAAAGCTTCGGAAGTATCAAAGATTTAGTTTCCCTTAGCACTGCTTGAGCCTCAGATGCAGACACAAATGGGCTCCTTACCATCTTCCCACTTAACCATTAACTCTAAGCAAGGGCATGTTTCAGTCTCCTTTCCCGGAAATGCTGCTGTAGCCGGACGAAAGCTTCAAGAATAAAAAAGGTTTAATCAGGGAGTGCTTTGCAGTATACTTATTGGTGTTGTGTCTTAGAACAAAGCTTTCCCATAATGGTTCTTGGTGCATGAGGGCGTAGGTAGTTTTCTTGATATGTGAATCGGAGCTTGGTATATATTAGCAGTTGATTTTGCATGAAACATCCAGGTAATATACAATGACTTTTTTCTGTTACATAAAACTTGGGATCTTAATGGAAGAATTTGAAATTCTTTGAGAACTATGGGGGAAAAGACATTCACTATCAGTATATGATTTAGATATTAAATGTCAATGTAAAGCCCTCATGGTCTCATAATCATGATACTTGCTGCTAACGTTTTGCTAGATTTCCTTACTAGATCTAACTTCATGTCATTTAATAAATGCATGCTCATTGTAAGAAATAAAAGTGGCACAGAAGGTAGGTATCAGTTGCTTCCTGAAACCCCAAGGCTTGTTCTTCAGAATTGACTAGTGCTACTGGTTTATAGCCTATTTTTTTTTTCCAGATATTTTAGCATGTTTAGTTTTAAAGCTTAGAAAGCATTCGCCACTGCACTTCGTCTTGTTCCATGAGAAGAGGAACAGTGGGATTTTACTTAACACAGAGAGACTGTACTAAGGGTCATAACAGATATTGCATTTGAGTTGAATATGAAAATCTTCCAGCTCAGCCAAAGAACCGCTTTGTGCCCAGATCTTTGTGCTCATCTCTGGGCTGTTCACTTAAGTTCTTGGTGCCATTTATCGCTTTAAAAAGAGATGATAATATGTTTGGAATGTATAATTCAGTTATTTCATGAATACTTATTTATAGCACAGCTACAATATGCTTGGTGCAGTGGTGGGTACTCAGAGGACTATGGAAAGGGTACTGAGCAGAGTTTGTATGTATTGCAAAGGAAAGAATGCAAATTTGGCGACCGGTTGTTCCAGTGACCTATTTTTAATATAACAGATGTGCCTAATACCTAGTGACAATGCCCCCAGTACTGAGATCACAAATATGCCAGTTCAGCGGGACTCTCATCTCTGCTCCATGCAGCATTATTGGAGAGGCTTGGCTGAGGGATGGAGGATATGCTTAGAAGATGGCTCACACACATGATTGGCAAGGTGGTCATGACTGTGGGCTGTGAGCTCTGCTGGGGCTCGGGGTGTGTGACCTTGCTGCTTCTCTGCATGGCCTTCTCCACAAACTTAGCTGTAGCATTGTGGCTGGTTTCCAAGAGTGAGCATTTCAAGAGATAGAATAGCTGCCAGTTCCCGATTTCTTTGGCCTGGAAACTGGACAGTGTCCCTCCTACCACAGTCTCTTAATCAGACTGGCACAGAACCAGATTCAAGTCCAAGAGACTCAGACCCAGTTCTCAACAGGAGGTGTGTTAAAGGGATCTGAGGTTGGGTTGCGCCATTTCTCTCTCTCTCTCTCTCTCTCTCTCTGTGTGTTTAATGTGGAACTCTCGTCTTTCCTGTGGTAAGATCACTCATCTTTCTGTGGGAACTTCTTCACTCCTACCCCATTCCATAGAATGCTGGTGAGGCTTCCACTCTGTTTTCTGTCCACTGACCACCAAGTGAGTCTAAAATTTCTGGCCAATAGCAATGCTATATGCATATGGCCAAACTGATTGATTGGGCTCAGAGTGAGCCAGTGGCTCCGGTAGGTCTATCTTGTTCTTTCAGTGGGACTATTAACAACAGAACCAAGACAGAGCATTCCTCCCCAGTTCTTCTGCTGTTGTTGGTGACAATGGTAAAAGCCTGTGGCCATGCCATCACTCTTCACCACATAAAAAGAGCTTGTCTACAATAGGTTTTGAACTTCTTTCTTTTTTTAAAATTTAAATTCAGTTAGCCAACATACAGAACATCATTAGTTTTTGGTGTAGTGACTAATGATTCATTAGTTAAATATAACTCCCAGCACTCATCACATCATGTGCCCTCCTTAATGCCCATCACCCAGTTACCCTGTCCCACCTACCTCCCTTTCTACAAATCTCAGTTTGTTTCCTGGAGTCTAGAGTCTCTCTTGGTCTGTCTCCCTCTCTGATTTCTTCCCATTCAGTTTTTCCTCCCTTCCCCTATGATCTTCTGTGCTATTTCTTATATCCACATATAAGTGAAACCATATGATAATTGTCTTTCTTTGCTTGACTTATTTCACTTAATACTCTCCATTTCCATCCATGTTGATATAAATGGTAGGTATTCACCCTTTCTGATGGCTGAGTGATACTTCATTGTATATATGAATCACATCTTTTTTTGGAATCACATCTTTTTTTTTGGAATCACATCTTCTTTATCCATTCATCTGTTGAAGGGCATCTCAGCTCCTTTCACAGTTGAGCTATTGTGGACATTGCTGCTGTGAACGTTGGGGTATATATTTGGGGTAAATACCCAGTAGTGCAATCAGTAGGTCATAGGGTAGCTCTATTTTTAACATTTTGTGAAATCTCCATATTGTTTTCCAGAGGGGCTGTACCAACTTGCATTCCCACCAACAGTGTAAGAGGGTTCCCCTTTCCCTGTATCCTCACTAACATTTGTTGTTCTCTGTCTTTTTAATTTTAGCCATTCTAACTGGTGTAAGCTGGTATCTTATTGTGGTTTTGATTTGTATTTCCTCAATGGCTAGTGATGTTGAACGTTCTTTCATGTGTCTCTTGGCCATTTGTATGTCTTCTTTGGAGAAGTGTCTGTTCATGTCTTCTGCCCATTTCTTGACTGGATTATTTGTTTTTTGGGTGTTGAGTTTGATAAGTTCTTTATAGATCGTGGATATCAGGCCTTTATCTGATATGTCATTTGCAAATATCTTCTCCCATTCTGTGGGTTGTTGACTGTTTCCTTTGCTGTGGAAAGGAAAGGAATGAAGCCCCAATAGTTCATTTTTGCTTTTGAAACAAAAGAAACCCTTGCCTTTAGAGACATGTCTTTCAGGAAGTTGTTGTGGCTGAGGTCAAAGAGGTTACTGCCTTTTTTCTCTTAAAGGATTTTGATGGGTTCCTGTCTCTCATTTAGGTCTTTCATCCATTTTGAGTTTATCTTTTTGTATGGTATAAGAGAATGGTCCAGCTTCATTCTTCTGCATGTGGCTGTCCAATTTTTCCAGCACCAACTGTTGAAGAGACGGTCTTTTTTCCACTGGACATTCTTTCCTGCTTTGTTGAAGATTAGTTGTCAAGAGAGTTTGAGGGCCTGTTTCTGGGATCTCTGTTTGGTTCCATTGATCTGTGTGTCTGTTTTTGTACCAGTACCATGCTGTCTTGATGATTACAGCTTTGTAATATAGCTTGAAGTCAGGCTTTGTGATGCCCCCAGCTTTGGTTTTCTTTTTCAACATTCCCCTGGCTATTTGGGGTCTTTTCTGGTTCCATACAAATTTTGGGATTGTTTGGTCCAGCTCTGTGAAAAATGTCCGTGGTATTTTGACAGGGATTGCACTGAGTGTGTAGATGGCTCTGGGTCGCATAGACATTTTAACAAAGTTTATTATTCCAATCCATGAGCATGAAATGTTTTGGGTTTGAATTTCATATGCCATATAAATACTTGTTATATTAAATAGCTTCCCTGGATGTCAGTCACCTGCCTTGGTAATAATATGTACCTTGCAAGGTTGTTACAAGGACTAAATGGGACACGGTAGACACTCACTAAATGGATTATAATTATCATAGCATTATTGATTAATCTAGGTATAAATGGATGAAAATCTTGAAGTTCTATAAAACAAGTTACCAAATGTTTGAAGTTATATATATCTTACTTTTAGAGGGCATGAAAAGTTGGTCAAAGGAAGAGTTGTTAATTATATCATTAGCAAAAGTGAATACACATGAAATATATATTGGTTTGCATTCATGGATCCACATTATGAGGAATCTCAAGTTAGTTATTAGAATAATTAGACATTACAGATATAAGTGTGATATTGAATTATCCATTTGTTTCCCTGCCTAAAGTACAGTGAATTAACTAAACTTTATGTTTATATGTGACAGTTGTGGAATATTTACTTCCTATGGGTAGCATCTCAACAGATGTCTAGAAGATACGGGCTGTTACGAGGATGAAGGAGGGAGTGTAATGTCAATATAAGGAAACTATACTCATTTCAGAAATGTCATCCTCATGGGAGTTTAAATATAAACATTTCACCAAAAAAAAAGGGAATGTACCTACAATTGCAGCCATATCCACAATTAAGTTGAGGTTTATTTTTCTTATTTCTGTACTTCATAAATAAAACCTTACCGTTTCACCAGTGATTGAATACATATCTCATCAGTGATAAACTCAGTTCTCAGTTTTGAAACCATATGTGGCCCAATTTTGTATTCCTATCTTCTCCCAAATGGTCTGAGTAGAAGTTCTTTCAGATACAGTGTGTATCATGTGAAGTTGTCCCTAAATATTGCTGCTTTCCGATGGTTATCATATATACAACTCAGCATAAAGCATGGGATGATGGTTAATGCCATTGTTTTCAGTGGATTATTCACTTACTGAAAAGCATAGACACATATACCAACAAGAGTAAATGGGATATACCTTCAGGAGGAACCAAAAGTAGAAGCTTCAAGAAAGCAAAAACATACGGTACATATGCCCTGGAAAAATGTTGGAGCAGCGAAAAGTGCCAAGGCCCATTGAATGTGTTCGTTATGTTTTGTATCATGTGGTTCTCATACAGGAAAGCTTGATCTCGAGATGCCGGAGCTTGCCGTGTCCTAGACGGTAGATGGAGGGAAATCCCTACAGAGATGCATCTGATCACGGTGCTGTTCTAACTCACAGAATAGCCTTTTCTGTCATGCCCAGGTGTGCAGTGCCACAGCGTGTCTTCGAACTTGAAGCAATTTGGAAGTCTGCTAAAAGAGAAATCAGAATCTGCGGTCCATGGAAATCTGCCTACCCCGCTCATAGTTTTTTAACTTTTATTACTGTTTTTATTCTGTAGCTGTTCTCATCGTTCCCATTAAGCAAAGACTTACTGCTCCCAGCATTTCATATACAAGAAAGCAAAGTTACTAAGGTCCTCTTCTCTCTGTCTGAAGGAATAGGGGGAAAAATCAACAAAAATGACTCCACTTAACTGAGGAAATGGCCCTGCGTATGTTCAAGTGTCAGCTGCTTCTGCCTTACGTCTCAGGGTGCTGAGATGAAGAAGTCTGGGCAGGATAACAATACTATTAAGTAGATTCATAGCCCATTGAGAGCTCATTAGTATGTGCCAGAAAGGGGAGAGTGGGCAGGGGAGTACTCTAGGCTCTCTGTCTGTCCTTGGTCTGTTCTTCCCTGACATCTGGATGAGGACATAAGTGACACTTTTATGATTTTTGTAGGAGAAAATGACCTTGGCAAGCTTGAGTAATCCATAGGTTGCTTATAAGAATATAATAGAAACACATATAATAATAACATATAATAACACATATAATACCCTCCACTTAGATCTTTACATGAACTGTACTACATGAACAAAGAAAAAACGCATGGTGTATAGTAGGCTCCCATTTTGTAGGAAAAAAAAGTCAAAAGAGCTACACGTTTATATAAACCCACCTGTGTGCATACCTATCTGGGACTATTTCTGGAAGGAGCTGGAAATACGGTGACAGTGGTTGCTATAAAGAGGGTCTGAGGAACTGGGGATCTGGACAGCAAGTAATACTTACCTTGTCCCAAGTACATTTTTTCTGTTGCTTGAATTTTCTTTTTAACTATTTAATTTTTTAAAACGTCCGTATGTTAGTTTTTCTGAAAATACACGTAATCAGAAGGAGCAAGTGAGGATGCCTAGGAAAAAGGACAGTGTGGATTAACGGGAGCCAAACGGAAACCCCCGAGGGATTATGGTAATTGTAAATTCCAATTTGAATCAGAGTGCTTGGGTGTGGCCAGTTGACAACAGAATGAATCCAGTGGATTTCAGTTGTTTGTCTTCCTTACTGGACCATGATGATCTCTTGGAACGCAGAATATACGAGGTAGGAGATACCAAGGACACAGGAAGGACGGAGGTTAAAGTTCCCTTGGATTCCTGTTTGGAAAGTTGTGTCTGGTCAGAAGGACCTGGCACCCTATTCAGTTTACCTGGTTAAGGGAGTAGGTATAATAGTCCATGGTATTATGCTTAAATTAGTTTGTTGTTGTTGTTGTTGTTGTTTTAACAGGCCAAAATGCCTCTTCCATTTGCTGGGTGGACTGCCCAATGTTATTCCCTAGGCTTTTAATTTTCCTCCAAAACCAGAAGATTACCATGCTAGATCCTTAGATTTGAGCCAAGAACAAAACTAGAACCAAATACATCCAAAATGATGATCTAATTTTTTATTTGTAGGAAAGTTTATTGTCGGTAAAGATCTCTGAACATTAGCCTAAATTAGGAAAGGCGGCGGGAAAATCAACTTTCTTGACATCTTAAGGGTGTTTGCAGGAGTGTAGTAGATGAGACTATATGATTACCAAAGATGTTTTCCATTTTGAGATGGTATGCAATGCTTATTTTTAGGTGGAAAATATGTTGTTATTCATTTTGCTATACTACAACTGTCTTTAGCAGAATTTCCCCTTCATACTTGCTGTTCTTATTGGCATTTACACTTGTTTTTGCCTCATGTTCAATAATACCGTCACTTTGGAAAAAGGTAGCAATACAACAGTGTCTGCTAATGTAAAGCAGTTAAATCTGACTTTATTTAACCATAAAGATATAATGTGGTTAGAACATTTGGTGGTATGTTCTAGGTTAATCATGTAACTTGATTTCCTGTGTTGTTTCATACTCTATGAGTCATTAATTGCACTGGAGTGTATTGGAACAGTAGTGAGAAATACCCTACTTCCATCAGAATCTGTATTTTATTTTATTTTATTTTATTTTTTAAAGATTTTATTTATTTATTTGACAGACAGATCACAAGTAGGCAGAGAGGCAGGCAGAGAGAGAGGGGGAAGCAGGCTCCCTGCTGAGCAGAGAGCCCGATGCGGGGCTCAATCCCAGGACTCTGGGATCATGACCTGAGCCAAAGGCAGAGGCCTTAACCCACTGAGCCATCCAGGTGCCCTAGAATCTGTATTTTAAAAGTAGCTTTAAGTTGTAGAATATAAATATATGGAGTACATAGATAGATATTCTGTATAAATATATGGAATAAAAAATTGTTAACGGGAAGCTTTCTGACCATATCAGCCTCTGTGTGCTCCTCCCTGCTCCCTCTAGCGTTTTGTCCTTATTCATTTTTAAGTATGGAAGAAAAACAATCTGGATGCTGGGGAGACTGGAGCCAGCCTGGAATTAAGCCAATAGGCAGAGATCATCTTCCCTAGTTACCTTCGAGCTTTCTTCCAGTGCTGAAGCTGAACCAGCAGCACTCCCAAGCAAACCTATTTTAACCACTATTTAAAGAGATTCCTAAAAGAAACAAAAAATCTTCCTCACAGGTGCAGATCATTTTTGCTTAATCTCTACCTTCCACAGAGCAGGGGTTTTAGAATAGTTTCTGTTGCTCATGGCCCCGCTGGAGGATGCAGCGGGTGCTTGAAGAGGATGTCATAGACACCTGCTGCCCTGGGACTCTGCCTCCTTCCCACACCTGCCAAAACAGCTGGCTCCCTGCTTGGGGACAGAGACACAAAGGGTCCATTTGAATGAGTTACTTCTTTTGATTTGAGTCAGTAGGAAATTTAGTATATTGGAGGGAAAAATCTCAAAAAGTATTGTAAACACAACTGTAATGTGTACAGATGGAATGTAGCTGGACAGAGCATAGCAGTAGTGATCTTTGGATGGTGGCATAATGGTTATTTTAACATTCGCTCTATTTTCCTGGGGTTTTCATATTTTCCTATAATATACACCAACACCTTTTATAATCAGAAATAAGTTACTGAAAAAAAAATTTTTTTTTTTTTTTTGCCTTATCCAGACATCTCCTATCTAAAAGGATCATAGGATAACAACTTCATAAGACATTTCAGGATTGAAGTATTTTGTGGTCATGATTTATTTCCTCGAATCTTTTGTTTCCAAAATAGAAGAAACTAAAAGCATCTCCCAAAGCATTTCTTCCTGGCAACTCGTCTCAACCCCAACTTACGCATCCCTCTTGCCAGATTATTCCAGGTTATGTGGTGCTGTTGCTGGTTGGCTCCAAGGTAAGACAATTTTCAGAGCTCTGTGGGGAGAGACTGGTGGTCACTTGGAGCCACAGCCATGATGGGAGAAACTGAAACTTTGCCGGAGAAAAGAGCAGATAATAAATCGTTCAACCTATAAAAACTGACTCAACTGGGCCTAGAAGTCATTGGTTACTTTGATCTATTCCTCAGCTGCTTAATTTACTTATAGGGCAGTTCTGGCTCTGTGGGTCCTGAAACTGGAAAATAGACTTCTTGATAGTAAATCCTTTTGAAAGATTAGGTAGAACGCCAGTTGCTGTGCTCACAGCGAAGTGGTTCAGATTTCTGGGAAAATGCGCAAGAACCCGGCATTCATCGTTGTCATCTCTCGAGAGGAGACTTAGCGTTCTGAATTTGGTTTGGGGGGGTAGGTGACCTTCCTTTTCTTGTGTGTCCTCTGAAGGTGTTTGCACTTATAGCCTTGTACTTCTGCTACATTTTTCAGTTAAGCAACAAGTCATAGTTGTGCATGGCTCAAACTTTCATTTTCTGGCTTTTCCTGACATGATTTTCTATATTCTACCCAGGATGACATCACTGAAAAGTATGTGAAAAAATTTTTCAGGAAAGTCAAGAATATAAGCTTCTTCTTAATATACACTTTTATGAAATATAATCAGATAGACTTGGCTCTCAATGCCCTCCCCCATGCAAAGGCTCTTTAGTATAGCATGGTCTTGAGGAACAATGTTTTTATTTTGTGACATTACTAATATCTTTTTGTACTTTTGGGAGGGTAAGGGACCTCATTCTGTCTTCTCCCAGGGTGGTGTGGTGTCACCATCTCCACTCTTCATTACCTTTCTTGCTTTTTGGGTATCACCTGAAAGTCACAGAGACAACTAATTCTCCACTTCTTAAAAATGTTTATTTCTGCCTCCGCACCCAAGTCGGAAGGTTGGGAGTCACTCCTGATCATCTCTCCACCTCACTCTGTTCCTCCCCGCCCTTCACAGCCATGTAGTCACCCACCAAGTCCTGAGGCACCTGAGTCTTTGAAATCCCTCATGCACCTGTCCACCTTCCAGACCATGGACTGTTTTAGCTCATTTTTTTTTTCCAGCTCATTCTTGCATCAGTGCAGAATCTTTGTATAAATATCCTTGCTTCCAGTCTGGTCTCTATCTCACCCATCCCTTGACTGTCTGCCAGGTGGTTTCTCTAAAGTTTATGTGATCTGGTTGCTTTTTAAATTTAAAATCCTTTAATGACATACTTTTCTTTCTAGAATATTATTCACACAGTTATTCCTGACCTACTCTGGATGGAAATTTCCAGCCTCGTTTCATAGGACTCTTTCACACTATATTATAGCCATGCCTGATCTCTTGAGCACCTTCTCAGTGGGTCATGGTATCTCTCTTCCATGCCCTTAACACATCCTATTTCTTGGTCAGAAATGCCTTCTCTTTCTTAGCACCTTCTACTTTTTCACGAAATGGTTCCAGCCTTGCCTTCCCTACTCCTACTCATACTTTCCTCATATCTGCTTAACTATACATATTATTGGCTCTCATCCTTCCTCCATAATTTTAATTACTGGCTTTGCTTGGTGTTCTTCATACTAGATTATAAATTCCAATTTATTATTTGGAGGAAATAAGCATTTTTGGAGGGAATAGGTTGGGGGGGGCAAGAGTTTTTAATAGGAAGGTAAGGAATATATTCTTACTTTGAATACCCACTACTTCATCTTCCTATAATAAATAGTCTGACTCCGTTTCTGATGTTTGATTACTGACAGCTTTTAATCCTCATCACTCTTCTTTCCCTTTTGCCCCATGTTTGGGAAGGATGATAAGAAAGCCCAGGTTCTTCCTCCTTTGGCATGAAGTTCAAACAATGGAAGTTTTGGTCAGTAGGCAGGAACACTCACACCATCCCATAGCCAGCCCCCAAACCCAAGCCATTCCTTTTTTCTCTGCCGTGATCTCACAGCATCTCAGCTGTGTTTGGGAGCCTACCCAGCTCTCCACAGAACACTTCATTTTGTGAGCAACAACTGTTCACATCCTGTTGGTGAGTGTGTGGCATCATCAGTCTCTGTATCTGAACCAAAATTTGGTTGATTGAGGGCATCCATCTGCTTCTAAAGGGTGAATACAAGCCTCTCCAAACCCAATACACACATGAGTCTCCAGAGCTAATTAATATGGTATTTTATGCACATAATACTCACATAGTACTTAAGTAAAGATGACATATTCCAAAGCACCCAGTATGTACGCTCCTCCGTTCAGGGGAAGCTTGGTTTAGCTTTTTATCTGGAACATGAGAAGAGGCGAGGGCATGGGAATGGACATACGCATTTATCAACCACGAAGGGAATTTATAAATATGAACTCTTATTTATTACATCGTAGGTACTTGCTTCTCCCAGAGTGTGTTATGGATACCTGAAATGGCTGTTTCTACATTTCACAGAATATAAATCTGTTTCGGGGTAGGCCTTTTGTCACAAAATGTCCTTTGACTAGTGGGATGTTTTCTGTAAGCTGATTTTAATAGGAACACAGCACTGCCCCGTGACTTGTTTCCTGCAGCTGCCAACTTCTGTAAATAAGTCCAGTGAGCAAGATTTCAAGGTCATAATATCACTCCTGAAACCAAGCTTGGTCAGGTCCATGTAGGTCCCGGGCCCTGTGAAAGGGTTGGAGGACTCGTGATAAATCCAAGACCTCTTGCTCGAATGGTGGTATCATTGTAGTCTGTCTTCCTCTTCTGGACTTTTCAAGGTCATGGTGTCCTAGCCCTTGAAAGGACTCAACAAAGTGATGAATTCTGCATTTCAGGCCATATAAAAATCGTGTTAGTGACTGAAAGAACAAGAAGCCTCTTACTAAGTAACTAATCCAATTCAAGCACTTTGAAAATAGCTATAATGAAAATCACACCAGGAGAAGGACATCAGACGTCTGTTAGCAAAACAAAGCATAATGAAACCCTTTACTCTATTACAAGGACCCAAATCACAGGCTACTGAAGAGATTTTATGAAACACCACTTCTTTCTTCCTTCCTTTCTTTTTTAAAAATGTCTAACACATTGATGTAACTACACAAAGGAAATGTCAAAAATAGAAAATGTGTCCTATAATTCAATTCTTTTCAATATGCATCATTAGTGTTTGAGCCTTGTTCCAATGATTATATATTTTTCAGTAGATATAAATCTTTTATGTTCTATTTCATTTTAATGGATCATATATTTTTTTCTTTGGAAGCATAGGTTTCAAAATTATCATTTAAAAATAACTGCATGACAATAGATGTTATTAATGAATCACCTTTTCCAAAACTATATCCCTTTGGTTGGGCATTTAAAAGTTTTTCAGTGTTTTCTATTATAATTACACATAACAATGTTTTTTTTTTCAAGTGCAGAATCCATTTATATGTTGAATCTTTTATAGAAACACAGTGAGCATCTCTTAATTGGGTCGCTATATTGGTCTTTTTGCAAATAGGAGTAGGAAACTGCTAACAGAGTTCATAAACAGTGGTATTACTATGGTTGGAATTCTTTTAGACCAAATGATAATGCTGGATTTCGTTGTGTGATATTTCTTTCAACAAGCATATCAGAGCTGTTATATGCTCTTTAGTGCTTGAGCGCAGTGATATTAAACAATACGGCAAACTAGGTCATTACTCCCTAATACTGAAGACCTCATTTTTCAAGATAAAGACATACTTGGGAAAGAAATATTGTTAGCTTCCACCATTTACGAATATTCTACCTGAGGGGGAAAAACACATTATGTTGGCTTTACTTGAACAAAATATTACCATGAAAACAAAGAAAATATTAATTTATTGGAGCAAGAACTAATATTTAAAACAAAGACAGGTTTGGTCTTTTTCTTTGGGAAGTTGACATTTTAATGGAGGTGATGGACAAGTAGTAAAGAGGCAATTAAAATGTAGTGAGCTGCTAGGCCAATCCTAATGAAACTTGCCTTTTCTGTGATCAAGAATAATCTTTTAAATTATTATGATCATGGGAGGGAGGCTGTTAGGCAATGCGACAGACTCTGAAATGAGCGAAAATGATAAATGGATGTCCTTTCTGGTACACTTTTCCAGGTTATCTGTGTCTTTCACTGGCTTTGAGCTATTGTACAACTCTGTAAATTGTAGAAAACTGATAGTAATGCAAATGATTATTGTTTATAAAAATGTAAATAAATTTTGTCTGTTGCCATACAATTGATTGTTGCCTTGTGGCTATTTACCAGTTTTGTATCTGTTTGTAAATTCATTTCAGCATTCCTGATGGCCTGTATGTGTGTGTCTTCTCAGAATTCTTTGAACAAATTTTAACTTTTTACTGGTTCCCTCATTAATTAATGAGTTAAAATCTCAAGTGTTCATTTAATATTTGTATGGCGGTCATGATTTTAACTTTTTTATTTTTTCCCAAAGAAATACATCTTTTAGCACTAGGGTACAATAGCTGCTTAGTAATTCTCTTAGCCACCCTTCAGTTTAAAGGCCACACTTGGCATTTCACAGGTTTTCTAACAAGACTGACTTTCAGTGACTTAATTTTGCAATTATCCAGCCTAATTCAAGTCTACGAAGATTTATTGATCTCTTGCTCCATGCATGAGGATCAGAGATCAATAAGATCCACTTGGGTCCCATATAGTCCACATGGGTACAGTTACAACTCCAAGCCCGACTCTGCTGTGTGTTACTCTATGTGTAATAATAGAATCCTATGCAAAATGCCTTAGGAGACTGAAGAGGAAGCAATGAATTCCAATGAGATAGAATGTGTTGTGCTTCACCTAGAAGACAGAATTTTATTTGACTTTGAGTCTTATAGGATAAGTAAGGTTTTTACCAAAACAAAGTAAAGGACACATTTTCTAGAAAGTCAGTGGCATAAGGAAGAGTATCTTATCTGGAGAATAATCTCTCAGGTTGGTAGGTGTGGCTAGCATGGGGACATTGTGGAGGGTAGATGGAGACATGTGGAATTTGGGACAAGAACAGGAAAGCCTTATGTGTCGAGCTTTGGAATCAGGACTTGATTCTAGAGCAGTTAAGACCTGTCATGGGTTTTTAGGCAGAGTGATGCCAAAAGATTTTAACAGAGGGGAGATGGTTAGATTTGTGGTATCTTGAAATATTCTAGCTGCTAAACTGTTAGAAGAGATTTGTGATACAACCAGTGTGGATGGGTTGTTTTCACACTCAGCTTGGAAGGGTGCCCTGGACAAAATGGCCTGCTATCGCTTTTCCTTATTTTAGTCTTTCACATATATTCTTGGCAGTCTCCCCCATCATCATAATCTCAAAATTTTTCTTGATCACACACACACACACACACACACACACACACACACACAGGCTGATATCACTCACTGTCACATCTCGTACTGTCAGAGTGTTGGAGGGATCACGGGGATTTGGGGAATCCCACTAAAGAGAAATTGATTTTGAGATATATTTTGTTATGGATTAATATGTTAGACCGTTTGCAGTCACTTCCATGCAGAGATATGTTATTGCTAGTCATACTAGTATAGGAAAGTCTTCCAGGAATATCTTTTCATCCCGCTGTGCTGACCCACCTTGCACAGGACCTGAAAGCCCAGAACCAGAAAATCTCTGCTCATGTAACCACACCCTATGGCTCTGGGCACTACAAGTGATGGGAGAAGAAAGGCTTATCAGATGTCCAGAGCCAGACGCTAGTATCTGGAAAATTATTATTGAAGGTGTGCCAGATAAATAATAAAATCTTTTTGTGAATGTTTTCTGCTTTTTTTTTTTGTTATTTGTGATTTTTTATTCAGCTATAATTTTATATTAATAATTTTCTGTTGTTTCTTAAAGACAGATTTCCCCCAATTATATAAGCTTCATGTTCCATAAAACCTGGGTCTACCTTTGGGTGTGTGATGATAGATTTATTATAATAAAATTGTATGTTATAGTAAAATTAATAAAAATGCAACAGAAAGGTTTGGAGGTGATCTCTTCATCACCCATTGTCTTCTGACTCCCACCCTCACCATTGCACTGAAGATCTTGCCAAGTTTACCAATCACCTAATTACTATAATCTGGTGGGTAATTTTCTCCTTAATTTAATTTTTTTCTCCTTTTTTTTAAAGATGGGTTGGGGGAGGGGCCGAGGGAGAGAGAAAGAGAATCTGAACAAGGCTCCACGCCCACTGTGGTGCCCAGTGCTATGGGGCTTGAGATCTCATGACCTTGAGATCATGACCTGAGCCAAAATCGAGAGTCAGATGCTTAACTGACTGAGCCACCTAAGTGCCCCTCATTTATTTTAAAGCGATTCCAGAAATAAGCTGAAAATATATGTAAAGAATGCAGGAATTAGAGACATCTCTAAAAGTGTAAATTTTCATTCATCCCGCCCCCTCTCAATTCTGAGGTCCTCCCTACATCTAGTCACTTTCAGTAGTTTGGGGGGTTCTTCCGTATCTCTCTTTTAATGCATCTATATCTGTGTGTTTCTATGTGTGCGTGTGTTTAAACGCGTGCCTTGTTTCTATATGAACAACTAATTTAAATATTTTCTGTTAGTGAAGTACAGTTGACACACAATGTTATATTTGTTTCTAGACCAATTTTTTACATTTTTAACATTCTGCAACTTGCTTTGTTTTTATTTAAAAGTCTCTATCAGATATTTTCCATATAGGTACAGACAGATCCCCTCCTTCCTTATAATACTATTGAGATTACATAGGATGTGGGGATACCATGGACTTAGTAACCACTGCTTTAAGGAGAAACACTTAGGTATTTGCTAGTGCCTATGATGTTGCATGTGAGTATCCTTGAATATATAACATTATGTGCGTTTCTATAGGACAAACTTAGAGAAGCAGGACTGCTCTTGAGATTAGAAAACAAGGGTTATGTGTATGCATAAAATGGGCAGGAAAAATAAAGAGAAATGCGAAATTGAGAAGACAAGAGTTAACTGGGGATTCATCAAAACAGAGAGGAAATTTATAGTGAAATACAGGCTCTGTCTTCAAATAGGTTTGGAGGATAATGAGGAGGGATTTGGGAATGCCCTGGGATTTGTTCTGAATATTTGAATACCAGTTTGTCTCAGGGACTGAAAAGACAGTCAAACAAGATCTGTGTGGGATATTATGTACCAGGTCTTGGAGGCGAGGCTGACAATTTATGTGAAGTTTTACATAGCAATGGGGGCCGTGGAGACAGTGGCACTTGGCAGACTGTCTCTCCTGAGAGAGGCCATGTGCAGCAGGAGCCCTCCCTAGGACTCTAGAGCACTGGCTTAGGGTGACATCACTGGAACCGGAGAAGGCAAAATGTCAGACACTGCTAGGCAGCGGGGAGGAGTTGTAAGCCACTTCTGACAGCGTTTTGAAAATAATTGCAAAGGAATGACCGAGTTAGGAAGAGTCACAGCAACACACTTTACCTGAATCAGTGAGATTTAAGGGGAAGGATGAGCAAGCAGCATCTTTAGTGCCCACAAAGTGGTAGTTCTCAAACCTTGATTGTACATTAGGATGGCTTAGACAGCTTTTAAGAATCCTGATTCTCTGGCCTCTGCCCAGCCCGATTAAATCATAAGCTTGGAGACTGGATTCTGGCTTCCGTATTTTTGAAGCTCTCTGGGTGATTCTGATGCGTCCTAAAGACTAATGGAATTAAAAATAACTAACAGTGAGGATTCTTCTGTCACAAGGAGCTGTAGGAAATGGTCTTGACCAGTAAGACTCAGATCTGGAATATGCCCTCAAGTTATGTAGCATTTAGGAAAGATGCTTTCCCTATTTTACCCTCTTACAACTTATTCACTCTCGGAAGCTAGAGGCTTTTACTTCCTATTAGCAAATAAGTATATCTGTGGGTATGAAATCTATGGTTCATGTTTACTGATTTCAATGCATGGCAGATGGAATAACTAGCTGCTATGAGGAGGTATTTGTCAGATGTGCTTTTCCTGGGTTTATTATTTTGGACTTGACATTTCCTTGTGGTGTCATGGAGATGAAAGCATTAGTGGTTCACACAGGGTGTCCTTGTCTCTCAGTATAATTTATCATCTGAGGTGGGGAACTGCCTTGTATTCACCTGCAATTATTTCTTGTAATTAGAGCTGCCCTCACATGTAATAATGCTCTCCCCATGAGATCCCAGAGAATACATTTAAGGGTAAGGATCATTTACTTCTTCCCCGGTGAACTGATCCCTTACCCAGCCGTTTCAATTTGTATTGAAAAAGTGCCATGTGGGGTCAGTCCCTAGATGAGTTTATGTTATGTCATTTTGCCATGAAATATTTCTATAAAATTCCCCCCTTAGTTTAAGAAACATAGACTCAGAGGCAATGAAAGAATAAGAAAATACAGGGATTGCCGCGGGTCGAGTTCTTTGGGAAGCAGACTCAGACAGAGTTTAGTAAGCAGGATCTTTAGTAAGGAGAGACCTTGGGGCCAATGCTTGTTGAAGGGATGGACAGTTAGGAGTTGCGGACTTTGAGATGCATTCCACGCCCAACATCACTCTCGCCTGAGCCCGGGGGGGTGGGAAGGGTGCTTTGGGGCTCTAGTGACCATTCAGATTTGTCCCGAGTTGGGCCCGGAGGGTCAGGACTTTAAACTCCTGCATCTTTATAGACCAACCCAGGAAGGGGCAGGACCTTGGGTGCTGACAGCACCCCCAAAAGGTGGGGCAATGAACCTTCCCTTGCGGGATGATCTGGCACATACCAGGGTCCCTCACAAGGGTGAAAGAAATCTGCTCCTGCATTTACAAAGCCCATGGCTTGGTGAGCTAGGAAAGGAAGTCATTACACCTTCAGCTATATTCCATGGGTCCATGCTGTGACTGAGGAGTGGACAGGTTGCTAAGGATGCGGGGTGTGTGAGGGTACACACACAGGGAAGAAGCCGAGGGAGGCAGAGTGTCAAGCCATTCTAGACTCTTCAGCACCAAAGGTACCATAATCAAGTCATGAAGCCAGTTGCTCACTCGGAGGGATTGGGAGTAGTCATCATGGGGGAGACAGCAGAAACTCCGTGCTGTGTCTGATAACTGTCTGGTGTTCATCAAAAATACAGTGATTGGTCTGCTTTAAACAGAGCAAGATAAAAGCCGAATACTTCTTTTAAGTGAACGTGCATCTTGCTAGATGCGCGGAGGCAAACTTGGTGTGATTTTTCTTTTCTTCCACATTCTCTAACAAACAACAGCATCTTCTGCAATACACTGTGATTAGACAAAAAGTAATAAATGCCCAAGCCCCACAAAGCTCCCCTTTCTTACCTTCAACATCATTGATCTGAGCACAGCTGCCATGGAGAATTTGCAGCCCACTGGCTATATCTGTCGATATAAAAGCCTGAGTCATTTTCCTGCTGACACATGTTCCACTTTTCCCCTTCCTTTGGCAAGGAGGAGGGGTAGATGAGAAAACTGACCATGGAGCAGCTGCTGATTTATACTTCTTTTCTGGATCAGGGAATTCATATTGATTAGTTGGATGAATGAGTCTGTCCCTTTGTTTCAAATGATTAGAGTGACTGTCTGCCCTTGGAATATATCACAGCTCCGCTGTGACATAAGGAATAAGATCCACTGTGTTTTTTGTAAATCTCAATGCCTTTCTCATACTTATGAAATATACCTGTCGATGATACTTAACCTGGTTATGGAGAAACAGGTCTTTAGAGAGTTCTGAAGAATGTATGTGCCAGCAGGGACATCAAAATGTGTCAGATGGTTTCTTCAGGTTCTTTCATGTTGCTTAATGTATTTACTCTGAATTTGTCATCAAAGTGGTTGATGACATATTTGTTACTCACCGGAATTCAGTTTTCCTGTTATGATTCTGCTGTGGGATTTCATAATTGATCAGCGCTTCTACAAATAACTTCTGGCCGAGTTTCTCTTCTACAAGACTCACTTGCTTATGGGGACTGCTGGAACTGCTACTATAGGGCACTTCTATATTTTAATGGGACATTTGTCTTTAACATTTGTAATTAACATGTTTACAAGAATGTATTTAACATTTTATGCTTTCCAGGAATTGTGTAGGTGAGGTAACTATGTGAGAATATGTTTTTTTTATCGGTCTCTCTGCTCCACGTTGATTGTTGAAGGAAAAGATAGACTTTGTAACCAAATGTGCTTCATTCCTAAATTGTTAGAAACAGATTTATTTTGTGGAGCTCAAATTCATTTCCTTGAATTCTTCCCTTGGAACATCTGGTTTTTGTCTCTATGAGACCTCAACACAATATTCATCCTTCTCAACCTGGCAACCCTTCGGATATTGAAGACCGTTCTAAGGTTTTCCATTCATTTTCTCTTCTCCTAATAGACTGTATCTAGCTTCTCTAACCATTCAAAAATTATTTCAGTAATTAATAGTTTTTGAAGCTTAAGCCTACCTATTAATATCCCTCCAGATGGTCCAGGTCCAGGGGAAGAGGCTAGAGCCCGCCCTGCCCCACCAGCGGGAAGTTGTCTCTTCCTCGTCTGTTTTCCAATAGATTATTCGCTTCAGTTGTAACATTGATCCCATGCCACCCAGGTGATTTACGAGTTTCTTAGCTCCCCTTGTAGCTGCTCTCTGAGCCCCTTGGTTTCCAAGTGACCCAGAGACTGTTCTAATCAGTCGGGCATCCCTATCTCAGTAAATTCATACACGGGCAGGATGAAAGAATGAGGGATGTGGTGAAGGGTGAGCAAAGAGTAGTCGATGAGAAGAGTTTGGAATGGGATCGTCATCTTTTTTGCAAATGCTCTCTGGGAGTCAGTGTCTCTCATACAGAATTGGCCCTGAGTGAAAAAATACGTTCTCCAGACATGATAACTTTTGGTTGCAGTACAAGTTCAAGTAATCCTCTTTTCACCATACTCAAGACTTGAGATTTAAGTTATACCCTTGGCAGGTCTTCTGGATGCAGAGCGAATATCTATAAGTCTCCACAAATGCTCCCAACTCAGATGTAAGTAATCATGTTGATGCTTCATAATCGTACCAATCGAATGCATTTTTTTTTTTTAAGATTTTTTTATTTATTTGTCAGAGAGAGAGGAGAGCGAGCACAGGCAGACAGAATGGCAGGCAGAGGCAGAGGGAGAAGCAGGCTCCCCGCCAAGCAAGGAGCCCGATGCGGGACTCGATCCCAGGACGCTGGGATCATGACCTGAGCCGAAGGCAGCTGCTTAACCAACTGAGCCACCCAGGCGTCCCTCGAATGCATTTTTATAGACTCAATTCAGAGAGCACCCTGTGCCATAACCCACCTTTTTCCCACCCAGTGAGTAGATACTGGATCATTCCACCACCTTGTCAAGTATAGAGGATCATTTACAAAGCCTTCTCTCCCCTTACTCTTAATTCCTGCCATGCAGCTCTATCTTAGCCTTGTGTGATTATCGTGCCTTTAACTTTTGATTCAGGGCAAGGTTCATGCTATGAAGCATGCATTTTGGTTTTCAAATGTGTGGTATATTCTTTTAAAATAACCATGAAGCTGTAAATCTGTAGATCTCTTTGGATGCCATCTGATGAATTTCTCAAAAAGGTGTGATTGCCAGGTTCCTTCATCTTCTGCTGTTCTTGGCAGCTTCATGCTATAATGTCCCTGCTAGATCATTCTCTTTTCCCTTATCTGCAGTATCATATTCAGTCAATCGCTGGCAACTGTGATTAGTGGGAAGCAAAAACTAGTGCTGAGTATCCAGTGGGTAAAATAAAACATAAACAGGATTGAGAGCAGGTGAAGCAGTGAGAAAAGCACAGATGAGGGTGACTTGCTGAGCACTAGAACTCAAAGACAGGAGGGCAGCTGAAGTGAGAATTTATGAGCTATCTCTTTCCTCTGGCAGTGTCCCTGTAGAACTTCTGAGAAAAGGGAGTTCTGCCAAGAGCATGTCCCATGCACAATGCCTGGAAGTCACCAGTGGGCTTCCCACATGTCCAGATTCTCCAAGGCTCTTCCTGCCCCTGTTGTAACAATTGGCTCTCAGACTCTCTTTGCAGACTTAGCGCTCTCCCCCGTCTGGGTTCTTGAAACCAGGAAACTCCTGTAGCCTGCCCTAGAAGATGACAGTAATTCCTGTCTACCTCTTCTTCCACCAGCTCCTAGATGGTACCAGCTAATTGCTGGCCTTGCCAGACTTACCATTACCCTCTGCTGTGGTTTATTTGGCTTTACTGTGTTTCCAGGTTATGAAGGGTCTCGGCAGTGTGGGTCCAGTGCGGTCCCAAGTATCCTGGGTTTTGGCAGGGACAAGTTCTGGAGTTGGGGCCACCCCGCGTTTCCTTGCTTTTCTGAGGCTGCACATTGGCCCACTCAGAAGTCAGCTGTCTCAGGCATGTGGCGTATGTGCTGGAATATTTTGAGGAGAAGCCACAAGGAACTCTGGTTTTGCACCACCATATGATAGGAATTGGTGAAATAAATCCAAACAGAAATTGAACTCCAAGTGTAGGGATAGCCTCTGAAGTGCCAGACCTATCATAAAAGCATCCGGAGGAGTATGAGTCATGATCCTTGGGTATCACTGTGCTTATAACCTATAGAGGGAGATAAGCCATGAGTGAGAAAATAGCAATATATTAGAACAGTGGCAACAAGAAGGTACTAAGCAGGGAGAGATATGTTGAAGAGTTATGAGCCATCTTTACCAGTCTGATTTAACCCTGATTTATGAAAAACTGGTTATGTGGAGAAGTGAATTTTTGCAGTCTGGCTGATGAATGACTGAGCTTCGTGATGTTATAAATGTGAGCTTTCAAAGAATCGGATCATTAATTGCTTGCTTTAATATGAAACACATTTCCTATGGAAACAGATGCTAAAAATGGTGGTTGGGCCTCCAAAAGCCATTTTAACTCAGAACAAAGCTGAAATAGAGAGATGTTGTATCATAGGTTTCCATTCTGTATTCAAGGACGAAGGATTCTATGTTGCAGGTCACCTAGCTGTGGTCTTTTCTAGGCCCACATCTCTGCTGCTTCATTAGTACCCAGCCTTGGGGTTTACCCTTCTTTCTTCCCAACCCTGAAACAGTATACTTTTCTTCCCTTTTCCCTCCTACACCTAGGCCACTAGAGGGTGTCTGCCTTCCCCTGCCTTTTTCCAATATGTGGGCAATACCGGTGTTATCCGCCTCCACCCTCTGCCCCAGCCTATCAAATACACATTCTTTGTTTCTGGAGGTAGTGATTGATCACTCGTGGGAACACTGAAAGAGGATCTTTTGGTTATAAAAGAGTTGGGAAGTGATTTTAGAGAGAAGGATGAGGGGTGATTATGAAGTTTGGGCTTAGATTTATGATAAGACAATAGTGGTTGGATTGAGAACAAGCTGGAAAGTAAGGCTGCACATAATGGTCACATGTCTCAATGACAAGTAGTTATTCGCAGTGGCTGCCTGTGTTTTACTACCCAAATGTCTTCAAGAAGTTGGAAAATTCCTGTTGATCTGGACTTTTCTCCCATTTTTTGAATGGCTTAAAATAGTCACTGTCTTATTATCTCTCCCAGTTGTGTGGGTTGATTGGGTTCTACCGGGCAGTTCCGTAGCTCAGAGCCTTGGGATTTCCTGTGTTGTTGGGGTCACATGGCAGTGAGGCTGGTTGTCCTGCAGGGTTGACTGAGATGCTAGGACGAGTAGGTTTCTCAGCATTTCCTACAGTGTGGTGACTTTTCCTCTCCATGGAGCATCGGTGTGAGGTTTCTTCATGTGATGTCCCAGCAGAACATCTTGACTTTTTATATAACTTGGGTTTCCTGGGAGCACCAGGGAAAGCTGCAAGAACTTTTTAAGGTTTTAGGTAGCTTCTCTTGCTATAGCTTCAAGTTCACTGAGCTGTTCTTTCTCAAGTGTCTAATCTGTAAAACCCATTGAGTGAAATACTCATTTCTTTTTTTTTTTTTAAGATTTTATTTATTTATTTGGGGGAGAATGAGTGAGAGAGAGCATGAGAGAGGAGAAGGTCAGAGGGAGGAGCAGACTCCCCAAGGAGCTGGGAGCCCGATGCGGGACTCGATCCTGAAAGTCCGGGATCATGACCTGAGCTGAAGGCAGTTGCTCAACCAACTGAGCCACCCAGGCGCCCCGAAATATTCATTTCTGATCTTGCACTGTTCATCTCTGAAATTCCCACTTGGTCCTTGTTTATATCCCATTTTTTCCCATTATTTTTATGTTTTTCTTTAAATTCTCAAGCCTATTAAAGATACTTAAACAGGGGCGCCTGGGTGGCTCAGTGGGTTAAAGCCTCTGCCTTCGGCTCAGGTCATGGTCCCAGTGTCCTGGGATCGAGCCCCACATCAGGCTCTCTGCTCAGCAGGGAACCTGCCTCCTCCTCTCTCTCTCTCTGCCTGCCTCTCTGCCTACTTGTGATCTCTATCTGTCAAATAAATAAATAAAATCTTTAAAAAAAAAAAGATACTTAAACAAAAGGCAATTTAATGCCTTTTGTCATTTTGGTCATTTCTGATGTGTTCTGTTGACTCATTGCACCCCCCACACCCCCAGATGGATCACATTTTCCTGCTATTTTCTTGTCTAGTGATTTTTATTGGCTGTAGGACATTGAGAGATTTGACAGATTTTTGACATTTGAGAGATTTTTATTGCTTTTCTTTTTCCTTAAAAACTTGGATTTGTTAGGGGTGGGCCGTTAAGCTACTTAAGGATACATTTTATCTTTTTGAGAATTGCTTTTAATCTCTTTCATCATGAATCTAAAGTAGGATTACCAACTGTCCTGAGTTGTCTGGGAGTGAGGGATTTGCAGAGATGCAGGACTTTAAACGCAAAAGACGGGAAAATTGTGGGCAACTAGAGCCTGTTGGTTATCCTCAGCCTTGAGAATGGACTTTGGCAGACTTCTGAAAAAATTGTGGGAAGTAAAAATTTTGAGACTGGGTAAACTGGAAAATACCTGTGTTCTGCCTTTAAAATGAGCACCTAGCAAGATGGGCCTAAAAATAAGTTGGAATTTATTTTATCTGATAATTTTAAAGGCATCGTTTTATTGCCTTTAACTTCCGGTGTTATAATTAACAAGCTGGAATCTGTTTGAGTCCTTGAAACTTTGTGTGTGACTAGTGTTATTTTGGGGGAAGGGTGCATATTTGGTTTTGTTTTTCCTGTCTGAGAACCTGTAGATTCCTTTTTTTTTTTTTCCTTCCTCCCTCTGTGTTCTGAAATTTTGCATTGAATATGCCTTGGTCTGAGCCTTTGTTCTCCTGTCATGCACTCTTCGTCTGGTAGCACATGTCCTTCAGTTCTAGGACTTTCTCTCGTGTTTATACATGAACAAGTACCTGTTCTTTGGTCTCTCTCTCTCTTTCTGATTCTCTTTCTGGCACTCCTGTTTACATGTTAGGTGTCCTGGAGGCTGCCTCTGATTTTCTAATTATTTCTCTCAATATTTCCCTCTTGTTCTCATTTCTGGAAGATGGCCTCAACTAAGTTTCCAACTTTTCTATTGAGTTTTCCGCTCCTCATTAGAAAATTCAGTTTGTCTATCACATTTTTCATTTGTATAACCTTTTTTTTGGCAGGCAGGCTCGCACATGTGAATGTTTCCTTTTTCATACCATCCTTACATCCTGGCTATATTGTTTTCTCTGGGTGCTCTCAGGAGAATGATAGTTTTGATTGTAAGTCTTCCTCTTCCTGTATAAGCCTCTCATTCTTCTCAGAGAATGTAAAGTGTCAGGCTTTCTGTGAATGTGTGGTGAAGATCTGGGCATCTGTCTCTTTCTTCAACAGAGTTTCAAATAATATTCCTACCTTCAGCCCCATATTTTCATGCTCCTGTCCTGGCAGCTTGGGGAGTTGGGGTATAAATCCCCTTCGTATCCATTTTCCCCAATGCCGACTTGAGATGCAGCTTTCTCCCATTGGCCACGTCAGTGAACACCCGTTCTGTTTCTCAGCTTCCAAAATATGGTTGTTCTTTTTTCCTTTGTTCTTATGTTTCAATGTCTAAAAATATCTTTACTCTCATTTTAATGGAATGTGGGAAGGGATCCAAGTCTTTCTGTGTGCTCAATCTATTATTTTTATCCTGCTCGTTTCAGTTTAACATTATAATCTACAGTGTTTTTTTCTGTGAACCAAAATATTTACCACAGTGTTTAGTGGATGCATCTTAGATATTTCATTTTAACATCCCTTAGGCTTATTCCAGATGAAAAAAAAAAATGACTTTCCAGGGTTTATAAATTTTTCAAAATTTCCATAGAAATCTGAAAATAGTAATCACTACTTTTAACTTCTCAGAATTCAAGTATATAACAATCTAAAATTATGATTCAGTGTTTAATCAGAAATGGAGGGTATTATTACAGAGAAACAATATGATTGTTATAGTCATAAAATGAAATTAATGCCAAATTAAATACCAGATTAAATTTTTAGAGCCAATAGTTATTCTTGGATTGCAAGTGTTGGTGCATTTTGTAAATTCTGTTTTTTGCTAAGAGCCTAAGCTCATTGTATGTTTTCTTGTGTTAAGTTCTTGGATAAGGGTAAGTGGTTTTAATTGTGCAAATTAAGCTAATCAGCCACCAGGAAGTAGAAGAAAAGCTTATATGTATTTTCCGATTTGTTCTTTCCCACTGTGGACACTGCCAGTAACATATTCATTTGAAGAGAACCATCGCAATGTTATTTCTTAGTGATGAAAATCAAAGAGGCAGGAGACAGAGTTGAAAGCTAGAGCAGGATGCATTTTTAGATGGCCAGACTGCTGAGTAAAATAGCTTATTGCTTTTTAAATTGCCTTATATTTTTTCCAAATTCTTAAACAGGCTCTAGAGAACAATTCGTCCCATGTCTTTCAAAACTAGCTACTCTAAGAAATGCTGATTTAGTTTTTTTGTAGAAGTTGCACCAGTTGGGAAAGGTGGTGTGAGACTTTGGTCTTATGGTGGGTGTGTGCCAGACTATGGGCCTCTGGTTTGTTAAATGTAATGCCAATACATTCTGAACGGGTGTAGGAAAAACAATTCAGAGTTGATCATTCTTGTATCTCTGGGTGCAATCCATTTGCTTCTTTTCTGAGTGTTTCTCCACATTTTCAGTGTTGTCATTTATCCTTTTTTATTTGAGTCAGTTTCTCAATCCAATCCAGTCCAGTCAGTCCAATCCAGTTAAGTTAAGTAAACATATTCATGGTGTCAACCTCATCTCCACTTCTAAAAGAAAAGCAACATGGGGGCTCATACACATATGGACCCCAAATATTTGAATTTACACTATTATTATATTTTTATTTTATTATGTTATGTTAGTCACCATATAGTACATCATTAGTTTTTGATGTATGTTCTGTGATGCATTGTTCATGTATAACACCCAGTGCTCCACGCAATGCGTGCCCTCCATAATACCCAGGCTCACCCAGCCCCCAGCCCCCTCCCCTCCAAAACCATCAGTTTGTTTCCTGGAGTCCATAGTCTCCATGGTTCATCTCCTCCTCTGATTTGCACCACCCCCCTTCAATTTGTGCTTCTTTTCTCTTCTTTGTCTTCTCTTAGGCCAAGGGACTTTACCACCTGTTTACTCATAGGACACCAATCCCTCCCCTTGTGTTACAAGATGCCTCACTAACCCTGTCCTTGTTGATGCTTCCAACTTCTCCCACTCAACTGGACTCTTCCCACTGGTTTCTAAACATGCCCAGATTTTAAAACAAAAATGGAATATCCCTCCTCAACTCTACTCTTTCTAGAGTTTTGCTCCATTTTAATCCATTCATCGTGAATGAGTAGTTTGAATTCGGGGTTTTCATTTCCTCTGGAACCACTGAGTCCTCAAGCCAGCCCAACACGACTTCAGTGCTCACCACGCCATCACACTCCTCCTGAGGCTCACGGTGATGTCAGCGTGGTAGAGGGCAGTGGCCATTCACAGTTCCATCTCTCCTGGACTCTTCCTAAAACACTGTCCTACCTTGCTTTCCTCCCGACATTTTGTCCTTATTTCCGTATCACTTTTACACACTCACCCTCTGATATGGGCCTCCAAATACTCCCCCTGGCTCTTACTTTGACCTCTTCTCACTTTGCACACTTTATTGGTCTCCTTTATGCCTATGGCTTTAATTATAACCCGCACCCAGAATACTTAAATCTAAACCAGAAACCTAAGCCTTCTGTGCAATTTAGAGCTACATATCCTGTTGTCTACTTACCTTCTGGGGAATGTAAGGCTGTCTGCCCGCAGTGGGACTTTCCGTCTTCACTGCTTAAGTAAAGTGTGTTCTTCCCAGTGCTCTCTCTCTGTAAAAGACCCGTCCTTCCACCCAGCTGTACAGATTAGGGTCCTGGGAGTCGTCTTCAGCACCTCCTTCTCCTGGACTTTCATATCTGATCTCTGAGTGCTCTAAGTTTTAATCTCAGATATCTCCTGGATGTACACACATCATCCATCTTGTCACCCGACCCCTGTGGTAGCAGACATCATCTCGTTGGCCTTCAGATCTTCCCCAAGCATCTCTCATTTGGTCTCCATCCTGGAGTCAGAGTCATCTTTTAAAACACAATCTCACTGTCTTAAAATGGTTTGGAAATTTCCCGTTGTTCTTTGAATAAAGGTGACCTGCTTACCTTTGCCCGAAAGCTCTGTATAATCTGGCCCCATTCTATACCAGGCACCACTTGGCTTTCTGCTGCAGTCACTCTGGCTTTTACATTTCTTAGTTTAAAGCCTCCTGATCAGTTCACGGGTTATTCGCACATGTTTCCCCTCCCTCGTAAGCCTCCTTACTCTTCTTGCTTAGTTTAATCTCTCTCTTCCTTAAGAATACACGATCTATCAGTATTTCATGAGGAGCATCTTGCCTTAATCTCTTTGATTTGGTCAAATTTCCCATTTCATGGCCCCAGGGGTTGGTGATGCTGCGGTGTACCCCCAAGGTCACTCCTTCACTGACAGAAGATACATTACTCCCACCTGCTGGGAGTATTAGCTGCTGATGGCTCCTGGCTTTGTCTCTCTTCAAGCCTCTTTTCCACCAAAGGGTCCTGCACCGCTCAAGAGCATACCCCATCTCCAGAGACAGGCCACATCCAGGGATGGATCAGTGAAGGGCAGGAGGTTTTAATCTTGGAGTCCTTTCCTCATTTCGGGACGTCTTCAAAGGTGCTACACATCACATGGGCTAAGGCTTCTGCTCTGACTGTCTAGCTGTTCAGTGTCTCCCTCTTCTCAGCCCTGCTTCCTGTGCTCCTTCACACGTGTTGTTCCAAGAGCATCCTCCAGAGAACCTCTTCCATACACACACTACCTCCTTGTCCGTGAAACCTAACCAAGGACCCCAGGTGCTGCCCTCCCCACTGTTCGTCATGGTTGTAAGCATATGCCTGTCTCTGAATCTTGGCTCTTCTACTTAACAGCTCTGCAACTTTGCACAAGTAAATTATGTTGCTTGTGCCTTAGTGTCCACACCTATTTCATTGTGAGTAATAAACTGCTTAGGACAGTGTCTTAGCTGGTTTGGGCTTTGCTGTACTAAATTAGTATAGACTGGGTGGATTCAAGAAAGAGAGGGGCAGGGGCAAGGGAAGGAGAGGGAGAGGGATCCCCCCTTTTATAAGGGCATTAATCCCATCATGAGGGCCTATGCTCATGACCTGCTCTAACCCTAATTACCTCCCAGTAGCCCCACCTCCAAGTACCACATTGCAGTTTAGGGCTGCGGTATGTGAAGTTGGAAGGCGACATGAACATTCATTTCCTAGCAGACAATGTGGGGTAAAAACAGATTCTCAATGATAGCTGTAATTATTATTGTATTATTGCTATTATTATCCCCAAGGAGCAGTGCTGCTTTTATCTAGAGACAGTCTGAAATGTAAATGCCTTTAGGAGATGATGCCTTAACCTCAAGTTTCACTAGACTGTTACTGCCATTACACTGACCCATGAGAGAGAACACACGAGTGAAGGATTCTTTTTTTTTTTTTTTAAGATTTTATTTATTTATTTGACAGACAGAGATCACAAGTAGGCAGAGAGGCAGGCAGAGAGAGAGAGAGAGGAGGAAGCAGGCTCCCTGCGGAGCAGAGAGCCCGATGAGGGGCTCGATCCCAGGACCCTGGGATCATGACCTGAGCCGAAGGCAGAGGCTTTAACCCACTGAGCCACCCAGGCGCCCCAGGATTCTTTGTTTCAGAAAGTGTGAGAAGAGTTCACAAAGCTCACTTTTGGAGCCTCAGGGCATAAAGACTAAGCCCTTGAAAAAAATAATCTGCTTCACTTTTTCCACCCAGTGGTCCCAGCATCCCCGCTATGGAGACATTTCCTCAGTGAACACCTATCCAGCCTCCATGGATCTGTTGGGAGTGCTTCAGCTGGGGTGATTTCGTGAGGAGTAAGACAGGTGGGAGGTGATCACAGGATAGGGAGGGGCAAAGTGGCTGACGACCCACATGCAGTGACTACAGGACCACTGCCTAAAAGCCTGTGTTGGAGAGAAGATGGAGCCCCAAGGCAAGGAAAATTAGCAATGAGTATTGGGTCTTCTAAAGTCATAAATTGCCTGGAATCTCCTTTTTTTAATGTGGGTGATGGCATCCAACAGAGGGGCTTACTATGTCCTGTAGCTGTGGGCAATGTGTGGCAGTCCCTGACAGGTTACCATGGTTTTCTGATGGCAGCAACCAACAGTTCCTTTCGGTCAACTCTGCAGACACGAATACACACATACACACAGAGAACTTTCCTTTGGAAAGGAAAAGCACATTTCCTTTTTACTAAGATGAAATATATGGATAGGAATTTTTTTGTGTGTGTGGTAGCGGGGGGAGGTAGTATTGAGATGAAGGAAAATGGAGGAAAAGGAGAGAGGCCAAGAAGTACGGTTGACCCTTGAACAGTAGTGAGTTTGAACTTACCCACTTGTACGTGGATTTTCTTTTATAGCACAATACTGTAAGTGTAGTTTCGTTTCCTGTGACTTTCTTAATGATATTTTCTTTTCTCCAGCCTACTTTACTGTAAGAATACAGTGATAATACAGTATAATACAAATGCAAAATATGTATATTCTGTAAGAGATTTCGTTTGTTTATTTATTTCGAGAGGGAGAGCATGAGCATGCATGTTCAAGACTGGGAGGAGGAACAGAAGGAGAGGGAGAGAGAGAATCCTAAGCAGACTCTATGATGAGCACAGAACCTAAGGCAGGGCTTGACGTGGGGCTGGATCTCAAAACCCTGAGATCATGACCTGAGCCAAAATCAAGAGTCGGATACTTAACTGACTGAACTACCCTGCTGCCCTACAGAATACGAGGTAATCAGCTGTCTTGTGTATCAGTAAGGCTTTTGGTCAATAGTAAGCTGTTAGTACTTAAAGTTTGGGGGAGTCAAAACTTATATGTGGGTTTTCAACCACAAAGGGGGGGTCAGTGCCCTAACCTCTGTGTATTCCAGAGTCAGCTGTACTAAAACATGGTGAGTGGGTGCATGAACTACTAAATAGCCTCAGTTTTCCCAAAATGTTTCAGAGCTGAGAGTAAAAGGCTTTACATATATGTTGTTATGTTACATTATATATAATAATGGTCCTTTTGTGTCCCCTCAAAATTCATATGTTAAAACCTTAATTCCGATCTGTATTAGGAGATAGGACCTTTGGGAGGTCCTTAGGTCATGATGGTGGAGCCCTCATGAGTGGTATTCTTGCCGTATCAGAAAGAGGCCAGAGGGATGGCTAGTTCTCTTTCCACCATGTGAGGACACAGTGGGAAGGTGGCCATCTGCAAAACTGGATTGAGGCCCTCAACAGACACTGGGGCGACTGGCGCCTTGACCTTGGACTTTCTTCTCTCCAGAACTGTGAGAAGTAAATGTTGTTTAAGCCACCCTGTCCATGGTAATTTGTTCTATTAATCTGATCTGAGAATATATAATATGTATATTTTCAAGAAGAGCAGTTAAACCTCTTTCTTCCATCTCTGTGTCCCTGTGTTTATTCCTCCATCCATCGATCTACCATTCATTCATTCCTTCAGGTCAATATGGATTGAGGTCAAAAGCACGAATAAATTTTGTTTATACACCGTTTTCAGTCACAAAAGACTGAATTTCCGGATATCCTCCGTTAAGTGCTGGGTAATTGAGAATCAATAGCTGGTGAAACATGTTAACTACAGATAATTCTCCGAAAAGGGAAGATCTAGAAATACCCTTTAGAAAATATGTGTCCTGGAATAATTTACGGCATACCTGTCTCCTGACTCCAGAAGGTAGCTTGAAGCTTTTTGTGATAGAATGGAAATGGCAATGATGTTTTGAGAAAGGCCAGGCACTGCTAAACGGTAATCCAAGTATGGAATCATGGACAACTTGCTTTGTTAGATAGGCAGGGATTTAAGATGAAAAAAAAAAAAAATAGGGTGAAAGACTTACCATCCAGGAAAATCTTTCAAGTTCTCCTGATCATCAGCATTGTATTTCTGATGGCACCAGGAACAGTGGACCTTTCCAAGACTCATTGTCAGTTCCAAGTGGTAGTATAATGGAACCGAGGAACCTGTAAGTTTCTTTCCATATTGAAGTTAGCAAGCAGTTTCTTGAGAACTCAGCTGAATGTCTATCATTGCTAGCATGTATTGATTTCTGTATTTCACAGATCAGTTCTTTAAGTGTGGACTATCTTGTTAAAGATATATGTGTTATATATTTACAAAGAAATATATATTATATATCTTTCTCTATAACATTTTTTATGTATAAAAGTATATATTTTTAAAAACTCCAGATAATTTTCTTTATGTTGGATTAAACACTAGCTGAAATAAGGTCTTTAGAAAACTTTCCATTTTGAGAATGTATTCGTGTCTTTTATATCTTGTTAATTATGAACAAAAGCACAGTAGAATAAACATAGTAAAGCAAAGGGAAATAAACCATAAAGGATTAAAAGGAGAAGAAAATGAGGCAAGATACAGGACAGTTTCAAAAGCAATGTTATTTTTTATTATTTGGTGCAGAAAACTGTGAAGCACATAAAACAATCTAGAGGAAGTGGGAAAGATTTCTTCTCATTACCGGCCTTGAGGCGATTTTTTAAGCTGCCATAAACTGACAAACAGACATGATGGATATCATTATAAAATACACTGAGTTGGAAAAAGGAGCACAGAATGAAATGGTCCACATCAAAAGGAAAAAAAAAAATCCCATGGAGTTCTTTGCAGAGTGAGTAGCACCAAGACTGTTAAAGGCTGATGTCCCTAAATTACCCCAAACTTGCATTGCTTTTTTCCAGAGGGCCATATGATCTTTTCACTTATACCTTGTGATCCCAAAATTCATGTCAAAGCCTATCAGTAAAATTAGAGCTAGGAACCCTAATATTGTACTTTAATAAACAGCTATTATAATGCATCTACTTCAGATTTAAACAATGAATTTCAAGGGCAAAAGACATTAATGCATATTTCCCCAGGGTTCAAACTCATGGAGGGTGGGGTGTGTGTGCATTAACTCTTTAACCACCCCCCTGCCCCGACCGTGATGGTGACACCCATACCAAATTGTTCCAGAAGAGTACACAGCAATTCTTCTAACACATCTGTGCACCCCTTCAGGTCTGATGAGGACTTGCCGTGGTCCCCCGAGAGCCTATCCTATAGGAAACCCTCCTCAGATCCCACTCTAGGGCCATGCGGTCACAGCAAAACTGTGATGTGATGCAGACACAAATCTGTGGGTCCTGAGAACCCCGACCCTGTCCTAAGCTACACTGTGGGACACACATCCCTTATGTTCCCGGTACCACATCTTCTTTATCTGTTCATCTGTTGATGGACATCTGGGCTCTTTCCATGGTTTGGCTATCATGGACATTGCTGCTATAAACATTCGGGTGCACGTGCCCCTTCAGATCACTACATTTTTATCGTTGGGGTAAATACCCAGTAGTGCAGTTGCTGGGTCATAGGGTAGCTCTATTTTCAACTTTTTGAGGAACCGCCATACTGTTTCCCTGAGCGGCTGCACCAGCTTACATTCCCACCAACAGTGTAGGAGGGTTCCTTTCTCCTCATCCTTGCCACCCGCTGTCATTTTCTGACTTGTTAATTTTAGCTATTCTGACTGGTGTGAGGTGGTATCTCATTGAGGTTTTGATTTGTATTTCGCCAATACTGAGTGATGTGGAGCACTTTTTCATGTGTCCATTGGCCATTTGGACATCTTCTTTGGAGAAATGTCTGTTTGTGTCTTCTGCCCATTTCTTGACTGGATTATTTATTCTTTGGGTATTGAGTTTGATAAGTTCTTTATAAATTTGGGTACTAGCCCTTTATCTGATATGTCATTTGCAAATATCTTCTCCTATTCTGTCGGTTGTCTTTTGGTTTTGTTGACTGTTTCCTTTGCTGTGCAAAAGCTCTTTATCTTGATGAAGTCCCAGTAGTTCATTTTTGCCATTGCTTCCCTTGCCTTTGGCGATGTTTCTAGGAAGAAGTTGCTGTGGCTGAGGTTGAAGAGGTTGCCCTTTGTACTCCTCAAAGATTTTGATGGATTCCTGTCTCACATTGAGGCCTTTCATCCATTTGAGTCTATTTTTGTGTGTGGTGTAAGGAAATGGTCCAGTTTCATTCTTCTGCATGTGGCTGTTCAGTTTTCCCAACACCATTTGTTGAAGAGACTGTCTTTTTTCCATTGGACATTCTTTCCTGCTTTGTTGAAGATGACCATAGAGTTGAGGGTCTATTTCTGGGCTCTCTATTCTGTTCCATTGATCTATGTGTCTGTTTTTTGTGTCAGTACCATACTGTCTGGATGATTACAGTTTTGTAATAGAGCTTGAAATCCAGAATTGTGATGCCCAGCTTTCGTTTTCTTTTTCAACATTCCTATGGCTATTTGGGGTCTTTTCTGGTTCCATACAAATTTTAGGATTATTTGGTCCATTTCTGTGAAAAAAGTTGATGGTATTTTGATAGGGATTGCACTGAATGTGTAGATTTCTCTAGGTAGCATCGACATTTTCACAATATTTGTTCTTCTAGTCCATGAGCATAGAGCCTTTTTCCATTTCTTTGTGTCTTCCTCAATTTCTTTCATGAGTATTCTGTAGTTTTCTGAGTACAGATTCTTCACCTCTTTGGTTAGATTTATTTCTAGGTATCTTATGGCTTTGGGTGCAATTGGAAATGGGATCAACTCCTTAATTTCTCTTTCTTCTGTTTTGTTGTTGGTGTAGAGAAATGCAACTGATTTCTGTGCATTGAGTTTATATTCTGTCACTTTACTGAATTCCTGTATGAGTTCTAGCAGTTTTGGGGTGGAGTCTTTTGGATTTTCCACATAAAGTATCATATCATCTGCAAAGAGTAAGAGTTTGACTTCTTCTTTGCTGATTCACATGCCTTTTATTTCTTCTTGTTGCTTGATTGCTGAGGCTAGGACTTCCAGTACTATATTGAATAGCAGTGGTGATAGTGGACATCCCTGCCATGTTTCTGACCTTAGGGGAAAAGTTCTCAGTTTTTCCCCATTGAGAATGATATTCACTGTGGGTTTTTCATACACGGCTCTTATGACATTGAGGTATGTACCTTTTATCCCTATACTGTGAAGAGTTTTGATCAAGAAAGGATGCTGTACTTTGTCAAATGCTTTTTCTGCATCTATTGAGAGAATAGTATGGTTCTTGTTCTTTCTTTTATTAATGTATTATATCACATTGATTGATTTGCAGATGTTGAAGCAACCTTGCAGTCCAGGAATAAATGCCATTTGGTTCTGTTGAAAATCCTTTTAATGTACTGGTGGCTCCTATTGGCTAATATTTTGGTGAGAATTTTTACATCCATGTTCATCAGGGATATTGGTCTGTAATTTGCCTTTTTGATGGGTCTTTATCTGATTTTGGGATCAAGGTAATTCTGGTCTCATTAAATGAGTTTCAGAGTTTTCCTTCCATTTCCATTATTTGGAATAGTTTTAGGAGAATAGATATTAATTCTTTTTTATATGTTCGGTAGAATTTCCCTGGGAAGTCATCTGGCCCTGGGCTCTTGTTTGTTGGAAGACTTTTGATTACTACTTCAATTTCCTTACTGGTTATGGGTCTTTTCAGGTTTTTTATTTATTCCTTGTTCGGTTTTGGTAGTTACATCTCTAGGAATGCATCCATTTCTTCCAGATTGTCTAATTTGCTGGCATACAGTTGCTCATAATATGTTCTTATAATTGTTTCTATTTCTTTGGTGTTGGTTGTGATCTTTCCTCTTTTATTCATGATTTTATTAATTTGGGTCCTTTCTCTTTTGTTTTTGGTAAGTCTCACCAGGAGTTTATCAATCTTATTAATTCTTTCAGAGAACTGGCTCCTAGTTTCATTGATCTGTTCTACTGTTCTTTTGGTTTCTATTTCATTGATTTCTGCTCTGATTTTTATATTTTCTCTTCTGCTGCTGGGTTTAGGCTTTATTTGCTGTTCTTTCTTCAGCTCCTTTAGGTGTAGGGTTATGTTGTGTGTTTGAGACCTTTTTTGTTTCTTGAGAAAGGCTTGTATTGCTGTATACTTTCCTCTTAGGATCACCTTTGCTGCATCCCAAAGATTTTGAATAGTTGTGTGTTCATTTTAATTTGTTTCCATGAATTTTTAAAATTCTTTAATTTCCTGGTTGACCCATTCATTTTTTTTTAATTTATTTTTTCAGCGTAACAGTATTCATTATTTTTGCACCACACCCGGTACTCCATGCAATCTGTGCCCTCTCCAATACCCACCACCTGGATCCCCCAACCTCCCACCCCTTGCCCCTTCAAAACCCTCAGATTGTTTTTCAGAGTCCATAGTCTCTCATGGTTCACCTCCCCTTCCAATTTCCCTCAACTTCCTTCTCCTCTCCATCTCCCCTTGTCCTCCATGCTATTTGTTATACTCCACAAATAAGTGAAACCATATGATAATTGACTTTCTCTGCTTGACTTATTTCACTCAGCATAATCTCTTCCAGTCCTGTCCATGTTGCTACAAAAGTTGGGTATTCATCCTTTCTGATGGAGGCATAATACTCCATAGTGTATATGGACCACATCTTCCTTATCCATTCATCCGTTGAAGGGCATCTTGGTTCTTTCCACAGTTTGGCGACCGTGGCCATTGCTGCTATAAACATTGGGGTACAGATGGCCCTTCTTTTCACTACATCTGTATCTTTGGGGTAAATACCCAGTAGTGCAATGGCAGGGTCATAGGGAAGCTCTATTTTTAATTTCTTGAGGAATCTCCACAGTGTTCTCCAAAGTGGCTGCACCAACTTGCATTCCCACCAACAGTGTAAGAGGGTTCCCCTTTCTCCACATCCTCTCCAACACATGTTGTTTCCTGTCTTGCTAATTTTGGCCATTCTAACTGGTGTAAGGTGGTATCTCAATGTGGTTTTAATTTGAATCTCCCTGATGGCTAGTGATGATGAACTACTAGAACTCATACAGCAATTCAGTAACGTGGCAGGATACAAAGTCAACGTACAGAAATCAGTGGCTTTCTTATACATTAACAATGAAAATACAGAAAGGGAAATTAGAGAATCGATTCCATTTACTATAGCACCAAAAACCATAAGATACCTGGGAATAAACCTAACCAAAGAAGTAAAGGAACTGTACTCAAGTAACTACAGAACACTCATGAAAGAAATTGAAGAAGACACAAAAAGATGGAAGATCATTCCATGCTCTTGGATCGGAAGAATAAACATTGTTAAAATGTCTATACTGCCTAGAGCAATCTATTCTTTTAATGCCATTCCGATCAAAATTCCACCGGTATTTTTCAAAGAGCTGGAGCAAATAATCCTAAAATTTGTATGGAATCAAAAGAGACCCCGAATCGCTAAGGAAATATTGAAAAACAAAAATAAAACTGGGGGCATCACGTTACCTGATTTCAAGCTTTACTGCAAAGCCGTGATCACCAAGACTGCATGGTACTGGCATAAAAACAGACACATAGACCAGTGGAACAGAGTAGAGAGCCCAGATATGGACCCTCAACTCTATGGTCAATTAATCTTCGACAAAACAGGAAAAAATACACAGTGGAAAAAAGACAGTCTCTTCAATAAATGGTGCTGGGAAAACTGGACAGCTATATGCAGAAGAATGAAACTGGACCATTCTCTTACATGGTACACAAAGACCCATTCATTTTTTAGTAGGATGCTCTTTAGCCTCCGTGTATTTGAGTTCTTTCCAACTTTCCTCTTGTGATTGAGTTCTAGTTTCAAGGCACTCTGGTCTAAAAATATTCATGGAATGATCCCAGTCTTTTGGTACTGGTTGAGAGCTGCTTTGTGACCCAGGATGTGATCTGTTCTGGAGAATGTTCCATGTGCACTAGAGAAGAATGTGTATTCTGTTGCTTTGAGATGGAATGTTCTGAATATATCTGTGATGTCTGTCTGGTCCAGTGTGTCATTTAAAGCCTTTATTTCCTTGTTGATCTTCTGCTTAGATGATCTGTCCATTTCAGTGAGGGGGTTGTTACAGTACCGTACTATTATTTTATTATTGTCAATGTGTTTCTTTGATTTTGTTATTAATGGACTTATATAATTGCCTGCTCCCAGCAATTGGCATTGCTATTTAAAACCGTTAGATCGTCTTGTTGGATAGACCCTTTAAGTATATTATAGTGTCCTTCCTCATCTCTTATTATAGTCTTTGGTTTAAAATCTAATTTGTCTGATATAAGGATTGCCATCCCAGCTTTCTTTTAATGTCCATTAACACGGTAAATGGTTTTCTACCCGCTCACTTTAAATCTGGAGGTGTCTTTGGGTCTAAAATGAGTCTCTTGCAGACAGCATATCGATGGGTTTTATTATTTATTTTTGTTTTTATTTTATTTTATTTTATTTTTTATCTAATCTGATACCCTGTGTCTTTTTTTTTTTTTAAAGATTTTATTTATTTATTTGACAGAGAGAAATCACAAGTAGGCAGAGAGGCAGGCAGAGAGAGGAGGAAGCAGGCTCCCTGCTGAGCAGAAAGCCCGATGTGGGGCTCGAACCCAGGACCTGGGATCATGACCTGAGCCGAAGGCAGCGGCTTAACCCACTGAGCCACCCAGGCGCCCCTACCCTGTGTCTTTTGATTGGGGCGTTTAGCCCATTTACATTCAGGGTAACTGTTGAAAGATACGAATTTAGTGCCATTGTATTGCCTGTAAGGTGACTCTTACTGTATATTGTCTCTGTTCCTTTCTGGTCTGTGTTACTTTTAGGCTCGCTCTTTGTTTATAGGATCCCCTTTCAGTAGTTCCTGTAGGGTTGATTTGGTGTTTGCAATTTCTTTTAGTTTTTGTTTGTCCTAGACCAGCACTTGTTTTTTAGAGGAAAAGTCAGAGTGGAATTCAGGGTTACCCAGATAACAATGTGCTTTTGAAGTAAGTGTGGTGCACTACTGAGGTCTACCTTTGTGGGAGGTTGTCCAGTAGGTGTGGGGTACAGCCGGGGAGGAGAACAGATGGAGAATAGCTGATATAAAATGGTGACAGCACAAGATGGAGTGAGGGACACACAACCTGCTGTGAGACCGTGGGGAAAGGAATGATTCATCCTGGCATGAATTAAATGCACAGAGGGAAAGTAAGAGAAATACAGCATCAATGGAATAAACAACTAACCTTAAACAATAAATAATGCCTATTGATGCATTATCTTTGTGGTGGTCTCTGCAGCGTCCCTTTGATGTCTGTGTGATGTCACTGTGGAGAGCTAGCGCCTGGGGCTTGGGGCATAAACTGGTGCTTGTTTTTTGTTTTGTTTCATTGTTTTGGTTGTTGTGTGAGACTCATTTCTCTGGGTGCCCAGTGACCTAATTTCTGTATTTCTTGGCATTTAGCCAATTTTCTATTCTCCAAAGTTCGAGTCAGAATATTTGTTTTTTGTAGTCAAGCTTGAGCGTATGTGGCAACAATAGCTCACTTCCTCCTGTTTATAAAACTGCAGTAAGAAAGCAATGCCCCCACAGCCTGCTGGAGAGATTGATGAGGACGCTGGGAGCTGGCAGTAACATGGAGAGCCGAGAGTCCTTAATCTTCCAACAGAGCCACAAACTCCTTGGGTCTGCATCTAGTGCACCGAATGTTCTAGCAGCAGCAGCCCTGTTAACCTCTCAGGAGAGGCATTTGAATAAATGCTTTTGAACTCAGGTAGTATATTTTATCTCTGAGGATGGAAGCACATAGTTCACTCTGACATCCTGCATATTTCAAATTACTATTGATAAGTGCTAAGCTGACATTTTGGGAAGGATAATTTTCTAGTAGTATAAAATAACATTTTTAGGTACTCTTTGTAGTAGCTACGTGAAATTGGTCCAGGTAGTATCCTTCTTTTTGTAACATATGGAAACAATAGTCCCAAAGGAAAGTGCCTTTAAGAAGATGAGCTCGTAGTCACTTCACACAATTTATAACATTCTTTTATATTACAACAGTATGTTTGCATTTCTAAGCCCACTTAATAACTGCTAATGTATTTTATTTGGGGGAGTGAGCAGGGTGACCATGATTGTGCTCCTTTTACAGAGACAGAAATTGAGGACACAGAGGGTGCCTACGATAGGAGAGCCAGACAGATCATATATCTTGTAATTCCTCTTTCGGCCAGGAAACAGAAGGTAGTGGAATGGGTAATTGAGCCAGACACATAAACACTCCCTCTTTAGCACAGATGAGATAAGCTGCGGTAAAGGCAAATCCTGCTGGAAAACATTTCCAGGAGCCTTGTGGCCAGAGGAAATCTGTCCATGCAGCTCCAAAGGCTATTATAAAAGGAGATGCAATCGGGCGACCCCAGTGGAATAATAGCAGGACTGGCCCAAAAGGTGTAGATGGAAGGTGGAGGCTTATCTCCTTAGAGCAGAGAAAATAATCCCAGTTGTTTTGAGAGCAGGTCCTGGGTGAGTTAGGCTCATCCTGGGTGGAGCAAGGGGCCTTATAGTTGCTTTTTGGTGTTTCTTTCCTGTATGTCTACCATTAGAACAAATTTGATATTCTTTCATAATAAGTGGGAAGTTACATTAGTCTTAAAAATAATTTTATGTAATTCAAATTCAGTATAAAAAACTTGGAAAACAAACAGAACAAGAAAAGCTGTTAGATGTATTGGTCTTTCCCCAACTTAGCATTTTGTGCCTGGACCATAAAGTCACTTTAATGAATATTTATTGACTGAGTGAAATGAACTCACAAACCTAACCAGAGATTCACCTTTGGTATTCACTGTAAAATGAAAATACTTCTAATGTGTTTTTAGTTTAATTAGTAATACATACACACCTTGCTCTCTGTGTGTATATATGCATTAGTTGTATGTATAGGTATATTATACACAGTGTGTATTTTTCATATAAATGTATGAACGCACATATCAAATGTGCATTCACAAAGTAACTAGATTTATTCCATACTGTTGGTGACTGCTGAGCACTTTCCACACTTTTACTCACAATATTTACCTGGAGGGGTGCCTGGGTGGCTCACTTGTTTAGCGTCTGCCTTCAGCTAAGGTCATGATCCTGGGGCCTAGGATTGGGGTCCACATTGGGCTCCCTGCTTAGCGGGAAGCCTGCTTCTCCCTTTCTCATTCACCCTGCTTGTATTCCCTCTCTCTCTGTTTCTCTGTCAAATAAATAAAATCTTAAAAAACAAAACAAACAATATTAACTTGGAGAGGTAGGATTGGAGACTCAGGAAGTTTAAATAAATGGGCCAAGGATGTACTGGTGACGTGTGATTGACCCAGGTTTTAAGTCTAGCTCAATTTACGGAAAGATTTGAACTCCAAATTACTGTCCTAAATATTCTGACTTGGCGTTAATGGTAAAATTTTGCAGCCATTTTATGTTATTATTGATTTTTTTCCCATCAGACGTTTTCTAAAGGTTTGAGAATTTTCCATTGTGTAAATGGAACAAATCTTACTTAAATATGCTACCAGTTGGGACTGGTTTTTTTTTTCTCCCTTCAGAAAAACCTTAGGTTTTACTCCTGAGGCCCTTCAACTGATTAAATTTGGCCCACTCAGATTATCTAGGGTAATCTCCTTCACTGAGAATCAACAGATGATGGACTTTAATTACATCTACAACAATACTTTTGCCCAAATTCACCTTTGGTTGAATAACTGGAGACTGTAGCCTAGCCAAGTGGATCCTAAAAAAAAGACCATCACACCCACCAACCCCTTAGTCCCAGCCTGTTGTGTTTATTGTTCTGAAAGCAGTTTTCAGTACAATGTACACATTCAGTGAATGTTTATGGACTGGGTGAATGAGGAAATGACCGTCAAGTTGATGCTCTTAACTGTAGGCTTATTTTCTCCTTTTTTTTTTTTTTTCTGCTTAAGAAGCTTTAATACTTCTATTTTATCTAGCATTTCAAATACAGCCTTTAAAATCTAGCATTCTACTTGGTGATTACAACTCCTAGTCTTCTGGCCATTAGGAATGCTCAGGTTCCTACAGATACTGTTCTGGTTTTGCTTTATCTGTTTATACACAGTTCCCCACCAAACCTCAGAGCCCCAGTCCAGATCTCTAGAATGGATTTCTGCCTCTTCCTCTGCAAGAACATGGTTCAAAATTCTTCTAAACAGTAATCTTTCTCAAAGCTTCTCTTATCAGCAGTATGTTATTTATTTTGTGTGTCATTGTTCTGGGTTCTTCAATTTAAAACTTGATATTTTGGACCTCTTAGGAACTTTTCTGTTACTTGTTTTTTTCCTCTCTTTGTGTTCTGAATTGATGAAGCATATTGAGAATAATATCAATGTTTCTTGCACATGGTATGCTGTTCTTTAGGTCGTAAATTCTCACTAAAAGCTTCTCCATAGATTTGGCTTGGGTCCCTGACCTTCCAATATCTTAGCTCTGCGACTTTGAGCTGTGTGACTTGTGGTGCTCTAAAACACAGTTACAGAAAGAAAAACTAAATCTTGTATGCCATTTTAGCTCTCCTCTGTCAGTAGGTTTGGGTCTTCTGTTTGCTTTTTGAGAGTAAATAAGTAGTCACACAAGCATCGTCTGTATCATTTGTATCCTATAGAGTTAGTATTCTTTTAACTGATCAAACATTTTGGATGGTGCTTCTTAGAGTAAATTAAAAGTTTTAAATAGTTAAATTTGTCCCAGTTTTTTTTTCTTGATTTCTCTTGCTGATAGTTTTAATTATCTAGGTTTTGAATTATTGGTGTCTTATTTGTGTCTAAATTTAGTAAGTGAATAGTTAAACTTATATATGTATTAACTGATAAACTTGGGTCATTATATATTAGTGGATCTGTAGTATGGTTTGGTTCTAAAACTATTTCTTGAAACAAAACAATTTCTATAAAACCAAGAATAATATATTTATGGACACCAAACAAAATCCCATTTCTTTGAAAATTTTATTTATTTATTTGAGAGAGAGAGACAGAGAGAGAGAGACTCTGTGCTGAGCACAGAGCCTGGCTCAGGTCTTGATCCCATGTCCCTGAGATCACGACCTGAGCTGAAACCAAGAGTCACACACTTAACCCACTGTGCCACGGGTGCCCCCGCAAAAAAAACTCTTTATGTAGATTATCCAGACATTAGTAAAGGGCATATAGGAGAATGTTTCTTGGTTCATATTCATGTATTTTAATCTATTTCTTAGCTCTGTCTTTATTAATGTGTATCTGGTATTTTCTGGTTTCTTGTTTCTAAAAATTAATTTTTTTTAAATAAAAGTGCTTGCTTTCTTCTTCAGAATCACATTTGATAGTTAATAAATATGAAAGTATTTGCATATCAAGTGACTCTTTTCCATAAATCATATTTTTAAATCTGAGAAAAAATGATAAGTGCCCAGTCATTAGGTAAAGTCAGGGCAAATTCTGCTAAGTGAATTTAACAGCCTCAAGTCTCTTTGTTTCGCACTGAGACATATAAATATTCTAGCCCAAATTTCATCATGGGCACTGGCTTTTTGCCCACATATAAAGTACTTTTCTTTGTCAATTGTGTATATAAGCAAAACTTTGACAAGTTGTTTCTTTTAATGATTATTTTGAATGTTTCTTCCAATTTATTATTTTTAAAAGATTTTATTTACTTATTTACTTATCTATCTATCTATCTATTTATCAGAGGCAGAGAGAGAGAGAGAGAGAGCACAAGCAAGGGAAGCGGCAGGCAGTAGGAGAAGGAGCCCCCTTGCTGAGCGGGGAGCCCAGTGTTGTATTCAGTCCCAGTACCCGGGGATCGTGACTTGAGCGGAAGGCAGACACTTAACTGGCTGAGCCACCCAGGTGTTGAGACGAGCCCAGTTTCATCCAATTTAGATGTTTTAGCAAATTGTGGGTTTTCTCAGTATAGCTTGGAAATAGAATATTTTTCCAATTATTAATGGGAACTTGGGATACTCTAAAATACTGTTATAGAGGGCGCCTGGGTGTCTCAGTTGGTTAAGCATCTGCCTTCAGCTCAGGTCATGATCCTGGAGTCCTGGGATTGAGTCCCGCTTCGGGCTCCCAGCTCCATGGGGAGTCTGCTTCTGCCTCTGACCTTCTCCGCTCTCATGCTCTCTCTCACTCTGTCTCTCTCAAATAAATAAAATCTTAAAAAACTAAAAGAAAATACTGTTATAGAAGGATAAAACTAAATTCTATATGCTGGTTTAGCTCTCATCTGTCAGTTTGGGTCTTTCCCTTTATTTTGCAAGAGTAAATATCATTATCATTCTCTTTGCAAACTTCATATCAATAATTGCAAGTTCCGAAAAGTCTCCAAAACTTTCGAAACTTTAGCTTATTAGGTTGTTTGTTTGATAAGATAAACCTGCCAAACTCAAGTGCAATAATGAAATGACTTATATGATATGTGATAAATGCCAAATTTAAATACATTTCTAATCTACAGATTTCTTAATGTATTAACAACGTGGCTTTTACCAAGATTCTGTGTCCCACCAGAATTTTCTATTAGATTTATCACTATAAAATCAGATACTATTTTCCTCAAAATAAAACTTTACTGAATTTATAATAGCATCTACAGTAACAACAGGTATTTTACCTTTCACCAAACAAACTTCTCAGAGCTTAAATTTAATTCCAATAACTGGTTGGAAAAACCAGAATGCTTATTGAAATGTATTAACAGATAATCTTGTGTTTAAAGTATGTGATGGTCTTGATATGAAATGGCATTTCACTTGAGTTGTTTTTGTTGTTGTTATTTTACCAATGGAGCTAACATATTAACAGCAACTGTTTTACTTTTTATGTGTACAGAAAATATTTGGGATCAAACTAAGCAAGATTAATTTAGGAGGGCAGTCACTTGATCTAAAGGATAAGTCGAGTGCTTTCTGCAGATAAATGAGTATCAGTGACTTTGGGTTTGTCTTCTTAAAATAGCAGCCGATTTTGAAATAGGTCCTAATGCTTCTTTAACAAATCTGAGTCTTCTGGTTTTCCTATGGTTGGTGAGATCTAAACGCTGTATACACTTGGCCTCAAATTTTATGATTTTTAAAACTTAATAGGCAATTTTTGAGCTCATTGTGGTCTAAGGTTTGAAAACAAAACAAAAAAGCATTAAAATACATAAATGAAATAGATTCACACACAGGATAAATGACAAAACCTCTGTAGCAAGAGCTTCAGACTATTATGTCTTTGCACACTTACCTCATGTACCTAACTTATAACCAACCATCTAGCCTGTCATTTCCCCACTACCCCCCGTCTGCCTAGCAGCTTTGCGCTCCTCATAAGCCCCAGAGCAAACCAGTGCACAGCCCCCTGGTACACCAAGTGACCAGCAGGAGTCTTGTATCCCACTTTCCTCCCATCACTGCCCAAGACCTGATGGGGGTCACTGTCCCTAGCTGCTCCTGTCATAGAGCACTTAATTTTATCAGCGAGTGCCCTGCTTGCCGTCCTTGGGAAGGAGGTGTTAATTACCTTGTGTCTGTAGAGCGCTTGGAAAAGAGAGAGGTTCTAGCCAGTTACCCTGCGGATTCAACCACGTTTCCCTAAGCTCTCTGTTTGCTTGTACCTATGACTCAGACATTTCATTTGCAGGCTCTGGCAGAAGCTAAAAGGACACAGTGCAGCTCTGTCAAATCCAGCTTAGCTTATGCGAGTGTAAGTATTAAAATAATACCTGATTAAAATATGAGAAATCCAGGACAAATGCCAGACCAGGCAGGATGAGACAGTATGCTGGGCCAGCAGGGATAAATCGGGACACGTGACTACTCTACGAGGATGAAACAATACATAAGGAAAGTCCATGTTGAGCTATAATATGAATTCATTGTCTATAAATGATGGTGGCTGTTATTTTGGCTTAACTAGAGGCTCAAATTTGGAGAATCATTTCTTTCTCAAATCCAGATATAATCTTTTTTTTTTTCCCCAGTATAGGGCCAAGTAATTAAAATATTTTATACCATTTATTTATTCCACATAAGGATCAAGTATTTTATTTGCAAAAGCACAAGATTGTTTACAGAGATAAGTAAACAAAAAATGGCTATCCTCAAGCCTACTGTTTTTGTGGGGTGTTTTGATTTGTTTTGTTTTTAACACTTTGAGGGGTCTAATGTCTGGTTCTAGATGAAATGAACGTTCTCTTCAGGAAAAGTATGCCTATATATGTGTTTCCACAATCATTGCAAGATGTCTCTGATTCCAGACCCAGGCTGTGAACCTCTTTCTGTAGAATCGAAATTTGTGTGGATGAAGACTACGTGTTAATAAATGTTATTAGGGTTCTCTAAAATAAACAGAACCAATTGTATAGAGACATATATAAGAGGAGATTTATGATAGGAACTGGAGAAGCCCCACAGTCTGCCTTCTGCAAGCTGGAGAACTAGGACAGCTGGAGGGTGTAGGTCAGTCTGAGTCTGAAGCCTGAGAACCGGGGGAGCAGATGGTGTGAGTCAAAGTTCAAAGGCCTGGTACCCAGAAGCTCTGATGTCTGAGAGCAGGAGAATGTGGACATCCCAGCTTAGGAAGAGAGAAAACTTGCCCTTCCCTCACGTGTTTGTTCCACTGCTGCCATCGTGAGTTGCCTGCTGCCTGGCCATGTTGATGACAGCAGATCTCTTTGCTCAGTCTGGCGAGTCCAATGCCAGTCTCTCCAAAATGCCCTCACGGATCTAGCTAGAAACAGTGCGTTACCAGCTCTCTGGGCATCTCTTTGCCTAGGCAAGTTGACACATAGAATTAACCATTACAACAATTAGCACAAAAAGCAAAAGAGCCAGAATGTTCTCTCATTGTTTTGTCTTCCTTTAAGGATAGGCCACTGTGAAAACTGAAGCCAGAGCCTTTGAGATCACGTAAGAGGAACAAATAACATTACCTTGATCACCTGAGTAAAGTGGCATCTGTCAGTGTTCTCGGCTCTAAAGTTACTCTTTTTCCCCTTCCCATAATCAGTGTGTTAGAAGCAGTTCACTAAGTCACAGTGACCATGGTCAAGGCACCTCCTCGGGAGGGAGCATCAAAGATTTTATAGATTTAGGTTAAAACCACTCTGATAATTAACAGACGTTTTGTTGGAGGCACTCTCGCTTCTCCTCCAAGTTCTACCCACTGGTTTTAGTATTCTTCCCTGGATTTTTTGCCTGTGACAGTTATTACTGTGGTGTTCTAATGATGGTTTTCCTTTCCTTCATTCTGTAACTGAACCCAAATCTATCTACCCAATGCACAGGAAAGCCAATCATGGAGACATCAGATTTGCGGGAACAAAAGTTTATTCGCAAGGCTGGTAAATGGGGAGATGGGAGGACATGCGTCAACTCCACCTGCCTGGAGGGGGAGAGAAAAAGTGTTTTAGAATCATAGGGGTTGAGATTACACACATATTGATGAAAAGGCCAGGAGAACTCATTTCTATTCGTGAAGAAAGATAGAGCTTGTTCATTGAGCAAACATGGATGTAGCGTACATTCCGTGTTCACATTGGGGTGGAGACTTAACATCAGAACGAGGCAAAATCCAACCCCTTGTGTCAGAAGATTATCTTAGGACAAAGAGAAGGGGCCATTGGCATGCTCTGAGAGCTGGTATGAACAGCATGGGGCCTTGGTCTCCTTATTTTGGACAAGGAATGCGGGCTTCCCTTGTTCCTACGCTGGAACCATATCAGTTCATCTCGAATCCAGGCTTGGGCAGAGACAGCTAGTGGGTTGGTTAGTGAGGTCAGGAAAGACCCAGTAGCTGATTGGAGGGGGACAGTTCTCTAAAAAATAAGCTTTAAACTTTGCTAGGTTCAACCTCACGGACTATATGGAGCATGGTTTCAATTCCTTCTACATTTACTATCTGACATTCTTCTGGGAGGAAGAATTATCTCTTTTCTCTCATTTATGTATTTGGTCATTTGCTAATATCACTACAGACTCATGAATATTTATTTTATTATTAGGGTTGTAGTCCAATAACAGCAATATTTATTTTACCGCTAAAACCGTTCTGGGTTTGGCCATTGTGGGCTCTTTCCGCAGACTCCAGTTCTGTCTGATTTTCTTTTCTTTTTTCTTTTAATTCTTGTTTTGTTTGAACACAGGAAGATATTTCATGTTCACTGCAGGATATTTCTGTGCCTCATTTCAAAATCAGCCATTTCTCCAAAGAGCAGTGGTTCCTTTTTTTGAAACGGTATTTAGAAATGAAGATCTGGGTACTAGGCCTGTCCACTGCTGCTACTGGGGCGTCACTGATTCTAGGCCCCCAGAGCTAGGAAAGAAACATTTGTATACTAATATACATATAATAAATGTATTATATACATATATTATTATAATATATATATAATATAATATATAATAATAATATAATATAATATTATAACATATATTGTATATATAAAGAAACATTTGAATATATATTTATGTATACACACTTCCTGTTTTTATTTCTGTCTGTATCTATAACCATGAGTTTATATTTATATCTACACTCTAATCCTCATTCTAGCCTTCTCCCCTTGCTTTTTTGTAACTTCTTTCTGGGATAATGAGAAACCTGGCTCCCACGATGTACAAATTATTTCCTTGTTTAATCCTGGTATGCATGTCAAGTAGCTGCAGAATTGCTAGCCTGTCCTCCTGTGAGAAACAAAACTACCCTTTCGAGTAGAGTGTTTATGTGCAGGTCTTTTGTCTTTAATCTTCAATATCCAGACAGAACACTGTTTCCCAAAGTTGTGTAGGTCGGCTCATTTTCTCCCCACCACCTCTAGTGACGATACGCCATACATTTATAATGCAGTTTCCCAGTGCTGTGTTAACTTTACCACAACCGAGCAGCTGCAGAGACTATCTGTTCATTAGCTCACAGCTGGATAGGTCAGTCAGCTTGGTGGGTTCTACTGGGCTCTTTGCTTAAGGTCATAGAAGGCAGACATCAAGATGTCCATTGTGCTGGGCTCATGTCTGGAAGTTCTTTGGGAGAGCCTGCTTCCAGGCTCGTTTACGTTGTTGGTACATGCCACGTCCTTGCAGTTTTAAAAGTGAGGTCTTCATTGCCATGCTGGCTGTCAATCTGTCTTAGCTTCTAGAAGTTACTCTCCAGTACCCCTTACACTTCAAAGCAAGCATTGTTGACCCCTTTGCTTCAAAGTCAGCAGTGAATCCTGCTTAGAATCCAACTTCTGTTACCAGCGGAGAAAAATCTCTGCCTTCAAACTGCTCATGTTGTTAGATCCATCTAGAAAATCTCTTTTGATTAACTGAAAGCCAATTGATTCACAATTGTAATTTTATCAGAAAAATCCCATTCGACATGTAACATAACACAGTCATGGGTGTGAGATCTTATCTTCACAGTCCCAGGGATGGTGCAGGAAATCCAGGCACCGTTTCAGAAATCTGCTTGCTACAGGTAGTTAGATGGACTTGTCATCATCTGCATTCCAATCTGGGATCTCCTGATGTGGAGGTGGAGTGTTGAAAGTTCAGCAGGTGTTTGCTATGTCTGTTTCCTTGACTGTGGTAATGGTGTCATGAATGTTGGCATACATCCAAACTTATCAAATTATATACATTAAATATGTGCAGTTCTTTGCAGATCAATTACATATCAGTAGCGCTGTGTAGCAATAGAATATATATTTGCATATCGTTAAGTTCATTCTTGGTGTTGTGGAAATACATGGTTCTGTATCTTACCATCAAAGTGGCATACAGAATCATTTTATCACCCTAAAATCCCTTTGTGTAGGCACTTTGTAGACAACCCAGGTCTTAACAGCCTAACTTTGGCAGCCACAGATCTGAATCTGTTTATCTGCCCTGGAGTTTGTGTTTTCTAGAATGGCACATAATGGTGTCATATAATGTGTAGCCTTTTAGGTTTGATTTCTTGCACTTGGCAAAACGTGTTTAAGATTGAACTACTTTGTTACATCAACAAGAGTCCCTTCTGTATAGCTCCAGCGGTGTCCAATGTATGGATGTACCAAGCCTACACTTTAGTGTTAAAGTAACATTACTATGTTTGCTTACATGGCAGAATTCACTTTATCATGTTGTCCGTGGCAATAGAGGAACTCAACTTCGTGTTGTTATGGAAGTAAACGTTCATGAATAGCTTTTTGTAAGTAAGAAGGGACACACAGTCATAGACACGTGTGTACATGTGTGTGTGTAACTAACTTCTGGGTCGGCTTGGCTTCTGTATCAAATTGACATCTATAAACTGAGACATGACCCATGCTGACACCTCCAGCTGGACTCGAAGGGAGTTTCTCTAGCCTGGAAAATGAGGAAGTCATTTTTGAATCCTACCTACATAAAGCCTTCTACAACCAGCCTTGTTTCCTTCCTGAGTGTCAGTAGTGTCAGTAGTGATGTCCAACTTTTTTTTTTTAATAATAGAGGCTCAAAGTTCCAGATGTTTACTTAATGACTATAGAACAGAGAAAGGACATTCTGTAATTTTTGGGTGGTGCCTCCAAAGAATATCACTAAATTAAAAAATTAATTGTGAAGTCCTGTAAGGAGAATTTAAAAAGCCATTGAATGATCATATTTTTCTGTAACTTCAAAATTACAACTCAGACCCTTTAATTCTATTAATATAGGGAACATATTGTAAAAGGTGGACTATTTTCCATAAAGAACATTGGAAAAGGAGAAAAATTGGACTTTCTGAAAAGGCATAATTTATGTGTAATTTATTTAAATAAAATTGCTCTTTGTTCCAAACCCTGTATTTGCATACAAGTGAATGACTGAAATAATGCATTTCATGCAAGTATTTCACTCAGATATACTGCTGGGCCAAACATGTCATTTAAATATGATTTTTTTTTCAGAGATGCTCATGTAGTTTTAAAATGTGTGTATATAAGTACAAAAAAAAAGATAAAGCAGCATAATAGACATTACCTTAGTGGAACTATCTTATGGATTTGAACACTGTGTTTCATTATGGTGGTTTAAAAACATTTGCATTATATGTGGGTTGAAAACCAATATTAAAAAGTAACTTTATAGAACAGAATATAAATGCGAATTTTGAAATAATATTCATGATTGAGGGCAAAATAATTTTCAGAAAAGAAAAATATTTCCTTCTCTAAGAAGCTTATTATTATAATCATACTACAGATGTTTGAAAACAAGGCACAAAACACACTTAGTTGAAGTCATTTTGTGGTGCATTAAGTTAATAGCAAGGTTTGCATCAGCTTTTTCTGTTCCTAGTTAAGTTCAGCTTTTACTGGAATTCACTTTTTTGGGGCAAGAGAGACTGGATTATCCCCCCACCATACAAACACATAGCACAAAAACACACATGTATGGGAGTTAATGGTACATAAAGCCAGTGAGTCACAAATTGTTCCATACCATTACTAAAACTCCCTACTTCCAGCTGAAATGTGGAAAGATTCACCTTTTTTTTTTTAATATATAGAAGCAAAAATTTCCAGTAATTGCTACAGACTGGGTGTACTTAGAACGATATTTCCTCCTCTATCATATACTTTATTGTAGAATGCAGCATTCACCTTAAACCTTGCTCTTTTTAGAGAGAAGTAAAAATCAATCACTCAATCAATCAATCCATCCCAGCAAAAGTAAAACCAGCCCAAATCCCTGCAACTTAAAATGGAAGCCATAACATTCCCTTTCCTCTCTCCAGAAGATTTTTCTAGTTCTTGGTAGGCTCACCTAAGTAGGTACCAGTGATAGTCAATTGTTTCATCTTCAAAATGAAAGAGTTTACTTCTTAGGCTAGATTTCCCCCACTCTGCTTCTATGCAGGCAATTTCTTTTACAATGTGATCGCAGGGAAGAAGGGTCCACAGACAGGGGACTGTAAAACAAGGAAGGAGGATGGACCAGTAAGTGGTCTTTTACTGAACTGCCCACTTTACGAAGAGCCCATTAGATGATGATTTTGGTAAACCAAAGGAGAAAATGACATGGACAAAAGCAGAATGGGGAAAAGTACGGGGACAGACTACAGCAAAATTCATTGACGCAATAAAGGAGTTAAAAGTTAAGCAAAATGATATTTAGACGTGTCGGATACACGAAATGGGCAACTTCTGGTAATTAAGACGAGCCTCGCTAACACTGAGGTCCTTTTTATCCCCTTTTTCTTTTTGCAGTCACATCTCTTCTGTTTTCGAGCCTCAACTCACCCAGTACTTCAGATAGAAAAGGAATAGGTAATGCAAATATTTTAGATATTTTACATTTTGGGGTGAGTGTAGGTTTATGTGTTTTTGTTTCCATTTGTATTTAAGAGTTATAATTAAAACACGTGGAAATGTAAATTTTGAAACCAAATGAACAGCACTAAGCCACCATATTATCAGTTGGTTTCAGAATCTCCCATTTGAGTATCAAGCTGTATCACCTGAATGAAAAATTTAGAAGCTTAAGTCATTTATGGTGGTATAATGTAAATTACCAGAAGAGAAATTATAGTCTACAGCCGTTGCTGGGTGTTGGACCTTAACAGCATGCATAATTCATAGAAAAGTACTGTAAAAGAATATGGAGTAACCTTCAAAAATAAATCAAGGAAAACCGGTTACTAATCTACAGAGTAGTTTACCTGGAGGAAGGTAATGTGAAGGAAAACAGTCCATCATTTCACATAGCTTAATGCCATCCCTGATGAAAGTTACCCAGGGCTACATATTACACGTGGAATAGAAAATATTTACGCCAAATATCTGCCACTCAGAAAGAAATCAGCCAAACAACGATAAATGAATTTAGCAAAGCAGGTATTAAATTAAGCAGATAAATTTCACTTTGATTGTGAAGTTCAGCCAGAGGGGAAAGAGTTGGGAGAGGAAGCCACAGCTTGGAGCGTCCAAGTTTGTTGTAAGGGGACACAGACATAATCAAGAATTAGGACTGAAATTACCCCCACTGTGCATCTCATCCATGAGCCGCTGAAAGGCAGTCTAATTTTCTTGATAAACAGTAAATCTCCTGATGGTAATGGAAGGCAATGCTCAAAAAATTCACCTATCTAAGGAAGCCTTTCATTAAGATATATGTCCGATTAAAAAAAAAAAGATATATTTCCAGTTTCATGTTAAGTTCTAATGAAGTTTATAGACTTTGAACATGTATACTCTGATACCTATAAAGTGTAGTCCAATACACTCACCCTACACTTCCCTAATACCTAATACCCTACCCTTTGCATAAATTTTCTTGATTTTTGCAAATATAAAATGACAACTAAGGTAAGTTTTCAAATTTTGAATCCTCTTACTTACAAATGAGTTTCTATCTAAGTTGATGACTAAGGCAGATTGTAGAAGATATGATGATTTGAGGATCAGATATGAAGTTTAGACTGTATCCCAAAGAAATGATCTCCTATAAGATACTATTGAGCACAATACTTGGCTTGGCTTTGATTTGTATGAAAACACACTCATGGCCTGCTTTTGTTACCTATGACACCTGGACAAAAGGAAGGACTGGCTAGAGGAAATTCATAGCTATGCCTATTAGAATTCTCTTTGGCCATAAGGGAGAAAGTTAATTGGTGAGCCTAGGTACTCATCTGCTATTAGATTCCGGATTGCTTCCTACCTTTTTAGGATTCCATGGTCAGGGAAGCGATGAGGACAAGGGTGGGCTCTGCATTCTCTGATCTGTTTCTCACCCAAGCTGCCATGAACTTGCATTGTAATAACCTATTTTAGTTTACAACAAAGCAGACTTCAAATTCAAGTGTTTATTTGAGATGTAATTGCAAGAAGCATTGATAGGGGTTTGAGAAGTGAGACAGGGAAAGGAAAGAAGCCAATCAAGGTTGTGTTTATGGAGCAATTTACCACGAGGCTATGGAGGCTGAATCATGGTAAACCCCAAGAATCTGTGTCAGACCTCAGAATTATCCAGCCATGAGACAATGAAGGTGGAAAATTTTTCTGACAACTTCGTTCCTCCCTTGCTTTTCCAGCACTTTCATTTAGTCCTCCATGCACAGGCGGAGAGGGATTGGACACCTTCAGCATGTACCATGATACCAAGTGTCACAGTTATGAGCTGGGCACAAATTGAATTTACTATATGTGCCTATTTCTGTGTTGGAGGTTTCCTTGGTAATTATTTACACATCCTTTCCAGATTGAGTTGAACCATGAAGTTGTGAGCGAGCACAAACCAGGAACTCTGTCAAGTAATAGAGTACATTCAAGTGGGCAGTGTTTGTCCCAGGGGTAGGATTTGGGGACAGAGGTTGGGTTTTAAGAGTAATTTCACTCATTGATCCTCAAGACTGGATTTATCTCCAAGATATCTAAACTTCCATGAATTTGCAGCTATTTGAATTCCACGGAGAAAAGTAGATGACAGTGAAAGCCTTCATGGATTTCAAGGGGACGCTCATTGTAGAAATTAGAGGTGGCGATCTGCAAAGTGATTTGTTCATTTTAATTGCATCGATTCCGCTCTTGTCAATGGGGTAGACTTCCGGAAAATAAACCTCTTGGAAAGAATTTAAGGGAGTGTGGATGAAGATGGTTTCATGAGCTTTATGAGTCGGGCTCTCTCTGGATACCCATCAATTAGGGGTGAAGACAATAAAAGGAAAAATTTGCCCCATCTGGCTCTACATAAAACTCCCCAAGAGCTTTGACAAAAAGTCTTCTCTGCAAAGAGAGGCCGGATCTCTGGGGAGGCATTTGTTTTTCAGGCTTGTTGAAATGCTTTTCTTTTTCAGGGATGTTATTTTAGTAGAAGCCAGATGAGATGCGCTTTGCTATTTTTACAAGTTTTTAAAGGCTTAAGCAGGGCAAATATGTCTCTTCAAGCTGCCTTGTGCAATAAGCCTGATGCTAAGGCAGCTTTATGTCCCATAAAGAGTGACATTAGCCTCATGGAGCTACCGGTGATTTTTGATAATCTCGAGGATGATTCCTTAGTATCAGATTAGTGGAGGAAAGGCTCGTATTATTTTCCAATGTTTAAAAGTTACCAGTGTAAAATAAATTATATTTTGACCAGAATGCTTTTTCTCTATTTGGCCAAGTTAAGCTATGACAATCTATATTTTTACTGGGTACAGGAATTTAGGCTTTTGAGGAGAAAACAAATGTTTATTCGATAATGGGCTATCTCTCTCTCTCACATTTCTGTATCTGCCTCTGACCATTAATGTTATCATTGGGGTTTTGTGTCTCCTTCTTTACCTGGTACTCCCAACCTGAGAGACCTACTACCATTTAAAGTAACGTATGTTAAAGATGGGATTTATTTCTTCATTCAAAATTCAGATTTCTAGTACCAGTGTTTTACTTGACTCACAAACTTGTATTGTTGGATTTTTAAAATATTTCTTTGTCCAAGAGTATTGAGTAAAATCTCTACATCTTACTTATTTATTCTAACGTCAGAATCCTTGTACGATTCCTGTTTTCCAGTTCTACATCTAGTTGCTTCGCAGTTAATAGCGACTGCCCTATTTCTGGCTTTCTTGCTGTCCTTCCTTCTCCCATCTTCAATCTGTCCTACTTGTAGACTCGAGATTTATCAACAAATTAAGTTTTGATTATATGATGCACTTTGTTGGGGGGCGGTAATTTTGTAATGGCTTCCAGTTATTTCTTGAAGTTAAGGTCCCTGAGTGTGGTTCTCCATAAACTGTTCACAGCCCCCTGTTTTCTCCTGTCTTCTGTGTCATTCTCTTCTAGTCACATAACAAATCAAGATACGTTCTTGTGCTTCTGTCTTTGGGAATGTCGGAGATAGTATTTGCAAATCAGTCCCCCTTTATTTGCCACCTCTGTCCCACTCAAGCGCAGCATACACACACACACACACACACACACACGCACGCACGCACGCACGCACGCACGCTTTCTTTTTCTTCTGAAAGCTGCTCACGATTTGACCCTGGGCAGCGCCAAGTCTCAGAGTCCCTGGATTATAATGTCACTAATTTATGGTGCAGCTTGGGAAAGCCCTGACCTCTGTGAGCCTCATTCTCGTTGCCAATAGAACAAAGGAGACGAAAGATGTATTTTCTAAGGTGGATTCGATATTGGACCTTTTAAAATTTGCAATACAATAGGAAATCATTTTTGATTAACTATACCTGGCTATTATCACCAGTCACACCATTTCAGAGATTGTTTAACACCCAGCTGCTTATGTGCAGTTAATGGATATCTCTGTCAGTTACCGCCACTAATAAGTTTCTAGCTTGGAGTTTGCCTAGCACAGTCATACAGGGGGCATTCAGGAAATGTGTGTATCATTAGCATACGTAAGAACTCTCCCACACAATTTGGTTGTGTTTCTAATAGAGTTCTATGTGCTGAGAAATACAAGTACCAATGATTATTTTTCTCAATAATGCCTAGTTGGGAAAGTACGAACTTGCATTTTTTTAAATGTGTTGTTTTTCTCTTGTCTTCTCTTGTCTTCTCTTCTCTTCTCTCCTCTCCTCTCCTCTTCTCTTCTTTTTTTCTTTTCTTCTTTACCCTTGTAACAACAAATACCAAATTTAAATTTGAACATTACATCCAAACTGGAGCTCTTTCCCCAACTTCCCTTAAGTTTATGCCCCACGATGAGCTGAATGACAACATGTTGGGAGCTAAGAGCTTCATTTCTCTGCCGTATTTTACTTTTAAAAACTCCACATCATATAGCAGTGCCCAATGTGATCATTAAATAAAACTGTAATTAAGGTGACATCGGCAGTTTCGGTAATTAGAGTCTTGCTGTAACTGTAAGAGTAAAAATAACATTCCCCAGCGCTGAGATGGGGCAGCTGTGGGCTCCTGCTGATAATGTACCTTGGCAATTTAACATGACTAATTGTGAGAGCACTTCTTCACAGGGGATTATGTTAATCTCCCAAAGTTCTTCTATCTCTGTAGTTCCTAAAGGCCATATATTTTTGTTTGTCCAAGTGCTACTGTTTCTCCCTGCTTTGTAACCGTCCCCACTCCAGTTTCCTAGTCTCAGTGGAGTCTGCTGGGACTCACTCTTGTAGCTGTCTCGATGGGCTGCCAATTCTGACTCTCTGACTGAGAAAAGACTTAGGGACAGGCAGACAGAAGCAGACAGGGTGGGTGCTGGGTGGGGTCCAAGAGCATCTTGTCAACCCTTCCCTGCTCCGAGGAGTATTCTGAGTGTTAGAGTTTTTCATTTCCACATGGGTAGTCCCTGCTCATTCTTCAAGACCATACTCATTCTCAGCAGCCTTGAGCAAGACCCATCATGGCAGATAGTATTTTCATTATCCCAAGAGGCCAAACAGAAACGCGGTGGCCCTCTTGGTTTCCATCCTTGAATCCTTCCTCATCCCCTGAATCTTTTACCTTGGATCTCTTCTGTAGTCCTGTCTTCGACTCTTACTGCCACTGCCATGAATAAAAAAACTTAAACACTTCTCTCTCTCAGCCTGACTCTTGCCTTGCCCTTTCTAGCCCATTCTACGGGCTCATACAAGCTCATTCCAGCATGCCCCTCTGAAATCATGTTGCTCCTGTGGCCTATGCTGCATCTTTGCTCCACTTCACTTTGAGGATAGGATTTGATTCCATTCTAGGACATGCAGGACTTTTCATGATGGAGCCCTTATCTCCTTTTCCAGTCTGAGCTCTCAGCATTCCACATCCATACCGCTGAGTTCTCAGTAATATTAAACCACTTGCAGTTCAGGGTTAGCACTTGGACAATCCTGAGTATAAGTGCCTTAACATAGGCATCCTAAGGCACCTTACTTTCCTCACCTTGGTCCTCGCCCTGCATGACTGTAGTCAAACCTCTGTTCACAATGATTGACTGCTGGTCCAGGCACACAGCCAAGCATAACTATAGGATATTGGTTGGACTTGATGAGTGTATGGAAGAAAAAAGTCTTAAAGTAAAAGCAAGGATCTGAAGAAATAAACATGAAATTAATATCATTGCATGAAAGAGACTGGATTGAATATTTGGTGGCAGAAAAATATGCTACAGTGTCCACAGAAAGAAGTTCTTTGGGAGTTAGGGAAGGGGAGGGGGAATGACAATGGTTGGAATCACTGCCAGACACTCTTAAGAAATGGTGGACCAGAATAAAGATGAGAACATGGCCTCTCACAAAACAGCACCAACTAAGACAGAGGAAGGTAAGCATAACATGTGGTAGGGACATGACAGAGGTCATGCAGATGTATGATACACATATGCACACAGGAAGTCAGCAGCATCTTTGGGAAGAATGTACTGCATCATTTTTTAATCTTTTTTTCTCTTAAGATTACTTATTTATTTTGAGAGAGAAAAGGAGAGAATGAATGGGGCAGGGAGGAGCAGAGGGAGAGGGAGAAGCAGGCTCCCCGCTTAGCAGAGAGCCTGATGCGGGGCTTGATCCCAGGACCCCAGGATCATGACCTGAGCCCAAGGCGGATGCTTAACTGACTCAGCCACTAACACCCCATTTTTGAATCTTATATAACTGAGATTTAGTTATTTTTGCTACATTACCTGTTTGTTAATAACACAATCATTTTCTTACATTTTCTCCTAGGAGTCCATTTATTTTTCTTGTTCTTCTTACCCCTCTATGTTCAGTTAACTGCTGGTGTTATATAGAATCTTTCTTCTCAAAGTTCACCCATCTGTACTCTCTAGTGGGCTTTCAGTTATTTATTCCAAGCATCTTTGTTCATTCTAGTGGGAAATGGTATTTAGATTTAGAAATCTGGATGCTGAGCACTCCCCACTTCTGAGATGGGCAATTATTTCCAGACCTTTTCAATGGAGGTAGTTACGAATGTTTCTGTTTTTATTTTTCCAGAGAAAGTGTATTATAGGCTCATACTTATGATATGATTCTGATTCAAATTCAAATTCATTCTGATTCAAATTTAGAATTATATATATATATATATATATGATGTACATATATATATATATATATATATGTATATTTTTTATCATGTTCAGTTAGCCAGTGTACAGTACATCATTAGTTTTTGGTGTAGTGATCAATGATTCATTAGTTGTATATAACATCCAGGGCTCATCATAACACGTGCCCTCAATACCCATCAAGTTTTAATTCTTGGATTTAATATTTATATATGTTTTACCATGAAATCTTGATTAAAGTAATTCCTCATTTCCTTTATTCTACTTTGTGTGTGTGTGTGTGTGTGTGTGTGCATGCACCTATTTGTGTGTGTATATTGTAGTTTCAGACTAAGAGCATCAGTGGTTATTGATAAGCAGTATTACTCAACACAGTTTAAGATTTCTCAACTAACTTCTGTTTTGAGGATGTCTCTCGCTAGTCAAATTGCTTTGTTTTAAATTCACTTGAAGCAAATACTTCCTGGGTTGTTAAGCAATCACAGTAGTCGTTAAGTTTATCTGTTTCACTTTGCTTTTGACTTTTATGAATTAAGTTACTTGGAAACAGTTTGATCCTGTTCAGTTTTTCTGTTAAGCTTTAGTCTGTGAAACCAAAGCAACATTTAGTATAGAGCAGTTTTGTCCCACTCCTGATGTCAGACCCCAAAATTAAACCTTGGTGCAAATGAGTTATATATTTGCAAATGACATATGTTGCTAGATTTTCCTTTCTATGGGTATTGCACCATTTTTCCTCCCTAGCAACAATGTATGGAAAGTGTCTGCTTTTTCTCAATATTGTCAACCAAGTAAATGGTCAACCTGTTGGCAATAAAATAGGTGATGAATATATTGGTTTGCAAACTGGCCCCGCTACATGGAGGGCAAGGAGAGACCTTCAGATTGGCATGTGACAGGTTTTAATAAGCAAGGGACTCAGTCTACTTAGAAGGCTTTTCTTGGGCAGCTGCAAGAAGAGTAAATCTCCACATCTGCCTTTGGGGATCTTAAAAGTTTATATAGAGACCTTAACTGAGTTCAGTTATGTATGCCATCCAGATGTTCTCAGCAACGTCTTACTCTCTCAAGACTGTGTCCTTAGAACAGTTTCCTCTGCGGGAGCAGTGGGCGAAATGTATATTCCAAAGATAGTGAGTGGAGGGGGTCATGGAGCCTCCAGTTGCCTGGGTCCACCTCTTGGGTCAACTAGTAGCTAAGTCTTCTTTGTTACTTCCTCCAACAAAATGATATCTCTGAGTATTTCTAATTGTTATTTCTCTTGTAAGAAGTAAGTAAGGTTGAGCATCTTTATTTTTAAGTGAAGAGCAATTTGCATTCATTTTTCTATGAACTCCCTGTGCATGGCTCTTGCCCATTTTTGTCTTTGGGTGTTCTCCATTTTTAGGTGCTCTTTATATAGTAAGGATATAATTCCAAATGTCCTAGCTAATAATTTGTCTTTTTCTTTGCTCTGGTATTTTTACCACATACTTTTTTTACATGGCCAAATTTATTGATCATATTTTATTTCTAGATTTTGAGTCATAGTTTAGAACAGCTTTCCCTGGGCTGCCTGGGTGGCTCAGTGGGTTAAGCCTCTGCCTTCTGTTCAGGTCATGACCTCGGGGTCCTGGGATCGAGTCCCGCATTGGGCTCTCTGCTGGGCGGGGAGCCTGCTCCTTCCTCTTTCTCTCTACTTGTGATCTCTCTCTGTCAAATAAAAAAAATCTTAAAAAAAAAAAAAAGAACAGCTCTCCCTAATACTATTTATAAAATTTATCCATGCTTTCTTCTAATATCTCATTTTAACTTTTTCTGTACTATTAACCAATTATTTAAATGTCATTTTAAAAAAGTAAATCATCTTTTCTCCACTGGTTTGACATGAAGGTTTATCATACACTCAGTTTCCATCTTGGTTATCAACTTTTGCAATATGCTCTTTAAAAAGATTTATTTATTTATTTATTTTAGAGAAAGAGAGAGAGAGCAAGCATGGAGGGAGGGGTGGAGGGAAAGGGAGAGAGGGAATCCCAAGCAGACTCCTCACTGAGCACGGAGCCCAAAATGGGGCTCCATCTCATAACCCTGAGCCAAAACCAAAAATCAGGTGCTCAATCAGCGGAGCAACCCAGGCTCACTTGTATCCTTCTTTTATTGATTGATTGATTGATTGATTGATTGCAACATAAAAGTGGAACTAAAAACTTTTAAAAGTAGCATTAAAACCATTCCGGGAATCCATAAGCATTAATCTAGTGATAATTAATTTAGTTTAACCAAGATTTGGCTATACTGATAAAGTCTGATTTCTTAGTTCATGTAATATGACTAAAGAACTTCAGGAAGATTAAAGTGATAATCGGGTGAATAAATAATATTCCAAACCTCTGTTGTGAAATGATGCTTATCACTACCATCCTTATGAAACAATGGGGTATTATTAAATATGACTTTGTGGAAATCTGGTTCTTCAGATAGCACAGATAAATTAGAATTTTTTAATTTGAATTTATATATAACTTATGAATGGAAAACAAGCAAGCAAGCAAGCAAATACATCTTCAGCCTGAAATAAATTTTTTAAAGATTCTAAAATATAAATTATACTTTTTTGAAATTTAGCTTGCCACTAAAAATCTTTCATTTTTACTTCTTTTTTTTTAGGGAAAACTCATTATTTGGATCCACTTTGCTAATCTTTGCTAGATAACTTAAAGCTGCAGACTTGTGTAAGATACCGCATTTGGAAAGAACGTTCTCAGATCTCTTGCTCCTTGGCTGCCAGCCCCTGTAGGGTTATAATCTGTTTTCCTTGGGATTGCAGCCTTTCTTTTCTTTTGACTCTCCTTAAGTAATACAATTACTGAAGTTAAGAGTCCTGTATTTGCATATTAAAACCCAAAATGAGATTACATTTTCACATGTCAATTTGTATTTTTAAAGAGTACCCAGTTTTGGTGCCTGTGTGTTTAAGTCTGAGAAAACAAGCGTTGTTAACTTGATTGGGAGCAAAAATGTCTAGAACATTCCTAGGGGAACATTTGCTTATTTGTGGGATGACTTCTATTTACCACTGCTGTTGGTCTAACCTCACCCACCCTTATAGTTTTGGATCAAGTGCCATCTCCTTAGGAAACTTTCTCTGATCACTACTAACTCCACATCCAAAGCATTCTTATTTATCTCCATCAGAACAATCACCTTGTTCTCTTGAAATGCACTTTTTTGTGAATTTGGCTTCAATTTGGCTGTGCATTCCTTGAAGACACAGATGATGCTTTATGTATGCCTTTGTTTCTCATGTTCCAGTCACGGTGCCTGGCACAGAGGAGACACACAGCTTGTTTTTCTCCTTGCTTTGTTTTTTGTTTTTGTTTTGGCACGTGATGAAGTATCAAAACAGTGTGCCATTGACATGTAGTCAGTCATCTCATTACTGTGGCAAGTCATTTGGCACCTACTACAATAGAGCATTTTTAATAAATAATTATTTAATTTCTGTGTTATTGTGTGCCTTGTTTCACCGAGGCAGATACTTTATGGCATTTTGCATCTATGTCACCATACAAAGTGTTCAAGATCTAGTTGGTGTATAATAAGCTTGAGTGATACCCTAATCAGAATATGCTATTGCTGAGCTCTGTTATCCAGGTAAAACAATTAATGTGCCGTGAATATTTCAGAGTAGTCACAGACAACACAGATTGCACAGTGAATAATTATTCAGTGAAGGCATACTGCATCTTTGAGTGATCGAAAGCCTGACAGAACATCTAAGGGCAAAATAAAGGATGCCCGGTAAGAAAGGCATGAGTAAACTAATTTAAAAGATTTATTTATTTATTATTGTAGAGAGTGTGTGTGCAGGGGTGGGGAAGGGGCAAAGAGAGAGGAAGAGAGAGAATCCCAAGCAGACTCCAAGCTGAATGTGGAACCTGACGCAGGGCTTGATCTCAGGACCCTAAGATCATGACCAGAGCAAAAAGCAAGAGTCGGACATTTAACCGACTGAGCCACCCAGGCGCCCCATCAGTAAACCAATCAATGTAAAACGTTTCTAACCTGCAATAACAAAGTAAGAAGCAAATAATAATAGTAATACATCACTGAAGACGGAGAAAGTATTGCAGTTGGGGGCAGTGACTGCCTTCTCAAAAGACACTGAAGTCCTAAAACTTGTTTTGTTACCATTAGCAAGATTTACCTCATTTTATCAATGGTGCTTCTCTAAAAAGATTTTTGAAACATGTGTTGACTTTGTTTTGCTTCCTGGTACATTTTCAGTACTCACTGAGCATTTTTTGAATGAAAATTTTTCCAGCAAGGTTGTTTCATTTTAGAGGCAGGATTTAGAAGAAACAGCTGTGTCTTTGGCCTTGCTGGAAGGCCTGGGTCCAATTCCTTACTTTCGCATCCCTTTATGAAATCATTCAAGACTCCTTTGTCTGAGGGGGCACCTGGGTGGCTCAGTGGGTTAAGCCTCTGCCTTCAGCTCAGGTCATGATCTCAGGGTCCTGGGATCGAGCCCCACATTGGGCTCTCTGCTCAGCAGGGAGCCTGCTTCCCCTCTCTCTCTGTCTACCTGCCTCTCTGCCTGTTTCTGATCTCATCTGTCAAATAAATAAATAAAATCTTAAAAAAAAAACAACTTCTTTGTCTGAGCCCCACTGTACTAATTGGTAAAGTGAAAACGAGAGTGTCTGTCACAGGGAACTTGAGGGCTGACACAGGAGAAAACAGTTGGTATCACACATGGAATCTTAGACCTGAGCACAGTGGCGTGACTGTAACTGTACTCGAAGGCCTTTTATCCCATGGCTCATTGTAGCAAAATCTGCTATCTTCCTTATGTTTAATTTTTTGTTTGTCTTAAATGGGAAACATATTGAAAAATCCAGAGGAGCAAAATTGGGAATTCTGTCCCTCTCCACTTCCAGGTCCAACCTCAGAAGAAACTACCGTTAGCAACCTGCCACGTCTACTTCCTGACATTTTCTACAATCTGTGTCTGTGTTAACGAAAGTAAAATCACTAAATACTGGTTCATACTGGATACCTATTTAAGATAACTACCTGTCAGGCTTGGACCAAGCCACGAAATCCTAGGGCTCATGGAGTTAGTTTTCCTCATAATTTAGCCTGTGTCCACCCTTGATATTCCGTCTTTGGAACTGCTGACTCAAGAAGGAATATAAAGGGAATGGGTGGGAATCTTGGCATAAGTATCAGTTCCAAGCAGAAAAATTTACAGTTCTCCAAAATGTGTTTTTTGGAGGTATGGTATTAACTATTGCAGATGTAATTCATTAGCCATATATAGCTTTAGAGGTGAGGGTTGGATTAAAAAAAAAAAAACAGCTGAAGTCAACCACAGCATTCATATTAGATTAAAAAAAAAAAAAAACCAGTAAGCCTAAATCTTGCATTCTTGTTAAAGAGTCAGTCTTCTATAAATGTTACATTTCCTACCTATGTGAGATCATACCTTATGATGTTTTATTAATATTTTTTAACGGAGTAGCAGTTATTTACTTATAGCCATTTTTGCCCACCTTTCTTTTTTTGGCAAATGTGCAACACATTTCCCTGTGGAGGCCATTTATTTCCAGGTGTTTTCCTATCAAACATTTAAGTAACAACAGCTGGCCAGAACTCCAGAGAGACATGAGGAAGAGAGCCACAACCTCTGGAAATGAATGGAATTTATAAGCAGAACTAGCTGGAATGGCAGTTTTAATTTTATAGGGGGACATTGTATTTGGTAGGCACTTTTATTTTTATATTTCTCTACTATATCACAATTTTGAATACAGACCTAAGGGCAATCCGAGGCCTTATTTTGCAAAATATATGAACACTCTTATTCAGAATGTGAGGAAGGAAAATGACATCTAAACCAAAATTCTTCATTTCTCCAAAATGCAAAAGCAGCTCATAGTAATTAAAAAAAAAAATCAGTTCTGTTCCATGAGCCCCACTGCTGCATTTTACATGCAAGCAACTGGAACTGTGGCTCTTTGCCTTAAGGTGACTAAAATATAAAAAGTTTCCTGGACCAATGTAAAATATATACATTTTTTACACCCTCAAATTTCTGATATGAGAGATTAAAAATGAGGTACTGTCATTCTTCTAAATAAAATATTTCAATGTGTTTAAAAGATAGGGAAATAGTATAGAGTCACAAGACTGAGGGTTTAATATGAGGAAATGCGGCTTTCTGTTTTCACTCAATTGTGTTAATTTAGGTGGTATTAGCACTCATTCTTTGTAAAGTTTTTTTTTAAGGTTTATATTATTTATTTATTTGTTAAAGACTTTATTTGAAAGAGGAAGAGAGAGAGAGCGTGCACGCACATGAGCCAAGGAGGGGCAGAGGGAGAAGCAGACTCCCCGCTGAGCAGGGAGACGGATGAGGGACTTGATCCCAGGACCACAGAATCATGACATGAGCTGAAGACAGACACTTAACCCGAACTCCCCAGGCACCCCAAAGAGTTATTTATTTGAGAGAGAGAGCACAATCACAAGAGGGAGAGAGAACCTTAAGCAGACTCCCTGCTGAGTGCAGAGCCCACTGTGGGGCTTGATCTCATGATGCCGAGATCATGACCTGAGCTGAAACCAAGAGTCAGAAGATTAACTGACTGCACCACCCAGGCGCCCCATTGTAACTTTTTTTTTTTTTAAGATTTTATACATTTATTTATTTGAGAGAGAGAGCACCCATTTTGGGGGAGAAGAAGCGGGGGAGGGACAGGGAGATTCTGCACTAGCAGGGAGCCTGATGTAGACCCAGTCCCACAACCCTGAGATCCTGGCCTGAGCCAAAGTCAAGAGTTGGATACTCGACTGACTGAGCCACCTGGGTGTCCCATTCTTTGTCAAGTTTTATACCTTGATTTATTTTGCTTCAAGCAGTAAGATCACAGAAAATTATCAGGGTTTTGGGCTATTCTGGAATTTGAAAGCCTACAAGATGTTTAGGCTTATTAGTTGCAATAAAATAGCTTCTTAAGAATTGTACTCCTTTGTAGTATAACATGTCAGTTAGAGATGAAGAGAAGGATTTGCAGGCTGCCCTCTCCAAGGGATGCTCTTCAAAGGGAGCCTGTCCAGGGGAGGGTGCCCAGGTGTGAGGTACTCACAGGTAAGCCTTATGAAAGCCCTGGTATAGTCCACCTGGGAAGGACAGGGGCTGGGGACTGGGAAGGAGTAAGATGTCTTCACAGGTTAGAGGAGCAGTCATCTGGAAGAGATCATTAATTTAACCCATATGGACATAAAGAGCTAAAGAACAATAGTTCAAAATTACACATCTGCAAATTCATACCCACACAGGGAAGCAGCGTCTAAGAAATCATTATTACTGTCCAGAAATGAAAGAGCTTCCTTGGGAGAAGGATGGGGGGACTTTCCCTGCACAACTCTTGCTTTGGCCCTAGAAAGAGCCAACGGTGACTCAGGGAGTCCTGGCTTTAGCCCTTCGAGCACTGGCGAGTTATTAAAAGCAAGAACGATGGTTTCCCATGGGCAGAAGAAAAGGGAAACTGAAAAAACGTCTTCTTTCTGAAAATGCTTTGTAGGATCAGAATGTTCCTACATGTCAGGAGATAGAGGAATTCAAATTAACTTAGGAAAAAAAAAAAAAGGAAAGAAAAGGCACGCTGAAGTTCCACAGTGCAGAGCAGATGGTGTCAAACTGAAATTGATGTTGATGATCAATGTCAAAATATCGTAGGGTACTACTGACAGGAGGGCTGGGGATGCAAGCTAATCTAAGAAGCTTAATGATAAATTCAGAACAGAGAATTGACGGAGGAAGTACAGAAAGCGGACCTGGAGGATATCTTAAAACACAAGTTGAGCAATGTTTGACTTATTTCTAGACTCTGAAATATATTTCTTAACGAGTGTGAAACAGCGAAATCAATAACGCAGAGCCTCTGCTTATCCATGTTTGTTTTACTTCATGGAGAAGGAGCCCTGGAAGCCACTGATGGATGGACCCGGTGTCGGCATTCTGATGCCTGCACTGATTTTTGAGCCTGAATTGTCAGCACTACAAGCTGGTGCCAGAAAAGTTCCTTCATGGTGTGAAAAATCTCTCTGTCACACACACGTGTTCTGAGACATTGCCGAGGGAATCCCCACGCATGTTTCAGTCTGATGTTCAGCTTTGTACCATACTGTATCTGCAGACTTATGGCCCCATCACATCCGTGAACCTCCTCTAAAGAGATTCTGGCAGAGATCATTGTGTGTGTGCGTGTGTGTGTGTGTGTGTGTGTGTGTGTATGTGTGTGTGTGTTTTAAGATGGCAATGCCAAAATTAAAAGAGAAACTTTTTTTGACCTCATACCATGTGAAATAGACCCGAGAATGTGTTTTCACAGTCACTGGGCACCTGTCTTCTCACGGAGGACCACCAGTGCTGGACAGCCCAAGACTCTTGTACACTTAAGGATTTGTGAATCTGCGTTATCTCCGGGCAGTTACACAGATGTCAAATATTTTATTTCACCCTGTGCTTTAGTTATTTGTAAGTCTTTTTTTTTTTGCTATATTTTCGAATTTACAGAAAAGTTGCATGCCTTATACAAAGTTTCTCAGACCCCTGACCTAGATTTGTGGATTGTTGACTGTTGATTTTGCTCCCTTTGCAGTGTCTGTTTGTCTGGATCCTGGTTTCTCACTCTCTTTCTGTCTCTGAAAGGGAATTGGTCGTCTATTGCCGTATAATGTATTCCCAAAAACTGCAGTACCTTAAAACCACATGAAGTTTTTGTCTTGCAGCTGGGCAGATCAGAAGGCTAGTGTGGCTCACTCATTTTCTCCTTCAGTCCCAGAAAGTTGAAATCAGTGTCAGCAGGGCTCTCTTCCTTCCTGGGGTCTCAGAAGAGGAATCTTCTTCCAGGGTCATTCAGGCTTTGGTAGAATTCAGTCCCTTGCACTGTAGGACCGAGGTCCCATTCCTCATTCAGCGGCTGGAGGCTGTGGACCTCTCTCCCAGCTCCTTAAGATCATCACATTCCTTCCCATGTGGTCTCCCAGTCCTTAAATCAGTGACAGTATTTCTAGCCCTTCTCATACCACCCGTCTCTCTGACATGTCCTTCTCCTAACAGATGGGAAAGCCATTTGCCACAAGGACCCATGTGATCACCCCCAAATCATCTCTCTAATATAAGGTCCACTGTGCCTTCTGGTAGTACAACACAGTCACTGTGCCGAGTTTGGTGAGAGTGAAGATGGGAGAGATGTCTCATTAGACTCTCCGGATCCCAGGGATCAAGCTGTGGCTTCTTAGGGGCCTTTCTTAGAGTCCGCTTGGGTGCAGGAAGGGATGGAGAAAATGAGGCTTTGTGTCCTGGGTCTTGAGGACACAGCTCTATGTCTGCAGGTTGACGTGCATCTGTAGTGAGGCTGTGTTTGGAGGTGGGTGATTGAAGGTTCAGTGATGACCAGAACAGTTAACTGAGAAGTTAGAAGACGCTCTGGGAGCTTTACATTATCTCATCAGTTTATCACAATAATCCCTTGCAGTAGGTTTCGTTCTAACTTAAAAACAAACAAACAAATAAACAAACAACTGAAAAAACCCAAACATAGAGAGACCCATGGAAAGACATACCAAATGTCACACAGGGGAAAGGTAGTAAACCGAGGTATCAAGCCAGGTCTGCCTGACTTGTATAATATTTAGTGGGTTTAGTCGGTTTCAGTGTTACTGTTTCTTTAAACAGGAGAAATATCCATAGACAACATACTGTCTTCCCTTCCTCTGTTTTAAGAGCCAGGTTTCCAGAAGCTTCTACCTTTTGCTCTTTCTGAAAGATTCAGTGTAGACCTTGTGGTTTCTGTTTAGAAGAAATGGGCATGTATTGGAGTCAAAATGTCGATAGTAGGTCGAAAGAAAAATATTAAATTCTGCCAAGAGTAGCTCCTAATTGGTTTCTCAGGCAGGAACCTTTTCCGGGGGGAAATATGTTATTTGTTAATTGGAAACCCACCAAAGAGATGTTTTTTTCCAGCATATTTGCCAGATCCCAGCAGCAAGAAGAATTAGCATGGGTTGATTCAGTTCTGGAGTGATGAGGTAGCGATCATTGCTACATGTTCTGAATCCTCAGGGTAGCTATGGAACTTAACGGTTGGGGGCAGAGGGTTTTTGGGGAATGTGAACAAACCTAGCGTATCTTGTTCTTCGTTTTAGAAGAGACTGTGTCATGGACGGCTGCACGTGCTTTTGTCAGGGGACAGTGTAAAAATGTAGGGAGTATATACTATATTTACATGATTGTTCATGAGAAAGAAAGCTACAAGCACAGTGTAATTTATATGTAACTAGGGGATAAGGATAAAGTTGGGTAGATAGATGGAGGTAAGTTCACATATGTGTGAGTTATATGTGTGTATATACTCTTACGTATATCATCTTACACATGTATATATAGAATTTTTCAAGTGTGTGTATATATACCATAATATATATGATATTTTTGCCCATAATCTTTTATGCAGGAATGACTTTCAAGTGCATATGCTGAAATCTGTTTAAAAAGCCATCAATGGAAGCCAAGAAATCACAGTCTTAAGAGAAACCTAAATTTTACAGTGTTGACATCGTTGAGTTACAACCAATACTTTTCCCCAGTTCTAAAAACAAAATAGGATGCCCTTGTGAAATCCACTTTTATTTCCCTTTCTTTAAAAGTATTTCTTAAGATTTGACATTTTAATCTGTGTGGTCAAGATAGCATATGGATACCTAATGTCCCTCAATGATTTGTTTTGGTAAAAACTGCCAAATTTGATTATAGTTTTAGCTTAACTTGGTTTGATTGTATATATTTGAGCATTCTCGAACTTGTCCTCATGGTTTCTGCTTTGGGTTTTATAAAATCATTTTTTTAAAAACAATTGTCCTGTGGAAGCCTAAAACTTATATGATACTATATGTTAATTTTACTGGAATCAAAAATAAAAGGGATGCCTGGGTGGCTCAGTTGGTTGGGCGACTGCCTTTGGTTCGGTCATGATCCTGGAGTCCTGGGATCGAGTCCCCCATTGGGCTCACTGCTCAGTGGGGAGTCTGCTTCTCCCTCTGACCCTGCTGCCTCTCATGCTCCCACTCTCTCATTCTCTCTCTCTCAAATAAATAAAAATCTTTTTAAAAATAAAATAAAATGGGGCACCTGGGTGGTTCAATTGGTTAAGCATCTGCCTTTGGCTCAGGTCATTGCCCAGGGTCCTGAGATAGAGCCCCATCTTGGGCTCCTTGCTCGGTGCGGAGTCTACTTGTCCTTCTCCCTTTGCCCCTCTCCTGGTTCATGCTCACTTGTTCTTTCTCTCTCTCTCCCTTTCTCAAGTAAATAAATAAAACTCTTAAAAAAATAACTAAAAAGTGAATAAACAACAGAAAGCAGAATCAGACCTATAAAAAGAAGAATACAGTTATCGTGATGAGCACTGAGTAATGACTTGCTGAATCACTGTATTGCACACCTGAAACTAATATAACACTGTATGTTAACTACATGGGGATTAAAAATATAAATAAATAAAAATTAAAAAATAAAATGACATAAACAATTCCTCCTGCAGTTGAAGGCCAACAGAACTATCCATTAAATGGAGCAGAAAGGTGGGTGTGGGGCATGTGTGGTTGGTTCCATGGTTAAGCGCATAGGCTTGAAAGACAGATGGATCAAATCTAAATTCTCTTCATGCTTTACAAACTACATGAATTTGGACAAGTTGCATTTCTCAATTTCCTCAAATATAAAATGGAGGCATTAATAAAACCCTGAATTTGGGCAGAGTTAAGTGAAATAGTCCATGTAAGTATGTAACAGTGTTTCTAGTATTTGGTTTTGGTTGCTAACAACTAGAACAGTGACAAAATAAGCTTTAACTGGTTAAAGAGTCTAGGGATTTACTGACTCACATATTTCATATCTGAAATGTTCAGAAGTAAATGGAATTCAGGTATGGTTTGATCAGGGCTGTCTTCATTCTTCTGTGATCTATTTGCTTTTGACATCTGCTGTATACCAAGGAGGTCAGACTTTGTTTCCATGCTGAGATCTTTCATGGTCACAGGATAACTACAATAAGGAATTGAGATCTCATACTTGCACTTTCACCTCCAAGAGAAGGGAGATAAAGCTTCACTTTTACGATCACTGAATAAAATTTTGAATGGACAGTTCCTGTGTATTCATTCTCCTCACAGGGCTGTGGTCACACCCATCCAAATGATAACACTGTGAAACAGTAAAAGAGGGGTGGATTCTCTTTTGGAAGGCAACCATAATGTTTTTACCATATTTCATAAAATTAGTTATTATTATTAATATTTGACAATTATGGACAGTAATAGTAATAAGTGTTGTTTCATTTGCTCACAGGAGAGATTAGTAGTATGTTTATAAGCTAATACACCCATGCACAAGTAACATATGCCGGGGGCAACAAGGCATGATCTTTGCTGATTTTTCTATTTGACTTCTGGATTATCTTGTGTACTTTAGGTTCCTGTATTTACATAACATTGCATGGTCAGTGGGGATACTTATGTGGATTTTATCTGGAATACACTTCTGTGCTGGAGGCAATCGCCTCTTCCACTCCATGTGTTCTAATGTGTTTTTTTAAGGTGTAAATATCTGCACTGTCCTTGTGATGGCTAATTTGCCTGTCTGTGCTCAGAATCTTTTCCAGATCTTTGATCTGCTTGGTGGGCAGAGGGTCCACTCCCGTAACTGACTTTGCCTAGGCTCCCTTCCCCACTGGCCACCAGTGAAGGTTGGCTGCTGGACCAGGCCAGGTATTTCTCCCTCTTTCTCTGTGCTTCCTGTGGACTCATCAGCTGTCAGTTGCATCTCTTATGGTTCCAGCTCTTGCCTGGAAGGTTCTGGCCTTGGTTTTCCCACCTAGACCTGCACCCCAGCTGCTGTGGCTATCATCCCGAGCTGGCCTCCTTCTGTTCCCCATTTGCCTTTTCAGATCAAACAGTGCTATGTTACTGGTGCCTCATATTATTAATTTCTGTCTCTTGAATCAGCGGGGGTCGAGTCTGTATTCTTGCCTTGCCCCCGACTGACACAAATCATCAAACCTCAACATCCTCAAATTCTAATCTTACTAATGACTTCTTTCCAGGAATAAGTCCTGTTTTCTATAATGCTAATGTGATTTATTTTTTCTAAAAATATAGATTTCTTGGTTAAAAAAAAAGGACGGGCTTTCTTTGAAATCTATAATTTCTATGCTGATTTAATTTCTTAACTTCAAAAAGGCATGTGTGGAGATATATTAAAACCGATGATAAGACCATTATTTGAAAAACACTGTGTATCAACTCATTTTGGTCAAATTCAATTATTGGGTCATACTTGAAGGAAAATTGCAGACATCTGTTTCATTAAAAGCTAGCTATTGAGGTGGGAAACCATGTTCTTCTCATCAAAGCTAGGATAGTTTATTAAAACATACTCATATTGAACAAAAAGCACCTTGGTAAACCTTTAACACAAAATACAAAACTTCACAGCCATCTGGAGCATTTGGAGAATCGATCCGTTTGATAGCTGGATTGTTTTTCAGATGACTGAGATTTTGCCCATTTGTCTTAGTGATGAATTGTTGGTCACACGGAAGAGAAATTCCTTGGGACCGGGTTAGGCCAAAATAAGTAAGTAAGTGAAATGATCGGAAAGTGGGGGGCTCAGAGGCAGAAAGTGCTCTTGGATCTCCGGAGGGGGTGGGACTTGGAACCCGGAAGTGGTTAAGGTCAATTGTCCTGCCACTTGGCTTCTCCCCAGGGCTTGCCCCTCCCTCTCTGCATGGGAAGGCATGTCCCAGGGGGAGAGATGCCGACTTGCCCAGCCGGGGCCACACACCCACAGTGCAAACACATACGTCCAGGGAGTGTCCTCTCACGGTCCATTTCCTTCTCAGCAGGCACGGAGGGAGCAGCCAAACTGCCAGTCTGTCCACTGCGCTGCGTGTACACCCGGGCCTGTTTTAAGAAAATATTAGCTTTTTCTAACGATGTAAGATATTTCTATAATATAAACTCATAAAAAGAATATTTTGAGTATAATTGAGTCATTTCTCAATGACATATAGTGATAGTCACCAAATGGCGATGTCTGTCCTGATAACAGATGACTTTAGATTGCTCCATGTGAGTGTGTGTGTGTGTGTGCGTGTGTGCACGTGTGTGAGTGTGTGCGTGTGTGTGTTAGATATCGTATTGACACATTACAGTTTTTGGTTCCTTCTTTCTTGCCAGATGTCACTTGTTATTGTCGATTGGTTTTTGTTACTGCCGAATTTGGTCTTAGAAATTGAATAACCTTTGTTATAATAGTGTATAAAGTGAAGTTGATTAAAGTTAGCGAGGAGGATTTTCTCTCCACTGAAAAAACTCATGGACCCAAGAGTGTGCACTTTGTTTTTGTGTTTCTGTTTTTTGTTTGTTTGTTTTTTCTGTTTCATACATTTTTATGAATTGAAGCTTCGTAATGTTACTTTTGAGAATCAATATGTGTGTAGACATATCTGTATGTATGGATTTTAATTGACAAGTTGGCAGTTCTTCAGACCTTAAATATGGATGTGCACATACATACTTTTTTTTTTAAGACTTTATTTATTTATTTGACAGACAGAGATCACAAGTAGGCAGAGGGGCAGGCAGAGAGAAAGGAGGAAGCCCGCTCCCTGCTGAGCAGAGAGCCCGATGCGGGGCTCGATCCCAGGACCCTGGGATCACGACCTGAGCCGAAGGCAGAGGCTTTAACCCACGGAGCCACCCAGGCGCCCTACTTATTTTTAATTTAAGAATCTTTAAGATAATTAATTTAAGAATTAATCTTAATTCTTTTGTTTAGAACTAATGTTAATTCTTAATTTAAGAATTATAAATTTAATTTGTAATGCTATAAGCCCTTTTAATTTTTGATTTTATTTTATTATTTTTTTAAATTTATTTATTTTTGAAGATTTTATTTATTTATTTGTCAGAGAGAGCGAGAGAGAGGGAGCACAGGCAGACAGAATGGCAGGGGGAGGCAGAGCTTATGTGGGACTCGATCCCAGGATGCTGGGATCATGATCTTAGCTGAAGGCAGCTGCTTAACCAACTGAGCCACCCAGGCGTCCCTTTTTTTTTTTTTTTTTTTTTTGGTGCATAGAAGGTGATTTTATTAAAACACAGGGACAGAGCGTGCACTTTGTAATCTTATAGTGCTGACCATGCATGAGAAGGGAAATCGCTTTGTTAAATAAATGTGAGTTGTGTTTGTGGAGTCACTTTGTGGAGGCCCCCAATCATTCCATTTTAACATTGATTTCTTTAATGACGCTGCCATGGTCTCTATTTAGTCAAACACATTATGTCTATAATGGGTGGGTTTATGGCTCTCAAAGATGCCCAGGTCCTAGTGTGTCTAATACGTTACTTTACGTGGCAAAGAACTCTACCAAAGTGACTCAGATGAGAGATCTTCAGATAGGGAGGTGAATCAGCAATTTCAAGGTGGGCTCAGCTGAATCGTGTCAGTCCTTAAAGGCAGAGTTTCTCCATCAAGGGTCGGTCAGGAAGATATGATGGAAGACAGGGAGGAAAGGTGAGATGTGAGAGTGAGAAGCTGTTGTTGGCTTTGGATGGAGGACAGGAGCCATGAGGAGGGGAGTGCAGGTGGCCGCTAGAACCTGAGAATAGGAGCAGCCAGCCAGGAAATGGGGACCTCAATCCCACAACTGCAAGCATTGAATTCTGACAACAATCTTTGTGATCAGGAAGACTGTTCCTTCCCTAGAGCTTCCAGAAGGGAACGCAGCACTGATGATATGTTAATTTCAGCCCCATAAGACCCATCCCAGATTTCCAAACTACAGAATAGCAAAAAAAATAAATTTATGTCCTCCTGAGTTACTACATTTGTGGTAATTCTTTAAGGCAGCAGAAGAAAACTAATACGGTGGTCAAAAGTATTTATTTTCTCGTAGTAAATTGGAAATTATTTCTTAAATCATTGAAGTCCTTTTATTCCAACCAGGTTTTGATAGATTGTATTTTCCAAAAATGGCTGCACCAGGATTTCCCATCTCACACACTCTTTCAGAATTTTGCCTTACTTCCACAGGAAGGGGAGCTCTCTGTCGTACTGAACCTGGATGGAATTTTGAGACAGCCTCCATGAATCTGGTTTGGCAGAAGTCATTCTGCATGACTTTCAAGATGAACTTAGGAAAGGCCATGATGTCTCCAATAGTTTTTTCTTGTGTGACACTCAACTTGGGAAGCTTTTGGCCATCATTTTAGAAGTCTGGGTACCCTGAGGCTGCCAAATGGAATATGGCATGACTACTTAAAGATAGACAGGGATGCCCACCAAGCCCCAGGCACCAGACTTGTGAGTGAAGAGGCCAATACTGTGACCTTAGTCATTTGCCTATGGCCATGAAAGGACCCTGAGCTTTCTGGATGAGTCCAGTCAATACCATACTTCTGAGCAACATAAATTATAATTATTATCTTAATCCATTCTTTTGGGGTGGCTTGTTCTATAATAATAATTTGAAAATGTATTTTGGGCTCTGAATTTAAATTTAAATTTATACAGAGCTGTGTGATTTTTAGGACTAGATAGAAGAACATCCACATGCCCATCATTTAGTCCATAATTACTCTGTATTTAAGACAAAACTTGACTTGCCAATACTCACCAATTTTGTTCTCAGTTATCTTATATGATTTACTCCTCATTTTCTTGAAATCGTAGAAGACATTTCCTGAATCTTCTCCTGTGTGCTCCTGGGCCCAGCCACATGTGGTCCCTGAAGTCTGCATGCCCCTAGAGTAGGGCATGGTTTCAATTTTTATATCAAGTCTAGGTTTTATTTTATGCCTCATCTCATTGATGGAAGACTATTCATGCTTTCTTTTTTCTTTGCTCAATGCCTGGGAGACTTGGAATTGGCTTTCCAAATCCATTATGAGGTTCTTGAAGTGAATTAGATGAATCTGTTTTCAATTTATATTGATTAAGGAGAAACAATGGAACAATATTTAAAACTTAACCCAAACTAAAACTTGCTTTCTTCTTCCTTTATGTTGCTCATAATACATAGCTTAGAATATATTTTTGCAGTTTTGGAAAATCTCTTGCAGGTGCATAGTACTCGGTCATTAATAACAATTGAAAACTTACACTTCTGCTGTGTTATCTGAGAATGTAGCATATGATATGGCCAGAACATTAATAATCCTTTATTTTAATTGCAGTTTATTTTGATTTTGAGAATGCTGCTATAGCCTTCTTTTTCAATCCATAATCTTATAAATCATACAAGAGAAGACTGGGGATTTAGAATATTTTAATATCAGTGTGAAACAGAATAATAAAAATTACACAACTAAAAGAGATGCGAGGGAACATCTAATCTAATCCTAACATTTTTGGATGTGATATCATTAATCTAAAGAAACTAAATTAGCTGGTGGCAGAGCCAGAATTAGATAATTTCCCTCTCCGAGTGTGGCGGGGCTGTTCTCCTGCAAGGCGGGTGGGGACTCTAGGTTCGCCCGTGGTGCTGCTTCGTGATTAAGCTCCAGAACCCAACCGGCAAAATTCTCTTTGAGATAATTTGTTTATTGGGTTCTCAAGAGAAACCATGACGTAATTAGCTGTCTAGAAAAATGGTGAGCTTTCTAAATGAATCTGTTACTCCTATTGCTAGTGTGGCTGGATTTATTTTTGGAATACTATTTTTCCCCCCACTTTTCAGTTCCCTATTGTTTTGTTTGGTCTTTCCATCTTCACCCCCAACCCCCACGCTTGCCATTTGGTCGGGAGGCAGTCTGTGCTGGCTCACTGTCTCACAGAAGGGAAGAAGAACAAAAAGCAGGGGAATAGGAACCTTTTCCTGTCCTTTTACTTTGCAAAGTCCAGGCTCCCCTTTGCTGTATGTTAGAGTTAAGGAGTTTCAAATTTAGCATCCATTATGACCACAACCACCCAAATTTCATGTCTCCTTTGAGCAAACGATATGTTCTTTTATCAGGAAGATGTTTGCTTTCAAAGAAAGCGTCCATCTCAAACCCTGTTTGCTTTTGCAAAATTAAAAAATAGAGCCTGTACATATACACGCATATATCCAGAGAGGCAGGCGTGTTCATCTCGGGGACCAATTTATGTTAAGAGATTGCATCTGTCTGTGCCACGCTACCACTTCACAAAGGATTCAGCTTTGAGAGTGGCTTTTCACCTTTGACCATGCTGGAGTCTCTGTTCCCTATTCCATGTTTCTTATTAATTTTATTAATTTTATTAATCCATGTTTCTTATTATTTTATTCTGGATTGGTTGTGCTCCTGTATTGTTGTAGTCTTTTGGGGGCTGTTGTAACAAGTTACCATAGATTAGGTAGATAAGAAAACATTTATTTCTCGCAGTTCTTAAGGTTGGGAAGTCCAAGATTGAGGGGCCGGCAGACCTGGTGTCTCGTGAAGGCCCACTTCCTGGTCGGTCTTCTTACCGTGTCCTGACATGATGGAACGCAGAGAGGGGAGCAAGAAAACTCTCTCCTGTCTCTTCTTAACTAATCCCATTTTGAGAAGCATAATGACCCAATTCCCTCCCCAAAGCCCCATCTTCAAATACAATCCCATTAAAGGTTAGAATTGCAATATATGAATTTTGGAGAGGGTGGAGGGGACAAATAGTCCATAGCAACATAGCAAGTACCTTTTTTTTTTTTTAAGATTTATTTGTCTGACATTCTAAAAAATGAGTATTACCAATAGTGAGTTCCTCTTCAGAGCTCCGGTTGTGTTGGTTGTCTTTCTTTGTGTCAAATTTCTTCATGTTGGTTTTAGAATCTGGGTTTGGAAGCATATTTTGTATAGTAATTTCTCCATTTGGTGTGGCTCTTTTTTTCTTTCTCTTGTGCCCTGTCTTTTTGCCACTACCTGTCTAGCTGGGAGTTTTGCATTCGACTCCACCAGGCCCTTTCAGGCCCCATTTCTAAATCCAGTGATTTTAATGGCCATGTGGAGTTACTGCTTCAGAAACTGTTGGAGTGATGGACAGTTCATCCTCACAGCCAGACAGTGGCTTTGCCCCCATGGTACCAGCTCCCCTCCTCCCTGGCCTTACTACTTAATGGGGAGCCTGGTCCCAGCTGGTGTTTAGCCTTCTTTCCCACGGGCTGGGTTATTTGTATTGTGTTGGTGCCGTAACAAATTCACATGGACATAGTAGCTTAGATAATACAGATTTATTATTTTATAGTTCTGGAGGTCACGAGTCAACATGGGTCTCAATGGGCTACAATCAAGGTGTTGATAAGGCTACGTTTCTTTCTCGAGGATCCAAGGGAGAAGCTGTTTTCTTACTTTTCCAGTGTCTCGAGGCTTTCCTCATTCCTTGTGACCCCTCCCACAATCAAAGTCAACCATCAGGCAGGACTTTTTCGTGTCCCATCACTCTGGCACTGACACTCTGTCTGTTCCACATTTAAGGACCCTTATGATTGCATTGGGTCCACCCAGATAGTTTAGAACAATCTCCATATTTTAAGGTCATTCGATTAGCAACCTTAATTCTATCTGCATCTTCAATAACCCTTGGCTGCGTAATGTAACGTATCCATCGAGTCCTGGAATTAGGATGTGGACATCTTTGGAAGGCCATTATTTTGTCATCACAGTGGGGTACAGGGATGACCTTGAGGTTCATTCGCCAGCTCCGGTCTCCAGCTGTGTGCCTGGATCCAGTGACCCATCTCATCATGAACAGTGCTGGCCTCATTGACTCCTCCAGCTGCTTTTCTGGAGACCAGCAAGCTGAGATCTTCAAAACCCTAGCAGTTTTGGATATTTGTTTTATTTCTAATTCAGAGAGCTGTTCATTTGTTATTTTGGACCATGCATGTCTTTGTGATTCTCTGTTTTTATATTTGATCTTTCTTAAGAGTTTGGAATGGTGAGGGTTATGAAGTATGAATCTGCTTTGTCATCTTGACATGGGGGTCCTCTAAATTCTAGTAGCAGCTGAGCCTGGAGCACTCAGATGCTTCCTTAGGAAAATTTAAAATACGTGGCAAATTGTCAGATAGGAGCAATGAATGTTGTGTTAGTTTCCTAGGGCTACCATAACAAAGTAACACAAACTAGGCATCCTAAAACAAGAGAAATTTGTTCTCTCACAGTTCTGAATCCCAGAAGTCTAAAATAAAGGTGTTGGCAGGGCCATACTCCCTCTGAAGGGAGCCCAGCTTCTGGGCTCCAAGCACTCCTTGGTTTGAGAGGACATCCCTCTAATCTCTGCTTCTCTCTGTGTGTCTCCTCTGTATCCCTGAGTCCAAGTGCCCCTCTCCTTTCTCTTACAAAGACACAAGTCATTGGATTTAGGACCCAATATGATTTTGTCCTAATTGGATGATATCTGCTGAGACCCTATTTCCAAGTAAGGTCACGTCCACAGAGAGCAGTGGTTAAGAGTTGAAAATAAATTTCAAGGGAACATAACTCAACCCACCATAGATGTATTTTTTTTTTAAATGCTTCATGAGCATTTGTTTTTTTTGCCCATTTAAGGTTAACATTCCTGGGCACCTGGGTGGCTCCCTGGGTTAAGCTACCGACTCTTGATTTCAGCTCAGGTCTTGATCGCGGGTCATGAGTCTGGGGCCCGAGTTGGGCTCCACATTGGACACGGAGTCCACTTGAAAAAAATTAATAAATAAATAAGAAAAAATAAAGTTGATTATAGGGATTGAGTCAGCTGTCCTTCCCCTGTCTCCCTGTCCCCTGCCCAGTGTTTGCTAGTGAGTCCTTGTTCAGTAACCACTGTTGACTGGCTGTTGGCTGTAGCATGCTAACTTTCCCAAGATCGGCTAAAACTAGAGGGGAAGTGGAGTTTGCAGTATTTTCCAAAGCAGCCGTGTTTATAGATATCCACTGCAGTACAATACTCTCTCAGAGGGAGCCTTTGTGGAATGCAGTGTGAAATAAAGGAGAAAACACAGAACGAGAAGACATTCTGAAATGAGATCGAGTTGGCTCTGCATTTGGTGGCGGGGGGTGGGGGCAGGAAAGACATTTCTGAGCGTGTTACTAAAGGTGAAAACCAAAAAGAAACATCTCAATAGATTTGACTGCCTTTTGATACTTTACTGTGTCAGAGAAGATTATTATCGAAGTAAAAAGTAGAGGACAAGGAAGGGAAACAAAAGCAGTCAGTCAGGAGTCTGCTCAGCTCTGAGCGATGCAGTGATAAAGTAAACGGGAACCTTCCCGGTAGAGAACCATCAGTATTGCTGTAGCATGAAGGATGCTCATTTTCAGTTTAATAAGACATGATGCCTCAATCTGATTTGGAAAAACTAAACTAATAACGCTTTTTGTGTGTGTGGTTGCAATTTTATCTTATCTTTTAAAACCATGACTGTTTGAAAAGCAAAACTATATTTCCAAAAATAATGTGTGCGTGTGTGTATGTGTGTGTGGGGGGGGGGTGGGATAAAACCACATTGCACTGAATTTTATTAAGGTAAGATAAAACCATAAATAAATATTCTTATGGGAGTGGAGAGATTAAATTATGTTTAAGAAGTTATTTAAGCTGACTTGATATGAATATATTTCACCATGCGTATAGAGCTTCTTTAAAACAAAACTGCAAAGTAATAATTATTTTTTTTAACGCAGTTTACGAGGTGTTTAATTTTGGCTTCATATGCGAAGAAACTCACAAATCCCTATAGAAATTTCTCAGCTTCTCAGCCTCTCTTCTCTACCCATCCCTCATGCTTTTTTCTTGTTTGCCCCAAAGCCTTGACCATCTGCTTCTCAAGGTGCTGCTGTTGCATTTCTAAAGCTGGGGTGCTCAGTGCTTGCTCTGAGGTCTCCCCCAGACAGAGCAGGTGTCAAGATTTTCTGCTTACCATCCCATTCCATCCTTTTTACAAATTAGGGCTCAGCTGCTGTATCCACCAGGGGGAGAGGAGTCAAGTAAAGCGAGGGCATCCTTCATGCTATCTGAGATGCTCATTCCCCCCCCTCCCCCAATCCCCTGCACCATTCCAGAAGCATCTCCTTTCATCTTCAGGTGGCTTCAGTTCCTTGATGTTGGTCGAACAGGCCAGTTCCGGGATATGAGCACAGGACCACCATTTCCGGACCAGGCCTCTCCACTCCACAGGGTGTGAGGACACCTGGGGAGGACTAGTGTGTGTATGACTCATGAGCAGTTCCCCAGATACCAGAAGCGGTGGGGAGAGGGGTAATCACAGAGGTCACGAAGCCACTAGTTGTATATAAAGCTGTGTATATCTTAAAACTTTATGGCACACAAAAATATTCCAAAGGGTTACTATGACTTAATATCCCCTGGTTAATGACTACTTTGTTTTTACCCCAATGTGTTATTTTTATCAAAGGAAAGAATCAGGATCTTGGGTTTCAAATAGAAATCAGGACAGATTGTGGAGTACCCACTGGTCCAAGAAATGGGAGAGGTCACTTACTTATTGAAGCAGGGGCCAGGGAAAACGTCCAGAGTTTTCTTTCCAGCTGTACCCTGCAGACTTCTGTGTGTGTGTGTGTGTGTGTGTGTGTGTGTGTGTGTGTGTATGAAATCACACAATGAAATCCTCTGAAGGATCCCTGCATGGAGTTTGCAGCGTATTTCGGACGTGTCTGTGTGAAAGAAATGACTGGTGGGTTCAGGGAACAGGGAGATACCCTTGTTTTAACACCCAGTGATAAGGGTCCCGTAAAGTCCAGAGTACACTCAGGAATTTGCACGTTTGGGGGAAAGAATGCATCCTGTGAGCCATCTCATGAGCAAAGTGTGATTTTCCCTTTTCAGATAAGGAAACTGAGGGAGATTCATGTATTTACCTGACATCACCTAAACGTCAAGAGGTAAAAACCAAGATTTCCCTCCAGTTTTGATGCCAAAGCTCATGTTGCTAACTTCACTGTGAAACTACCACAGAGCACACATAGTTTCCCTGTTGTAAGTTCAGAAGGCAGACATGGTAGAATAAAGGACAGTTGTTGCAAGCCTTGAGCCTGTGTGCGCACACTTGACCCTGGCATGACCCTGAGCGTGGAAGGTATGAGACACCAGAGTGTCCAGTGCTTGCGCACCAGCAAGAGGAAGGAGAGCCACTGGGATTTTGGAAAGCTGAGCAGAATGAGCAGAAAAAAGAGGTTGATTGTGGACATGGAACTATCAGTGGTCTGGACTCAGCTGTACTCTTTGGATGCTATCTAACAAATTTGACAGACCAGCACAGTTCCTAGGAATCAGAAATAGCATTATGGTTCAACGACTGGTCCACGCATACTCCACAGTAACCCACCCACCCACCCCGAGCTGCCAAGCCCTGGATTTGTTCCCTTTGACTGACTCTTCCCTATGAAATGTATGAATGAGGTTGTTCCTGGCAGTCCCACCTTTGCCTGGCCTGTGGCCAAGGAGATAATTCACACAAGGCGTGGTCTGCCTTATAACATCTAAATAAGAAGATATTCCTCCTGTTTTATTTATTTATTATAAAGACTTTATTTATTTATTTGAGAGAGAGAGAGAGAGAGAGAGAGAGCACGAGCTGGGGGAGGGGCAGAGAGAGAAGGAGAAGTAGGCTCCCCATGGTGCAGGGAGCTCGATGCAGGACTCGATCCTAGGACCCTGGGATCGTGACATGAGCTGAAGGCAGATGCTTAACAGCTGAGCCACCCAGGCATCCATTCTTCCTGTTTTAAAGTAATTGGAGCACATTTTAAAATGTGGCTTTGTAATTTGCCTGCTGAGTTACTGAGTCTGAGAGGTAGGATGGAGCCTGAAGGTTTCTGGTTAGAATTGCCCTGTGCCCCTGATGTCCCCTCAGTTATATGACTCTTGAGCCGGCTGACAACATGAGACCATCTCAATGGGAATAAGGACATTCTAAGGTTCATGAAAATTTTAGTGAATCTAGTTCAGTGTTTGAAGCCTCAACCTGTGACACTGATTCTAGAACTTATTTCCAACAGGTAGGAAATACTGCTCTGGCTGAAAAATTCATATATATGTAGATTATTATCTTACCTCTTCTTGGTAGCAAAGGTTGGAAGTAACAAGGAACCTCCTAGGGCATAGAAAAATGACAAAAGCCAGAGGCAGTTTGTGCTGGGGAAAGGCACCGAGCTGAAAAACGGGAGTTAGTCTTGGAAGGCAGTGAGCAGGAACACGAAGAAGACTCTGTGTGAAGGGAGTTTGAGACGTGTGTTGAAACAGAGAGCTCGTAATAGTGGATGGCCCGTATAGCCAACGGACACAAGGGCCTGGCAGAGGTGGGGGTCCCAGGTGAAAAAGTGAGTTCCTCACATTGACAAATGGCCCTCGTCTTCCGAAGCAGGATTCTGTGTTGTCCTTATTCTGTGAGTAGTTGTTCAAGATGGACAACAATGATAAAATAATATAGTAGTCCTTCTCCGGTCTCTCTCCATGAAAGCCTGTGGGAATGGACAAACCAGTCCTGTCCCAAAGTAACCACAGACCTCGGGCTCCTGTCACGGGCTTCCTTGTGACCTGTGGTGGTCTCATGAGCTTCCCTCCTTTCTTCTCAGAGGCAGTCTCTGTTCCCTTGTGACCAGTCTGAGGGCAGAGAAGAAAATTAGAGCATTTCTTTAGAGTTTCAAATCTTCATCTTTCAACTTTATTTGGGGTTCAAGCTAAAGAAAAAAAAAATTAGATTTTTAAAAAATGCCCTATCAATAATTGTGCTCTTCAGCTTCTCCACCATGGGGAAAATAAATAGCATTAGATGAAAATTCATACCGTAATTGAAATAGGAACTTCAATTAGAATACTTGGTGTTTGGAAAAAATTGAGTTGGTGTATTTATATGAAGGGCAGGATTTAATGTGCACCTTTAATTAATAGATGAAGATGATCCATAGGCTTGATTAATGTGTGCGATGAGAGATACGGGAGGTGTGGTGTTTTGAAAGTGATGACTGCTAGATCACATATAAAAATGGAAAGACGGTGAAACATGAAAGCGAGCTTTAATTTGGAATCAAAATGCTGGGGGCTCCTGGGTGGCTCAGTGGGTTAAGTCAGACTCTTGACTCAGGTCATGATCTCAGAGTCTTTGAGACCCAAGCGCTGGGTTGGGCTCTCCCTGCTGGGCCTGGAACTTGCTTAAGAGGAACCTCCCTCTCCCTCTGCCGTTACCCTCCCCTCCCCACCCGCCCCAGTCCTCCTGTGCATGCTCTCTCTCTCTCTCTCTCTGTCTCTCTAAAAACAAAAACAAAAACAAAAAAACTGACTACTAAAGTTAATGAATTTGAGCCTCAGTTGTTTTTAACGTATCAAATGAGAATAATAACCCTAATCTTGCTAATGTCAGGCTAGGTCCAGGGGCATAATGCTGAGGAAAAGTACATACAGTCCCTGCCATCAGTGAGTTTACAGTATAACAGGGGATGGGGAGAAATACAATAACCAAATAATTAACGACTGCCTATAAAATTTTAGCAAACAGTTGTATAATCACAATCCACGTTTAGAATTCTGAAAATCGGGAAATTAAATACTGTTTTAAACCTGTGTTTGGAAATCAGCATTAGTTCTTTATTTAGAGGACCTCCAAAGAGCGTACTTAAAATTGATATGAGAAATGATTTAAAACCATAGAGACAGCCTTGCCTTTGCTTCTGGATTTTTCCTCCCTGCTTCAAGTTAGTATGTGACATACTAATCAGTGATTAGGTGAAAATTTTCCTGGAGACACCCAGAACCCAGAGTTCAGACAACCTGGCTCGTGCTCAGCTAGCAACCACCAAAGCAGGTTCTACCATTTCCTATCATGTGATTTTTAAAGTAAAAAGGACAGTGGTAGAACAGAAGAGTAGGCGGGATCCTCCCATGAGCCTGGCATTTGGGCACTGCCCGTTTGATGACGATGATCAGGTATAGCCCACAGAGCTGGCGAGGCTCTCTTTTTGGTTGGTGAGGAATATTCTCGAGGTAACAGCTCTGGGCGGGAGTCAAGACTAAGGCAAGTGTTGCTACTGAGGTCTTTTTTCATTGGAGCAAAAGGTTTAACAGAGGAATTGAAAAAAAAAAAAAAAACAAAAACAGAACAAAGGACCATAAATTAAGGGTCTGTTTATGTTTTGGTGATTTCCTTAGCCCAGTGTCCCCTCCTGTTATTGCTGCTTTAGGGCTCTGGAGCTCACACATCAGGTGTATTACCAGGCATAGTTTCACCTTTATTGTATAACTCATCACGTTCCTCATTATCAGAACTGTTTGCCTTTCATCGTCATCACCAAGATACCAAAATGTGTTTGATTTGGTGACTTTATTACGACAGTCTGTCAACAGTTCTTTGCCTTCAGCCTGTGATTAGCTGGCTTTATGTCCCTGGGCACGCCACAGTGCATGTGAGGGTCTGGCCATGTGCATTTCCCTGTGACTCTCCCTAGCTAGGCAGGACATTGCCGTCGATCAAAAATTGACTGACTACGTTCATGTTATTGCTGGCAACTAATTACCCTTTCACACTTTGTAAGAGTCCCACACCATTTCTTGCAAACACAAATAAATGACTAGTTTGGCAGCATTGCCAACTTTCAGAGCGTAGAAATGAACATTTTTTGAAATGTGATTGTAAGAAAGAAAATTCTAAGGAACACCCTTATCTGAAAGGGACCAATTGCAAAACGTGGCAAGCCACATTTGTAGGGACAAAATTCAGTGTATCGCTGAAGAAAGTTTGTAAGAATTCTAAGGCATGCCAAGGACTACCTTTTCACAGGTTTTCCTGCTTCCGTTTAAAAATAGTCTCCATAGTTTATTTCAGGGACTAGTTTTCAGCAGTCCAGGTAACCTGCAAGGTCGTACATTTTACCTGTATTTGTTTAAAGTGTCTGTGTTGCAAAAAAAATAGGGACAGCAGGATGTTCTGGTTATATTGTAACTGGTTCACCTTTAAAAGTCTTTATACCCTTTCTTTAAAGAGGTAAGAGAATGTCTCAGCAGTTTGTAGGAAATCGCATTGCTCAGTTTGTCGGAGAGTGCTGGGTTTTTTTTCAGCAAGGACCAGGATGTCACAGTCATTCTTGGTCTTATCTTTTCCCACCTTTGGCACCTAATAAATCAGAAGCTTCCCAGGGAAATTGAGCCTCCTGGGAATCAGTGCATGGAGATCTCCAGAAAGTTTCTATGGGAAAGAAACATCAGCAAGGACTTCAGAATCACACTGTTTGAATATATTCAAGGTGAAGGTTCTCTTTCTTTTCCCCTGGATAAAGAAAAGCAAGAGAAAAAATATATGCTTTTGTCTCTGCTTCATGACTTTCTGTACAATGACTAAAATTCTCGTGTTTATTAGTGCTTATTATTATGAAAATGCTCCACATCTAAGCCTACAGATAAAATGTGGCCCTTTCGAAAGATACAACAATAGAACTTACAAAAGAAAGCCCAGGAAAATACTTTCATGACCTTGGGATAGTCAAGAATCTTCTATAATAGGGCACAAAAAGCACTAGCTTTAAAGGAAAAAGTTCATCAGTTGAACTACATTAAGAATTTCCATTAATCAGAAAACATCCCTGAGAAGGTAAAAAGGCAAGCCACAAAGTAGGAGAAGACATCTGCAATATAATTTTCAAGCTCTATGAAGAATTCCTACAAAGCAGCCATAAAAAGGAGAATCCTTAAAAATTGTGCACAAAATGTTAAGTGAGCACTTTATAAAATAGGCCATTCCAATGGCCAATAAACAGGTGAAAATGTGGCCACCATTTTCTGTTCCCTGAGGAGACAATACATAAATGAATAGATAGATGGATAACATGAACCTAAATTCAAAAACACGAGAAATAACAAGTGTTGGCATGGGTGTAGAGGAAAAGGAACGCTCTTGCCCTGTTGGTGGGAATGCAAACTGGGGCAGCCACTCCGGAAAAGAGTATGGAGGCTCCTCAGAAACTTAAAAACAGAGTTACTATATAATCTAGTAATTCCACTACTAGGTATTTACCCAAAGAATACAAAAACATTAATTTGAAAAGATATAAGCACCTCATACATTTATTGTAACATTATTTATAAGAGCTAAATTATGGAAGCCCCCCAAGTATCCATTGACTGATAAATGGGTAAAGAAAATGTGTTGTGTATTAAAATGAATGAAATGTTACTCAGCCATAAAAAGCATGAAATCTTGCCATTTTGCAACAACATGGATGGAGCTAAAGGGTATAATGTTAAGTGAAAAAATTCTGTTAGAGAAAGACAAATACCATATGATTTTAATCATATGTGGAATTTAAGAAACAAAACAAATGAACAAAGAAAAAAGGAGATAAACCAAGAAACAAACTCTTAGCTCTAGAGAACATACTGATGGTTACCAGAGGGGAGGTGGGTGAGGGGATGGGGGAAATAGGTGAAGGGGATTAAGAGTATATTATTGTGGGGCGCCTGGGTGGCTCAGTGGGTAAAAGCCTCTGCCCTCGGCTCAGGTCATGATCTCAGGGTCCTGGGTTTGAGCCCCACATTGGGCTCTCTGCTCAGCAGGGAGCCTGCTTCCTCCTCTTTCTCTGCCTACTTGTGATCTCTCTCTGTCAAATAAATAAATAAAATCTTTTTTAAAAAAGTACATTATCATGGTGAGCACAGAGTAATATACAGAATTGTTGGAATCACTATATTGTATACCTGAAACAAGTATCACACTGAATGATAATTATACTGGAATTTTAAAAAATTACCAGGTGGGGGGAAGAATAACACGATAGCATTGTATGCTTACCTGAATGGCTAAAATGAAAAAAAAAAAAAAAAAAAACCAAAACTGAAAATTTCCAGGTGCTGGTGAGGAAATGGAGACTGGAATTCTCATACACTATCAGATGAGGATGGTACAATTGCTCAGGAAAACTGACAACGTTGATTAAAGAGAAATAGTTGTGTAATGGCCTAGCACTTCCACCCCAGAAATATGTATGTATCCCCATCAAAAGACATGAAGAATGTCTGTAGAAATATTATTTGTAATAGCCCCAAACTGAAAACAACCTGAATGTCTATCCGTAATATAATGGAAAAGTTGCGTAATTTTTTTTAATCTTTTTTTTTTTTTAAGATTTTATTTATATATTTGTCAGAGAGAGATAGCCCACACAAGCAGGCAGAGTGGCAGGCAGAGGCAGAGAGAGAAGCAGACTCCCTGCTGAGCAAGGAGCCCGATTCGGGACTCCATCCCAGGACCTTGGCATCATGACCTGAGCTGAAGGCAGAGGCTTAACTGACTGAGCCACTCAGGCGCCCCGGAATATTTATTCAATGAGATACTCCATGAAAATGGAAAAGAACAGATTACTTCTATAACACAACATGGCCAGATTTCATATATGTTGTAGTGAGTGAGAGAAGTTAGATGAAAAAAGGAATACATAACCGTGCCATTCTATTTATAGGAAGTCCCAAATCAGGCAAACCTAGTTTGTTATGTGAAAGTTCAAAATAGTGAGTACTTTTGGTAAAGCAGTGACTAGAAGGATGTAAGGGCCGGCGGGAGAGCTGAGGTTATGATAACCTGTTGTTGAGTCTAAGAAGTTAAGAAGAGAGAAAAATCTTGAAGACAAAAATCATGACAGTTCCCGACACCTGTGTAGACATAGTAGAGGGGGGAAAAATGTCAACTAACATGTACATTTTTGTAAAGCTAATTAAGTGAAGACATTGTTTTCATGGGAACAGAGGGTACATTTGGATAGAAAAGAAACATTTCTTGATAGATTTGCCTTCATTTTCCCTGAGATCTATTGAAGTGGTGACCCACGATCAACATCTAAGCTTAAAGCAAGGTATTTCTGAATCACTGGATTCTATTCTTCAGTTTCTCTTCTTGTTCCTGACTTAGCCCATTAGGTTTTTTGATTCCCCAAATTTAAATTTGTCAGGATTTCTTCTAAGGCTTCAGGCTATCATTCATGTTCTATACTGAGAGCCGGGTTTTTTTTGTTTTGTTTTGTTTTGTTTTAAGATTTTATTTATTTATTTGACAGAGAGATCACAACTAGGCAGAGAGAGAGGGGGAAGCAGGCTCTCCACTGAGCAGAGAGCCCGATGTGAGGCTCGATCCCAGGACCCTGAGATCATGGCCTGGGCTGAAGGCAGAGGCTTAACCCACTGAGCCCCCCAGGCGCCCCATCTGAGAGTCGTTTTAATGTCAGCATACCACAGGACAGATCTCCGGATCTGTTTCTAGACAAAGTGTTGAGGATGTGAGGATTGATTGTCTACGGTGAGGCAGAGGAAGAGACTGGTAGTATGACTCCTGGATTTCTGGCTTGGCCATTGGGGTAGGTGGAGATGAATATGCCGAGGGAGAATGGAGGAGAGGAGGGAAGCCTTGTGAGCTCCAGAATGGGATCAGAGGCAGCAGGTGACCTTATCCAAGGGAGCTGAACATCGGGTTTGCAATCTCTAAAGAGTGATTTGGGTTTGTGTTGTATAATATGGAGTAATCGGTAGATAACAAGTATTAGTACTGCTAATAGGGCAAGGTAATTTATAGCTTAGGTCATGAAATTTTATTTTTCAAAATATTTTCTGTGGCACTGGATCAACTGCAGGTTAACCGATTCAGTCTCCTAACTTGGCCTTCGAGCTTCATAAACTTTCGATGAAGAACTTTGAATTTTCCTTTACTGTGAATGTAAATGATTAGATTTAGAAATGTCTTAAAGGTTTTTTTTAAGATTTTATTTATTTATTTGTCAGAGAGAGAGAGAGCGCATAGGCAGAGGAAGAAGCAGGCTCCCTGCTGAGATAGGAGCCCGATAGTGAACTTGATCCCAGGACCTGGGATCATGACCTAAGCACAAGGGAAACACTTAATGGACTAAGCCACCCAGGCATCCCTGTTTTAGAAGTGTCTTAAGGTCTTCAATATCTCTTTCTTTTGCAAAATACAGAGGAACCAGTAATTTGCTGGAATAATGGTTGGCTTCATTAGACAGAGTGAAACACTAGCCTTAATTATTTATGTTGTGTTTTTTGTTTTGTTTTGTTTTGTGTTGTTGGGGTTTTTTTTTTTTTTTTTTTGGTTAAAGTCATTGTCTTTTAACAATACTCAAGAATGAGTATTGGAAGGAGAGATTAAATATGTGTTAACATCAATGCACAAAAATAAGTGGGGAATATATTGCATTGTATTTGAGTACATTTCAAGGATATTTTGAATTTACTAGTAAGAAAATAAAGGCAAAAATCAAAATTAGGATTTGTAAACTCAGAGGAAAGGCCAAAATGCATGAAATCCCTTAATGCAAACATGATCATTAAAATTCAGCAGTCACTCAGTGATTCCAGCACATTCACCACAAACTGACTTTCTGTTAATAGTTTCAGGTGAGAAGCAGTGTTAGCTGACCGTGCTTCTCTTCTGCCAACTTTGCCCTGTACTCATGGGTTCTCCAATTTATTAATTAACAGATCATTCTTCATGTTCCTGTGACTTAGACAAACACCAATTGATAGACTTTTTAAAAAAAAAAGTTTAAATCAAGCCATAGAAGAGCAACTGTAAACACTGACAAGTCCAGAATGTTGAGTTTTTAGAAACTGCGTTTTCACAGGTACCCCTGCCAAGGTCCATCGGTAATAGTTTTATTGATTTACATTGCTATTGAATGTTCGGTCTTCATTTGTATTGCACGCAGATACAGATGACAGTATTACACAAGCACTCTATATTTCTGGTCACAACTGTGTCCTATGGTAGGGTCTAATTCACATTTTGCTTTTTTTTTTTAAGATTTTATTTATTTATTTGACAGACAGAGATCACAAGTAGGCAGAGAAGCAGGCAGAGAGAGAGAAGCAGGCTCCCCGCTGAGCAGAGAGCCATGCGGGGCTCGATCCCTGGGATCATGACCTAAGCTGAAGGCAGAGGCTTTAACCCACTGAGCCACCCAGGTGTCCCCACATTTTGCTTTTTCAGGAGCTCTTCTCAGATGTTCCTTCTCTGTGCTGTAGATCAGCAATTCATACAGAAATCATTACCAAACTGTTTTTGTTTTATAATTCCATAGCCCTAGAATACTTCTGTATTCAGGACAAAACAATAGCAATTATAACAAAAAAAAAAAAAAAAGAAGAAGAAGACGACGAATAAGAAGAAAATCTCGATCCGCAATCAGAGAGATTGTTAATTTTCTTCCTAAGTGACCCTTTGATTTGAAACAGCAATTCAAAACTCAAGTCTTGGGGGAAAAATGCACAAAATGGCTTTGGGTCTTTAAAAAGAAAACTATTTTGAAAAGAACAAACTACGATTGATTGCGCATTGATATAAACATGCACGTGGGGCTATTTCTGCAGTCCAGAGATGAAAAAGTTCCTGTAGGAATCACAGAGAAATAGATGCTTTTAAAGGGAGCCTAAGGCAGTGGAAGCAAGAGGATTGTGGACTCTGGGGAAACAGCCTGATTGCATTATTTGAATGATATTAGAGTGTGTGTCTGGGATGCCCTTTTGAGTAGTTTGTTTTAAAGAAGTGTAGCTTGTGGGATACAAAATAAAATCAGCAGGAGCCAATAACGTGGCTCTGGCCTGGACCTCACGGAGCATAGTGCAGGCTCAGGACGCAGCCGGACCCTCCCGGAGTCCTGAACTGGAGTTAGAAGTCAGTGAATTCGCCAGACCTGAGTGGAGAGACAGATTCGAGCACCACTCTGTCCCTGAAGAGCTGGAGGACTGGGGCAGCGTACTTCACCTCTCTGGGTCTTCTTTCCATGAGCTTAAAAGTAGGAGGAGCTGACACCGTGTGGTCTCTATGGCCTTTCCAGTACACACATCCTGGGAAATAGATGTGGCCTGTATTTACCTACTAGGAAAGGCTTCACCAAACAAGGTGTTGAAGCAAAATCGTGGGAAGGTAGGACACTGAGTAACACAAAACAAAACCATCTCTGAGCGCTCTTAAACCACAATCAAGGCCATCTGCAAATGCTGTGCATTGGTTTAATCACCAACAGATAGTTGTTGGGTTGTCCACATGCCCAGACCTGTGCCAGGGGCTGGAGCCGGCAGGGGAAGGCTGTGCGGAGCTTCTGCACAGGCGAGCGCCCGGCAGGTGACCTGGTGGCTGCGCTGCAGGCATCTTGTGAAATGATAAGTCCAAGGTGCTATTGGAGTTCAGGAGGGCCACTTGAGCTAAGAGCAAGAGAGGGTGTGATCGCAGGTAGGAAGGGGATGTCTGTGTGAAAGCTTGGGGAGGAAGGATACCATGAGGAGTTGGAGGTTAGGAAGCAGCGAGATATGAGAGCAGGAAGGGAAGCACAAGCAGATCTCCTAAGACTTGGGTGTTTGTCCCTGTGCTAGGGGGTGGAGTTGTGTGGGGCAGGGGTTCAGGTGAGGGTGGGCAGCTGGTACCAGTCAGGGAGAAGGGGAGGGGAGTCCAGCCGCCTTGTATGCCTTCCGTGGCCTTGAGCAGAAGCCTAGAGGTGTGCAGCCCTCTGGGGATCCCAGCCTCGGTTCTGCCCAAAGTGAGGACCAAACCTGGGGCCCAGGGTGGGGGGCAAGTGGATGAAGAGTGTTCCAGAAGCCTGGAGCCCTCTACCTTGTTTTATTTTTAAAAGGAGCATGTGAAAGGTGTCTGAAATATAGGTAGAAGAGAATGTACTAAGAGGGGGCCAGAAAGGTAATTGGAGCTGTTTTGGGGTTGACTTGTGTCCCCCCTCGATCCAGATGTTGAAGTCCTACCTGCCAGTACCTCCATATGTGATCTTGTTTGGAAACAGGATCATTGCGGACATAACTACTTAAGATGTGATACTGGAAGAAGGTAGGCACTCACTCCCATAGGACTGGTGTCCTTATAAAAAGGGGAAATTGGACACAGACACAGACACACAGGGAGAATGCTGTGCGAGGTTGCGGTGATGCTTTCGCAAGACACGAAACGCCAAAGATTGCTGGTAACCCAAGGAGCTGGAGGGGAGGCACGGAACAGCTTCCTGCTCCCAGCCCTCAGGAGGAACCAGTCAATCCCCTGACAACTTGATCTCGGGTTTCCAGCCTCCAGACCTGAGCCAATCCATTTCCATACCCAGTTAGTGGTACTTTGTTAAGGCAACCCTAACAAACTAATAACAGCACAATTTAAGTAATTCAGTGGTTTACTGTTTCATGGGGTTATTTCTTGTCAAATTGCTTAAATTTACAGTAAAAATAAAAACATATGCCTCAAATGAGGGCACTGAAGCTTCATGGCTGTCTAGCATTAATAAGAATATAAAATGGGGATACCAATTTAAATCCTGGTTTGGGACTATTATATGTATTAATAGGATCGACCTGTCCACAAATGCCGAATGTGAAATAAATGTCAGTGTGTTTTTTGAACTTGAAAATAGTGACATCAGGGCTATTTCTTTTTACAATATAGAGTTATTATTAAGTAGATACAGATGTATCTGTTTATCCCTAGAGGAAACTACATAGAAGTATTGAAGAAATGTTCATACCTACAAGTGACTTTCTTGATATTTTATTAAATCTTTGGGAATTAGACATAATGGTATGAAAATCAGCAGAATGGAAATTTACGTTTCTGAATTTATTTCTGACTCATTAGTGACCTAAGGGCACCCACTGAATTAATAGGTTATATTCAGTTTCTCCAGATGCAAGCTAGAGATTAAAAATTACCTGCTTTTTTTTTCTCTTTGATTTTGTCAAGAAGATTAAGGATGACAATTTTTTTTCAAAATACAGAGAATGGTATTATTTTGTGTAGACAGCACAATTCAGAAATAACATATAGATGTGCACGGGTAGATGCCCAAAGGAGCAAAGTGTATCCGTGTAACTATGTGATAAATGTTATGAGTGTTCATACACCTAGGGAAGTGAACATAATTAATGCAGTGGATTTCATTATATTACAAAATAAGCCCCAGTGTATTTGCTGTGTATTTAAGAGGATGTGTGTGATAATGGCATGTTTCAAATAAGTTAGAATAATTACCTTGAAGTCATGAATGTAGAGGTAAATTCCCTTATAAATTTTTTCTAATCAAATTCATGAGGGCATAATTTACTTATAAAAAAAAAGACACAGCAAAAATGTACAATTGGAAGAGTTTTGACAAATGATGTATCTATATCACCACTACCATAATCAAGATATAGAACATTTCTATCCCCCCCCACCACCCCCTGCACAAATTTCTCTTTCTCCCTTTACCACCTCTAGCCCCAGGCAAGCACAGAGCTGCTTTCTGTGACTATAGACTAAGTTTGCTTGTTTTAGAATTTCATTTAAGTGATGTTTTGGGGATTCATCCATTTTGTGGGGTGTATCAGGGGTTCCATTCCACTGCTAAGCGGTATTCTCTTTTATGGCTCTGCCACATTTGTCTATCAGTTCACCTGCTGATAGATAGCTGGGCTGTTTCCAGCTGTTTCACTTTTATATATAAAATGGTATGAACATTATTGTCTGAGCATTTTATTTTATTTTAATTATTTTTTATTAACATATAATGTATTATTAGCCCAGGGGTACAGGTCTCTGAATCATCAGGCTTTCACATTTCATAGCACTCACCATAGCACATATCCTCCCCAATGTCTATCACCCAGACCCCCACCCCAGCAACCCTTAGTTTGTTTCCTGAGATTAAGAGTCCCTTATGGTTTGTCTCCCTCCCAATCCCATCTTGTTTCATTTTTTCCTTCTCTGTTCCCCATAACCCCCCTCCCTGCCTCTCAAATTCCTCATCTCAGAGAGATCATATGATAATTGTCTTTCTATGGTTGACTTATTTCGCTGAGCATAATACCCTCTAGTTCCATCCATGTTGTTGCAAATGGCAAGATTTCATTTCTTTTGATGGCTGCATAGTATTCCATTGTATATATATATACCACATCTTTATCCATTCATCTGTTGATGGACATCTAGGTTCTCTCCATAATTTGGCTATTGTGGACATTGCTGCTATAAATATTCAGGTGCATGTGCCCCTTTGGATCACTACATTTATATCTTTAGGGTAAATACCCAGTAGTATATGAGCATTTTAATGGACATTTGTGTTCCTTTCTCTTGTATAAATACCCAGGAGTGGCATTTCTTCACTACACTCTTTTAAAACCTATTTTCCTACCTAGTTAAATTCAAATCTGAAAATTGTTGATGCCATGCTATCTGGCAGTATATTAAAATATATTTATTTATTTACTTACTTACGCCAACTTCGGTCCAAAAATATTCTTCTTCTTCAGACTACCAACGTGTTGTAAAAATCCAGAATTTAAATAGTTATACAATTTGAGCTAAAGAAAAGAAGGGTAGAAGGATATTTTATGCATTTGTGTACTTTTTAGAGAAAAGAATATGTAACTCTTATTGGATTTAAAAAAAAAGGAGGGCAGGGAGGGGTAAGGACTCAAAATAAGGTAGGAGTTCTACTTTAGAGTCTCTCATTTTTATTCCTGGATTTTTCATATTTGGGTATATTTTCTGAAGCATGGCCTTTCCTCATATGTTGCACTTAAAAATCTCTTCTTATGGAATGAATCACTGGTCTAACCACACTATTGGCTTTATTGTGCTTTTCCCCCCACATTCTCACTAATGCTTGGATTGTCAGCTTTTCAATTTAAGCCATTTTTACAAGCTGTTACTATCTCATTGTGGTTTTAATTTCTGTTTCCCTCATTAATGACTGACGAAGTTGTCCATCTTTTTAATGTGCTTATCAACCATCCTTACATCTCCTTTGCTGAAGTATTCTGTTTTGTGACAGTTTTTATTTATTTATTTATTTATTTATTTATTTATTTATTTATTTATTTGTCTTTTTATTCGGTTGAGAGTTCCTTATATGATCTGGACATCATAACTTTGCTAGCTAGATCTATTGCAAATATTTCTGCCCGTTTTGCATCTTGTCCTTTTATTTTCTATACAATGTTTTATGAAGAGTAAAGGTTTTTAATTTTGTTAAAATCCAATTGGTCACTTTTTTTTCTTTTTTGGTTCTTTTATGTATTTACTTTCACTCTGTCTTAAGAAATCTTTGTGTATTTTAAGGTCACAAAGATCTCCAGTATTTCTTCTTTAAATGTTACAGTGTTTGCTTTTGTAAGGTTAATCTTAAAAATAAAACTGCTGGTTATTTTATCAACAAATGTGGGTTTATTCTCGAATAAAAGAAAATAGCAATCCAGAACAAGCAAGCTGTGACAAAACCATAGGTAAATCCACAGTACAAAGAAGAGGATCACTCCTTTATAGAGGAAGGAAGGGGGGAGGTTGGAAAGGTCATTGGAGAAACCAATATTTTGAAGCATGGTAGCTTTTCATTGGCTGAGTTGTGACTGTCTCTCATTGGCTGGGCTGTTGCCTTCTTCTTCCTGCTAGGGTAGCAAAAGAGTATCTAAGGGCAAGGTCTGCCTCTTCCTGTTGAATTTACAATCCCTGAGAAGTGGTAGTGCAGAAGAGCACCCCCTGACAAACTCCCAACTCCATTTAGTGAAGTTTTTCTTTATTACTTTTTGCAACATTTAGATCTGTGATTCATTCTGAGTTAATTTTTGTCAATTTGATTTGGTACCGTTTTCTATTTTAGAGAGAGAGAAAAAAAATAAGATCGGGGGGTTGAGGGGTGGGAGGGAGGGGCAAAGGGAAAGAGAATCACAAGCAGACTCCCAACTGTGTCTGGAACCCAACATGGGGCTCCGTCTCACCACCCTGAGATCATGACTGAGCCAAAGTCAGGAGTAGTTCTCAACCAACTGAATCACCCTGTTACCACTTTCTTTTTTTTTTTATGTTTTATTTATTTATTTATTTGACAGAGATCACAAGTAGGCAGAGAGGCAGACAGAGAGAGAGGAGTTAGCAGGCTTCCCACTGAGCAGAGAGCCCGATGTGGGGCTCGATCCCAGGACCCTGGGATCATGACCTGAGCCAAAGGCAGAGGCTTTAACCCACTGAGCCACCCAGGCGCCCCCTGTTACCACTTTCTTAAAATAGACTTTTCTTTCACAATTGAGTTAAATCTAACTTGTATAGCAGTTTTATTGTTGTTAAAACTATCTTACGGACAGTAATTTTCATTAAAACAAGATTGTATTGAAAAGTCTATGTAGAAACTCCCTAAGAACATCCAGAAATGTGGTCTTCCTGCTTTATCTTCAATATCTCCAGTGACATAAGACTCTCCCCCGGGGCGCCTGGGTGGCTCAGTGGGTTAAAGCCTCTGCCTTCAGCTCAGGTCATGATCCCAGCGTCCTGGGATCGAGCCCCGCATCGGGCTCTCTGCTCAGCGGGGAGCCTGCTTCTCTTCCTCTCTCTCTGCCTGCCTCTCTGCCTACCTGTGATCTCTGTCAATTAAATAAATAAAATATTAAAAAAAAAAATAAGACTCTCCCCCTCACCGACCCGAGAAAGCCCGTTCCATTTTCTAAGAGTCTCACAATCAGAAGAACATAAGCACCAGTAATGTTCTTAGGGAGCTTTGTGAAGCCTGAAGGGTCTCGATAACTTTTAAAACCATAACGTCCTAAGAACAAAAGCTTGGGATTTGTTGCTTCAGAACTTGTATATGCAGAAGGAAAGGAGAGCACTTTTCTTGACACTAACTTCCATTCATCCTTCTGCATTAGCTGATGCAAATCACATTGTTTCGATAAGGCTTTTGGCTCTGATTGGTTATTCTCAGCCAGAGCCCTGCCATCCGCCACAGACGCCAAACACCACTGGGAGGAGAAGGTTCCCAGCATAAGTCTTACAGTTGATCTCAAATGAAGCTACAGAGAGAGCAGCGTGCAGGGGGAGGCTAATCCCACCCTTGAAGCTGGTACTGAACTTCTTGTCTTTTCTCTTCTAAATCATCGCCAGTTTCATCTTCACTATACCAGATGTTATTTCCCTGTTGCTCAAATACTACTGGTCTGTACTCAACTGAAAGGAACGGGAAGATTCCAGACCAGGAAATGATTATATGAAAGAACACAGGTGATTCTGTCACTGTATAGCCCCTCAAGTCATGGCTCTGTCCCGGAGGGACCTGGGCTAGCCATTAGTGTCTTGGAATATGATTTGCTGTAATTAACCAGCTTGGTTAAAAACGTACAACACATGTTAAGTGTATCTTCAGGTGCAATGAAAAATACTTACATTTTTAAGAGTCAAATTTTATTCAGAAAACACCCAAGATTCCAGTTAGCTACAAACAAAATGTACGCATGTCTCAGGGGGTCAGTGATGATGGGGTGAGTGTGTTCGGTGATGAGGTGAGGTGTTTGATGCATGTGTTTACTTTTTAATTTTTTTCTGTCATTTTACTGTTGGGACGGTGTGGGCCTACGAATAAAGAATATCTACGTGTCAGTGGGAGTACACTTGTTTCCGTGGTTACGAAGATCCAGAAATGCAGCGGGAGAGGTCAGTGGGAATGTGATGTCATGTAATAGTTTTCCATAAAAAGGTAACTAGTTATTTTAATCATCAGATGATTTGGCTTTTCCCTAATATACCACTGGCTTCTGAAGTCTCGGTGCTTTTCTTTGATGAAGGTCCTGGGAGGTTGAGTGGAACCACTCCTTGTCATTCAGCAGGACTGCCGGGATACGTATGTTGATGCACAGACAGGATGTATGAAGAAACAATTCATTTACTTCATTTGACTGTGTGGTAGACAAAACAATGACCCCCCACACCCCGGCCCCGCCAAAGAAGACCACGTACCTATCCCTGGAACCTGTGAATATGTTACCTTACAAGACAAAAAGGGTTTGGAAGATTTGAATAAATTAAGGATCCTGAGATGAGGAGATGATCGTAGATTCCCCAAAGTAATCACAAGGGTCCTTTGAACCTTTCCCAGCTGTGATCACAGGAATACGTGACTACAAGAAAAGACACTGAGATATGTAACATTGCTGGCTTTGAAAATGAAGGAGGAGGTTTCTAGAAGCTGGAAAAGGCAGGGAAATAGTTCTCTAGAACCTCTAAAAAGGAAATGCAGTCCTGCCAATGTGCTAATTTTAGTCAGTGAGACCTGTATTGGCCTCATGTTGTACAGAATTTGAACATGGTATATATATACATTTTTAAAGATTTTATTCATTTATTTGACAGACAGAGATCACAAGTAGGCAGACAAGCAGGCAGAGAGAGAGGAGGAAGCAGGCTCCCCGATGAGCAGAGAGCCCGATGTGGGGCTCGATCCCAGGACCCTGGGATCATGACCCGAGCCAAAGGCAGAGGCTTTAACCCACTGAGCCACCCAGGCACCCCGAACATAGTATATTTATGTTGCTTTAATTTGTTATTGTATCTTTAGAAGACTGATGCAGTCTGTGTCCCTCAGGTGTGGGGAATGGAGCCACAAAAGCACAAATAATTATTGGTAGAGTCAAAGGTGATACCTATATCTGATTCTGTATCTATGTCTCTCGTATATACATATATATATACACACACAGACACATGTGTGTGTATATATATGTATATGTTACATATAATTTCTAATTGTTAAAATTAAGAATTTCTGCTGAGTTCCTGTCTCAGTAAAGGGAACTCATAGAGTAAATAATATATATAAGGAGTAAAATTGGGGTAATTCCCTCATCTTTGAATAGCAGCTAATGAAAAAAATGGCATTTCTGAATATTTGTCAATATCTCGTTAGTTATACACTATACCCACCTGTTTATTATAAGCATCTTTGAAAGATTAAAAGTTCTTGAATGCTATTGATTATGGTTCAGGAAATAAAGATTTTTCTTCTTTCCTTTTCAGAAATGACAATAAAATAGGCAACTGTTATAATGTGTATTTCATTAAGATAAATGAGACTATTGATGTGCTGAAGCAACAAATCCCAAGCTTTTGTTCTTAGGACGTTATGGTCTTAAAAGTTATCGAGGACCCCCAAAGAGTCTTTGTGAATGTGGGTTACATACAGTGTTGTTTATCGTACTAGAAATTTAAGCAGATAAGGTTTTCAAATATGTATTCCATAATTCATTTGAAATAACAAAATGGGCCCATTATGGGTAACATAAATTATATATCTTACAAGTAATACAATTCAAAAATTTAAAAAAAAATGATAAGAAAGGCATTGTTTGTAACTGTTTTCAGGTTTTTAGGATGACTGCCTCAGTAGAAAATTGGTTGACTTCCAAGACTGCTTCACCATTCAGTCAGTATGTGAAGAAAATCCAACTTTGGACAGATATGTAATTGAAAGTGGTGGAGTATTTTAATAGCCTTTTCAGATGATGGTAGCCATTCTTCCTTAATACTATACCAAAGCTTGACAAGTGGTAGTTTCTTGAGGGTTGGTTGCAACGTACAGTCTACACCATACAGCTTCTTGCATTAAAAACCACACAGAGCATCTTTACTCATGAATATAATACTCTGCATTAGGCTTTAGGGAAATTTTGACTTACTGTTACAAATTTTGGCCCATTTCATGCAATATTTAAAAAATCATACTTGTTCATATAATGGCCATTCTCATAAAAAAAAAAAAGTCTTTAGTTTTGGAAAGCTATCAAGCTCATGGTAGCAATTTTCAACAAATCTGTTTTTTTTCCGGAGAGCTCAAACTTATCATTGGTAATTAGTTGTTTTCCTTAAAGTGAGAGCTCACTTCTTTCATGTTCAAGAAAATCTCTGCTAAATATTTGATACTTACTTTGTGAGTGGTTCTTCCAAGAAAAAAATAGCGTTTCATAAGAAAATGAAGCTACTCCAGCTTGTGGTGCGATCCCCCAAGCGCTACTCTTTTTTTTTTTTTTATAAGGTTTTATTTATTTATTTGACAGAGATCACAAGTAGGCAGAGAGGCAGGCGGAGGTGGGGCGGGGGACACAGGCTCCCCGCTGAGCAGAGAGCCCGATGCGGGACCCGATCCCAGGACCCCGAGATCATGACCTGAGCCGAAGGCAGAGGTTTAACCCACTGAGCCACCCAGGTACCCCCAAGCGCTACTCTTGAGTCATTCGTCCTATCTGGATGTGTAGCAAAGGGGCTTTATATGTCATTTCTGTTTTGTCACAGAATTATTCAGAAGTTGAGTTCTCAAGGGTCAGAATTTAATAAAATCTAATTTTTTAATTAACATATAATGTATTATTTGCTCCAGGGGTACAGGTCTGTCATTCTTCAGTCTTACACAGTTCACAGCACTCACCGTAGCACATACCCTCCTCAGTGTATGTGCTATGTCCTCCTCACAGTGCTGGGGACAGAGTGAGCCAGTATTACATACCCATATGTTTATGTGTTCTAGAGATTAAATTCCATCCCTCCCACCCTCCTCCACTCCAGCAACCCTCAGTTTATCTCCTGAGATTAAGAGTCTCTTATGGTTTGTTTCCCTCTCTGGTTTCAACTTGTTTCATTTTTCCCTCCCTTCCCCTATGATCCTTTGTCCTGTTTCTCAAATTCCTCTTATCAGTGAAATCATATGATAATTGTCTTTCTCTGACTGACTTATTTCGCTTAGCATAATACCCCCTAGTTACATCCACATCATTGCAAATGGCAAGATTTCAGGTCTTTTGATGGCTGCATAATATTCCATTGTGTATATATACCACATATTCTTTATCTATTCATCTATTGATGGACATCTAGGCTCTTTCCATAGTTTGGCTATTGTGGACATTGCTGCTATAAACATTCAGGTGCATGTGCCCCTTCGGGTCACTATGTTTCTATCTTTAGGGTAAATACCCAGTAGTGCAATTGCTGGGTCATAGGGTAGCTGTATTTTCAACTTTTTGAGGAACCTCCATGCTGTTTTCCAGAGTGGCTGCACCAGCTTGCATTTCCACTAACAGTGTAGGAGGATTCCCCTTTCTCCGCATCCTCGCCAGCATCTGTCATTTCCTGACTTGTTAATTTTAGCCATTCTGACTGGTGTGAGGTGGTATCTCACTGTGGTTTTGATTTGTATTTCCCTGCTGCTGAGTGATGTGGAACACTTTTTCATGTATCTGTTGGCCATTTGGACTTCATCTTTGGAGAAATGTCTGTTCATATCTTCTGCCCATTTCTTGATTGGATTATTTGTTCTTTGGGTGTTGAGTTTGATAAGTTCTTTATAGATTAATAAAATTTAATTTTACAAAATACAATTTATTATTTCATTAGTGACATTCTTTCTTTCTTTCTTTCTTTTCTTTCTTTTTTTTTTTTAGTAGTTTCCATGCTGGGCCAATGTGAGGCTTGACCTCCTGATCCCAAGATGAAGACCTAAAATCAGGAGTTGGATGCTTAACCAACTGAGCCACTCAGGTATTCCCACTGGGGACATTCTTAAATGAAGCTGGATTTCCTTTATTTTACTTCAAGTGTGTGACATTGAAAAATATAATGACTGTGCAAATATCAACATAGTGAAAAGTCAGTGAGCATCTTTATTATGAAAATAAGTTTGACCTTAAGGCACCATGGCAGGATCATGGGGACCCCACAGACTACAGTTTGAGAACCACTATATAATGGAGAAGGATGGCTCTATGTATTCACAAACACCCCTCCTCGCTGTGGATGAGGGCACTCTACACAGTGCTGGGCACAGAGTGAGCCAGTATTACATACCCATATGTTTACATGTTCTAGAGATTAAATGCATGTCTGGTATAGGACCACAGGAGGAGGTCAGGACTTGAACAAAGTTGGGAGCACATGCTCTACCCAGGGGGAAAACAGCCAGTCCTCCTTCTAGCTGATGTTGCATAAAGAAAAAGAGTCCCAGTGTGGTCACATCTGTTTCTCAAGAGACATCGTGGATTTGTCATTTATGTAAAACTTTCTGATTTTTAAAATGTGCCAGCTGATTTAAGTATTTGGATTTAAAAACAATATCCAAGTACAAACAGAACCCCTCTTCTCTTGAATTTGGTCTGCAGCCACCCTCTGTAGGATGGCTACTTGTTGAATAAATGAATCAAATGAAGAGTGACCAGATTTAAGAGTCAGCAGTTCATAAGCCCCCTGTGTGGGTTGTGATATTTGCTGGGATCAGGCCCCTCGAATCTTCCAGCTGTCGCAGATAGAGGAGAACAGTGTGGATGTAGACCAAGGTTGGGAAAAACCCATGTTCTTTTTGTCATGGGTTCCCGTTTTAGCTGTCCCAGATAGAGTACAGGTAATAAAGCCAGAAAAATTTAGTAACAACAGATACTCATTTCAGGATTCACCAGATGTGCTTAACCTAAAATATTTATCTTACAACTGATCTGTGATCTTTTCATTTTTCTGATGCATATTATAGACCAGCTGGGTAACAGGTGATAGGACAGGCAAGGTAGTTGTGAAAACCAGGCATTTAAAAAAACACAAAAGTATTTTGATGAAAATAGGCTGATCCCATTACAGATGTTTTTTGTGAGATTCACGTTCAGCGATAAACAGTTTTTATGTTCCCATCACCACCGGAGGTGCTGTGGGCATAAAAAGTCAACCAAGATACAGACTTCCTCTGCTCAGTACTTACTCTATGGTGAATGATAGAGATACAGAGCGAGTTGTACAAAGTGCTAGACCTTATTCACCCACAGTGTAGAGTGCTTGCTCTTGGCTGTGTGTCGTTCTGGGCATCAGAGAAGGAGGAAAGAACAAAACAGTAAATGTCCCAGACCTCAAGGAGCTTACACACTAGTATCCTCGAAAGTAGACAGTAGCAGGAAAACAGACAACATGGTCGGATTGACTCCCCTGAAGGATCAGAGATTTTAAGCAGAGAGTGGCATTTGATCGCAAGCCCAGGACATAGAGAACATTTATATGTGGAAATGGGAAGTTGTGTGGGAGATAGGGGCCTTCTGAATGTCAGAACAACACTCACAAGGTGTGAAAATGTAGGGTGCCTTTGGAGTACTGTGAGGGGACATTCTGGCTGAAGAATTAGCTGCATTACCTTCCGAAACTTCCTCACAGTGTTATTTTTTATGTAAAAAACTACAGCTGTAGATTGAATGTTACTGAATTTGCAATCTCAATTTTCCAAATTCTAATTTATACAAACTGTGACAACAAAATTACATTTGTTAAGGCATTCAGCGCAATATGGGAATATACCAGCGACTCGCTAACTGTCAACTGATAACGAAGTAAGAAAAAAAAAAACAGTCAGTCTTGCTAAGGTTTTGGTTTGGTAATAAATAAAATTTCAGTAATTTTGAATAACAAAGATTTCTATTTCTTGTTCATACTGTGTTTTAGCTGTGGCGTCTGCTGCTTAGCTGTGTCTTTGCTCAAAATTTCTTTATCCTTCCAGGATCTTGGCTGTTTGGGACATGTTGTAGGAAAAAGTACCAAGGGGAAAGGAGCAGAGACTCTCAGGTCTTCTAATTGGATATGGCGTGAATGCCATAGCCAATGTTACATCCCATCGGCTAATACACTCACATGACCACGTCTGCCATTTATGGGGCAAAGAAATCTATTTCTCCCACTAAAAGGCATGATTGTAAGTCAGGTGGCAATGGTCTCAGATGTAGGCTAGTAACTAATTGGGACTGGTAATTCATTTGCAATTCTCCTGTCTTGCTTTACTGTAGCTTGAGTTCTAGGATATATATAATAAAGAGTGGATGGATTGCTTTGTTGAAGTACAGTTTAGAAGCAAAATCTGAATATTTTGTGCAAGTCAATGATAAAACCAAAAGAAGTTTGTTGTCATGGTACTGGGCCCAATTCCAGAGACAACTGTCTTGAAGATTTATACAATCGGCTAGTTATACAGGCTGTAATTCATTCATGAATTCAGGAAAGTGCAAAGCCTATGAAAGCTCCAGTTTGAGGTTGTTCCTTTCACTTGGTAAGATTCTCCTAATAGAGATGTGAATGTCTTTAATACATTTTTATAGACTCAACTGAGAAGAATTTCTTATACATGTCTGAGAGCTCAAAATATGCACCTTTTTTGAGCAGGAAGTTCACAAGGCCATTCTCTATTCTAAGCCTGAATAGAAATTGCTTTGGAGCATTTAAAAATCCACTACTGAAATTTATCTAGCAGGACTAAACACCATTGTCACTTTTCAGGGGCTCTCAGGTTTCTATAGTCCAAGCACTGAGGACAAATTCTTAGTCCCAATTTGTTCTTCAGAGGTGCAGGATCCAGGTCTGGATAGAGCTTCTGTTGTTATCCATGACTCTTCTCTTTTTAATTGGATGAAGCATTGACTGATATATGGGCAACATTTCAAAGGCTTGTGATTAACTGCTCTTACCACCGAATGCCTTTTTTGATATTGAATTTTGAAATTCAGTCATCAGTGTAAAGCAATGAGTACCCATCTGGTCTTAAATTAGGTGTTGCTCTTCCTGAAAATATCATTGACAGCATTTGACTAGAAGAAAGTTTGGGGGAAACCCAATCGCTCAAGAAGCAGATCTCTGTATTTATTTTTAAAGCTTTTCTCTAGAAATGAAGACTGCTCACATCTGCTTCGTAGCACGACAGCATCCTTTTGTAATGCTCGGCTCCCATAAACTCTGGAAGAAACTGTTATGGTCCCTCTGGTAATGTGTGATTCTTTTGACGAAGTATAATACAAATAATTAAATAGTGGTTTTCGATGCCCCCTCCCACTTCTATCAAGTTGGGATTTGCAAGTTGGTGTAATATTTCTATATCGCACAGTGTATTTTAATTAAAGTCAGAATGCTGTGTAAGATTGAGCAAATTGTGTTCCATTTGAAGAATTAAAGAATTACTCAGGCTTGCCAGCGTGATCTAAAATTCTAATTCTAAACTCTGCTATGAATGCCAGATGCACTGGGTTCTTATTGTCCATCAAATACCACCTGGAAGTATTTATCACAGCAGAAGGAGGAAGCTTCTCCTATCTTTTTGGAGGGAGGCTTTTATTAAAATTGGCTTCTTTTGATATTGTCCCCATTTGCAATAAATGGAGTCCGTGAAAGGCCCTTAACTCTAATCAGAAATGCAGAACTGATTACAGTGTTTTCATGACCACATAAAAGATAAAACTCTCAAAAGATTTTGCTTGAGTTGATAAATCAACTTTTTACACACCAAAGAGCAACTCAAAAGCAAGTAGAAATTTGGCAAAAGAAGAATACCAGTTGATTTGGGCCATGAGGTACTTTACAAGTTCAGGAAGAGAAGAGTGCCGTTGGAGTTTTTCAGCTGACACTCCTGCTTTTCATGGTTTTATCTTATATATCTCAATAGTGGTTAAAAACTGGTATCCATAAAAAGCAAACAAACAAGCAAACAAAAAAAACAGCAACACAACAACAACCTGGTATCCATGTATGAATGAGTTTAAAAAAAAAAAAAAAAAGGTGATGACTAAAGTAATGTTTTGAACCTGGAAGAAAGTTTGATAATTTGTGTCTTACCCTAAGAGAAGACCCCACCTAATTCATATTTTTTAAAATTGATAACTCAGCCCAGTAGAAGGGTTTTTTTTTTTTTTCAGGTTTCCTTAAAAATTATTTCTTTACTTAACAGAGACTTAAATTTAGAGAAAGGAAGTTATTGGGGCAAACTTTTTCCCAACTTCTTTACCTCGATGCTACATCAAAATGACTGAAGTCAGAATTTCTTCTGCTTCCGGAAATTATCCTCCTCCCCTCCCTCCCCACCTTCTCCCTCCCTCTCCCTCTTTACCTTCCCTCCTTGGGAGATATTGGAAGATATATATATTTTTTAAAATATTTTTTATATATAAAAAATACACACTAAAAAAAATCTACTAAGTACTAGACACTCTTGTAGGCATTTGGAAAATGCCAGTGAAGAGAAGAGACAAAAAACATTAGCCTCCTAGACATCACATTCTAGTGGATGGAGACAAAGTGAAGGTTAAGCTTCACAATTACGCTGTACTGGTGTTTGAACAGATCAGTTCACGGTCCGAGCATTATGGGAAAGTTGGCTGGTTGATTGTTTAAAAGTGAATTTAGTGGCTGTCTTCTTGGGACATGAGTATTTTTATATCTAGTGTAACTTCTCTCCATGTGCACCTCCCTATTTCTTCTTGTCTCATGAAATAGAGAACAGTCCTCATTATGCCTTTCTGTTAAACTGTTCAACAAAGACCATGTGTAGGGTGATATGGTTGTGTCCTTACTCAGTTTGCTGGGATGTGCTTTTGTTCAAAATGACAGGAAACAATGGAAGAGGTCATAGAATGTTCAAGCTTTGTGTGAAAGAGTGTGAGTTTTGTGGACAGATCTCCTGGATCTGAATCTCAGTTCCTCCAAGCAGGTTGTCTTGGGCAGAGTAGATAACCTCTTAGCCTTCACTGCTTCCTCTCTAAAGTGTTGATACTAGTGATATCTGTCACAGGGGGCTCAAGTGATGAGTAAATAATGTATGTAAAGTACTTAGTACAATAACCCCACTTAGTACAATAATCCCTCCAAAATGTGGGGGTTGTAGTTATTGTTGAGTGATGTTGGCTGGCTGGCTGGCTGGCTTTCTTTCTTCCCTTCCCTTTCCCTCTCTTCCCCTCCCTTACCCTTCCCACCCTTCTCCTTTCTTCTCCTCCTCTCCCATCCCCTCCCCGCCTTCCTCTCTCAGTATCCTCTCTTGCAAACTCTTAATATAAGAAATAAACTGAGCACTGCTGGAGGGGAGCGGGATGGGAGGATGGGGTAACTGGGTGATGAACATTAAGGAGGGCACTTGATGTAACGAATACTGGGTGTTACATAAGACTGATGAATCACTGACCTCTGCCTCTGAAACTAATAATACATTATATATTAATTAATTGAATTTAAATAAAAAATTAAAGTAAAAAAAAATCCTCTCGCAATAGTTGGCCATATCCATTTGTCATACAGATTTCCCTTTTAACATTTTTTTAATTAAAAATTTTTGTTAGGTTTCCTTTTTAAAAAAAATAGATATTTTATTTGGGAATAATTTTAGATTCACAGAAAAGTTAAAAATAGAGTATATAAAGTTTCCATCTACCCCTCACCCAACTTCCCTTAGTGTTGGCCTCTTCTATCACCCAAATATATTCATCAAAACTAAGGAACCGTCACTGGCACAATATTATTAACTAAATTCTGGACTTTGAGTTCTTACTGCTTTTCCACTGGTGCCCCCTTTCCGTCTCACAGTCCCAGTCAGTCTATCATAATCCAGTGAGTTCTGGTATCTCCTTAGTCTCCCCTGGTCTGTGACTGTATCTTATTGCTTCCTTGCTTCTCATGACCTTGACAGTTTTGAAGAATGCTGGTCAGGCATTTTGTAAGAATATCACTCAATTTGGATTTTCTGTCTTTCTCAGGATTAGTCTGGAGTTGGGGTTTATTGGAAAATATCACCCAGGAGAAGTTATCAGGAAGTACATGATGTCAGCATGAAACCTCACTGGGATGTTAACTTTGATTACTGGGTCAAGGTGGTGTTTACTAGGCTATCATATTTATTTTTTAACTTATAACATTATTTCACTTCATCAGACTTGTTTCTGGTCATTGCTCCAACTTATTAGCCTTTTTTTTTTTAAACATTTTTATCTGGTCATGAAAAGTTCGTTAAGTGCCAGGAAGATGTTCTAGGAAAGGGGACAGGTGGCGTTCCAGAGCAGAGTATAAGTAAGTAAGTAGGACGCTATATAGGTAGAATCTAATGGGAAGAACTTAAGCAAGACCAAAATGTCTGCAAATACTAAATAGTACATTAAAAGTAAAACGATTAATAAAATATCTTTAACTGCATTAGTGTTAGGGGATCAATTTATTAGCTAGTGCTTTGCCATAGCAGGTATTTCCTGCTGTTGTGGTCTAGGCACTCAAGGCTCAAAGCTGATTCTCTGCCAAATACTAAGTCTGTATTTCCCAGCTGTGTTTGTTGTTTGAGAACTGCTCTGTGGTGCTTGGTGGACAATGATTTAAAAAGTAACACGGACTCTATCAAAGGGAGAGGGAGGCAAAGCCAGACTTTTTGTCTGTTGCTCCTACTTTATCCTTAACATTTAGGCTAGTGGATATGTCAGTGAGCAATGATGAGCCTCTTGCTCCAATGGAGAGAGGCAACATTATTGTCTTTGAAGATGGAAAGAAGGGGAGTCATGCCAAGGCGTGTGGGCAGCCTCTAGAACCTAGAAAAGGCAAAGAAACGGGTTCTCCCCTAGAATCTCCAAAACGGATCACAGTCCTTCCCACACCTTGATTTTAGCCCAGTGAAACCTATTTTAAGTTTCTAATCAACAGAGCTGTAAGAGAATAAATTAATGGTGTTTTAATTCACTGAGTTGTTGGTAATTTGTTAGAGCATCTATGGAAAATTAACCCCAGTGGGTAATGACTTAGCTCAATTACACACCCATCTCCTTCACACCCAGTCATTTGGTAGAGTCATATTATTGTTTTTAGTTTCTTCTGAATTTAAGGACTTGATTTCTTTATGGCTTCTTGCCTTCCTTTCCACCAACAGATTTCTCTTCCCCATTCTCCTATACTTAACATTTTTCTATTCAATCATCACATTTGATTTATTTTTTAAATTATTTTATTTGTGAAGGATATCAGTACACACAACTGGATTGGCTCGGTTCACCATGCTCAGTTAGATGAACAAGATCATTATTGGTGTAAGTCTTCCTTTTTTTTTTCCCCCTTAATTCTTCTTGTTGACATCTTCACTCTCATTGCCTCCATTCTTCTCCCCCCACCTTATGCCCCCAATTCCTGGTCTAATATCTTTCTAATATGTACATATTAGGTTGTATTCCTTAAAAAATATACACATAAATCATATCTTTGGTTATATCTTATTCGGAATCTTGCTTGATTTACTCAAGATTATGTGTCGGAGATCTGTTCATATCCACAAATGTGGATTTATTTTATTGCTTTTTCTGCTATCTTGGTATTTTGCTTCATGGATTTGGCAAATTTCATTTCCCCTTTCCCCTCTGATGGATACTTAGATTGTCCCTGGCTTCAAGCTCTTAGAAACAAGTGTGGAATGTGCATATTGTAGACATGCACGCATTTTTAATTTTGTCACATGTGGCCACAGTGCTTCACAGAATGTCTTCCCAATCTAGCTTCCAGAAAACAGTATTTCCCAAAGCCTCCGTAATATTAATTGTGTTGTAAAAATATGTTGCTGGAAATGTTTGCTGATTTCTACTGAGGTTTTTAATATCTCTTTCTTTGCTTATTTGCCACTTGTGCTTTTTAAATTTTTTTTCCTGTGCAGTGTACAGTCAAATTTTCTGTCCATCCTCCTACACTGTGGTTTTTGTTGTGGAGTTTTAGGACATTTTTATGTAGTCTAGTCCTTATGGATTATACATCTTACTAATGTCTTCTCAAGTCCTGCTGTTTTAAATTGATTGTGTCTGTGGCATTGTTCATTGTAAAATGTTGCTAATTTTAACATAGCCAAATTTATGAGTCTTTCCTCTTATACTTCATGTTTTTTTTTCCTTCAGACTTGTTTAAGAAATCTGTTCTAACCCTAACATCATACATCATATATTTTTCTCTCCTGTAGTTTCTTCTTCTTCTTTTTCTTTCTTTCTTTTTTTTTTTTTTTTAAATTTATTCATTTCAGAGAAAGCATGAGTGCGAAAGAGAGGACACTAGCAGGCGGGAGGGTCAGAGCAAGAGGGAGAAGCAGACTCCCCAAAAAGCAGGGAGCCCATCAAGGGGCTCGATCTCAGGATCCTGGGATCATGACATGAGCTGAAGGCAGATGCTTAACCGACTGAGCCACCCAGGCACCCTCTCCTGTATTTCTCCTTGCAGGGTTTCCCTTTTCACACTAATAGGTTTAATATACACCTAAAATATATTTTTAATGTATGTTTGAGGAGGGATTTAATTATTCCCCAAATGATGAACTCACTTCTCTGCACTGTTTGTCATATAATAAGTTGTCATACAGTAACCTGTTTGGTTCCGTTATCTATTGTTCTTTTTGTTCTGGTGCCAAATGTACATTGTTCTAATTACCATGACATGTGCATCCCTTTGTTTGATTTCCATATTTTTAAACTATCTTCAGACCTTTACTGGTATAATCATTCTTCAGTGAAAAGTATACTCACAATATGTCGATTCCCCAAAGACATGATTAGATTCTGTTCGGAATTGCATTCAATTTTAGATTAACTGGATTTTCTAAATTAATCCACACATTATCTTTTTAGTGTAGAGTCCTCCCACATAAACATGGAATGTCTCTGCATTTATTAAGGTGTCTTTTATGTCCTTTAATAAACTTTCAGAATGTACTTCATAAATACTTTACACAATGCTACTTGTTTTCTCAATATTTTAAAATTAATTTTGCTCCTGTGTTCTCTTTTATTACATTTTCTCATTTATTTTTGCTAGTGGTGTCCAGTGGAATTCTTCTATTTGTTATAATGTCTTGATTCTCTAGTAGGAAAAGGCACCAAACTTTAGTGATATGATGTTGCCTTCAGTGAACTATAATCTTTCCTTATGAAAAGCCTTGCCTTTTGGTTGGCCATCTTGGATAACTGTATTCAAATTGGTGGGTACCACTTCTCTAGGCTAATAAACTGCCTGTTTTCTTCCCAAGGAAGTAGAGTCTCGAAATGTATCTTTATCTCTTCTAATTCTAGGCCCCAAAGTAAATTGGTAAATTGCGGACTCTTGGAAGAGTCTTTCCCATTAAAACGTGATCGGGAAAGATTTTCTATCATTATATGGATTCTGAAAGTTTGTTAACATTCCTCTTTAGGACTCCTTAAGCAAGGTGACTTTTGGGAAAGAACAATTATCACTGTTTTGAATTTTTTGTGATCTGGTCCAGTTTTCTATTTCTCAGATCAATTTTGAATATTCATTTCTTAATCAAGAATATTATCCATTTTATCTAAATTTTCAAATTTCTTGACAGATGGGAAAGAAGTGTTTATTGCCTAGAATGCATGGGTTTTTAGGCTATTTTTTTCATTGATTTCAAATTTTATTGCAGTGTGATCAAATAATATAGTGTTCATGATGTCAGTTCTTTAAAATTGTTGGTAATGATTTTGGGATCTCTGCATGGTCAGTTAAAAAAAATGTGTGTTTGGTAAATCTGCATTGTTACTTAATGAGGTGTGGAAATCCCAGTTTTTACTTTATGGGTTCTTTAAAGATTTTATTTATTCATTTTTTGAGAGAGAGTGAGTGTGGTAGGACAGAGGGAGAGAAAGAATGTCAGGCAGATCCCATGCTGAGTGTAGAAACCAACATGGGGTTTAGTGTCACGACCCTGGTATCATGACCTGAGCCAAAATCATAAGTTGGGCACTTAACCAAGTGAGCCACCTAGGTACCCCCAAATCCCAGGTTTTTAAATCATGTTACCCAAAAGTTACCGTTGCTCATTTTTTGTATGCATATTTCAAAAGTTTCTGAAAGGACAGTATTACAGCTCGTAAAATTACAGGTTTGTTTCTTCTTGTGTCCTTTCAATTTTTGCTTTATTTCAAGGACATAAAATTGCTCTGACGTATGTAACACTTACGTCCATTGCACAATATGAGACAGGAAGAGAGTTTAATATATGGTCATAAGAAGGATCAGGGTGTTGGGGGAAAATAAGCCTCAATTCTGATACATTCATTTATTTGAATGCATATCAGACAGTTTGAATTTATAAAAGATGTAATGGATTAGCCTACCTTCTGAAAGAGTAACATTCTGGGTATAGAGCACAACATTAATGCTGAAAACAACTTCAAGATAATATAAATCCATATAACTGAAACATGTAATCATTTTGGGGGGAAAAGTTCATTTCAGTCATCAGGAAAGACGAAACATGATTAACATTTGCACTGAGTCATCTAGACCTTGAGGGAATGATGGGTTATTAAATAAGATTTTGGAAAAAATAAAGATTTTGGAATTGTGTTGAAATGGGTGGCGATGTTCACAGGCAGAGAGGAGTAAAGGAAGACATAAGCCAGAGGAAGTGTTTTTGTTTGACACCTGCTCACCTGTTTCACTATCCAAGCAGAACCCCATGCCAAGAAACATGGCCCAGGGATTCAAATAGTTTATTGAAATTAATTTATCTTCTTAATTTTGTTATATTGACCATTTAGCTAGCTTTTAAAAAGTATGCTGAACAGGGGCGTCTGGGTGGCTCAGTCGGTTGGTCATCAGACATAAATTCCACTCAGGTGGTGGCCTCAGGTCATGATATCGAGCCCCGCTTTGGGCTCTGTGGTCAATGCTGAGTCTGCTTGTCTTTCTCCCTCTGCACCTCACCCACTCATTTTCTCTCTCTTTCAAATAAATAAAGCTTAAAAAAATAATAAAAAGTATGCTGAATAGAGAGGAGAATGAAAGAAATCCCAAAGTTTCAGGCTAGGGTTAGGAAAAGCATGTTGGGGAGGTTTTAAAATGTTGAGTGTGGTCCTGAGATCATCACGTGATCTCCTCTACGAAAAGGAGACAAGTCTTTTTCTAAAGTACTATTTTAAAATGACAATGAATGAAGATGAAGTCCCATTTGTGTAAGAACACACTTTTCACCTCTAGGTTCCAAAGCAACTCTTCAAAACAAAACAAAACAAAAAAACCTCTTTTGCATCATTTATATATTGAAGAAATATAAGTAGTTAAAAGCCCTGGTGATTCTGATAGAGAAAAATCAACATTTGTAGTGGATAAGCTCCACTAACACTACTTGTTTTTCTTGTTTGACTCCTGGATCTTCATCTCACTCATGCTAGGATACTGTTGAGATTTTGGGTACTAGTACAGAAAAGATGGGAAAGGTTCTTTCTAAATACTTACTGTCTGAATGGGCGAATATGCATGTGCAAAATTAATTTCACAAGGAAAACCTGCTGAATAATCTGAAAGTCTGCTTCAACTGAACCGTCATGTTGAAGTCCGTTTGCTCAGCCCCAGGAGAGAAAGACCTTTCCCCACTGAAGAAAGGGAAGATGTATGAGCCACTGTGAAAGCCAGATGGTGTGGAGTTCTTTTTAAAAGGCCAGGAATATCACCACCTTCTGAAGGAGGGAAGTGAATAAATGCCACCCCTATTTCTTCCGAAGCTAAATGTTCTCCCTTTTTTTCCAATGTGATTTTCGCAACCAGAGAAGAGTCTTTCTCTTTGTCCTCTGCCAGGTGCCAGAAGTCTTAGAGGGAGAAAAAAAGCCCCAAGAATTCTCAGGAGTCACTGCAAACTATGTGGTTAGCTGGGACAGTGGCATCTGTGGCTGATGTGGCTTTAAATTCCTGGCTGGAAAAATATGTAATTGGGTTTCTCCACCATCGAGGTCTTGCTTCCAAGATTGTTTGCTTCATTATAATTCACTTCTGTAAGGTTTTTTTTTCTTAATTGAGATTTTCCTTATAGAAATCTCTTATGTTTTACTGCTTCGATGATGAGCGGAGATTAGCTTTCCGTTTGCAAAATTAAATTACTTTCCCAAAGTATTTCTTAATTTTCATGCAGATGCCACTGAAAATTCCAGGAGAGTGAAAAGTTGTTAGCTGCACTTTAAATACCAGAAAATCTCTGTGTGGGAAGGAGAGGGGAAGAGGGTGAAATTACTTTTATTTTAAAATTGAACATAGGGGTAATTCATTCTGCAGAATCCACATCTGGAGAATAACTACCTGAGGGGAAAACACTTTCATAGTTCAAATTTTGAACATTTTTAGTATCAGACGTTTGGATCAATATCATCTACCAAGGAAAAACAAAAGGAATTAAAAATGAGGCATGATCAGCCCCTGTACCATGAGAACAGGGAGCTGTGGGCCCATCTCAAGCTTGTTTCCCAGAATGAGACACCCCAACAATGTTATAACTAAGTTGATATCTATTACAATAGTACCTCTCTGATGTCCTTCTAATTCCAAAACCCTTTCCCATCTCTAAAACAGCAGTTTTCAGGGGTTCCATAGTGTTTTACTTTAATATACTTTTGTTGAAGAGGAAATTCCTCTTTTTGTTCCCTCTTAGGTTCAGTGCCTGCAACCTGTAAATTAAATTGAGGAAGGAAATGATGAACAGATAAAAGGTTTATTTGTGTGAACACAAGAGCCAACAAAAGAAACAGCTGGTGGCTAAATGATTAAAGTTAAAGGTTTATATACCAAACTTAGCAGAGGAGCAGGAGTGGGGAGGAATGCCTTCTGTGGGAGGAACAAAGGGGTTTTTAGGAGAACAAATGGGAGCTAAGAAAGTTTGTGGTAATGTCTGTCTATACAGGTGTGGGTAGTTCTTCTGTTCTCTTCAGGGTCATAAAACTCCCCCAAGAGATGGGATTTATGGTAATTTTACTCTAGGTTTCTCTCCTTGGAGAGAATTCCTGCAGAGGGGATTTAAGGCAGTCCTCATTTCTTAGAAGTGTCTGTTTTTAGTTAGATAAGGGAAGCTCTGAAAAGGCTTCTTTCTCCATATGTTGAATTTGCAGTGTCTTCAGCTTAAAATAATCTTTATATCAACTCTGGAGTTCCAAGTGAGTGGCCACACTTTGAGGAATTCTGGTTTCCAAAACTGACACTTCGGATGTGCTAAAGTTAGTCTAGGATCAGTTAGTCCGTAAAATATAAAGAGGAAGAAAAATGGAGTTGTTTTTCTTTATCCCCTTAAGTCTGGAAAACTCCCCTCTAGTCTCTCCCTAAATGAATTCATTACCTACCCGGAGCAGCAAAAGGTAACTTTAAATGTTTCCTGGTCAGTTATCCACATACATGCTTATCTGATTCAGTATCAAGTTCTGAATAATCCAAATGATATTAAATATTTGGTCAATCAGCTAATACTTACTAAAGGTACATCCCTAGCACAGTGTAGCTTCCAAGTTTGATTGAGCCTCTTGTCATTTGACATTGTCTGGTAAACTTCTAGATCAGTAACAAACATGAGCAACATGAGCCTTAATTCAATGATTTGCTTCATAGCGGGCATGTAATTGTTGTGTGCTTTTAGACTTTCAGCCACGCTGTTGCCTCTTATGTGGGAAAATGACTAGGTTCACTGTTCATGCTATAATAAATGATGTCAGAGTTTTGAAGGGTGAATTCTGTTCATTATTCAGGTTGGACTTATCTGTTAGAGGCCATTCTTCTAAATCATAATGAAAATCAGTGGCAGAATGAATCAATATATAAAATTATCTTTACCTGTATTGGAGAAACAAATCTAATAGGTAAAGTAAAATCAAGTTCTGCTGGCATCTTGTACATTTATAGAGCTAAATTAGTGGCTTTAGGTTTTGTGGGTTTTTTTTTTTTTCCTTAGTACTTATTTGTCAAACTAACGCTGGCAATAATGTCAAAATAAGTGAACTTTATTTTCTTTTCCTCCGTTAAGGCTTCAGTTATTCTCCACTGGGAGAATCAATGGCATGCGGGTCTTCAAATGTCTTGCACCGTTGTAGTCTTTATTTATGCCTTCAAGTGCTTTTTTAGATGGGAAAATCAAACAGCATCTTCTCCATCTTTGAATTTAGTTGATAAGGAATGGTGCATGTTTTATTATGCTGAATTTCTTACCTAAAGATGCCATGTGTCGAGTATCCAGTGTTCTGGAATCAAATGGGCAAAACATCCAATTTATAGTATTTTAAGTTTGATCTAGATGCCTTAAGGTGTATAGATGTCATCTAATATGTTTGCTGGTCTTTGGAAACCAGCTGAACCAAACCACCTGCTGTCTACATTAAGCTGTAAGCTCTCTGAGGGCATGGAGTCCACATGGAACCATATTTGCCAATCCCCAGCTGCCTGAGCATGTTTTATCCCCTCTTTCATTGGAAATTAATTATAAGAATTATAACATGATCTAATTAAAAACATGAATCTGAATTAAAAACATGATTTGTAACTATGATTGATAGAAGATAAGAGGAAGTCATCATGCTGAAATAGCATGAACTCATAATCTCTTCTAGGAAAAGAAATCATAGATGAAGCATAATATGAAGAAGCCAATATTTATAAAGGTGATATTTATAAATTTTAAACAATATTATGATTTCTCTTCCCTTGAGGTTTTGAATTGTTACTGACAGTATCTACATATTTGTTCTCCTTTCACTAGGATATATGTTTATTTAAAGTGGATCAGGCAAGAGTAACTGGTGAATGGAGTGTATTAGCCACATATGTCTGATTCTTCCACATCTGGGGTCTTGCTGACCCTAGAGAGATTACCCCTCACGGGACTAACCCATTCCCAAAGAGAGGAAGGCTCCCCTAGGTGTCTTCCCTTCATACAACCAATCCATAGCCAACCCCCTGCTTTTTTGAGCTCTCACAGAGCTCTCACACCTGGACCACTGTGCACCTGCCTGAGTCACCCCAGCTCTTGGTACCGGACAGCTGGGCCTCAGAAACCACTGGAATTATTCAGAGTAGTTGATCCCAAACCTGCTTACCTGCCGCCCCCCGTTCCTCCCTGCAGAAAGCACAGTAGAGCCCCTTGCCCACATTTTTCCTTCACTGCCTCTACTTCCTGAGGGACCTTGGTATTCTCCATGCGCCCCATTCACCCCTCAGCCTACTCCCCACCCCCCCGGCACGGCAAGCCCCTTCCTCTTGGGAACTGTAGGTAACATGGGGTCCTTTTTCTGGAGTGGTCCCTCCTGATCTGTTGGCTTCACCATAGATGAATAATGATATTTTCAAATAATAATACTTAAAACAATTTAAGAGATAGGTGGTGTTACTGTTAATTTTGAGGCAAGGAAGTGAAACATCTGAGACTTGAAGTTGTGAAGTGTCACTCAGCAAATTAAGGAATCGAGCTCAGACCAATATCACAGTTTGCTCCTTTTAAACAGGCGTCTGGAGTGCCTCCCATTACCTTTTTCCTCCTCTTTGAGCTTTATTACTTCCTGTCCAGCCAAGAAACTACTTTTGTTAGCTAGTACCTCCTTGGATCTCCTCCTGGAATTCTATAGCCTACGCTACTGTTTCCTTGGTTTACAATCCTTGTGGGATGGATGGGGTAGTATATAATAGGCTATATATTTTTAAGGGGAGAAGGCTTTGACTTTGGAAAGGACAGGCAGATATTCCAGAATCTCCTTGAAACTGAGGAAGTCTCCCAGCCCACTGCCTCTGCACCATGCTGCAACATGTTCCAGAGTGGTGAGTTGAACCTCCTTTCTTCCCATCCAGAGTCTGGAAACAGTTGAAAGACAGAAACAGGAGTCAGACAGGTGGAGACCAACGTTAAGTGCTTTATTCCTGATACAAATGTCCTAGATCAGACCACCCCATCCCTGACACAAGTAGGCTTCCTTGCTGGTGCCTCAGAATTTGGCAAAGGCGTCCATCCCGTCAAAGGCTGTAGGAAATGTCCTTTCACCCTCTCGGGACAGGGCCCTGAGGAGACGAGGATAGGCCTTGCCACCGGCTGGAGAGTGTCGTGTGTGTGTGTGTGTGTGCCCAGCTTCTCCTCACAACCTCACCAGATTTGACAGGAGACCGCCAGGGAGAGGGGTTGTCATTTGCCTCAGCCAAGCTGTTTCCAGGGCGCTGTCACAGAGCCCACAGAGTGCTGGCTTTTCTGATGACTAGATAGTCACATGACCTTGGGAAGCCAGTCAGACTCCTGTATTTTCCAGGTGCCCCACCTTTGAAGAGCTCGTTTATAATGAGCACTCCTAGGACTTTTAATTAATAAATGATAGAATATTTGCTCAGTGAACAGTATGTCATTAGTAGCTACTGTTAACAATTTTTTTTGGTCAGGCTGTTTTCCGAATTTAGTTCCATTCTGTGATCCAGTAACATAAACTGAGAAAAAGAGGAATGCTTCTCTGGTGAAGTTGTTTTTTCAGCCTCTGTTTATGTTCATAGAGGGGGAGCATAAACTTACTAAAGCTCTTAATGGTAGACAATAATAAAGGCCCATCCGTTCACTGTCATGGGAGGCGCTCTGAAGAAGGAAACCGATTCATTTAAGCTAATAAACGTAATTATGTTTATCTATTTATATAAATAGGCTAGACAGTCTTTTTTAGGAGCTATATTTTCATCATCATCTACTTCAGCGTTCTGCACTACTCAGGGCTTTCGTTCCGTACACATGAGTTTGTCGTTCTCCATTGGCTCTGGTTTACTTGCGCTCACACCGAGAGTTACCACTGTGGAGCCGATACTGGGGCCGGGCCCTGTTCTGAGGGGTCTTATCCCGCCCTTCTGTGATCTCAGGGCGTTGGAATTGGTCTCTGGCTTAGTTAACTAGAGCTTCCTGGAAGCTGAGGTCCTTGCCCCAGGTTCCATGGCTTAGAAGTGACCGTGAGAAGGGAAACCCAGCCCTGACCTGTTCCACGGCAAGGAGCCAGCCCTCCCCTTGGCTTCGGCCAGGCCCCACCATTCCCTTTAGCTCTTCTCGGGACCTTCTTTCAAGCAGTATTTCTTCATGTGAATTAGGTGCGTCTTGTGATTCGTATTTATATATTTTTTAAAGATTTTATTTATTTGACACAGAGATCAGATGAGACAGAGATCACAAGTAGGCAGAGAGGCAGGCAGAAAGAAAGGAAGGGAAGCAGGCTCCCCGCTGAGCAGAGAGCCCGATGCAGGGCTTGATCCCAGGACCCTGAGATCATGACCTGAGCTGAAGGCAGAGCCCTAACCCACTGAGCCACCCAGGCACCCCTCGTGACTCGTATTTAGATTTTCATTCCATTTCTTTTCAACAGATATAAAACGAAGTGAAGCCTCATTTCTAGGGACTAGATCTAAGAGATCTTTGAGAAATCAGAGTTTCAGAAAAAGTGCCACATCATCAGTTCTGCCTTTAGGAAGTTTGCTTTTCACGCTGAAAGAGGTTTCATAAGGCAGAAGGAAAGAAACTGGTGGTTTCTTTCCGGCGTAAAGCTCCCACGGTGGCATAAATCAACTGAAAGGGGGGGATTGGGGGGATTCTCTAAAGAAGCTAAGCGCATGGCACTTTCGGTTGGTCGGAGAAGCGCCACTATTTATTGATAGTATTTAATTGACTCCTCTATGCATCATCTTTTTAGAAATCCAAGGGAAAGAGGTGCCCCAATATTCTAACTCAAAGAGCTCTGGAATATTCTCCTTCCAGGACGCCACTAGATTGAACCAACACTGCCCAGGAAGCCTATCACTGAAAACACTTGTGAGAGAACCTTGGCTGCGGTGTTACCCATGGCATTTCTAATCCTGTTGGAAATTCCAGTTAATTCTCATTGGGTCGCGACTTCTATGCTGAGTGACATGAAATACTAGAATATGTGCTCCTCAAAGGTTTAATAGCACACTGGTAGTCAGCATCATTTGTCTCAACATTCTCCTTTATAAAGAAAAGAGTAAGATGTGCCCTCACTATCATCCCACTCGCCGCCTGCCATCTTTGTACACTCAGGGACCAGAGCCATTGTATTCTCATTGAGCGTCGGGTGTTGGTCCCCTGAATATCCATAGTGGTCATATGACCCTCCACACTGTGGCCGCCCTGGGTTGGGTATTTATGTGTCTGACCCCTTTACACACATAGCATGGGTAGTGTTAATGCATTTAGGCACACCAAGTACTTTTCATTGTCTAAGGCTTGCTCTGATTTTTTTTTTAATTCTTTGAAGAGGAAGAAATCAGAAAACACCCAAAGATGCACCTCCTTCTCTATTTAAGGTCCCACTCTGCCACTTTCAGAGCTCACAGAAATCTTGGCTATAGAAATATGAAATGTCACAGCAGAGAGCAGACTGGATCCCCGTGATATCTTGGAGAAGTTACAGCTATCTATTCTCACCATAGTATAAAGAAAAAAAAACACGTATATACTACTTTAATTGAAAGAAGCTTGAGTTTGAATCCTGTGTCATTGTTTATTAATAGATATTGTCATTTTTTATAGCTCTCCATCACTTCCTATCTTTGTGATGTGCTGTAGTAAATATTGGAAATATTAAGAGTAAAAATAATGAAAATGGCTATTTATTCATCACTTACTATGGGTCAGGTCCTTCTTTAGTACTTTATATATATTGTGTAACCCCCAGAACCCCCTTATGGAGAGGGACTTCTTGTATTCTTGCTTTCCGGATTAGGAAGTTGAATTTTAAAGCGGTGCTACGCTTACTGTCACTTAGAGAAGCAGTGGCAAGGTCCTGGGGTGGAACCCCGATGTGTTTGCTATCTGAGTCCATACTGCTCACATTGTACCTACATTTCCTAAGCCTCAATCCATCCAACCAAAATATGGAGATGTAATGGGTAAACAGAAGGATGGAAGAAAATGAACAAAACTAAAGAGCTGAGATCAGTGTTTGGGACACAAGACAACTGAAGCACTACGAGGTCACACTTCATTTTGGATATTGCTGCAAGTGACAGAAGACCTGAATATGATCGACGGAGCAAATAAAGGCTTAATTTTCTCATATAACAAAAAGTTCCAGGGTTAAACGTCTTCCAGAGTTAGCTGGACAGTGCAATCAAGTGAGAGCTGACATCTGTATGATTTGTTTGGTGTGGTGTTATGTTTGCAAAGTAGATGCTGCCCCTACAGGTGTCATGTCTCCCTTCAGAGATGGCAGAAAAAGGGAGAGGGACACCCGCTTCTTCCCTCCCTCTTATCAGGAAGGCAGGTCATTGATCTTTATCCTGTGGGTTTATGGCCACTTCTCACTGCTAAGGGGGCTGAGGAAATGCATCTAGATTGCTTTTGCTTATCATGCTTTAGGTTTTTCTGGTGTCTGTTGTTGGGGACAGAAGGACAAACAGGTTTGGTAATGCCTTTTTATTTTTTTCAGTGAAGCATTAAATGTCCATTGTCTCATCTTTCCTGCTTTTCAAATAATAACCCAATACTAGATTATTGTCAGCTGGGAAAATATTCTGAACTGTATGTCTAGGTTAGACAGGATCCAGACAGGAAACTGAGCTCCTCTAGCCGAACTGATACTCGGGATGAAAGTGAGACAAACTGGCAGTGAAACTTGGCTGTTTGAGCGTCCATATTTCAAACTGTGAACTCGATAAACCATGAGATGGTAAAGAGCACAGTAATAATTCATAGACTATCTATTAGATACGTGGAACCTGAGAATGTGACAGATGAGGGCATGGAGGGAGGTCATCACGTCCCTTTCAACTTTATTAAAACATGGTGTAAGTAGTTTTAATTGTATTCGGCAGGCACTTGCTGAACGTGCAGTGTAAAAAGCCGGGTGAGTTCTCCCACGTGGATTGGGAAGGGATATTTGTATTTTGCTCTGTGGATGGGACTTCCTGGGGTTCGATTGTGTGAACACTGCCGCTTTGAAGTTGCATCAGAGAATTAGCAGTACCATATACTTAGCTCTGTACTTGAAACACAAATTAATAAAATGTAATTTCTTCCTACAAGATGCTTATAAAGGTGGGAGGATAATTTTGCTGAACTACAAGACAGAAGATGAATATGATAAAGGAGCATAATAATGGCTCAAAAGTGCTTATTCAGTCCCTCGTATGATTAATTCTCAGGCTTTACAGGGGAAACGTTATTTTTAACTAGAGAAGATTAGCATACTTGGCAAGCAGAAAATAATGAGGGAAGGTGTGGAGTGGGGAGGATACAAGATATACTGAATGAAGTAGAACAGTGTGGCTTGAATTCAGGGTATATGAGGCATAAGAGAAAAGTTAATTTGGAATCTGAAATTGGGAAGGGATAAATGTCTTGCTAACTTTAAAAATAATGTGTGTGTGTGTGTCCTGGCTATGGTAGTTCCAAAGGTTTTATTATTTGAGGTGAGGTTGGCCATCATCATCATTGTGGTTTTTTGAGATGTAAATTAGTCATTATGAAAGATACATTGGAGAGCTAAGAGTTTAGAGGAAGGATGACTGGTGGATGTTAGTAAAATCACACAGGCAATAGAAATAGGACAGATTAGAATACAAGGAGCAATATTGAGGTTTAAGATACAAAATCTCTCTCTTACATTTTTAATTAGAAAATTGGAAAAAAAAAAAAAAGACTGTGTAGGAGGACCTAACTTCATACAATGGAATAGCTTTGAATTCCTACTGTGTGCAAGGCCTCATGTTATTAACCATAAAAATGGGATCTATGTCTTTCAACTTCTTCACATGACAGGTGGGGATAACAAGTATCTGAATGACTCCTAGTGCTAGCCGAGTAGTTTACATTAGACTAATCTTCTAGAAGACCGAAATTATAACTCTAAGCCAATACAAGAAAGTAGTATTTGAGTGCAGTAGAGAATGACCAAATGCAGTTAGGAACTGGTAGATAGACGGTCTTTGAAAAAAAGAGAAATGCTCTGAGTATGATTGTTTCTACCAATTATGTTTTGCATGGGATCAAGACCTGGAGAAGAAAACCACAGTCTTACTGGTTTACAGCCAGAGAAATGGCATTTAAGTCTTCTTGAGTTACTAGGATGTGAGGTGAGAAATCTGAGAAAGCAGGAAGCCATAGGAGAGAAACCCCCAAATCCTTATCCTTACTCTTGTACTTTGCATGTAGAGAGGAGATAGATGCCTAGGTTGTGAGCAACAGCAGAAAGCCTAAAAGAACTAAGTAGGGGTTTTAGCCTCTACTCCTCTCAGGGAGACGGTCATAAACAATATCTTCCAATATAATAAAAAAAATAGACATGCATAGAAATAGGAAAATGTGACCCAAAATCAAGAAAAAAATAGTGCATGACTCATAGCCAGATAACTCAGGTACTGTAATCAATAGACAAGAACTTTAAAATACATACTATAAATATGTTTTCAAGAACTCAAAGGGAATTATGGCCATAAGGATGGATTAGAACAATTTGAGCAGAGTATTACATACACTAAAGTAAAATTAAGTAATTCTAGATATTAATAGTAAGTATATGAAATGGAGCATTGATTGGATGACCTTAAGAATATACTGAAGATAGCAGAAGAATGGGTGAGTGAATTTGTAGATCTAACAAATAAATGATCTATTCTGAAGAACAGAAGCAAGATTAAAGAAATGTACAGCACCTCAGTGGCTCACAGGACACATCAAGTGATACAATATACGTGTAATCTGAGCCCTAGATGAGGAGGAAACAATGGGACGAAAAGTGTTTGAGGGAAATAATCACTAAACTTCGAAAATTTGATGAAAACCAGAGACATATAAATCCATTATGCTTAGAAAACACCAAACAAGATGAATACAAAGCAAAGCTCAACTAAGCACATGATAGTCAAAATGCTAAGAACTGAAGATGTAGAAGAACTGGTAAAAGCAACAAAAGAAAGTCACCTGGGTGGCTCAGTCAGTTAAGTGTCTGCCTTCAGCTCAGGTCATGATCCCCGGGTCCTGGGTTCTCTGCTCAGCAGGGAGTCTGCTTTTCCTTCTCCCTCTGCCCGCCCCTGCCACTCTGCCTGCTTGTGTGCACTCTCTCTCTTTCAAATAAATCTTATTTTTTTTTTAAATAAACAAAAAAATGATGCTTTACATTGGGAGGGGGGGACAAAAATGCAAATGATGACTTATTTCTCATCAAAAGAAGCCTGAAGGCCGTGTGACATTTTAAGATTACTTAAAGAGGCATGTATGGGTAGCTCAGTTAGTTAAGCATCTGACTCTTGATTTTAGCTCAGGTCTTGAACTCAGGGTCATGAGTCAAATCCTATGTTGGGCTCCATGATGGGCATGGAGCCTACATAAAATAATAATAATAATAATGATAATAAAAATTTAAAAATAATAAAAATAAAAATTATTCAAGCACGTAACAGCCAATCTGAATTTCACATAAACCAATGATGTCCCTCAAAAATCACAGTGAAATAAAGACATTTTCAGATAAAGGAAAGAGAGAAAACTTATTGCACTTAGATCAGCACCACAAGAAATGCTAGGCCCTTAAATAAAAGTGACAGAGGATAGAAGCTAATAACTCTAGGTAGGAATGAAAAGCGCCAGAAATTATAAATATGTGGGAACATATATTTTTATTCTCTTAATTTTTTGAAAGAAATAGAAATGTTTAAACAAGGTAATACCATCTTACCAAGATCATAATGCATTTGGAATAAAAATGTGACAATCTACAAATGACAGGGGATAAATGGAATTCTGCTGTTTCAGTGTCTTTGCATTCTATATGAAGAGCAGACTGTGATAAGTGAAAGGAAAACACTGTAACTCCTAGAGGAGACTTTATCAAGCAAATTTCCATGAGAGAATTAAACAGAACAGAAAAAATGGGGACTGTCTACTCAGCTACCCCAGAGGTAGTCCTTCATTGCTGTCGTTCGAGAGTCTAGATGCATTAATTCATTACAGTCCGTGCATATTTGAGGCCTTCACTTTCTCCTGGAAACGCATTTGAGAAGGGTTTCACACAAAAGAGAGACCAAAAACTGTCAATGTCATGGATAAAAGAAGAGCTATAGATCCTATGGATACTAAAAAGATAATAAAGTAAATATTACGAACATGTTAATGCTGATAAATTGGAAAACCCAAAATATTACATATTAACATAAAAGCTAGATCTTACCCAACTGATACCAAAAAATGAAACAGGAAATATGAACACACACACGTATTAAATAATTTGAATTTTTTCCAAAAAACCTTCAGATGCACATATGCACACACAAGCGCACCCCAAACAGAGGTGGTTTCTGTGGTTAACTTCTCTCAAATGTTGAAACAGGAAAGAGCACCTGACCCTATAAACTTTCCTTCAGGAATTAGAGGAGGAGAGAAGATCTGCCAGCTTGATTCATGAGGCTAGAAATCCTCTGATATCAAAGACATTACAAGAAAAGAAAATTACAGACTACTATCTCTTATAAACAGAGCTGCAAACATCCTTGATGAAAAATATTAGCAATCTGAGTCCAGGAATATAGCAAAAGGATAATGGATGATGAAAAGTAGAGTTTATCTCTGGAATGCAATTTTGATCCAGCGTTAAAAAAAACAATGTATTTACCATTTTAACAGACTAAAGGAGAATTTTTTCTCAAATCACCGTATCTGCCCCAGGAGAGAAGATTTTTTTTTCAAAACAGTTAGTAACCTTGCAGCTCAGTAGGTTGGGTGTCAGACTTTTGATTTCAGCTCAGGTCATGATCTCAGGGTCGTGGAATCCAACCCCACTTTGGACTCCACACTGGGCGTGGAACCTTCTTGGAATGCCCTCTCTCCCTCTCCCTCTGCCCCTCCCCCACTCACACACTGTCTTTTGCTCTCTCTTAAAAAAAAATTTAGTAGCCTATTTATGGTTTAGGTTAAGAATCCGGTTGTGAAAAATGGCTATATCTAATTAATCTTGTATTTTTAACTTTAAAGCAGTGCTGTCTTTGTCAATGCCAAGACCTGGCACCAAGACAGTGTTGGGCTTAAATTGAAGGTAACTTAAGTCATAGCTTATGATAAGATGGAGCAACTATTTTAATTAGAAGGTTTTGGGAAAAAAAAAACCACCATAAGTTTATGCTAGTTCTCTTGAAAATACTCTTGTAGTCTTCCATGTTTTGGGAATCATGGGGGATCTGAGACAACTCTGTCATAGGTTTTGTTGATCATTTCACAAGTTTGTCTCAAAAGACATTAATTTTTCTACCTATTAGAGCAACTCACTGAGGGTTCTCAATTTTAATTTCCAAAGTATCATTTGGAAATTGTGTGTGTGTGTGTGTGTGTGTGTGTGTGTGTGTGTCTGTCTGTCTCTTTCTGTCTGGTTGGAAAGGATTTGCCTGTTAATGGAAAAAAAAACGGGAAAATTAGTAATTTGGAGCCATACAAATATGATTGAATTTGCCAATCACCATATACTCACAGAAGTTGTGTTTGCTTTTTTGAAAGATTTGATGCTCTGTTGTAGTATGTACTCTGCTTTTTGGTTTGAGAATTAGTAAATTCTAGGTGCGATGGCTCATTGATGCCAGGGGCTAGAGAGCTCTCCCGTGCCCTAACTTCTGCGTCATTGCTATTTTGCCCATTCTCTTCATTCACCAGAGATCTATTCTGGATTGCATTTAACATGGACTTAGAAAAAACCATAAGCATAATGTACCAAATTTAATTGTAGCGTCAAATATATTTTTAAATGGTGCCATAAGATAGACTTCTTATAAATATAAACTTCTAGCAGACATTTTTACTTGGACTGGAACAGAGGAAAATTATTAAACCAATTTCCTATTTATGAGCAACATAGAAATGGTGTATGAAGGGTGTCTGGGTGGCTCAGTCATTGGGCGTCTGCCTTCTGCTCAGGTCATGGTCCCAGGGTCCTGGGATCGAGTCCTGCATCTGGCTCCCTGCTCTGTGGGAAGCCTGCTTCTCCCTCTCCCACTCCCCCCGTTTGTGTTCCTTCTCTCGCTGTCTCTCTCTCTGTCAAATAAATAAAATCTTTAAAAAAAAAGAAGGAGAAAAGAAATGATGTATGAATTCAAAATTCAAAGATTAATTAAACAAAAAGTATAGCTTCAGGGCATTTTATAGGTTACAGAAGCCAACACTGTGCTTTTTTTTTTTTTTATTGTTTCTTCCTACAGCAGATTATTGTATTTCTTGAAGTTAAATTGTAATTCTAAAACTTGGATCTGTCCAGTACAAAGAAGTTGCCTTTTGAGTATATTCTATCACTTTTTTCCTTTGAAGAAAATCCTGCAGAATTATTCATTTTTTTAAAAACATTAAGTCTAATGATGTTATTTCTTTTTAAAAGAGTTTTCAGTATCTCTTCATCTTCTAGCATATAAAATCCAAATTCCTTAACACTGTACTATATGCCTGTCATGAACTGCCCCCTCCACTCAATTTACATCTATTTTTTCTTTCCACCATTACTCAGCATACACATGTACCTCTCTTGCTAAATTCTCTACAGTTTCTCAAATGTCCTGCCTCTAATATTTTGCTTATGCTGTCATCTCTGCCTGGAATATTCTTACCTTCTTAACTAATTAATTTGCTAATACTTAAATATGTTGCTCAAATGTTTCTTTCCCTAAATACCCCGGGCAGGATAAATCACTTCTCCTGTGACTCTGCAATGACTTCTCTCTGACACTCTTAGACATATGTCACATTGTAATATACTTACGTAAATGATTATTCCATTTGATCACAGATTGGCAAACTGAATTGGCCCTCGGCTTGTTTTTGTAAATAAAGTTTTATCGATGCACAGCAACATCCATTCATTTACATATTGTCTTTGGCTGCTTTCATGTTACAGTGGTAACACTGAGTAGTTGTGGCCAAGAATAAATGATCCACTAAGCCTAAAATATTTATTATCCAGGCTTTGACAGAAAATATTTGTCAACCCCATACTAGACTAAAACCTTCAGGACAAGGTTTTAGTCTAGTATGGACAAGCAAGGACAGAGATTTATTCACATTTGAGTCCTTGACATTTTGCCTTGTGCTTTCCACCTTTCTTAATTATTTGTTCAACCAACTCCAGAGAAGTGTATTACAGTGGTTAAGAGTATATTCTCCGAGGTCCAGATCTGAGTTCTAATCTTTCCACATTCTATGTGTGAGACCTAACATAAGTTACACCATTCACCTCTGCCTCTGTTTTCTATAAAGTAAGGATAATAATAATGCCTTTCTCATATGGCTCGTGTGAGGATTAAATCTCGTGATACACCACTAGCCCTTCATTTACTAACCAACATGTATAAAGTCCTCAATACGAACTGTTGTACTATGATTGCACATCATTCATAATGTGCTGTATATAGGGCTTTACAAATTAATGTAAGGACTCTGAGCCCCATTTTCCTCCCATAAAGTGGAAGAGGTAGCTTACCAAGTTCCTTTAGATTTCTATAACTTTATGATTGCAAGTTATAGATTTCTATAACTTTATATATTTCTATAACTTTATGATTGAACTTTATGGTGCTCAGTGCTGCACTGGGCTTCTTCAGGGCTGGTAGGAAACTTAGAAATGGCATCGACTTGGGGCAAGAGGAGTAGTCGATTCAACCTCAGAGTTACCCTAGGACCTGAAGAGAGTCACCACTTAGAAAACAGGGTCATACTTTATGAGATGAAGGCTTTATGGTCCCAGCTCAACTGAAGCAGGACCAGAGGGCCATCTGTGACCCTGGAAGCCTTCCAACCAGACAAATATAAGTTACCTCAGAAATTTCTGAGAAGCTTTTAAGTGAGTCTCTGATGGGATTGTAAATCTAGAGTCAGTTTTGATTAATTTTTGCTCTACGGAATAATTCTGTTTTCAAGATGTATTTTCTCAACAAACTGATAAGTTGTGCAGAGAGGTTTTTATTTTAAAATGTAAGTGTAAAATTTAAAACATTAAAAAGCGACCTCACATTTGTATTTTACAGTGTTTTTGGACAATTTTCCTCTTCAGCTTTTAGGAGTCAAGGAAGATATATAACCTTAGATCCAGGACCTTTTGAGGAATGGACAAAATATGACAGAGGTACAAAGAACAAAAAACAAACAAACATGCTCCAAAACCTCTGAGAAATTGTGTTGTCAATCAAATACAGAGACCTGATATTTAACTCAAACCAATAGTAGACTCCTTTCTCTTGGTAACAGAGAGGTCCTTGTATGCTGAACATGACAGGGAGCCCTAAAGACATATTTCTAAAAGGTCATTTCGCATAAAGATAATCACTGTTTGTGGGGAGGACCAACAAGGGTTATCAACTTACGTACAGACCCTTAAATAGGACGGAAGGGTTGACATGGGAGGAACATAGGAAAATATTTTGGAGGAGATTTCTTTGTAAGATTGAGACTATCCGGGTGAAATACCTTTCTCTGGTCACTTCCAATGTTGATCATTCATAACCCAGTTCCCACAAAATAACCTGTTGGCTTTCTGCTATCTGTGTCTACCTTCACCACAGTCAAGTTTAATTTTTAAAATCAGAAACTGTACTTCAGAGGTAAAACACATTGTTTCCCCTTGAGGTTTGCTCGTTGAATGATAAAGAAACAATGAAAGCAGTACCTCTGGAGATCTCTAATTTTACTTTTTTGTAACTGCATTCCTTTTGGTGTCACTTACCAACGCCTGTTAGCAAGAGACCGTCACAGGCATTTCCGAGACTTATAAGAATTTTCTGAGTACTTTAATTAAAGAGAAATGAATGAGGTGGATAACTTGAGGAACATGTAGAACTTTATAAATTAGAAATGAACAAACACTACTGCATCATTTGGTGCTCTGCTGTTGGCAGATAATAATTACATGTTTTGTCTGTTATTTTTTTTAAGGGCTGTGAATTTCAAACGATAACACTGCTCTCACCTCGATGTGAGAAATTGAGTCTGTATAATCAGCTCAAGTTATTCCTGCTTTCCCTGTATCCCATTATTTAAAGCATACTCTTTTTCAGTAGTTAATTATTATATATTATCTTCCCTATAATTATTTTTTCTTTTTCTGCCTCGCTTATTTTTAGATGTCACAATTGCACTTGGTTGAATACTAGATAAAAATACATTGAGTCATTGCGATCTTGCCTCATTACTCTGCCCTTCCAGAGCTCTGAGTCATTTTTTGGTAAACTCCTTGGAACTCCTTCCGATCTGTCTCCATCCCTGTGTCACTTCAATGAGCTAAATGAAAAGCCAGGAGCAACCTCGGCAAATAAAGGCAAGAACTTAACTGGCCTGGAACGGAAGACTAATTCACAGAAGCCCTTCTTGGTCACATACATTTGTTAGGAAGCTCTTTTGATGGTGTCTTTCTGTCTTCAAGGCCTCGGAGGCTGGCTTTTAAAAAAAAGGCCATGCCACCGTGGGTGATATGCCTTATTTTCAGTAGGCTTGGCCATAAGTGTTCCTAATAGAGTCAGAACCAGAAGGTTCTCTCCATTTCTGGGCTCTATCTGGTGCCCAGCTCTGTTCAGTGATTTTATCCTGCAGCATAATTTTGTATATCTTAATCACCTGTCTGCACCCACTGCCTAGAACAGGACCTGCCATATCCCTGCTGTAAAGACACGGAATAATGACAAAGAGTAAGAGAAGGTGATCTTTTCCAACAGGAATGTGACATAGAGATTACTGTTATATTAGTCAGGGTCCAGTAAGGAGACTGAAGTCACATCAGTTATTTTAATAGAGGAAAAAAATGATTTAAAGGATTATTAACTAGATATAACAAATTGTTTCCTAGGCAGCTGAGAAAGCCGACAGAGAAGACTGAGACATTCAAGGTAGAAACTTTAGAAAAAAGCTGTCACCACTCACACTGAGTTTGAATTATTAAAACAAAAGCTTGGACGACAGCATTGTGGGGCTGACACACAGTCCTCGGAGGAGGGGTCATTCTCAGCTGGTGCTGAGGTCTCTGATCGCCTTGGAGGAGTCCCAGGAGACTGGGATTCTGGGCTTTGAGGCCAGCCGTTACTTCTTGGTGCAGGTGTCCCTGAGGGGGAGGCTGTGATGAAGCAGGGCCTGTAGGCATCGGGAGAATGCCGCTTTCAGACTGTATTCAGATGCTGCTGTAGGAATGAACGGTTGCTACCAGGGCCAAGCAGCAAGGCCAGGGTCAAGCTGATGGGAACAAGAAGGAGACAGGCATGCCAGAGGAAATGACAGGAGACAACCAGAAGAGATTGGGCCCTTCCTTCCTCCTCTAGCCTTGTGATCTCCCTGCTGCTGGCAAAGCCAACAGAGAAGACCTGGCTGAGGGCAAAGGGGCTTTGCAGAGTTCCGGCCCACTAAGGGTTATTATTCTCATTTTACAGATAAGATACTAAGGCAGAGAGAAGTTAAAGAACCTGTTCGTGTCCACAGTATTCCAAGTTCACACAGGTTTGAGAGAAAAAGGGTAAGAACCCAAGTTAGCGCCATTTTCCAGTAAGTCATAGAACACAGTCTGGCAGTTATGGAAAAGATACTGTAAATACTATACTTCTTAAATTATAAATATTGTATGTATTACAGATACATATATAGAAACTAGAGGAAGGTTTTCAGGCACCTTCGTAAAGCTCCAAAGAAAATGTTTGTCCTCATATGGAAACTTTTGAAAGAGTTTTTTTTAACCTCTTGCCCACATCGAGTTGCAAAAATAATTTTCTCCGAAGAAATAACAAATCAAATTATTCTGTTTATGAAAGAATTCCACACACTTATTTTTTATTTTATTTTGTATTCTTTTCAGACAATATGCTCTCCTCAGATGGGTCTATATTTTCTTTTAGGACCCTGTTTTGAAACCATCATAATTACTTTGTTTAAGAAAAATTATTAAACTCAAAAACAGGACAGTAATTTTGTGGCTTCTTCTGTCACTAACAGAGCTATGAATCTGTCACCAGGTGCTTATAATTGTAAAATATCCCCTTTGTGTTAAAACAGAGTATACACGAAATTGCACAGAAGCAATTTTCTGTTACTAAATAAATTTTGTTTATATTGATTCAGCCATTTTTAGGACTCTCTGTAGTCTATGCTGTTGATTAATATCTTCTGGTAAAGAATATTTGCTAGTTTGGAAATCAGAGGGAATTGAGAGAGAGTAGTGTTCAGTGGCAGTTTGTTCTAGAACCCAAAAAGAGAGTCCTTTCAGGTCCATGGGTAATGCAAGTTAGGGCTTTCTTTCATTTTAATATTAATTTATTTTAATATTTTAATATTAGTTGTGATGATTCTCATTAACACAGCAACTAACAGCAGCCATGTGTGAAATCCAGCTCTCTAAAAATCTCCCATTATGAAAAAGATCGTTTATGGTAGATTTGGTGATGATCTAGAGTTATGTGCCTTAAGATCGTATCAGTAATTCAAATGCTCTTAAAGAACAGATAACAATGATAAATGGGCTTTTAAAAGCAGTATTCAAGTTCCACCCATTTCAAGAGATTTCCTTGTCTTGGGATGACAGAGTACAGTAGTCGATGTTTACAAAATATTAGTGAACATTATTTTAAAAATATGTGAATCAATCATTCCTGTAACAAGAGTTCATTAATTCAGTTCTCTGTTTCCAGCATTGGTAAACACTGGGGAGTGCAAAAGATGTCCAAGACAGTGACTGTCCTCAGAGGGATCGCAATTAATCATGGAGACAATGTTTTTACCCAGAAAACAAGTTGAGAAGAATTTAGATCACTAATTAATGACAGTTGACTCTTCATAGTAACCAGGGAAATAAACCAAGTGAGGGGATTAAGCTGAAAGTGAAAATCTATTTCTTATTATTTGGTTGGGAGGCTCTACAGTGAGTGAGTGTCCTTCCAGTCTTCACCCAAATCTCTCTCCCTCCAGAGTGACTTCCTGACTAACCGTTCAAGCATTCCTCTCCCTTCCATCTGCCTGCCTCCGTGAGATCATGTGAGAGGTCCGTTTTGACCCCCCACCACAGTCATTTTAATGCCCTAGTGTAGACATTATCCTCCTGTATTGAAGTTTCTGTTATCTTTTCTGTCTTTGAGGGCATGGACAGAATCTGTCTTGCACCCATGGGAGCCTCACACAGCCCCTGTGTGGATGGGCTGGATGACTGGTCAGGAATAATCCTGACTCCATGGGCCATTCTGTGTCCACTTTATGTACTATTCTGGTTGCTCGAGATGTTTGCAACCCATGTCCAAACTTTGGCAAGAGAACCAGCTGCTTAGGCAATTCTGTGAGAATCAAGTGTAACCTGCACCTTCAACGTTGACAGTTCTCAAGAATGGAAACTGGACTGCTCACACATCATCATCACGTCTTCTTTCCGTCTCTTGCAGAGGTCCTGGTCATTGTCTGGAAGAAATGGAAGTCATGCATGGGTGGGTGTGGGTGAGGGCAGGGCAAGTCCAGTTCTTGGTTGAGACCCATGGGCTGTGTCAAAGCTGTTTGGCTTGGTAGCAGCAAACACCATCTTGCTCACCTGGGAGGGAATTTTACAACTCCTGATCTTGGGCCAAGCTTGGTTGGTATAGGAAGTGAGACCCCAGTCAGATGTGGGAAGATAGTGAGCTCTTCCCATGCATTTCCTGGGGATCTGCAAGGCCCACTGAGTTTTCCTGAATGCCCAGAACTCTTTCCCCTGGACTGAATACCCTCTGGTGCTGTCCCTGGGTGTCCACTGGGGCCCACACACTGATGGCAATGCTTGCACTGCTCTTCCTCCCTGCTCTGGCCAGAAGAGATATTCTGGAAGAGCCTTGAGTTACCTGAAAGCATGAATCCAACCTCTTCTCCCTGGGTATGGCTCCTAGTGACTTCCTTCCTGCTCCCCTGCAATTTTTTTTTTTTCCTAAGATTTTATTTACTTTTTTGACAGTGAGAGAGGGAACACAAGCAGGGGGAGTGGGAGAGGGAGAAGCAGACTTCCTGCTGAGCAGGGAGCCCAATGCGGGGCTTGATCCCAGGACCCTGGAATCATGATCTGAGACGAAGGCAGATGCTCAACAACCGAGTCACCCAGGCTCCCCTCCCCCTGGAATTTTTAAATATTTAGATATTATACAGGATTTAGATACATGGTGATGATAATAATGCTAAGAGTAATAATTGGTTAAAATCAGTGAGAGAGAAGAAATGCCATTATCAACAATCCAAAGGATACCAGTTGTATCTTACGATATCTGAAGTGACCATTCACACTGAAGCACAGAGAACGGGAGACGAGCCAGTGCATCCTCTCAAACATGGGCCTTAGCCAAAGTCCTTCCATTTGCCACTTATTTCCTACTTTGTAGGTAAAAGAATAATGTTATGGATTAATTATGGATTAAATTAAAAATCTAAGCATGGGTGTGGCCTTACCTACCAGGCTTTTTGAGAGCTTTGCCATTGGACAGCAGTTGAACATGAGGGATCAGAGATTTTTATTGGATTAAGGAAAAAGTAGGAAAATCCATTATTGCATGCATTACCCATTATCTATGAAGTGGATATGCCATAAATATCCTGAACCACTGGGGCGATATTTGAAAAATCGGATGTATTTTTAATCAGTTACAAACCAATTCATAGCTAGTGATTTAGACTAAGAAATACTAGTATAGGAACACAGCATTTTGTATTATTATTTAAAATCTTGTCAATTTGCATTAGCAAAACATGCCTGTATGTTTACAAATAAAGGGACAAAATCGAAGTGAATATAATCTGTAGATTGTGGGTTTAGATTAACTGAGCAAAAAACAATCCAAAAGCTTTAAAGAAACCCAAAATACCTTGTTCCTTCACTGAGGACTTATATCCTTAATCTTGGTTCGGATGGAATTTTTATACGGGTGCTAAACAGCACTGAAAATAGGATTTTTAATGGCAAGACTCAGAGGCTCTTAACTGCATAATATGGTGAACAGTGCCATAACTTAACACTTACAGGGCTTTTGTACGTTTTGGAATAGTTTGTTTAAAACTGTTCTAATATGTTTATAGCCCCTTTTCTATTAAACCTGATTTAAACAGTGCCTTATCAAGTTTTTACTCTATATACAGGGTGGAGATACTTATTTTGTGTATTTCTTTAGCTGAAACCCATAAATCAGATACCCACCATGCAACCACAGAGTTGTATTGGATTTATAATAAACTTTAGAAGGCCTGAGTCACTGCAGACTAATGGCGAAACACCATTCCTGGTGTTATTCAAGTACAAAATAAAGGGAAAAGGAAGTGGGAGAGAAGCAGAGAGAACCAGAGAGTAAATGGAGAGTTACAGTCTTAAACCATGGCTCCTGCTTTGGAATCCCTTGTGGTGAATCTTTCTACAGCACATGGTGCTTTTTTCCCTGATATCTTTGGAGGTAGTCGTCCTGGACCAAATCGGAGACCAGTTTCATTCTTGAAAGGTTATAGAGTTCAGAGAACTTTCTGCCTATTGCTTGTTTTACTGTTAAAGACCCTACATATTTAATGTCACAAACCACGATTAATAAGTCATCAGCTTTGAAGCTTAGTAGTTCTTAGAGAGATTATGTTGGCAGTTAATAAAGGGATTATATTAAAGCACATTTAATGACTGCCTGAAAGCCTTTCTCTGCAGATTCAGCCAACCCCATAGGCACTGTAAAAATAAATAATAGGGAAAATTACATAATCACACACTCAAGATGGTCAAAACAGGAAGCAGAGCTGATGTCTCTGAATTCATTTATCTTTTATAATGGCGTAAATTAAATTATCAGAATAAACTATGGCCGGTATCTATTAGACTATGTTCCAGTGAATTAGATTGAATTCAAATACTGGGATTGATGTCCACGATGAGTAATGACTTCAGTGACTATGTTTTCCTAACAAAAATTGGGATACCAGTTCTGTAAAATATACTGGGAAAAGCAAGACAAACTATTTTAACTTGGGACAGTCATGGCATCCTGGGGATTCCTTTCTGTAGTTTTTCAGATTCTCCAAATACAGCTTAAGACAGCTTACAACAATATGTGTGTACGGAGATTAGACAGGAGATCTGAGAACCTGAAATGGGAAGAAAAAGTTAGGGATGCCTCTGATGGGCGCAGTGCAAATTCACGTTTTGGTTGATGCCATTTTAGCATCTTGGGGTCTTGTCCTTCCCCAACTGTCACGGCTTTATCCTTGTCCCCCCCACCCACTCCCAACTCGTATGTTGTGCCCTACTTTTTCAGCTCCTGGCTTCTTCTCATCTTTCAGATCTCCACTTAAATGGGATGGCTTTGTTGAGTCTTGCTTTCAAGCAAAGTGCAGCTTACATGGTGAAAGGACAAGGGCCTCCGAGATTTATCAGCTTAGCAGTGTCATCCAGGACCCAGATCTGTCCATCTTTCTGCTCTCCTGTCCTCGGCACATGGCTAGGCACAGTCCTGCCACCTCACCACTGGATGTTGTCCACTCTAGTTTCAAGCATCACAGGTGTTCATGGTGACATTCCCCAAAGACAAAGGAGCACGTATGGCTCCGTGTCGTTTCTGGGTTAGGAGAGAAAAAAACACTTCCAGGAAGGCGCCCCTGCAGGTGTCCATGTTATGTCTCATTGACTGCGATTGTGTCTCAGGTCCAGCCCAGAATGACTCAATGTCAAGGGGGTAAAATTATTATGATTGGCTTACAGTCATTCACGTTTACCTCCTGGGGCTGAGCATTTCCCCAGAGTGCATGAAAATGGGAGCACTTGAACTAAAGCAGACAAGGAAAGTGGGGGAGGCCACCAGCATCCCTCCCATGCTTGTCCTGGGCAAAGCTTAGGTGTGGGGTCACCTCCTCCCCAGCACCCCCTGACTTCCTCCTTTCCTGGCACCAGGAATCATCTGTACTTATTTTGTTAATTTGATTATTGCTTTTTTTTTTTTTTTAACTTCCTGAAACTCTGTAAGAGTAGGGACTCCATTCACTGTTGTATCCTTGGTACTAAGCACAATAGAGATGAGTAGTAAGTATTTTTACTAATAATACAAAAAAGGAATTATATAATTCACAGTGTCATCAAACATTAATCTCTCTACTGGGAAGAAATGAAACCTTCTCTTATACAAAGAGCTAATTTTTTTTTTCCAGCTTATAAAAGAAACATGATGTAATAATACCCCAATGAGGTTACATTGTTCCCAAAGTCTAGAATCACTGGATACGGCTGATCTGAAATTCACTGAACAACTGTGCCTGAGTCAGGCTCCTGGCAGGAGGCAAACGGCTCAGCATGCTCTGAGTGAATTGAAGGGGTTTGGATGGAGAACCCCGGTGTAGGGAGAAGCAAAAAACCAGGGATGGGAACGGTGAGTCACAACTGAAATCTGTTCACCGTGCCAAGGCCCGAGGGCCATGAAGAAGCAGCTGGTCTGGGTCTGCATTAGCGTTCCAGCAGTGACAAGAGGACTCCTTGACAGGGGCGAACTCCGGGCAGAGAGCCATAGCCAAAGGACGACAGCCCGGCAGGAGGGAGCCAGGAGAATGTCCCAGCCTCCCTCTCTTCTTCCCTTCAAATGATCGGAACCAGGCTGGAAGCCAGAGGGGAAGGTCTATTCCATACATACACACACACACACACACCCCATACCATATATGTGGTGTATGTGATACATATGTGTGTATGTGTGTATACATACACACACCAGATTTGTGGTGCATATACATACATATACACGGAGGACCATATATGGTATGTATATATATGATAGAGTATCATCTATACATAGTGCTTATATATACACACTAGATACAGTATACCATATATATAGTATAGTGTATACATAGTTCCTTGGGTTCCCTTTGGTTTCTACATAGATAGATACATAGATATGTAAATTTAAATATATATCTGGAAGAATTCCCAGCTCAGTTTTCTTATTTTTGCACTCAAAATCCATTATTGCCCTTTGTTTGTTGTGCCTTCCTTAATTAAAAAACAAACAAAAAAACCCCCTCACACTTACATCTCCAGTGAGAGGGAAACACAAAATCCCCATCAACTACTGTATTATTTCAAGGGAAATTAATGTAGTCATATTCTTATCTGGAAGCTAAATTGTGAAATTGAATCCCTACCGGTATTCATTACATAAGGTAGCAAGAGACTGTGGGAGAAAGAAATCATTCATTGACACAAAACACAGCTGCTCTTGACCCTGCTTCTGTCATGCTAATTACACAAATAAGCATAGTTTCCTTCTTTCCCTAACAATTTCCTGTTCTCCTTGGTGCTGACAGCACCTACAGCTTAATTCATATGAAATTTAAGTCTTAAGTGGTCTTTGCGTTGTTGCTTTGCTGCCTTTTCCATTGAGGTCTGAGGACCAAGATGCCACAGTCATGTCCTGCCCCTTGCAGGGCATACTTAGCGGCGGCTGAGCACGTCCCATCTCTTAGACCCTGTTATTAAGCTACTGGCCTTGTTTGCTCACAGTTTCCCTTGAGAATTTCTCCTGTTAACCTCATTGGGTATAGATGCCCATTGATTAAAGAATTCATCAGTCATGCAGACTGTTAATACCATTCCCGGTGTTCAAGTCAATTTATGGAACCCCAAATCCCAAAAGAGTGCATGCATTTAAATAAATTTAGCCCAAATTTCATTTGATACTCTTCATCCGCAGCTTCTGATGGTGACAGAGGGAGGTGGAGATTCTGAGTTCTCAGCCCAAAGTATGCTTCCCCTAATGCCGTTATCCCGAGTGTCAGAATCCCATCTCTTCCCTGCCTCAGCACTGAAGACCCGCAGGTGCCATATGGAACTCTGTAGGGGAGACAGAGTTGACCATTACTTTGAATGAAGTCAGGACTTCACATCCATCTTTCCCCTCACATCCATCCCCTAGGCAGCCAGGAATAGTTGGTCCTCCTGACAGTCTTGGTTAACGTTATTGCTGCTTTGGTAACCACGCCCAGATCTCTCCCCACGCCTGACCTGCCTCCCACGGGGCCTCCAGCTGGAGCTCTGAGAATCAGGGAGGCCACAACATGCCCCAGACTCGCAAGGCTCCTCTTCCCCTTCCAGGAGCAGGTGTCTGTGTTGATGCCATGCAGGAGCCATCCTATCCTGTTACCCTGTTTTGAAGGTGTGCTTCGGGGCCACCTCTAGTCGTCGTTATTCTAACAGGGGTTCCTGTAGGAAACAGCTGTCACAACCAAGAGAGTGGGTTGAAGAGAGTTTAATGATGCACTGTTGCATCACCAAGAGGCTGGTAACTGCTGAAAGCTGTTAGCTCCGTCGGGCTTGAAGGACGGTGGAGAGGAGCCTGTTCCGGGGACAAGAGAAGCTGTAGCAGAGGGAGAACACCCGCACGATGGGAGCGTTCGATGCAGGTAAGAGCGTCAGCCCCAGGCGTCCCGGTCCTCTGGCAGGGAGAGGGCAGGAATCAAAATATCTTGACTTGATCCTCCTCCCATGGTTGGTGTTCCTGTGTCTCTCACTGGCTGCGTCTGATCGTCAGCCAGAGCATAAGAAAGCCTGGGAGTTGTAGCCTGTAGATTTTAGCCCAGGAGGACATAGAGCAGAGCAGAAAGGAAAGAGAGGAGAGATAAAATTTACCCAGAGCCGCTTGTCTCTTCTTTCTTGAGAGTAGAAGAGGACCAGGGATGAATGATACAATTCTTTTACATGGTTCTGAGAGGACTTTATTTGTAAGAACAAGTTAAGTGCCCTATCGGGATGACTTTGTAATTATTTATCTCATTATTTTTCTAAAAGCCCTACGGGGAAATGAAATCAGCAAATTAAAAAGACTCTGTTTTGAGTTTCCTAAGGTTTTTGTAAAGTCTTCTTTTTGATTATTGTAGATCTGTTGAGATTCTGAAACATTGAATTTGGAAATCCTTGTTCAAAACGCCCGGTGTCAAATGGCACGTTCGGTAACGGTAATTCTCACTGGCAAAATCTGTAAAAAGGTATTTCAGTCCTTCATGGATTTAACGGGTAGACAAAAGAAAAGGCAAAAAGCATAGAAATGAGACCTAGAGGGGTCGCGTGCCAAGACTAGCATTTGGGGGCCAGTGATCTGGTTTGTGAATCCCGGCGTTGCCAATTGCTAGCTACGTAAATTGGAGAAATTATTTAAATTTCAAGGCATAATCGACTCATCTACAAAATGGCAATAAAATAATAATCCACTTTATTAGAGAATATGAACTAAAGTAAACACATTAGGAAGCATCTAGCTTAACACCTGCCATATGGTGGGACCTGAATTGTAGCAAATCTTTCCCTCTTGCTGCTTTTCATATTTTCTGAGCTGCCTCAAAAACCATTGGGAGCTAGTAGGGAAGTCTGTTTCTGGAAACTAGATGAGGTATAATATAAGCAATACATATTTTCTCTCAATACCCTGTCCTCCAGAGTGGATGGAAGGAAAGGGAGAAAGAAGGAATGTGTCTCCATCTTATTATATAAGAAGACATTCGGAGCAAGAGGACTTACTAGTTTATTAGTTCTCATTCCCACTGCATCATTGGCAACCAGAGACTCAGAATTAATAATAAGGAAATAACGCTTGGGTGGGAGAGCTTTGGAACACATTATAAAGGAGACATAGCCATTTTTCATGCAGACATGTGGTAATGTTCCCTTGCTAGCAGTTACATTTAAACTTGGTACCAAGTGAATGGGGAACATAAAATTTTGATGTTAGATTACAAAGGACTCTAGTGACACATTTTAATTGCCTTTTTTTTTTTGAGACAACATTTCTAGATGTAGAGATGAGCCAGAGAGCCAGAGAGCGAGATTGCTATATATGCTATCATTATTTGTTTAGTTCATAGGAGACTTGGCAAATTTTGGTAGATTGGTACATTTTGTTCCTTGTCTAAGCTTTTCTCCAAGTCTTTATGACCTTGTTTTTTTTTTTTAATATTTTAATTATTCATATGAGAGAGAAAGAGAGTGAGAGAGAGCATGAACAGCGAGGGGAGGGGCAGAGGGAGAAGGAGAAGCAGGCTCCCTGCTGAGCAGGGAGCCCAATGCGGGGCTTAATCCCACCACCCTTGGATCATGACCTGAGCTGAAGGCAGATGCTTAACTGCTGAGCCACCCAGGAACCCCAATGACCTTATGACTTATAAGCATCATGTAGGTATTTCTATGATACCAAATCTTGATTATATTAGAATTCCACCAGAGTAGAAATACTTTCCAACCTAAGTCTATTAAACAGAATGCTAAATACAATTCATCCCATTAACTTCTTGCTCAGTATCTATTATCATACTTTCAAAATATTATATTGAAATTTTTCGTTATTTTGTTCATACTCATTATGTATTTGTTGAAAACTTTCTCCTCACTTAGGTGCTCTAAGTAATACAGAGAAAAATAGGGTATTGTCTCAAGAATGTTTAAATGTATGGGGCGCCTGGGTGGCTCAGTGGGTTAAGCCTCTGCCCTCAGCTCAGGTCATGATCCCAGGGTCTTAAAATCGAGGCCCGCATTGGGCTCTCTGCTCAGCGGGGACCCTGCTTCCTCCTCTCTCTCTCTGACTGCCTCTTTGAGATCTCTGTCAAATAAATAAATAGAATCTTAAAAAAAAATGTTTAAATGTAGTAGCTTATTTAAATCTGTATGGACTACACATCTCACATATGTCTTTCACTGAAGAACTAAAAGGGGATATTTAGTTTAACCTAATTAATTTATAAAGGAAAAGCTGTTATAATCATATTGTATGATAAATATTTTCCACCCTTTCGTAATTCCTTCCTGTACTGAGCTTTCAGTTGGTATATTTAGATTGCTACATATTGTTCAATAAATTCATGCCACATCTCAGGTGTAAGGGAAGGACATTCATTGGAACATTTCCTGTGATTGGTATGAATTGAGACCTGTTTAACAGCCTTGATGAATATTTCATTTTAGAATATGAATAAGAATTTTATTATACAATATAGAATATAGATTTTCTGGTGTAGATCATTGGTCTTTTTTTTTTTTTTAAGAGAGAGAGAGAGAGCGAACACCCAGGCTCACTCGAGAGCAGTGGGGGAGGGGCAATGGGAAGGAAACAGGCTGAGGAAGAGGGAGGGAGAGAATCTTAAGCAGGCTCCACGCCCCTCATGGAGCCTGATGCGTGGCTTGATCTCACCACCCTCAGATCATGACCTGAGCTGAAATCAAGTCAGATATCCAACAGACTGAGTCACCCAGGAGCCCCAGAGATCATTGCTTTTTTTGATTCACAAGTTTGTTCTTATCATATTATGGAAGCATGAGTTACAAGTATAATTAAATATGTTAATTGGGACATGGGTGCCTATCTCAGGGGACATACATGAACACACTTTTTATTTTTATTTTTTTCTCAGACATGGGGCAGGTTTTATACAGCCTGTTCACAGGTAACATGGAGTAGATAGTAGATGTCTCTGATGCTCTTAAGTGATACTCCAGCAAAAGCTAAAATCAGCATTTTCAATTACATATATTAAAAACAGTGTCACATTCAGTATGAAATCCCACATTGAAAATAATCTTCTCTTAGAACCCTCAAGCCATTTTTTCCATCTTTTTATTTTTGTGCTTCTTTTGAGAAGTCTGATGACATCTTAATTTTTAATCTATTTGAAGATTGAAGTCCTGGTCCTATGGATACTTTGGAAATTTTCTTTTTTGAAAATTTTTGAAAACATTAGAAAACCTGCCTTTTGTAGTTCATTGTGCCAGGTTTTGGTAAGTCATGTCAATATGGAAATTCTTATTAGTTCTGGAGAAATTGGTTGAATTAAAAAAAATTCTTGCACTAAATTTTTTCATTTTATCCTTCTGGAAATCCTAGTATTTGGATCTGGACTTCTTGAATAGCTTTTTTAGTTTTCTTACTTTTTCTCTGCAATTTCCCTTCCCTTTAATGGTGTTTTTGCTTTTGTTTTCCTGTCTTCAGGGAGAGTCGTTTAAGTTTGTCTTTCAAACTTTCTTTTCAGTTTTTCATCACTGTAATCACAGTGCAATTTCCAAGGGCTCTTTGGAATGTTCTGAATGTTCTTTTTTTATAGTCTCCTGTTCTTGTTTCATCAGTAAAATATCTTTTCAAGGTAGTAAGGGTATCACTAATAGCATTAAAATAAATCTGCTCAGAGCACTGATTTCTTTTTGTTCCATTGTTTGGTTTTGTGTCTGTTATCATGGAAGCTTAACCTCAATGCTTCTGGTCTTGCTTGTCCACTCATATTTACGAGAAAGTCACTGAAAAACTTTTAGATGCTCAAGAATAGGGGTAGCTTAGACAGCCCTCTAGTGGCTCTCATTCTGTGGCGATCCACTAGAGCTATGTCACAAAGAACCTCCACCTGTCTGCTCCCTTGGCTTGGTGTATCTCCCATGAGGCTGGACATTCTAAGGCTGATGACCAAAATTTGTTCATTACATGGAATCTGACTTTTCCACGGAGACTTTCATCTAATCCCTGTGTAGACCAGAGCCTGGTACCTCTCCAGAGTGCAAAGGAGGCTGGAGTTAGCCAGATTCATGGGGTTCTGGAGGAAATCTGGTGCCTCTAACCAATCTTCTGTTTCTAATGCTTCTTTGCACCCCAGCTTCCAGATGTTACGGACATTCATCTTGCGTTAGATTTGTGAGATCTGAAGTATAAACTAGTCTTTTGGGCTTCATGGCTTCAAAACAACAGCGTATTATTTTTCGCAATTCTCTAAACAAGCTGTGTGTCCTTCTACCAATTTCACACATACACCTGGAAGGTTGATAGGGAGGGGCTTAGCTAGACTAACAGCTGGAGTCTGTCCCTCTGTCTCCAAGTTGTCTTCTTTTCTTCAAGACTAAACTAGTCTTCCTCATAAGGCAGACAGCCTCCTTCCAAGGGGGTCCCAACGTCCCAGCATTTATGAAGCCTCTGTTTATTTTACTTTTGCTACGTCCCATTGGCCAGGGAAGTCACATGACCATGCTGAGAGTAAGTGGGAGCCATTAGGATAACAATGTACCAGGGTGATTGCAGGATCAGTGTAAATGTTTCTGTTACTCCTCAGCCTCCCCGAAGCTTCACGGTTTCCAGTTTTAGTGGTTATGCTGTTTTCAGTGAGTTCAGTATGTGTACTATGTTTTCTCATGGTGATTTAATGTTTATTTTAATGTCAATGAATAGTGTTAAACAGCTTTTTATATACTTGCATTAGTTTTTTATTGGTGATATAACACATTACAATAAATGTGGTGTCTAAAACAACACACATTTACTGTCTTACCACTTTGGAGGTCAGAAGTCCTAAAATCAAGGTGTCAGCAGGGCTGTGTTCCTTCTGGAGGCTCTAGGAGAGAAGCTGTGCCTTTGACTTTCCAACTTCTGGAAGTTGCCTGCATCCCGTCCATCCTCAAAGCCAACTGCACAATATCTTTTAGGATCTCTCTCTCTCCTTCTGATCTCTGATTCCATCACCTCACTACTTTCTTTAATTCTGACTCTTCTTCCATCTTTCAAGGCTCCTTGTGATTACAATGCACCCAATCAGATAATACCTAGGATAATTTCCCTCTATTAGAGCCTTAATTTAATCATATCTGCAAAGTCCCTTTATTGTGCAAGGGTAAAGTTTCTAGAGATTCACAGGTTCTAGGGATTATGGCATACACATCTTTGGGAATGGGGCATTATTCAGCCTACCACACTGCTTTTGCCTTATCATCCTCTTTTATAAATAATGTTTGCTGGAGTGCTTGAGTGGCTCCATCAGTTAGGCCTCTGACTCTTGATTTTTGGCTTGGGTCATGATCTCAGGGTTATGAGATCAAGCCCCACATTGGGCTCTGGGCTGTTTGCCTACACTCACTCTCTCTCTCTCTCAAAAATATAGTGTTTGCTTTTGCCCATTTAAATTAATTTTGAAAATATTTAGTTTCACAGACCATATTTTTAATTATGTATTTTTGAGTCCATTGTTGAACCTAGAAAATTTAATGTAAATTTAGGGTATATAATAACTCAGTAAAAGGAAAAAAAAAAACCAATGACAAAATAAATAATTATCCTAACTTTGAAAGTATTTGTTGGATCTAGCTTTCAACCAACTTGCCAACATTTTATCTATGGCTTCCTACCTAAAATAGCCTGAAAGTATAGTCAGTGGAATTGCATGTTCCCTCCATTCATCAGTGCATGAGTTTATTTCTCCCAGCAGAAATAACATAAGTGGTTACAGAGTAGGGATGGAGTGACCTGGATCTGTCTTGGTCTTTTTTCCAGGAGAAGGGGATCAATGATTGATTACTGACTGAATTAAAGAATGACTAAAACAACTGGTGTTATTTTCTGCTTCACCACCTTGGGGTGTGTGTGTGTGTGTGTGTGTGTGTGTGTGTGTGTGTGGTTTGCTTTAAATATTCAGCTCTCTTCTCCTCCCTGCTAAGCAAATATTCTGCCTTAATCTTTTAACTGTGTCTTACCAATTCATGCCATACTGATCCTTACCTCTCAATTTCTGCTACATATTTTCCCGTTGTATATGAACTTTTTCATGGGACTCAAATATCTATTTGTGAAACAAATTTTAATTTCCTTGAGAACAGAATTTCTCCTCTTTCTGGAACTCGTATTATAACTAGTACTATTGACATTTCTTAGCCCTCTGTTAGGAGCTCAACATTTATTGAATCTGTTTATCTAAATCTGTCTACCTACCTCCTATCATCTATCCTTGTCTTTCTCTTTCTCTCTCTCTCTTTTTAGGAAATGATATATTTTTGCTGTAAGTAATAAAGTTTTGAATTAATTTTGTATTTGGCAAGGGTCATCAAAATTAATTAAAGGACCATGGCTTTTTGCTAATTTTATTGGAAATGCTTTATGATAATTTTAGTGGTGAGATGGTTCAAAGGAAAGTGGTTTGGTTTTGCACTGATATCCACACTCTTGACATACACAGTCTTCTATGGGAGGGCATCAACTAGTCTGAGCAAAATGTCCTAAGTGTTGCCAGTACATAATTTGCATTAACGTATGAAAATCCTCTAACGATCACATTTGTATCAAGCTGCTTGGGATTTGTGGAAAACCACGAGGCAGACAGAGAAGGAAGCAATGACAGATGGGCAGAGAGTCTCAGTTATTGGAAAGGAGCATCTTTTCTCATGAATGTCATTTTCCATTTAATTTCATGTTGTCATTCAAAGACCCTAATGCATCAGTTGAGAGAAAAGTCTTGTAGGGAATGACATTTGGGAGAGAGCCAACATGGGACACAACCCGAGGCTGCAAATGCCGGTCTGTTTGGCAGCTGCAAGGAGAACAACTGTTTGGCATCAAATTACTTGGTGGGAAGCCTCTAGAATCAGCAAAGGATTAAAAATAGAAGGATGGAATGGGTTTCTATGGCTTCAGAGAGAGAGAATTCAATTCCCCTGGCTGCAGGAATAAATCTGTAATGCCAGAACCTTCCTTAGAGTGTATATGCCACAGTGTTCGATGACAACCAGGGATGGCCACAGTAAAAGGAGTAGTTAATTCTGTTCTGAATCACTCTGCCAGTCATGCTCCGTGACCTTGCATATTATTTAATTAAACTGTATCCGAATTGGCTCATAGCATAATAATGCTGTTCCTCCCTCATAGGACACATTTCAAGGCTATTTAACTGAAGATGTGGGACTGATCATCTTGACATGACTTTTCCACAGAGCATGAGCCTCAGTCTAGACTTGATTTGATGCAAAAATTTTAGTTTGCTTCCTACACCTTTGGCATATATTCGTATTTTTCAGAGTATTCTCTTTTGTGACCAGAAATACATTTCTCCATTACAAAGCCAAGAGTATTATTCTCTTTACCTTGTTCTTCTGAGAGTACAACTGGTAATTGCCAATGAATCATAGATCCATGCTTCTCAAAATTTAATTTGCAGAGGAATCACCTGGGATCTTGTAAAAAGACAGATTCTGATTCAAGAAGTCTATTGTGAGAGGCTCTTTCGTTATTTAAAGAAATTTTAAACACAAGCTGGTTTGGCATCAGCTTCCCAGTTTCCCAACCCACTTCTCGTGGTGGTAGTCGCTCCACTGTCTACTGCCCTAATTTAGCATGGCTAAGGCTATGGGGGTGATTCCTCTTGTGCCACGATTTGGGTGTCTCTTGGTGTCCAAACGGATTAGATTATTTGGTTGAGAGGCAGAACACGGTAGACAGTTTAATCAAATTCTGAGTATGTTGTCCACCCCCAGAATGTGATTCATAACAGTCCTGGCATATGATCTGGCTTTAGTCACTTTATGACACCATCCTTTTCCTGTTCTCTGAACGAGAGCCTGCTTCAATTTCTGTCCCCTAACCTTGCTATGCCAGAAACCAGGATTTGTGCATTTGTTCATTTCCAAATGGATCATTAGTAATAGGGCCCCATTTCCTACTGACTGAACTTAATGAGACTAAATTTGATAATATCCCCAAATAAATTATTTTTACCATCCACAACTAATGATCAGCACAAGGTGATTAATGTTGCTTTCCTGTGATAGTATTTGTATTATGAAATTATAGGTCAGAATTTGTACTCTTTCTCGGTTTCCTAAGGTTTGATGATCACATGCAGAATTTAAACAAATTCACCACCTGGATATAATTAACACCATTTTACATGGGACATCCTTCAATTTTGTAAAGATAGATTCATAATAGTATATGCTATTAGTACGCTACAATAGTCAGTATGTTCCAGTATAATATGAAAATTCTAATCTTCCATACAGTAGGTTTCTGTAGTTGTCTTCCCTTTAAGATTGTATCAAAATCTGGTAAGATCTTGAACGAAATAGCTTTGTTTATTTGGATGGGTTCACTTTTCCCAACAAAAATATAGTTTGGGAATTGAAACATGGATGTCTTGTTATTACTTGAACCATGAGATTAAGAGTATATCATTGTTATATATATATATATGTACACACTGCTTTAAATATTTGCAGTACACGGTGACTTATGTAGGGAATTCAGTGTTAAAAATGTTGGAAGGGCTGCACAAGGCATCAGAGCCTGAAACTTGTTTTCAGCCTTATCACTACAGTTCTGGTCCAGAGAGTCAGGAAGGTACTGGTGCTAACCTGATAAGGAAACCATGGGAAACCAGTGCTAATGATCACTGAAGTGAATGCATCAGGGCAAGACCCCTAGGGGTGCAAAACCTTGTATCTGCCACAGCAAGTCTTTGCCCACCACATCTAAAGGAAGAATAATATGGTGTCTGTCATCCTTGCATTTTCAAAGTCTCATGGGAGAGGATCTCACTGGCAGAACACAGACCAGATTCACAATCTTGGAATCAAAGGAATGTAAGAAACAGCCCTCAGGTGACGCTGGAAACAGCAAAACAATACAGTCAAATAAGCACTGGTTGGCAAGACAATACTCATTACATAGAAGACGTGGCATTTGCTTACTGTGAAAGCCTTAAGGCTGTTGGATATTTACCCAGTTAGTTAACATCTCTCTTTGACAAAGCAAGAAAGAAATCCCTTTAAATTGTCCAGGGACCCCTGGGAAATTTCAAAGTTAGAGGTTAAAGTGACTCCGTTTAGAATTTGAATTTGGGAAAAGACCAAAAAGTTTGAACGTTTGATTAAATAGGATCACAGATCATTATGAAATAATATTTAATGATCTATGTAACCAAAGTGACAGTGGAAGGTTTAAAAGGCACATACAGAGGGTTACATAGTTATAAACAAAAAATTAGCTCTTTTCATATTGAGAAGACTGGGTTTTCTTAAGTGATTAAACTCGATACAGTGGGAGGCACAGTAAATTATTTGGTAAGCCCCCAGATCTTTCACTTTCTGGTACGTTACTCAAAAGGTAAAACAACTACCGCCCTAAAACAAAACAAAACAACTTTGACAATCTCTAATGAAAAACAGACCAAGAGTCCAAGACAACTTAATAGAGAGTAAAACAAAATCTAAATCGTACAAGTATACTTTTTTTAAAAAAAGATTTTATTTATTTGACACAGAGAAAGAGAGCGAGAGAGGGAATAAAAGCGGGGGTCGGGGGAGTGGGGGGAGGGAGAAGCAGGCTTCCTGCTGAGCAGGGAGCCTGATGCGGGGCTCAGTCCTAGGACCAGGACCTGAGTTGAAGGCAGACGCTTACCGACTGAGCCACCCAGGCACCCCTGCACCAGTATACTTTTGATATTAAAATTCACTCTTTTAAAAACTTAAATAAATCCATTCCTATCTTAGCTAGCTTGATCACACATAAAATTCTTTTTCCAAGATTCCTTTTCCACAAATCTTCCACAACTTTTTAAATCCATTCAGATTTTGTCCTAGATTTGTCTTTCTCATTCTGGAAAAATCGATCATTTTACTTTCAACTACTGACCTTTCATACACACTTGTTTTCTTTCTTTTCTTATTTCAGTGTAGCTTTAATTACATATATTAATTAGAATTCCCCACGTTCAGAATCCTTACTTCCCAGTGAAAACCAAGGAGTAAGCAATAGTATACTATCTAGTATACTACGGGGTATACATACTATCACACTAGTATTCTGTGGATTGGCAAATTTTTAATACATTTCATAATTTCTAAAAGTATATTCTTTCTCATCATAAATTTTTCATTGTGGCAGGAACATGTTTACTAGTAGATCCAAATATCTTTAGGATAAACCTATGTTCACTGATTCATGCTTCATTCAGTATTTTATCTTTTTTGGAAATGATCTGTACATTAAGAGAGTATCCATCATGTCACTTATTTCAAGTTATCAAAAAATTTTGGAAAGTATTCTTAAGTAGACATGTTTAAAGCATAATTACTGTTGAAAAGTTCATCTATAAACTGCTTTACTTCCATCTATGTTAATTCACTTGTTCTTAATACTTATGTTTACATCAGTCATGAAAATTTCATGAGACATGAAACAGCAAACCATCATCTTAGGTTATCATTCTTGCTGACAAATTCTGTAACAGAAATAACATGAGCTTATTTGACTTTTCGTAAACCTAAGTAGCATTAAGTATTATGTTTAATGCTAGTAACTCTAAAGATGTGCCCATTTTAATTAAACCAGCAAACTTAAACTAACTTTTATTTACCTAAGATCAGCCTAGATCATGTGAACTTGAGTTAGTTTGTGAACATCTGAGTTAGTTTCTCTGAGAGTGTACTTGAGTTATACAAACACTTGGTTGTCTTTAAGCTAATTAAATAGAGCTCTTTACAAATTAATTTTGGCAATGCCATCTGGAGGTATGAAAAAAAAATCCAACATTTATAATCGACATACATAAACATACAGACAGACGCACACAGAGATCTTACAGCTTTCCTTTAAAAAAAATGTAGCCACGGACAGGTACAATAACACAAAACTTGCTCTGTATTGTATTTAGGCAGGTGCAGTAAGTTAAGGTCACCTGCTGATATGGCTAAAGCTTTTTACTCATATTGGAAAGGACTTTCAATATTTTTCATCGGCCTAGTTTTTAAAATAGCGTTCATTCTTTCGTCCTGATAAGAATCGCCTTGGTTCCTAGAGAAGACCATGGAGAATGCTTAATATCACAAAAGACACAGAGGAAAGGATGCGAGCTCCACCATAAAGGGTTTTTATTCCCCAAATCCAGACCTTTTACAACATCTGCAAGCCTTTTGAGATGAATAAGGGATGCTCTGAGATCGGTAAAAAGGATAGGTCAGCTTTGAATTATTTTAGAGCCACATTTCTGATCTTACAAAGGCTAGGTTTGTAAGACAAGTACAGTGTTTAATTTCTCAAAGAACTGGGTTGTAGCCTGAATGGTAGGGAGCCTGAGTGAGTCATCCAACCACCATCTTCAACTTGCCCCTTTATAGCAGGCGGAACTTGAACTAAGATGAAATTTCGAAAGATTCCTGTGTTCTCGGTTTAGACTTGCATGTCTTTGGAAAGTTAGTAAATCTTCCACAAAGGCTTCAGAAAGCTTTTCTTTCCTTCTGGGAACATAGCTTCGTTTTAGCTCAGGAAAGAAGCCTCCCCACCCCGCCAAAATAAAAGGATCCTATCAGGTCCTGAATATCAGCTTCCAACTCGGCCAATTTCTGACCTGAGAGCGACTTTAGAAAAGAATCCATTCATCTCTCTTGCCAGGTTTCAGCTGAGACAAACAGTAAATATTCCTGGCAGTACTGAACAATTCCTTGAATACAAGAGACATCCCCACAGAGGCTGCGATGTATAGAACCCTCGCAAGATCCTGAACCACTTCCAAGGATAACCCAAGGAAAGACAGACTTACTTTCCCCTGAGATCTGGTGACACTCAGCAGAACCCCATCTGCTGCACCTTCCTGTCCAGGCCCCCAGTCTGAGAGCTGGCATGCTGGGTTCTCAGGACACATAAGGAGACAAGAAAGCAGTATCTGTCCTGGGAGAGCAAGACGGTAACAAACAGTGGATACATCAAAATCAAACTCACCAGAGTCTGAATTTGCAAAGGAAGGGACAATGTAAAATTTTCCATTTTTCTCTCAGCCAGGCAGCACAGGTACAGATGTGGGAAAGTGAACTTTGGTAGGAATCCTTAACCCTCTACAGGCGTTAAAGGCAAACACAAAGGAAGCCAGATTGGGAAATTATCTGAGTGGATAAAACCAGCTTAATCATACAAGCAAAGCTTAGTTTAGCAGGCGAGGGCAACTTGACCTGGGTCACTTCTTGCTTCTGCCTCTAACAGTCATAAGCAGAACTTAAATAGTTCTTCCAAAGTTATATGAGCTAACCACTTAACCAATTCCTATTCGTTTAAGAAAATTCTAGTATTTTAACCGATTGCGGGGAAGACCAGTCACTGCCCACAAACCGTATAAGCTTCTTTATAACGGTATACCTGTGAGCCTCAGTCCATGTTCTGAGTATTTTTTTGTTTACAAACTGCCTTTCTTGGTGGGTGCACGAGACGCTTTTGCTAATTACTATTTTAGCGATTCACTGGTTTTATGTTTTTTGTTTTTGTTTTTTAATGAACTTTGACATTGGCTTCTGCCAGTTTTCCCAGGATCCCATCTGCAGGTTCTGGAATAAGTGGGGGTGTTCCGGGGTCTTATCTTGGTCACCAGAAATTGTAGAGGAGAAAAGATAATTTTCCCTCTTTACGGTGAATGCTTGCCTGAGACCCCTTTCTCTTCGGGGCGCCTTGTAAATGGATACGTTTATCTCGGTTAAAAGTTTTCCACTGAGGCCACCGTAATTCAGGATTATCTCTGAGATGGTTAACCTGCTTGTTCGCCCTTAAAACGAAATTTTACTCACCTGAGGCCTCTCACACTGGCTCCACTCCAGCTTAAATCAGACCCAGTTTGCTTTTTAAGTCAGACCCGGCGCAGTCCCTATCCAGTTCCGGTTCCGGAACCCTCTGGAACTAGAAGCTCACCAAGTCTGCGGGCTCCTAACCCCACGAAGTCACGGAGGGCAGGACCCCAGGACCTGAGAGGGTCGCGCCCATCACCTCCAGGATCGCGGAGCAGCGCGCCCCAGGGGCCCAGCAGGTACCGTGCCTGGTTGCTCTTGCTCCGGGGGGAGGTCAGGGGTCGCCTTTGGTTCCTTCTCCAACACCAGAACTCTTGAGAGACAAACTGAGGCACATTACGAATTTTGAGTTTATTTGCGCAAAAATCGGTTCAAATCGGGCAGCGTCCGACTCAGCAGACAGGCAGGTGTTCCGAGGAGGGGCTGTGAGCCACGGAAGGTGTCGGCAGGCGGACGGCAGTGGGAGCAGGGACTTTACTAGACCAAGAAGCTGGTTGGTTGTCGCAGTTATTTGGGACTTTAGGGAAGAGCAGGGGCTGGTGCGGCAGACGAGCCGCCGACCGGGTGACTGACTCACCGGTTCCCGATTGCGTTTCTGAGCGAGCCGACGTGTGGGCGAGTCTCAGTTGTGTGACATGGGGCTCGGCGTCCCCCTGGCATTCGGGGCCGTTGTCCTGTTTTTCGCAAAGGGTCCGGGCGTTCTGCTTGCTAAAAAGAGAGGGTGCAGGGGACCTCCGGGCACTTGACGGGCCATTGTCTTTGCGTGTGGTCTGGACGCAGGTGGGCCTGTGTGTTCCTGCCGACCGCGGGGGCGAGGCCGCTGGTGGCTCGTCGCTCTCCTCCTGGCCCTGCAGTGACCGTCAGCACTTAAAATACTGCTTTCATTTAAAAAGCTCAAATAAAACGTTGTAGCTCGTTCCTGTTCAAAGAAGCCTCAGAGGTTGCAGTGTTCGCGGGCACATAAACACGTCTCCCTGAAAGGCTTGGCTCAGCCAGAAGCAGGAATTTCTTACATCTGCCTCCTCAGTACTTGACAAAATTTAGGACTCGCTTATGAATGGATACCGTGGGAACCAGATGCACATTGTAAAGATGTTAAAAAGTTGCAATTATTATCTTTTGGCCTCTGGCCAAAGAAACCAGTGTGTAGGAACTGGCAATAGGCGCGGCTCCCTTCCTGTTGCTAAACTCCGGATGGCTTTGGCTTTGTTCTTTGAAACACGTGTCAAAGTGTGTTAGTAATGGAAGAAAGAGGGAGAGAGGGAGGGCAAGGGAGAGGAAAAGAGGGGCAGTTGGTCAGGGAGGGAAGTGAAAAGAGAAGAGGGAAGGAAGGGAGAATGGAAAGTCTTGCATTTGGGAAGGTGAAGGAAGGGAATTTGCTGGACACACGGCGAAGGGGTCCCTGTATGACCCTGTTCTTAAGCCCCGTCCAATGGTTGGGCTCCATCTCTTCAGAAGGACTTGGAAGAAGTACCAAGCAAAGCAGGGTCCAAGATCTCCCTCCATCCCAAGGTCTAAACTAGGAACTGGAAAGGAAGTCTGTTACCAAAGATTGAAGTGTATGAATTTGAGAAACTGTAGAGGTCAATAACACTTTGGACTTCAGCACTTTTTAAACATAATGAACTTTATATGGTAATAAGGCGTTTCTTACACATAGGATCTCATTAAATTCTAAATAATGTAAATATGAGAGGTAGATACGCCAGAAACTGAGGTTCCTCTCCTAGGAGTAAGAACTCTAGGATGACCCCCTGGATCCAAGTTCATGTGTAATTCATCCTCCTGATTGGGGGGGGACCTAGACATAGGACAGGCTATCACTTCAGAATCAGAGCGTGCCTACACAGCTGATCTCAAGAAAGGGCGATTCTCCTCAGCAGGCCTGGGCCTGATCTATTGTGGGGGTAAGGGAGTCTTAGAAGGGTCTGGATGCTTCCTGGCCAAGGAGACTCAAAGCATGGGAACGATTGGACCCACGGGATCTTCTCCCTTGCTGCCTGTGAAGCTAGGGAGGCCACATGGCAAGGAATGAGGCTGCTTCTGTGGGGCCAGGATGGCTTCCAGCTGACCCCCGGCAAGGACGCTTTTCAGGTCCATTTGCATGCTCACATTTTCCATCAGGTGGGGAGCGCCTCTTACGAAGGGCCGGCTAGTATATAGCTCAGGTTTTCCAGCCACATACAGTCTGCCGGGGTCACATGTCCTCTTTTTATAGTTTAAAACTTAAAAAATGGTTGGATTAAGGACTGAACCAAAACAGGTGTGAACTGGCTGGCCAGCTGCTGGTCCGGAGAGTCAACAAAACAATCAGGGGACGCCTGACCTGCCGTGTTGGCCAGTTTCCGTCGTGTGAATACACCTGCTGTGATTGGTTTCACGCCGTCCACGTGAGGTTTCTTCACTGTCAGGAAAACCTAGGCACTAGCGTGTGTCATTCTATAATATTCACATGCATGAACCATGGGAGTAAGAAACCAACTGTAAGAACATAAACGATAGTAAAATATAGTTACTTGGAAGTGTTGAATTTTGAGTGTCTGTTGCCCTGTTTTCATATAAATTGTTAGGAGTTTCTGTAATTGAATTTTTTTTTAAGATTTTATTTATTTATTTGACAGATAGCGATCACAACTAGGCAGAGAGGCAGGCAGAGAGAGAGGAGGAAGCAGGCTCCCCGCTGAGCAGAGAGCCCGATGCGGGGCTCGATCCCAGGACCCTGAGATCATGACCTGAGCCGAAGGCAGAGGCTTTAACCCACTGAGCCACCCAGGCACCCCTGTAATTGAATTTTTAATAAAGGCTGTTTCACAGCCCGCTCATGGGATTGCTGGAAAGTTGAGAGCTGGCTCTGGGGCTGGTAGCTGCCCCCTCAAGCACGACGTGGCTCATGCCCTTCAGACAGGAGGGTACGTGCTCTGTGCCTTAGGATTCCCTCCCGTCCGCTGACTCGGGCCACCTCCACCCTTCAGACAAGGGGGACGGGGGAGAACAATAAGAAAGGAGGGGCCCGAGTCCCTGGCCCTTAGAGCTGCCACCCCGGGTGTCCCCTCTTAGGATCCTAGTGTGAGGCAGAGGGGAAATCAGCTGCTACCTTGCTCAAGCTCCCCCTGTTGGGGGTTTTGGTACAACCCTTGGCTCAGTGTTCTGATGCAGTTGGGAATTCCCTTGATGGAGTGAGGAAACCAGTCCTGAGAGAGGTGCCTTCCTAGCAACACAGGGCTGGAAGTCCCATACTTAGCATTTTCTGCCACAGGTGCACTGTGATCTCGGGGACATCCTGTTGCAAGTCCAGTGGCTCCGTCCTTCATCAGTACGGGCACCAGCTTGGCTCAGACACGCTAAGAGGCACCAGACTGTGCTTGCCTGGCTGGTGGGCTCGTGTCCGGCTGTGGTTTCCTGGGATGTACACCTGTCCTTTGGGGAAGGCCAACCATGAAGCCCGAGAGGAAGGCCTCCCTGGGCGTCGGGGAGGGGACTGAGGTGGCAGCAGGGCCTTCTTGTGCCTGAAACTGCGTTGAACACAGACAAGCTCACTGCTGGGCTACCTGCTATGGGGCTCAGAGAAATACAGAGGGAAAGTCACGTATCCCACACGTACCCTCTGTGGTGTCCTGCTAATATGGTCAGGACCACTTTTTTTTTTTTAAGATTTTTTATTTATTTGACAGAGCTCACAAGTAGACAGAGAGGCAGGCAAAGAGAGAGAGAGAGAGAGAGAGAGGGAAGCAGGCTCCCTGCTGAGCAGAGAGCCCGATGCGGGACTCGATCCCAGGACCCTGAGATCATGACCTGAGCCGAAGGCAGCGCTCAACCCACTGAGCCACCCAGGTGCCCCTGGTCAGGACCACTTTGATGATGATGTTCGTGTGGGAGCACGTGTGCACCAGGACCCGGTTCACTCCTAACTCAGACTGACCTGTAGACTCACCTTGTCATCGTTTTCCAATTGAGATTCTCTAAGTTCTCGTAACACACACACACGTATTAATTAAAATATTGATGTTCAAGTGATGTAGTTCAACAGTTAAGCCCTGAGGCAGCTCATCTAGCTTGGCTTTTCCGTGAACGATGCTCTTTCGTTGTCCTGTGTGTGGGAATGTATTTCTATGTCAAAGACGATAGTGATTTTTCTTCCTCAAAATAATGACTTTCAGAAGTTAGAAGGTCTCCGGTTCTCCGTATGTTGTCTCAGTCCCGGCCGGCCTGACTTCAGTCCTTACTCTGGGGGGAGATGGACTTAACTCTCACGGTTGCTTCTCTATACCATCACCAGCTGAGGACAAGTGGTTTGGGGGTTGCCGTTATTAAATATTTTGATCTCAGTCTGCCCGCTCTGTCGGGAGGACAGTGGCTGGATATTCCAGTAGCAGGAACTCCGGGGACTGCCGCTTTCTAGTTCCCGTCCTGCAGAGTTGCTTATTTCCTTCGGGATGTTTTACTCTGTGGACTTGCACTCCTCAGGATCGTCCCGTGTGAAGCATGGAAGGGTCACATGTTACTTGGTCTCCTTGTGTCTTGGGCTTTGGACCCCTTGTTGACGGAGAGAGTCCCTGTCTTGCTGCCCCCTCCGCACTGCGGCCACTGCGCCATCCCCTGCTGGCAGCATGGTCTGTCCTACCGTCCCCCCCAGTGAGTGTGCTGGCCTCTGGAAGGACTCCAGTGTCCCCCTGGATGTGGGACCCAGAAGCTGCAGCAGGTGGCTGGGATGTGATAGACCCACCAAGGCTCGGTTTCCTCCGGCCACCTCTGGGTGAGGATGATGGGGCCCCATGTGGTGCGACAGAGTGAGAGGGATGGTGTCACCCGTCTGTGTTCACCATGCTCCGATGACAGGAGCCACCAGTATGAACTCCTAGGAGGGGAATCTTGACCAGTGACCAATGGGAGATGAGAAGGGGCTGGAGACCCATGCCACCTCTGTCCCGATGCGGTGGTCTGATGTAGGGAGCGGCTGCACGGGGGCCGGCGACGTCCTGTGTGGCTGAGTGACCAGTGCTTTCTCTTGGTGATGCAGCAGGCTCCTGAGGAATTCACGGCTTCGTCCTTGCTTCCAGACATCCCCGCTTCTCTTTCTCTTCCCCTCACAGGCTTCTCTGTGTCACCGCATCTCCTCTTAAAATATTAGCATGTACCTTTTTTTTTTTAAGCCTTGATTTGTAAAGCAAAGACAACCCCATGATCAGGAAATAATTCCCGAGTTTTCCATGTGAATGTGGCATAAACTGAAAATAAGCTTTTAATCCTTAAATAATACTTCCATTCATAGCGATTGGCTTTTCTGATAGGTTGGAATCCGCATAGAGGAGTAGAAATGAAAATACAAGCAGAAATTAAAAGATAATCGAATAAAATGCATCACATGTATTCTATAACCCGTCACAGGACTCCGGTTGCCCCATAGGGGCATTTGCTACATTGGATTATGAGGGCAGCGTGTCTGCTGAGAGACAGGACTCATGATTGTACAGACCCAAGTTCCCGGAAAGAATCCGGCCCTGAAGCCGGGAGCAGCCGAGTTTGTGCTTCCGCTTCCGGGACAGTCACAGGGAGATCTCCGGCGCCAGCCAAGCAGGACCCTGGCTTCTCGCCCCCGTGGAGCCAAGGGCAGGCCCCCTGGAGGGGAGAGGCAGGAGCTGCTGCTTCCCAGTCTGCGGGAGGGAGCCAACCACTAGCCTCCGCCCTTGGTGGAGAGCCCGGAGCAGACGGGGAGAAGCAAAGCTTCAGGTGCCAAGGCCCCCAGAGGACCCGGAGCCGTGGCTGGAGACTGTGGGCCGGGGAGCTGGGGCTGGTGGCCGGGGAGCCGCTGCTTGGCGCAGGGGGGAGTCTCTGGCCTGTGGGTCGGAAGTTGGAAGTGAGGGCGAAAATGAGGAAAACCGGTCAATGGTATGTCCAGTCCCGGGTGTTTGGTGACCGTTGAAGGAGCTGCTCTTTGGCTTCCCGGCTTGGTTGTGGGGGAGTCGCGGGCAGGGAGGGTGGGCTTCCTGGAGCCGGTCCCTGCTGCTGGGTCCCCCTCCCGCCCCCCGGGGGCTCTGGCTGCGCTCCGTGCGCACGTTCTGTGGCTCAGCCCCAATCACCGCAGACAGCGGAGGAAGGAACGGTGTGTCGGGGTGCTGTGCGAGTGCACGGATTCTAAGTGTCACCTGGGGCTGTCACCTGGTCTTAACTCTTGTTTCTCTGGAGAGCGATGTCCTAGATACTTGCGAACATGGGTTTTAGGAAAGGGTCCTCTTGACACGATATTAAATAAAAGGGAAGCGCTGGGCACGGTGGGAGAGGCCGGGTAAAACGATGAGCAGGTCGCCAGGTTCGTCCATCTGGTGGGGTCTCACGGCCCCGTGGGTGACGAGAGGAAGGACACACTCATGCTGAGGAAGGACACGTGGGAGACGCGGGGTCGTGTGTTCTGACGGGCGCTTGCTCTGCCTTCGAGATGCCGAAGAACTGCAGACACGGCTCTGTTCTCTGTCTCAGCCTCGGAAAGGTTCTGTTCCCGGTGCCGGTCTGTAGGGCTCCGAAGGTTAGGGGTCGGGGCACCAGTGTCACCCCTCCCGGGTTTGGTGTGACAGAAGGGCAGCGAACGGTATTCAAGTTTTCAGTCCAACGGGTGACGCGCTAAATGTGTACAAACGTGACTGTTGCCCTCCATGAGTTTGCAATTCCGTTACTTTGAAAAAGGAAGAGCATTTGAATACCAATGTTAAGAAGATAAATCGAGGTCAGGAGAGACATTTAGAAAGAGACTCTACACTGCAAATAAAACCAGCCATAACCTTAGCTCTCTTGTTTGCCATTGCAGATGGAACTAGAGCGTTAATCTAAGCGCCATAAAGGAATCTGCTCTCTCAGATTCCAGAGTCATCACAGAGCGATGTATAGGACATAGACCAAGAGACCCTAGAATCCAGGGCCAGATGGCCTCATGAGGAATGTGATTTTTGTTAGCAAATAAACATTCTTTTCTCTACGTGATGGTGCACTAGCTTCCTCGGTGCTGTAACAGACCACCCCGGACGGGGTGGCTCGAAGCATCAGAAAGGTGTTCACTCCCCATTCTGGAGGCTACGGGTCTGAAATCGAGGCATTGGTGGGGTTGGGTCTTCTGGGGGCTCTGAGGGAGAAACTGCCTCGTGCTTCCCTCCCTGCTTCCGGTGGTTGTAGCAAATCCTTAATGGGTCTTGGTTTGTGGACACCTCCCTCCTCTCTGTCTCCTCCACCTTCATCTTACCTTCTTCCTGGTGCTTCTGTGAGTCCTCCTGTGCCTTTTGAGGACTTTCTCAGTGGACTTAGAATCCACCCTAATCCAGTATGATCTTATTTCATTTTTTTTAATAAGGTGTACACCCAGCATGGGGCTTCAACTCATGACCCTGAGATCAAGAGTAGCATGCTCTCCTGACCAAGCCAGCCATACACCCCAGTTGTTAACTCATTCTGCAATGACCACATGTCTAAACTTACGTTAAGATGTCCTGAGTAGACATGAGGTTTTTTGGGGGCGGGGGGACACTGTTGAACCCACAACAGATGGATTCTCTGAATTAATTATCTTAGGAGAAGATCTAGACAAGGCACAGCAAGGTTTTTAATTAGAATTCTGTCTCATTGCCTAATTGGAAATCCTAATAAACCAATCTTCCAAAAAATTTATGCTCAGATTTCTTCATTATTTATAAGAATTTTCTCATGATACTGATTTTTCTATCATAAAAGCATGGTTATGAGCTTTGAATGAAGTAGTAATTATAAAAGTTTGTTGACAAGTGTAGGATACTATCCAAATTCACCATGACATTTGGTTGACTGTTTCTGTTGACTTTTTCCTTCTCTGTTCTGTATTGGCCACTTCCAAAAACCATTGGACATTCTTCATATTCGGGAAGGATTTCAGGAAAACAATTTTTTACTTATATGCAAAACCTCTAAAGATTTAGTGGCTTTTTTCTAGTTTGCTCTTCGCTAATTTTCATATGTCATGGATCCCATCAGCGGAAAAAATACCTACAAAACCCATTGTATCCATCACTGTGGCTCTGCAGTGTATCTGCAGGCGTGGATTCTTCCATTCTGCCCAGACTTCATCTCTTGGCTCCACACATGCACTATCCAAGGATTTCTTCGGCATCTTTGATAATTCGATCATCTCTCTGATTGACCCCTTCTCTGGAATGAAAACCGTGCTTTGGGGCCCCAGCCTTTCCCTCACCCCACCATAAATCCCAGTTCCTCTGTGTGTCCGCTGCCCAAAGGTGGTTCTTTGTGTTCCCGTCTACTCAAGCATGTGGCCCGGAAGCCTGGGAGTCCCCCTGATACCTCCCTCTCTCAGTACCTCCCACATCATCCTTGTCTCCCACCTCTGCCTCTCTTAAGGTCCCCTCGTCCCCTCCCCTCATTTACGTCAGCATCCAGTTAAGCTTTAATAAAGATGCACCACACGGTAGTAGTTATGCATCTGTCCCCCACACCCTGTCTCCTGGATGATTTGGAAAATCTAGTCATCACCTCATTTCATCTCTGTTTCTATAGACCAGATAAGGGATCTTTAAAAAACAAGCCACAGTTTCATTGTCATGACTGAAATATTAACCGCCCTTCCTTAGTATCGAGCAATGAATAAGTATTTAAAGTTCCCCAGTTGTCTCTTTTTTTTCCCCTTCATACTTTTTTTTTTTTTTTTTTTTTTGAGTCAGGATTTATTGTGGTCACTGGTGCCATCAGCTACCTGATGGGACTCATGGGGCTCAGGAGGAAGACAGCTTTGCCAAAGCCACAGTCTGTGCCTGCGTCCACCTCCTGCCCTCCGCTTCCTCTCTGCTCTGTCTTCCTCAGACAGACGGGGGTTCTCTGCGTTTATTATTCACTTAGTGTTTATTTCTGCTAAAAGACTTTTGTAGAAACTGCCTTCTGCCAGGACACCTGTTCCTTCTTGCTGGGTCCCTTCCTCACTGTGTGGTCCCCAACCTATTGCACAGACTCAGCATCCCTGTCCTGACTCCTCTGACCAGGTCTAGTCCCCTGGCATACATAGGCATGTACCTCCCAATCCCTCATTGCTCCACGTAGTTGCAACTTACACAGATTATTTTCACACTGTTGGCTTGTTTCTCTTCTCTCTCCCCAGCTCACTTTCTTCCCCTCCCAAATTGGTTTGTAATGTTAGAGCACAAGGTTTTTTAAGACTGAGGCATGTCTTCAAATCTGCAGGGCTGCTGTAGGCATGGTTTGGGACCATTGAACAGAGAGTAAATTATTTTTATTAGAAATATTGTCCAGAAATAGCAAGCTTCCCAACTCTTGAAAGCCTTTGACTTTAAATCAATATTCGAAAGCTGATTTAGGGACAGTGAAATATTATCCTTCCTCCCTCTGAGAGATCCTGAAATGTGTATATTCTAGATTTCCAAGTCCTATCAAGCATTCTAAGTTATAATAGTATCCTATTTTATCCAGATTATCCAGAGTTTATTTCCCAAATCTCAGAAATGAGGAATTAAGTCAAATGATGCATTTTAATTTTTTTAAAGATTATTTATTTATATGACAGAGATCACAAGTAGGCAGAGAGGCAGGCAGTGAGGAGGAAGCAGGCACCCTGCTGAGCAGAGAGCCTGATATGGGGCTCAATCCCAGGACCCTGAGATCATGACCTGAGCCGAAGGCAGAGGTTTAAGCCACTGAGCCACCCAGGCGCCCCCAAATGATGCATTTTTAAACTTGAGAATCAAGTTAAAAATCTATGGGACATTTTAGCATGCACTAAAAATATTAAAGAACAGCAAAAACAGACAATTTTTTTTTTTTTTTTTTTTTGCGGGGAGCAGGGAATCCGTAATCTCTCCGGTAATAGCAACTCAACAAAACACCAGCAAGACATCAGAATGGTCATGATAGAAACAAAATTGGGGAAAATTTTATCTAAAGTAAACAGAAGAAATATTATTTCCAAGGATAATAGTTTATTTTTTTAAACATGTAAAGTTTATATACAAATATCAAAAGGAAATTGAAGGGAAGCTGTGATACATCTTGAATCATGGGTCAGTCAACATCTTCTCTATGTTACTACATTTGGGAAGACAAATTCTAGAAAAATCATTTGGTAACCTAACCTGAAATTCAGTATATAGTAGGTCTCCAATCCATTGCTTCATAAAGCTTTTCAGTTCAGTCTTTTACAGTTTAAAAACTACAGGTCTGATCAAATTATCACGTGGTAATAACAAATTTGCATCTTAGAAAACTTCTAGATCTAAGACCTAGTGTGGTCTCTGGTGGCCAGACATCATGTATATCATGATGGTACCTATTTGGCCACCAAATAACCCGTTAAAATGAAATGATATCTTCTCTTACTTTTTGGAATGTGTCTCTTCATGTCTTTGGCAATTCCTTCAGATGGAAACTATTTGAGTACTTTATTTAGTCAGAAACAAAAGTTAGCAACTCACAGGGGATAGCAGCGGCTAAAAGACTGGTATGTGAACCGAGCCATTATGGACATGGGAATATATGTGAAAGAGAAGAAGAGATGAGAAGAGGGACAGCGATGAGGGAATCTGGAGAAGACCAGACTTGCCATCAAACCTTCAATCTCTGGCACAGTGCTGGTTGCAGAGTAAGCACAAAGGACGTTGGGTAAATGGATGATCAAGTGATGAGCAAAATTCAAGAACATATCCTTGATGGAGGCTGATGATAAGCACTGATGGGATATTCCTAATCCCCAGCCCTTCAAATGCTACAGCGACAATGCTTGAACATGAACCTTTCTGAAATTCTTTTACTTAAAAAAAAAAAAATTGTTCTAGTCCTCTCTACACTCGACATGGGGCTTGAACTCACGACACCAAGATCAAGAGTCACATGCTCTTCCAACTGAGCCAGCTCAGGTACCCCACCTTTTTGCGAATCTTAAAATTTTAGAATCTGCGGTCCATTGTTGTATTTCCCATTATGGCATTATTTTGTAAGAACCTAAAAGTCTTCTGTTGACTGAAAAGAAAAAACTAGACTGTTTTATTAACTCCGATGTGGAATTATATAGCCATGAATCATTTCTACTTCTAAATGAAATTAGGAGCAAGAGTCTAACATGCATTGATCAACAGTGCTAACGTAAGGGTCCAGCCTTCAGAGGTTATACTTAGGAAGTCTTGGATAGTATTTCTTAAATATCTTCTCATTTTTTCAGATAGTGGTTTGAAATATTTTGTGCAGAGCTCTCAAATGGCTTTGTAATAGATCATTGTCTAATACCAATTCTATATATTTCTATATTTTCTATTGTATCTGGAAATAAAATTGATTTTGCTTTACTGACCCTCTATCCAATGACTGCTAAACTCCCCTATTAATTATAATAGCTTATCTCTGTATTCATTTAGATGTTCCATGGGCTCCAAGTACTCTCTGGATAATGGCAGTTTTATCCATTTTCTAAGCTTGCCTTATTGGATTACCTGGGACTTTCAGTAAAATGTCAGAGAGAATTGGTGATCGCAGTCATCCTTGTGTTACTCCTGATCTCCAGGGAAAGGTTTTAATAATTCACAATGAAATGCAAGATTTGCTAGAAGATTCTTGTAGATACCTTCTCTCAGATTAATGGAGTTCCCTTTTATTCCATGTTTGTTAAGAAAATTATCAGTAATGAAGGCTGAATTCTATAGATTTCTATATCTACATTAATGGAAATCTTTTCCTGTTTTCTCTTACCTTGTTAATGTGGTGAATTGAGTTTTTCCTCCTTTTGGGGGGAAAATGTTATTTAAGGTATAACATGCATACAGAAAAGTACAGAAATAAATATATAGAGTTCAGTGATTTTAGCCAAACAAAACCAGTGATCAACTTTCACATGAAGAAGTGAGTTATTATCAAGACACTCAGAACACTCTAGGATTTCTGGTTTGGAGACTGGGTAACCACTGTCTAGACTGTTTAAACATATTACTTTGCCGCAAGTAGCTATCCAGCAAGCTTTAACTGAGTAAAAGGTATTGCTGAAGATCTCCTTCATAGTATCTGGCTTGTGGAGGGAGCAGGTAGTGATATATTAGTGGACATGGACACCATTGTGGATGGGGAGAATGAGAGAGAAGAATATGGACATAGACAATGGAAAGGTTTTAAAGACCGATCTCCTCTTCATTTTCTCTCAGGGATGTTTGTGGTGAATTATCAGTCTTTTTTTTTTTTTTTTAAGATTTTATTTATTTATTTGACAGAGAGAGATCACAAGTAGACGGAGAGGCAGGCAGAGAGAGAGAGAGAGGGAAGCAGGCTTCTTGCTGAGCAGAGAGCCCGATGTGGGACTCGATCCCAGGACCCTGAGATCATGACCTGAGCCGAAGGCAGCGGCTCAACCCACTGAGCCACCCAGGCGCCCCGGTGAATTATCAGTCTTAATTATTCCATTTATTTTCCTTGTCCCAGAACATGGTTTTAAAACTGGAACTGTGGGCACTTTGGTGGCTCAGTCAGTCCAGTGTTGGCCTTCTGCTCAGGTCACGGTCCCAGGGCCCTGGGATCGAGCCCCGTGTCGGGCTCCTAGTTGTTGGGAGTCTGCTTCTCTCTCTCCTTCTGCCCCTCGCCATGCTCATGTGCTCTCTCTTGTTTTCGCTCTCTTAAATAAATAAAATCTTAAATAAAATAAATAAAAGTGGAAATGTTTGGGGGCAACCTTAGAGGGATGAGTGGGAGGACCAGTATCCAGAAATCCAGCTCCTTTACCCACCGATACCCCTCTCCAGAGTTAGGACATTTTGACGCGTTTTAACTGACTTGGATAGAAGATTTTTAGCAACATAATATTTTCAAATAAAGAAAGAGAAACCATGGACATATCATTGAATGAAGAAAAATATTGCTAAATTTTCTATCTTAAGCATGTGTTAGCCATTTTGTAATGATTCTTTTCAGCTGTCACATAAGGACACTGAAGGTGTATGTTTTTCTTTGTGCAAGGCTCATTCTAATCCATTGGGGGTTTTTTTGCTTTTTTTTTCTTTTTAAGCTTTGCTTTTAATCACCTCACCCCCTTGCTTATATTTTTGTTGAAGGATACCTGTTTTAATAGTCTCCTAGTGACACCTGTAATATTTTTACCATTCCTTATATTGGTCATTTTTAGCTAACAAAGAAGAACTTGAAGCAGATTTTTTACATCCATGCGATTTTAGCAAAGCAATTACATCTTGATATAGATGTGACCTGACATAAATGACCCAATTTAAAATTTCTCATTCTCCAGAAAGGAAGTAGACTTTCCTGAATTCTCGATGATACTGTTAATATTGGTAACTCCTAAAAGCCTGATTTATTTAACCATTTAATTAGGAAAGGCAAATGTCTCAGGGAAGTATCCGTGTTGGGTAATGAACACTGGATAAGAAGTATTTAGTCTTTTAGGAATGTTAAAGTGAGGGACATTCTCCAGAGTAATCTAGACATTTCTGAGAATTTTATTGTCCTTCAGTTTTTGTGTTGTTGTTGATTCTGTTCCAAGAACAGTTAGTTGGTATAAATGTGGAATAAGACATGCCATGTAGAATATGGCATGTCAGTGGACTTGTAGCATATTAGCATCCTGTTTATGTAGGTGATTTGTGAAGCAAGAGACGTCTCTCTGATTATCCCCATTCACGGGCAGACCAGTTAATGCCTTTGTCCACGTCTTTGAATACACTCCTCATCTACCGACTTGCAAATATTGAGCCCATACTTAGGAAGTTTGTGTAACATACATAAATCACGCATCTCACTTATGTGCATGTACACATTCCTTGTTCTGATCTAGCCATGAGCCAGGAGATACTTTGCAACCTAGTGCTGAGGTTGGTAGTTGACGTGGACCTGCTGAAGTCGAAGCTGCTCTCTCCATTACCAGAGTAGAGGAGTGAAGGGACACAGTATCAGGACATGCCCTTCTGATTATTTATTTTTTTTAAAGATTTTATTTATTCATTCGAGAGAGAAGGATACAGAGAGTGAGAATGAGCAGAGGGAGAAGCAGGATCCCCACTTGTCCCAGGACCCTTTCACGGGGCTCTGTCCCAGGACCCCGACGCAGGGCTCTCTCTCCCAAGAGGACCCCGGGATCATGACCTGAGCCCAAGGCAGGTGTTTAGCCATCTGAGCCACCGTGCGGAAAAGAATTGGCACTGTTGTTTTAGATACGTAGATTGAGCTCATCTGCTTTTCTCCATGTATGGTGTTTGCTTGCCAGGGACCAACAGTAGACAATACTCTCTCCGGACGATCTCCACTGTCTTTAGTTTCAGAGGTGGGTGGCAGGACAATGGTTCACTGTGTTTTTACCGAATCAGAACTCCTTCAGTGCATCAGATGCTTCAGGTATGATTAGAGTCTGTGCAGACCTTGAGGTCCTAAAACCGGCTTAGTTCAGGTTCAGGGACTGGGTTTTTCCAGCTTTCCAAGCTTTGTGACCTGAGGGTGCAGAATGGGAGAACTAAGACTTAACGGCACCATACAGCAGTGCTGAAGGACAGCTAGTGGATAATAGGAGACTCACCTCAACCCGCATAAATTCAGATAAAATCTCAAGGAGCCAGTTCTGAGTGTGGTGGACGTGGGTTCCTGAAGGCATCGTCACGCCATGCCCACTAACTGGCTGTAAGAATAACTCAGCAGGAAAATTGTCTACGTACTTAAATAAAAGGGAAAAAAATCAACTATAGACGGGAACCATGGTCCTCAAATGGCACTTTTCTTTCCCAGTCTATAGTCTATTAAGTCCCATTAGGTGATACCGATATCATTACTTAATATAATTTATCATAACTTCCAGACTGTGTTGAGTCTGCTTTGGTCTAAACGTTCTCCCCTCCCACCCCCCACCCCCGAAATCCAAGTGTTGAAACCAAACCCCTGAGGGGAGACTATCAGGAGGTGGGGCCTCTGGGGGGGCATGGTTAGGTCTTGAGGGTGGAACTTAATGAATGACTCTCCTTTAATGCGTTTCCTGAATTCTCCTACCCAGTGTGGAGAAGTAGCAGTCTGCAGCCTGGGAAGAGAGCTATCCCCAGAATCCGACCGTGCCGGCCCCCCCAGTCTCCTTTCCCTCCTTTACCCTTTTGTTACAGCACTTCTGACGGAGGCCTAAGCCCTACCTTCTCACCCTCATTAAGATGCTGCTGTTCTCTCTGGGAGATGACGGCAGGGGCTATTGGGGATTCAGGCGGTGGTGCCTGAGGATCATCGTGTCCCTAGGCAGCCCCTAGATATAAAAGTTAAAGCATTTTTCCAAATTGTCAGGTTCTGTTTTCTCTTGGGACAGTATGGTATTTGCACAGTCTTTCTAGGACAAAAACTGATAAAATAGAAACATGGGACATTTGTTAAATATGATTGTTCTGTTGCGGACATGTTGTCTGATGTGCCCCCATGGAATGTAGGTCTTTGTTCTTTGTGTCTGGAGGGATTTGCTGCCTGGGCATGAGCTGGCTTTGTTGGCAGTGACCACTAGGTGAGTGTGTGGTCAGCAGAGCGAGCCCATCCATTGAGCTGGGATTCTGCAGGGGTGCAGGTGCCTGGCCGGGTGAGCCTGACGCCAAGGGTAGCCACAGTGACTGGTGCATTGAACCTATGTCCCAGAAAGCATTCTGCCCTGCCTTTTCTTCCACACTTCTCACCATATATTCAGTAAACCCATCTTGGGGATCATTTTCATTTCACCTTCTAACTTTGTGACTGAGTTGGGTTTATTTAATACATTTATAGGACACACAATTCCCCACGGACCTTCAAGTATTCAGAAAAGGAATTTCCCTTTGAGTTTGTAGAATCATAGTTTTTTCCTTCAAGGGAACGGTACCCATCTCCACTCTGCCAACAACTTTGAAAGACTCACCCTCTGATTTTAACACTCTGTTTCTGTATAATTTGCTGTCTCTCTGAATCCATTGAGTACTTGGCTTCATGATTTTCTTGCTCCCTGCTCTGAAACATGCTGTTTTTCATTTTACCGTTCTGTAGACATTCCACTCGCTGCTTTGGCTTCCTTTCTAAAAATACCTTGTTACCACCTTCCCTCAACCATCCTATCCTGAGCTAAGACCCTAAAATCTGTTATGACGAGTGACGATGCTGTCTCAGAGATGTCTCTGACCTTCCAGCTTACTGCTAAGGCCACCTGCACTCCATCCGGACTCCCTCCTACTCTGGCGTCTCCTGTCCAGGGAACCCACCATCAATCACTAGCCTCCTATCTTCATTTCTGGCCTGATGTAGTGTAGTTTCTAGAGTCCCTTGTTCTAATGATGCTCTCACATTCTCTCCACTTCTCCCTTTTTCTTGCTCCGTGATAGTTACTGGGCAGTGTCCCACCTACTCCGCGTCTGTGACTGGGCAGCTCATTGTGGCTGAAGATAAGAGCTGCTTGTCCTGACTGGTCTCACTTTAATTAATGACCATTGACCTCCAACTCTGGTGATCCATTTCCCTTTTATTTGATTTTTCAAATTACCCTTGTCTATAGTTTCACCGAAAACAGAAGTAGAACTTTAACTTCAGTCCTCTGTGGGCAGACTAATTTAACAGACCAATTTAACCAGGGGCCAATTTAACAGTATTTTTTATCAAAAAATTATAAAGATTCTACAAATAATTTACAGGCAATAAGAGTTCATAGAACTTCATTGCTATGGCCTGTACTTTCAACTTCCATTATTGATTATTTCAACAGAGCTTCAAAATGAAAACAAATAGACATTAATTAAAAATGACTGAATGATTTAAAAATATATGACTTGCCGCTCCAACTATCTAAAATTAACATCTAGGCTATTACACTGGGGGAGCAATTATGAATGTTTGTGTGCAAAGTAGCACATAGAGAAGCACGGATTTATTTTTAAATCAACTTAATTGTTAGCCATAAAACAAAGTGAGGGGAGAAGACATTTATCTTTCCACACACAGAACACTATGCCATTTCTTGATGGAGCAGACAGTTTTGGTGTCTTCTCAAAGAGACACCACCCATTCCCGTAAACCGCTCTCACTGCCACACGAAAAGAAGGAAACTGATCACAGGTTCCAGGGGAAAGCATCTTCAGATCGGCCTGGGCCAACTGTGTCCCTGGGTATGGATGGAAAGGGAGGCACTGAAGTTATTCAGGGGAAGCATCAGAAAGCAGACACGACGGAAAGTACTAGAACTGTTTCCAGACCTGCCATTGTCTTCAGATCTTGGGTTTCTTCCTCTGTGTTTCACGGGACATTACTGTGCAAAACCAGGCAACACAGAAACCAATAATTTGGTTTGTCCTATGAACTGAAAGTCCTCAAAGAATTTTATGAAAGAACTTTAGATCTGATGTATTTTTTATATATCTATATATAACATAGAAAGTGAAAACAAACTCGGAACCAAAGAAATAACCAAACACAGATGAGGGAAAATTACAAGGTCAAAAAAAGAAGAGCGAGGGCAATGATAAGAATCATAAGAGAGGATATAAAACTTAACCATGAATAATCAAATCCATTCAATTTAGTAATAGGAGTAATACTTTTGCTAATATTTATTCAGTAATACTTTTGCTAATACGGTAGTCACGTCTAATGCCCAGCACTCTCCTGGGACTTTATACAGATTAATGGATTGAATCCTGACTGTGGCCCCAGAGAGTTGCATTTACTGTTCCTGTTACTGATTATTTTTTTTTTTGTATTTTAAACTTACATTGTGTCCATTTCCTTTTTTCTTTTCTTTTCTCTTTCTTTTCTCTTTCTTTTCCTCTTTCTTTTCTCTTTCTTTTTTAAGTAGGGGCTTGAACTCAGGGCCCTGAGATCAAGACCTGAGCTGAGATCAAAGCTGACACTTAACCAAATGAGCCACCCAGCTGCCCCTATTTTCTGCTTTTACAAACACTTTCCAGTATAGCTGATGTTATGTAATGATGTTACATTAGTTTTAATGTACAAAGAAGTGATACAATTTCTCTACCCACTAGGCTGTGCTCCCTAAAACAAGGTAACACTCCTATTGGAGAGGGCACGGTATGTTCATGATTGATCATGGAAAGTAGAACATACATTCTGGAAAACCTTTCAGTGACGGACATTGAGAAACTTGAGGATAACTGGCCCACTACTTTTCAGTTAAGTCAGCTCTCCTAAGGGAAGCAAGATTTTATACAATCAAGTTTCTGTAATTTGAAAATGTTTGAATTAATAAAGCATACCAGCAAGTCAGAATATTATGCAAGCTTGAGAAAACTGTGGGGCTTTGGAACAGTAGAAATTTGTGAAAATGTATACAGGAGAATAACCCAAAACATTACAACTTTGAAAAGAAAAAGGATACACATCACACGTATTTAACGATTCCTGTTGAGTAAACGGGAATGTGAATAATCACAAAGACAGGGAAGGAATATAGCATTTTTTCCTATAGATAGTGAAAGATGGTGAATTTTGCACTCTTTTCATAATTGCCAAAATTTCTACAATTCAACGTCTGGTGTGGTGGAGCTTCACTGAGAACTGAACCCAGGTTTAAAAGCATCCATTAATAATGATACATGCGGGGCGCCTGGGTGGCTCAGTGGGTTAAGCTGCTGCCTTCGGCTCAGGTCATGATCCCAGGTCCTGGGTTCGAGCCCCACATCGGGCTTTCTGCTCAGCAGGAAGCCTGCTTCCTCCTCTCTCTCTCTGCCTGCCTCTCTGCCTACTTGTGATTTCTCTCTGTCAAATAAATAAATAAAATCTTTAAAAAAAAAATAATGATACATGCGAGGTATTCCTTTCTCTAACACCCTTCTGTGGATCTCTTCCACGGTAACTGGCTTTTGATACCCTCCATCTATTTCACTAGATACCTCCACTCATCTTCTCTAATTCCCGTCCTTGTGATTAGAGCGTTTAAGACACCCCTAGCTTCCTGTGATAACTTGGGCTTAGTGTTAGCGAGACCGCTTCAGGGAACCGTGCTTCTCCTTGAACCCTTCGTATTCCTGGAGGGAGCTGGCTTTCCTTAGCCTTTTGCCCTACTTGCTGCTCAGGGTAAGAGGTATGCAGCTTGTGGCTGTATCGTCTCTAGATCTTTTTTTTTTTTTTTTTAAAGATTTTATTTATTTATTTGACAGAGAGAAAATCACAAGTAGGCAGAGAGGCAGGCAGAGAGAGAGGAGGAAGCAGACTCCCTGCTGAGCAGAAAGCCCGATGCGGGACTTGAACCCAGGACCTGGGATCATGACCTGAGCCGAAGGCAGCGGCTTAACCCACTGAGCTACCCAGGCGCCCCTCTAGATCTTTCTTTTATACTTGAACTGTCACTCTGTGATTCCCCATCACACTCCAGTGAGCTGATAACTGGAGTTTTGGGTAAATCTCGTCCCAGTGAGAAATGTCCTTGACCCCCATTCATTGCTGTCCATTTGTTTGTCTTTGCAAGCCTCCCCGCTCCAAGGGCTCCCTTCCCAGCCTTTTGAATGCTGGCTCCTAACGAGCCCCCTTTCCAGGCTTCCTCTCACCTTCTTGGTTTCTTTTGGGCTTCTGCAGCCCTGCTCGGCCCCTCAGCTACCCCGTGCCATGCCATTTGTCTGTTCACACCTTACCTGTGAAGTTTTCATGTCATAGGCAGTGTTTATGTGCTTTGGGTATGAAGTTGAAGGCTATTTCTTGTTACCAAAAAACTCTGATTTGAACAGAGATAGGTCCATGAGCAAATAATTTTGAAGCAGTATATTAATAATGGTCAAATGAAAGACCTTGATAAAATGCTGTCTCTTAAGTCTCTTTTCGACCTTTCCAATTGGCTGACTGTGTGTGGGTGTTGTGGGTGCTGTGGGTGGTGGGGGGAAGGCTCCTTCAATGGCAGAACCCAGTAGCAGTCACCATGCCATCTTGCGCTGTGTGCAAAGTTCCCTCAGCCTGGGGCTGAGATGTGTTTGCTGCTTGGAACAGGGCATCTGCTGGGGTAATGGCTGTGTCAGGCATGCATCATGATGCCTGATCAACTCCAGCAAGAATGGATCATCCTCCAGTTGGAGGGGAGAGGGCGGAGGTCAGCTAACACATCCAGGTGTGTTGGAGGAAGCCCACAGGTGGGTTTACAGAGAGCCCCGCCGTGACTCCTTTCCTCTGGCTTTATGAACTCCTCATAAGCTGTAGTGCCTTACTGACTCCTTTAGCCTTTTTTTTTTTTTTTTAAGAAGCTGATTTGCATTCCTTTGGAGGGGGAAAAAAAATCATCCAAGTCAAATAAATTCTCCCAAAGGCACTTTTCAGAGCAAGTCCATTAGGTGTCCTTGGCCTAAGGGTGAATGAAAATCATTATGACCCTTCCGAGATTCACTTTCCCAACTAAATAACTATGGTTCTTACCACTACATCAGGAAGCTGTGAAATCTCAAAAGGTCCCAGATTGTTTCCTTCAGATCAATGAACTCAGTAGATGGTATATGTGTGCACAGGGACGCGTCCTAAGCCCAACTCACTCTCTGAGAGCGTGGTTTGGCCTTCTCTTCATAGGATATCACTCAGGTACGGAACAATGTCTGCTCTCCTTCCCATGAACTGTTTGGTGCTTGGTGTATTCCCACTCCTTTGGAGAAAGGTTGGAAAGTACATCACTACCCAGAGCTGTGGCTCTTAGTGTTAACTTAGTGTCCAGCTTGCACACAGTTGGTTCTCCAAAATTAGTTCTTAAATAAGAAACTTAAATACCGAACTCTGTGACCATGTTAGGCGAGCAGATACACCAATGAAGATAGCTAAAAATGTGCATGAAGGTTGTAAGAGCATGGGACAGTACGGTATTCTCCAAGTGTGGTCCCCAACTGGCAGCGTCAGAATTACCTGGAAACTTAGAAATGCTCATTCCAGTTCCCTCTCGATCCAAGGAACCAGCAGCGCTAGCTGGTGAGGCCCAGCAAACTGTGATGTGTGTGCAAATTTAAGGCCCATTAATTGAGTGATGAGACTCTCTTGTTTCTAAAAAAGGATTACAAAGTTACCTATTCATTCACTTTTCTGAGCGTTTGGAGAATGTGTGATTGACAAAATTGTATTGGAAATAAAAAACAACTCTGGTCCCCAAATCCTATATCCATAACATAATTTTTCTAATGTTTGAAGGATCCTTTCATATTTAAAAACCATTCACAATCAGTTTTTTTAAAATTTTTTTTAAAGATTTTATTTATTTATTTGAGAGAGAGAGATCACAAGTAGGCAGAGAGGCAGGCAGTGAGAGGGAGAAGCAGGCTCCCCGCTGAGCAGAGAGCCTGATGCGGGGCTCGATCCCAGGACCCTGAGATCATGACCTGAGCTGAAGGCAGAGGCTTAACCCCCTGAGCCACCCAGGCACCCCTCACAATCAGTCTTAAAAGTCACATTGGGTCCGTTGGGAAATTTCCATATGGACTGGTTTCTGGTAATAGGAAATTATTGTTAATCTTTTTTTTTTTTAAGATTTTATTTATTAGAGGGAGAGCACAGAGGGAGAGGGAAAAAGACTCCCCGCTGAGCAGAGAGGCCAATGTGGGACCTGATTCCAGGACCCTGATATCAATGACCTGAGCCAAAGGCAGACACTTAAACAACTGAGCCACCCAGGCAGCTGAAATTGTTGGGAATCTTATTCGTGAAGAGGGATTGTCAATGCAGGGGTGTACTGAACCTATAGGACAGGATTATCATTATAAATAAATGCAAGTGAGATAAAGTGGAAAATCTGAACTTCACATACACATGTTTTTAATGGCTTTAGTTAAGACAGGACATGGACCAATGAAAAAATGACTATTGTGTACAAATCAAAGTGACTTTTTTTTTTAAAGATTCTAGAGGAAAGGTAAAGAATGTCAAAATTTACAAAGTGTATAAGCTAACGTATTGCCAGTTCTCTTGATGTAAGTACACTTTTAATGGCAACATTCACAAAGGTCTGTGTGTTCTATGTTATTCTGAAGCTCCCGTCAGAATCCGTGCCCAAGCCACCTTTCATCTCCATGACGACAGTGAAAGATACTGTTTGCGCTCCCCGGTTTGGCACATGGAGAAAAGGGAGATGAAAAGAACTTAAGTAACTTTTTCAAAGTCTTTTTAACTAATAACAGTGCAGTTAGGACTCGTGATAAATTCTGAAGTCAAATTAGGATTTTGTAGGAAACCCACTCTTTCCATACAAGCATGCATCTGAAGGAAAGGGCTTATAAATCCCTGCGGTTAGAGTCTGAATGCAGCCTGTGTCAAGAGCCGTTTTAGACAAACAAAAGCATGCTTACACATGAAGCTTGCTGGATTGGGGCTGGGAATAGAGGTAGAGATGGGGAGAAAGATGCAGAATAAAGCCCTTAAGAAGATGAAGTCTGGGAGATCCCTAGAGAGCAGGTAGATGTCAATAACCTAGAATCTGGGGGAAAGAATTAGCAGCAAAATGCTGTAATTTTTCCCAAGGAATACTAGAAAAAGTATCCTTAGAAAAACAGTTACTAAGAAGGAAATAGAAACTCCTCACCAAGGTCTCAAAGACCCTACACTGTCTGATCCCTTCCTCACCTTCTTGACTCCTTTCCCAACCTCTCTTCCTCTGTCTGTTAGCCCTAGTTCCTTCCCTGAGGCTGACCATGCATGATCCTGCCCCAGGTCTTTTGCACTTACTCTTTCAACTTCTTCCCTAATGACCTCTGTGTTGATTTTTATCCTTAACTAGAACATTTTTTATGTTACATATAATACTGTTGTTTTTTTTAAGATTTTATTTACTTGACAGAGATCACAAGTAGGCAGAGAGAAAAGGAAGCAGGCTCCCTGCTGAGCAGAGAGCCCAATGCGGGACTCGATCCCAGGACCCTGAGATCATTACCTGAGCCGAGGGCAGAGGCTTAACCTGCTGAGCCACCCAGGTGCCCTATTTTTATTTTAATGCTAGATCATTACTTTCTAGAACATAGAAATGTAATATATATTCCTATATTGATCTTTCATAAACTTTGCTAAACTTAAGAGTTTTAAGAGTTTTTTTGAGTGTAGATTTCATAGAGTTCTCTATATAGGCATGTGCATTTGAGATAATATATATTATACTACTTTTGGTGCAGTGTTCTATAAATGTCAGGTCAAGTTGGTTAATAATGATGTTCAACTCTTTAATGTCCTTCTTGATTTTCTGTGTACTTTTTCTATCAATTATTGAGAAAGAAGTGTTTAAATATTTGACTATAATTGTAGGTTTGTCTATTTCCTTTGCAGTTCTATTAGTTTTAACTCCATGTATTTTGAAGCTCTGTTATTAGTTGGATAAAGGTTTAGAATTACATACTCTTGGCGCATTTTTCATTATGACTGCTTTATCATTATGAAATGACCCTCTTCTGTCCCTGGTACATTTTTTTTCTCTAAAATCTACTTTGATACCTTTCCCTTACTTCTAATTATAAAAATGTCTGTGTATTTAATGTGAATTGCTTGTAGGCACCCTTAAAGTTGGGTCTTGCTTTTTTGTCCAATCTGACAGTCTCGGTCTTTAATAGCATGCTTATTAGACTACTTAAAGTTAATGTGGTTATCTTTATGTTTGGGTTTAAATTCACCATCTTGCTCATTGTTTTATATTAGTCTCCTCTGGTATTTGCTTTCTTCCACTTTTTGTAACTTGGATTATGTCTTTATGGGGTGCTGTCTTCATTGTCGTTTTATTAGCTACAATTCTTTTATTAGAGGTTACTTAGAGTAAATAATGTAAATCTTTAAGTTACTTCAACCTACCCAATTGATAGACTTTTTTTTGCATATAATAAAGGCCTATTTTAGCCCTCCCATATCAGAGATAAAGCTGAAAGAGCAGTGAGGTGACATGTGTATGGTGAGAAAACTTGGTTGGGGCTGACCTCGGAATTCTCGTCCACTGACCCCAGACTTTGTGCTTTTCCTATAATATAAGACTTGGATGAGTGTCCTAAGGTACCTTCTTTGGAGAATACCAAATCACATTTGGAAGCATCAATGGGTAAAAAGTGGGGATTACTTTTTTTGATGAGGAAAATAAAGTTTTTTAACATCCCACAGAAGAGCTCTAAAATTTCCTTGCAGACCACTTGGGTCAGCATCACACATGAGCATCAGGTAAACCATTGGAGATAAATCTGTGCGCCAGCTTTCCAGTCGAGACCCTGGAGCGGAATTTGGATCCCTTTGGCTTTTCACATTAGTCACTCTGGGAGAGCAATTCACATCCCATAAATCACATCCAGACTGGGATTTGTAGGGTTTTCTGGAGTTGTATTTACTCATCTTATTCTGTGTGACAGAATTAATACCAGAGACTATCAGGATGGTATGACCTTTGTCCAAGTCTGGTTATGTAAAATTGAATGTGAGACCCATGTTTTCTTCTGGCACTTAAAAGGATGGTACAAGTAACCTGTTAATACACTCCATTTGGGCAGATCAGATTTCATGTTCCCCATATCATCAGAGAAAAAGAAGAAAATTTTTAAAAGATTTATTTACTTGAGAAAGAAAGAGCGTGGGGTGGGGGGAGGGGTGGCGGGAGAGAGAAGGAGAGTCCCAAGCCGACTCCTCGATAAACAGAGCCCGACGACATGGGTCTGATCTCATGACCCTGAGATCACAACCTGGACTCAAACCAAGAGTCGCTAGTTTAACTGAGTGAGCCATGGAGGTGCCCCAAGAGAAAATACTCTATTAATGATATAAATCAATGTGTCAGTGTTACTTTTTAATATGAGTAAGCTATAAATAGGAACCAGTATTTATTAAAATTCAAAATAAATTTTTGAATTTCCACAGTTCTCTTAGATACATGTTCCTGACTATAATTGCATTTGTGTCCAACTTTACTCCGGGTATTACATATTTATACAAGATTAAAATGAAATGCCCTTTTGGATATTAAACACCATCCTTTTTTTTTTCTTCTTCTTCTTCTTTTTTCTTTTTTTCTTTTGTCCTTCTTATTCATGAGCTCTAAATAGCAGTTACTTAAATCTCTGAGCCTGTGAGACAGATCATAAATTGTAATTCGTTGTTGTAACTACTGCGGTTTCAGCTGTACTCTGGCTGAAGAAAATAAGAAGTAGAATTCTTAAGCTAAAACAGTTTGTCAGACCAGACATTTACGTATGTATATATGTACGTATGTAATTTTCCAGAACAATGCCTGAATGCCCAAATTTCCTTTCCTGTACTTAAAAGAACGTTTTGGGAGACCTGGGTGGCCTAGACCCTTGAGTGCCTGACTCTCGATCTCTGTTCGGGTCTTGATCTCAAAGTCATGAGTTTGAGCCCCACCTTGGGCTCCACATTAGGCATGGAGCCTACTGAATGAATGAACAAACGAATGAATATTTCATTGAAATAGACTGAAAATGTAATTTTTTAACTACAGCTCTATAACCAGAAGAATTTTCAGACTTTGTTGCAAAGTCATGTGACAATATCTAAGCAGCTTCCCTTGGAAGTATACATTGTATTGGGGGAAAGCAAAAGTGACCGTGGTTTAGTGGTTCCCACACTGCATGGTAACGGCTGAGTGTGTACAGGGGCGAAAGGCCATCACAAACAGGCCACGGAAGACAAGGGTAAGGAAGGAGATGGGAAGGCAAAAGGACGAGAGGACAGAAAAACAAGACCATTTAACCAGGTCCAATCACTCTTACTGTATAGCTCTGCAACTTGGTGTGTGGTTGTTTTTACACCCTTTTCCATATGGTTTAATAAAAATTAGAACATCTCCATTTTCTGCAGTGCCGTTGGGATAAACGGTTAGCTGGCAGTTTCACACTCTGATTTCATTAAAAGAGATGCATTCTTAGCGCTCTTTGCATTTCAGTTTCCGGAAATGGCTTTATTTCAGACGGTGGCTCTCTTCTATCCTAGACTTGATGATGGTACATGATTGCCCTGCGTGTCCACCCAAGGTGAATGTGATGTGTCCCATCCTGGGGATGGATGGCTGTGGCTTCGTTTCCTAAAATGGGCTTCAGATTGGCAGATCATTTGGGTGAATGATAACACAAAAACTCCATAAAACTGAATTAAAATGTTTGTTCAGGAAAAGCTAGAATGCAGAGTGAAATTTTATAAAGGATTAGTAGCAGAAGATGATGTTTGATTGATGTTAATTCATTTATTCAAGACTATTTCTGAATGCCCTTCATGTTCTAGGCACCACCTTATGCTTGGTTATAAGTGGACAAATTAAAAACAAATCAAAACCACTGCCCCAGGAACTCAAAATTTACTCTGGGAGGGAGTCAATAACCAAGTGAACAAGTAAAAATTAAAATTTTGTATTATAATACAGTGATATTTGAGTGCTGTGATAGAGAATAATTTAGTTGGACTTCTGTTCAAAAAGAATAGTTAAGGAAAATCCCTCAAGGAATTCCTATTTAAACCAGGACTCAGTGATGACCAGTCTTCCATGTGAAAAATGAGCAGTATCTTTCTAGGGAAAGGAAGTCACGTGAGAACGCTGGCAATGGTCAGAGTTTCACAAACTCGAGAAATGGAAAGGGAGCCAGGGTGCTGAGTTGGAGGCAGAACTGAAGTCAGAGAAGTTGTAGTTGAGCTTATTTAGGGCTTTGTAAATCCCAGTAAGGTGTTTGAAACAGATGCTCCAAATGGGTCAGTCTGTAATGCCTTTCCTTCTTTAGTAATTGGTATTACTTCTGTTATTTAGTATAATTTACTGAATAAAATACTACTATTATTCTATATGCATTAATGGATACCTACTTTAATGATGAGCACAAACCATCCCAGACCATCCAGTGGAAAAGAACCAACATAGTGGCAGGACTGACGTGCTGAAGGGAATGACAGTGATTTTGAAATGACACAGATTAAATAGTGGAAGCAGATTTGGATCTCATCTTTAACGTGATTCTGTTGAGTTTCAATGGATTGGAAAATAAATCCTGGATCCATTGATGTGTTAGCATGTGATATGACCCGATAAGCTTCTATGAGAAGAAGGTATGTCAAGCAGGATTTGGGAATCAGCGATGTCGTGCAGATGGATGGTTTTCCAGTCTGGATCTCTGTTCTTCCAAAGAAGATGGAAATGAGGAGAAACTTAAAATCTTGTGAAATGCATAACCCGTGTATGTGTCAATGTCCCCAGTGTATAGAACATTTGCTTCACTAGAGAGTTCGGGGGAAAGGCATGCAGGCAGTATGGTCAATGTTATGGATGAAACGGTCCTCGAAAGTATATTTCTATAATTACGTGTTTGTCTTACCTTCAGCCTCAGAATGTATTTTTCCCTTGTCCTTTATGTCTTCCTGTCCCCTAGTCCCTTGCCTGTGTTGAGTCCTCCTGACAAGGTGCTATGTGGTATACCCCCCGTCAGTCTTCTCTGTAATGGCTGGAAAACCCGCCATGTTGGACATACAGGAAAGAAGACCCTGTCCCTCCTCGTGAAATACTGAAACTACATGAGTGGGAAGAAATGCTTCAATGGGTAATTACAGTGCAGGGAAAATTATAGCTTGTGCAAGAGACGTTTAAAACCTCTGAGGGTGGGATTCAGAAGAGAGAGTACGTTGGGTTGGGAGGGGAGGTTGAACACATTTATGGAGGCAGCAGAATTTGAACTGATACTCGAAGAGTGGGCATCCCTTTGCAGGCTGGGAAGGAGGTCCAGGTGCGGACTGTGGTGAGCAGGGGAGAGGCATGCGTGCTCTGACCTTGGGGAGAATGGAATGATGGCTGCGAACAGATTGTTTTGACACAAGCTGGTATTACCCAGCTCATATGTGCCCTCGGTTCATCCTCTTGGCATCATAGGACTACTGGTTATCATCAGAAATGAAGCCCACCTACTAAGATAATGATTTTGTTCTGATAGGGCTCATTTGCATCTTACTGGGGGAGCCAGGTTCCCAGTGACACACTCTTGAGCAGTTCACTCCCACCTTGCACCAAGGTTGGTGTCTGGGACAATCCACTATAGACGAGAGGGTGGTGTGTCCCTTCTGAGATGAAGTTACGCTCCGTGGTTGTGCCTTTGCTATCTCTCAGAATGCTGACTCAAGGAAAAGTCAGCCACCATGTCACAATAGCTCGAGGGAGGATGGACCCAGTGAGGAACTGAGGCCTCCAGCCAAGTCCCATGAGTGGTCTTAGCAGGAGATGCTAAAAGCCCAGGGCAGCCTTCAGATGACCAAAGTCCTAGCTGCCATTTTGATGCCAACCCCATGGGACACCCTGAGTCAGAACGCCCCAGCGATGCTGCTCCCGGATTCCTAAGCTTCAAAAACTGCTGGTCTGTGTTTTCTGTTTTCAGCCAGTGAGTTTTGAGGTTATTCTGGTAAGCATCAATAAATAACTAATGCAATTTCCAATACCTAGAATAAGGTCCAATAGATAGGAATGATTCTCAGTAAAGGTTTAAAATACTCAAATGAACTAATGTTCATGTATAACTTTTTATACTAGGGACTATTTAAAAAAAATTGTTAATCTAAATGTATTAGCTTCTATATAGAAATCAAATTATGCTTGAAGAATTTTAAAAAGTATTATTTACAGTCACTGGAGGAAGTATTCACTTGTTTACTCCCCAGGTTAGTCCCTGACATTCAAATGTCGCTGTTGGCTTCAGGTTAAGATTGAATTTTCAGCAGCTGGCTCTATCCCATATCAAAAGCTATGATTCTATTTTTGGTTATCACAAAAGATTTTTATTTGACTCTCCACAAGCAAATCAGAAAAATATCGTCCATGGAAGTATTAATTCTTAAATGCAAAATTCCATGACAGAAATGTAAACATAACCTATAGGCTCAATTTTTTCTTATAAAGTCTCTTCATATTTCATTAAATTTAAAAGTTCCTTGCTATGAGGGTATCTGATTCAAGAACTTAAAAAACTTTTGTAAGGATCACAGTGAAAATGGGGATACCAGGTGTTATTCTATCTAAGTTTTCCTCAGTCCTTTAATTTTTTAAAAGAAATTACTTTCATAGAGAATGTTCCAAGACAAAATCGAGGGGAAGGTATAGAGATTTCCCATGGACTCCCTACCCCACACAGGCATGGTTTCCCCCATTGTGGACATCCCCCTAGAATGGTACATGTGTTGTAACTGATGAACCCATACGGACACGTCATAATTACTTGAAGGAGGAAGATGACATTAGTGTTCACTCCTGGTGTTGGCCATTGTGTGGATTTGGATAGAGGTAGAATGACCTATGTCCCTCATCATGATAACATCCGGAGTATTTTCACTGAAAATCCCCTGGACTCCGCATACTCAGTCCACCCCGACCTGACCCCCTGGCAACGACGGCTCCTTTTTTTTGTCTCCATAGTTTTGCCTTTTCCAGAATGTCTTATGGTTGGAGTCCTAGTGTAGCTTTTCAAATGGGCTCCTTTCACTTAGAAATACACATTTAAGATTCCTCTGTCTCTTCATGGCTTGATGGCTCCCGTCCTTTTAGCGCTGAGTAATATACCACGCACCGCACGGACCACACCTGCTGAAGGACGTCCTGGTTACTTACAAGATTGGGCAGTTCTGGATCAAGCTGCTCTCGCATCCGTGGGCAGGTTTTCGTGTGGACACACGTTTGCAACCCCTTTGGGGAAAATTCCAAGGAGGGTGATCACTGGATCGGATTGTAAGAGGAGGTTTAGTTTCATAAGCCTCTGCCAGACTGTCTTCCCAAGTGGCTGCCCCGTTGTCCCCACCCCCCCATGGCCCCGCCCCCACAAGGGCTGACCCCCGTGTTGCCCCACACCCTCACCAGCATTTGCTGTTGTCAGCGTCGGGCTTGTGGCCACTGCAACAGGTGTGGAGTTGTATCTCATTGTTTCAATTTGCATTTCCCTGATACCATGCGATAGGGAGCATTTTTTCCAAGTGTTATTTCCATCTGCGGATCTTCTTTGGTGAGGGGTCTGTTAGGGTCTTAGGCTCAGTGTTTCATCACGATGAGGTTGGAGAGTTCTTTGGATGTTTTGGCAACAGCTCTTCATCCGAGGTGTCTCTGGTTAGTATTTCTTCTAGGCTGTGGCTGGTCGTCTCCTTCTCTGGACATCCTCTGACCCAGAGCAGAAGTTTTTAGTTTTAACGACATTGAGCTTCTCCGTCCTTTCTTTAAGGCTTAAATTTTAGATACAGAGATACTGGCTGGGAATGTGTTTTTATAGGTTCTCCACCTCACTTACCCACCCAAAGTGAGCCCCGGTGGGCCCCAGTCCCCGATGTCCATGCCTTTGTGCGGTGCCCTCCCCTCGAGTGTTGGCAGGACCCGTGCTGTGCTTCGGACCCGTAGCTGCGGGGGACCCAGAGAATGTCCTTGCTGTGGTGACATGAGCTTGTGGAAGACTCGGGCAGAGCAGCCTGGAGCCAGAACCTCCCCTCCTGACACTGAGGAAGGAGGTGGCCATGGGTGAGGACGTGCCGGAGGCTTCTGGGCCCTGTGGGCCGCCCCTACACCCTGAAACAGCCCCCCTCCCGCAGCCCTCGGGGGCCGGGCTCTCAGGCAGCTGCGGGTGTCGCGTCCTGACCACAGCCCGAATGCTCCTGGAGCGGGTTCTTCCCAGGGTGGCCTCCAGGCGAGCGTGCCGGCCCTCAGACGCCGGTTCGCAGCTCTGTGAGGCCCTGAGCAGGGGACCCGCTCCGCCGGGGCTGGGCTCCGACCCATGCAACCCGCGAGAAAGGAAATCTGTGCTGTTGCAAGCGGCTCGGTTTATGCTGATTCGATACAGCTGGAGAGAACGCAGATGCTTCGCGATGTAAGCTTGTTGCTCAGAGCCTGGGCGGCTCTGTCCGTCTGCCTCCGGCGCAGGTCGTGATCCCAGGGTCCCGGGATCTAGTCCCGAGTCGGGTTCCTGGCTAAGCACGGAGCCCCCCTCCCTCTGCCCGCTGCACCCCTCTCATGCTCGCTCATGCTCGCTCTCTTTGTCTGACAAGTAAATAAAATCGTAAGTTTGTTACGCATGTTCCTAATCTTATTGAACCCATCGGCGTCTTAGAAAATAACAAAGATAGACATTAACTATTTCAAAATAAATTACTTAAACAATTACAGCAGCAAGTCCAAGCAGATCTTTTTCTTTTTCAGAGCACGTCCTCCCGCCTTGGATGTTTTTAGTAACACTCTGTGGGGAAGGGGTTGATGGATTTTTTTTTTTCCTTCCCTGACACTAAAGGGCAATCTCTTCTGTAACCTCGGCACCTGGTCGATTGTTTATGTAGGAAACGGGAAGGCAGGACCATTTGCTGCTGGTCACTCATGCATTTTATTGCCAACTGATGTGATCAGTGTGTGGCGCTGAGTCACCCCCGCGGTGGGTAGGTGGGATCCGTTCCAACTGGCAGAGCCCCCGGCTTCCCTGCAGCAGGAAGGACCCAGTGTGATGCCTAGATCAGTTTTCTTCCTCCCGCAGCTCCAGTCTCCACGGCGGGCTGCGTGCAGGATGCTGCGCTGAACTCCATCAATTCAGTGTGATTCCCAGTTTTGAGAACCCTCCCTTCTTTTTCAGTCCCCTCCGTGTCCTGCATGGACTTGCCATGTCATTTGTGAACAAGAAACACTCCAGATGCTAGAACCCACATACTCTGCTTTTGTGAAATGTCCAGCAAAAACTTACTTGAATGGAAAGACTTCTCATGTGGAAGAGGTTTCTCTAGTGATATTTTCCATGCTTTCCTCATACTCTCCTGTCTCTATTTCCCTGCCCCATGACTCAGCAGTGTCCTTTGGGCCGTAATAGGTCTCCTTTTGTGTTCCCAGCCCAGGTCCGGCCTGTCCTTCTGCTTCCCACCAGTTAGTCAGTGGCTCTGACAGGTGCTAACTTTGTTCATGCATTGTTTCCATCAGTTGCCCTAATAGCCTTCTATTTTAGATAATACTCTTATCTCCCATCTACACCGGAGGGAACGGAGGCTTAACAGATTAAATGCTTGAAGCACTTGACATTGGAAAGGCAGCTTGGAAAAAAATTTTTTAAATACAAAAGGAGAAAGCAAATGAAAGGTAAATTATTTTTTAAAAAGAAAATATATAGGGAAGAAAAAAAATATGACACAGATTTTTGAGCAGAAAATACTTGTTGAGCCACAGGTTTTGAGGGCTCCGATCTAGGCTCTAACAAGACTGCAGGTATCTTCATCAGGGCCTAATAATGGAGGAATCCCACTGCTTCCCAAATGCTCCATTGTCACCACGGTGCGGCCTGAGAGCCCAGAGTGGTGGGACCTCACAGGAGGGAGCTGCCATTTTACCCCGAGCTGGGCACCATGCACAGCTTTGTAGATCGGAACAGTGATCGTGCTCCCTATTTTGAATAAGCAGAGGGTGGGAAACAATTCCTTTAAATCAGGAAAACTATGGGACCAGTAGTGGGAAAGTGCAAAATTATAGTTGGGGCGAATTTCAAGATAAATACAGAAAGGAAGTCTGCCCACAGAGGGGAAATCACTGTGTGTTTTCCTACGTGAAGGTCAACAGCCTGACCCTAATCCCCCCCCAAGCCTGACACCCGCCCCATTTCCACACCAGGGGTGCTCATCTGCTTGAGTGGTTGAGATGACAAAAATAGCTGAGCGAAAAACACAGTTCCCAACTGAATTTGATAAATTCTCCAAAGTCGCACTCCTCCTTCTGAGCGCTATGTGTGTGGGACTCGAGGGCGGGATCCATGCAGAGATTATACTTGTATTTACCGGGGTCCCCCAGCCCCCTCAGAACAGACCACTAAATGCAAGATCCTGGTATTTGTGGACTAGTCCTGGGGGTGGGGTGGGGGAGGGGAATTACTCGGAAACGGTGGGATCGGTGGTTGCTTCTTGATGGGAGAAGCGGGTGGGGCGAGTCCATTTGGGACCCAGACCCACAAGGTCTGGGCTGTACGGAGTTTATCTGTGGGTCAGGAATAGCCATTGAACATTTCTTCGAGCAGTGGACTGGTCGTGAGCAGAACCACTCCGAAAATCTGAACGGAGCGGAGATTGAGGTTGGAAGGATGATGTTGGGGTCTCATGGAATGGCTGAGGGGGAGGCGGCAGGCCCGTCACTCAGGCCGTAGGAAGAGGAAGAACGAGAGGCCAGTGTGTCGTCGAAAGCACGAGCGATGCCCGCTCAATTCTTATTCCTTCTTTGAGCAGCTCTGAAGAATGCAAAGCAAGGGAGTCGTTCTGTTCTTTTCATTGTTCTCCAAAAGGAACACCCGGTTACTGTCTTTGGGCGGAAGCCGTGCGGAGGTGCGGTATTCAGGGGTGACGCCGTGGAGGCCGCGTGGCTCTCCCGGCACCTGCTGGGCGCTCCTGTTTGGGCAGCTGCAGTGCGAGGGAGGGGTGCTCGCGCTCCGGTCAGGCTGCCCGGGTTCCAGCCCACGCCTCCCCCCCCACCCCGGGGACCCTCCCTGATCTCCCTGAGTCAAGTGCATGGGTGGTTGGAGGTAGGAGCGTAGCACAGCCACTGTGGGGATTGAGGCCCTGACCCATGCTAAGTGCCCTGCCCTTGACCTGAACACACACGGTTACCAAGGCCTGCACTTGAGCACTCGTGATCGCGGAACTCCCTGTACAAACCAGGGAGCACGTCGCCTCCCTTAACATGGTCTGCCTCTGGGTACTGTCGTCTTAAATATTGGCTCCCCAATTATTTTTACAGTGGGGTCTATTAAGCTTATTTTCTTAAGAACAAAATTGGTATGCATCGTCCATTTTCAGTGAAAAAAAAAAAAACAATAAAAGATCCACATTCTAACTTTCTTTTGAATAAGAGGAAAATTTCCATGCAATGGAACTATAAATTTAAGTGAAAGAACACACTTTGGAATTTACAATAGATAGCAGACTATGTTCTTAGTCTTCCTGAAGGTGTGAAATTGTAGTTAATTGCTTTGTTCTCGATTTTAAAGAGCAAGGAGTTCATAAATAATAAGCTTGAGTGGCAGTTTGCAGCGGCTCTAAAACCTCTCAATGTGTTTTTCATTGCCAAAGACGTAATTCTTCTGAGTGTTGATTATTCCCATGAATTTTAAAATATTTTAAAGTACTCTACAGAGACTAAACAGATGAAAATTATCTCTGAATTCCCTTTGAATAGAGCTGGATATGTCAATGAGAAGCCTACAACCTTTGGTTTCCTGTGACACATGCACCCCTTATCTAGTTATAATATTTCTTAAATATGTAATGTAGGATCCTACAGTGACATGTAAATAATGAATTACTGCTCCTTTTTTTTTTTTTTTTTGAATTACTGCTTCTTAACTACATAGTAGAATTTTCAAAAATTTTGGGTTACCCATTCTGTATGTGTGTATATATATGCATGTATGTGTGTGTGTGTGTGTGTGTGTGTGTGTGTATGGAATTAATTTTCTTCCTATCTCTCAGCTTGCCCAATGAAAACATCAATCATTAAGAGACTGTATTGTCTATTCAATATCTTAAATCCTGCTGGGCTACAAATTTTAACCAGTCAACTGAAAACACTAACATGTGTGTTTATAGTACTCTGCTATCCTTAAAACAAAGAGTCAATAAACATGCTTCCTATTAGGCCCATTCCCCCCCAAACCCAGCACAAACAACCTCGTGAACACCACACCCATCTGAGGTAAAAATAACCCTTTGCCGCCCTGCACCACCATAAGATGACTTGGAGATTTCAAGGCACTAAGACTACCTGGCCATGTTGCAGCATCTTTTTTTTTTTTTTAAGCATCATTTTTTCTTAAAGGCCATTTTGTCTCGGAAGAACGTCCATGTTAACGGTGTTAACAGAATCCTCTTTTTGGTGGCTGCGAGGTGAGCAGGAAACAGTGGCAACAAATAAATATATAAGAGAAGTCAGGACATGATAGAGCAGTCCCTGAGTCAGTCCCCTTCCCTGGGAGCTCGGGGTGGGCTGTTGGGGGGTGAGGATTGGTTACAATTACCACAAGTCTCATTTTCTTCCTCTGGGTGCTCCACATCCCGCCATCTCCCATACAAGCATTTGAAAGTCAGACTGGAAGAAACCTGAGATCCATCAGTACGTCGCTAAATTTGTTTCTGACCTTGAATACAGCTTCATCTCCTGTGTTGTCTTTGGGAAATGACACAGGGAAAAGTCTGTTTAGGTGACGTGAAGCATTGCCGTGTCTGTGCCGTGAGAACCAGGACTTTGCTGTGGGAAGTGCCCGCCGGTGTTGAGGTGGTGAACGAGGCACTCGAGTTCCAACTTGTCCGTGAAGAAATGGACCTTCCCAGACTGTAGTGTTCTTATGAGGTTTCCTGGATGAGTGAAATGCTTGAAAAATGGTTTGTGAACAAAAAACTTGATGCAAAGATCCTTTTTCTTAATTTCAGACGCTCTGAGGAGCTCCCTTGTCCATTCACCCCGAGTGGGATCCATTGTCGTTTGAGATGTAAATGTCATGTCGATACCGTGAGGAATGATGAGGCCATTGGTGGGGATGGGGACAACAGCGCTTCCGTCGGAGAGCAGGCGAGTCTGAGAGCACAAGCTCCTCTCCCCGCTCTTGAGGGAGACTCTCTTCAGGAGCCAGACCTAGAAACTGCTGTTTCTCTTCCTCGTGATGCCGCCTGTTGGGTTTAGGCTGAACGACCGCTCAGAGGACCGTGTGGAGTACAGCGAGACTCCAGAGGTGGTTTGCTTCTGTGGTCCCTGATATCTCTGTGACAGCTCTCTGTGCCCGAGTAGCGCCCGCATCGTGGTGGGCGGTCCAGCGTCACTAGCTATTGTGACCGTGTGACAGTTTTTTTTTTTTAAATTTATTTGTTTGACAGAGATTGCAAGTAGGCAGAGAGAGAAGGAAGCAGGCTCCCTGCTGAGCAGAGAGCCCGATGTGGGACTTGATCCCAGGATGCCGGGATCATGACCTGAGCCGAAGGCAGAGGCCTTAACCCACTGAGCCACCCAGGTGCCCCACCGCGTGACAGTTTTGTGGACCAGAACCATGCTGTCACCTTTCTCTTCCTCTGCTGCTATCACGTGACAGTTCTGCCTCCAGCATAAGTCGGCTCTGGGTGCTTCCAGGGTACGGGCGGCTGGACGGGGAGCTGTCCTCTGCTCGATATTTGTCAGAATCTCCGCGAGAACACTTTTCCTGACCCCATTCTCTATTTGTATCGCTCCCATCATCCGAAGCAAAAATACCACGTCCTTAACGGAAGACCATGTCTCTTAAAGCTTAGTAATCTTTCTCAATAGCTAAGTCTGTCCCATTTTCCCAAGTTACAGTGTGTTCATTTCCATGTGTGCATGAGTGTTTAGGATCTCAAAGGAGGGAAGAATTGTGGAATCAACAGGACACCTGTCTGATGTCCCTGAGCCTAGAGAAGCTTTCACCTGCAAGTTCACACCAGTGGGATTGATCCAGCTTCCCCTTCCTCTCCGTGCCCTCCGGACACGGCCTGCGTTTGCAGCAGCATAGGGATGGTAACCGGATTCTTCCAGAGAGCACAGCTGGGACATACTGGGGTCCTCTGTGTCAAGGGACTGACTCCTGCCCGCATTTGACCAGCATGGGGCTGCCCTCTGATCTCTTCTGCTCCAAGTCTGTCAGTCTTCCTATTGCACCACTAAGGACACAGGAAAGTTATAGTCTTTAAAATTAAGTGGAATTTAATACTTGTTTCCTACAGATCTATTTATTTATAAATGTTTTATAAAATCAGAGAAGGAGGAATTCTGTGTTGTTAGTTGGGGTTCTCCTGTGGTGATCTACACTGATTCTCATTCAAAACAGATTCTCTGTCTCTGTATCTCTAGCTTGCAGGAGTTAAAAACACACACGACGCTTGGATCAGATGATTTCTAAGCTGCCTGGACGAGATACTGGCCAGGGGCACACCTCACCCCCAAGCTGCTTCTCCAAACTGCATCCACGGGGGCTGTCGTGGGCTTCCTTTGTCAATTAGGACGATGTTGGCCGTGGGTAGACACTGTCCTCATTGTGATGCCCAATGCTGTGAGGAGGTTATGTTCCCACATCACGACTGTTCAAGGGGGTGGTTGGCTCAAAGCTTGGTTGGCCAGCCTCTCCCTGACCTCTCCAAAGACCTCGATGCTTTCTGTCTTCTGCTTTTCAGCCCCTACTCCCCATCTGTTGCCTGATGGCTGCAGAGATACCAGGCATCAGGTAGCAAAGGTGGTGCTGAGCCCACAGGAAAGAAAGAGCCTCCCCTGAGTCGTTTATAGTGAGGTTTAAATGACTTTGGCTCCACCGTGGCAGCCGCCCTGACCCTGGGGATCCCGAGAGAAAGCGTTTTCTCCTGCGTTGTCTGGGCATCTGCAGTCCCTGCTCGCAGCAGGGCCTTTCCAGCATTCTGCCACAGAGTCCCACTTCTGTGCTTTCTTCTATTCTGCCTTACCAAGATACTGGTATTTTCACAAGTAACTCTTGAAGACCAAAACCTATACCATCTACATGGATATGCTAGGAAATAAGAGGCTTGAGAGATTGTCTACCAAGGGAGGAAACATTGACCATTCCGCTCAGAACCTGTTCCCCTCGTGGCTGCTTCTTGCTAAGGCCACACATGCTTTGCTCCTTTTTTTTCTGAAGTAGAAATTAAGAACCAGAAGTAAATAAATTTTAATAACTTAATACTATCAATGTATTAATTTCTCCAGTTCACTTAATTCCATATTTAGAATCACTTTTGCGTGGGGCACCTGGGTGCCTTCATGTCCTGATCTCGGGGTTCTGGGATCAAGTCCCAGGTTTGGACTCCCTGCTCAGCAGGTCTCCTTCTCACCCTCTCTTGGCCCCACCCCCCACACTTTTGCAGTCTCTCTCTGTCTCTCTCTCTCTGTCTCATATAAATAAAATCCTTTAAAAAAACAGAATCACTTTTGTGTTAAGCTTTATCTATGGAACTTGGAGTATGGTGATGGGGAAAAAAAAAGAAAAAACACGTAACTTCAGATTTGGACCTTGGCCTTTAGAAGTGAAGGAGCTACTGGGATGACAAATACACAAAACAAAATTTCAATACAATCAAATAATCGCTACAGTGGATCACTGCCGAAAGCACAGGGGGAACATATGGTGGGAGCGTCTGTTAGAAGTCCGGGAGGAGGAGAGTATGAGTTCTCTGCATATTAAATTATGAAACCATCAATTGTTTAAACTGGGAAAGTACTTGAGGTCATCTGGTTTCTGCTTCCTGCATCAAATTCACACTTTTTAAATTAATTTTTTCTTAAAGTGTCTAGAGAGAGACTTTTGCTTTCCAAAGATTGCCAAACAGTGTCAGAATCAGAATCCCCGCCAAGGTTACATCCGAAAAATCAAAGTATTGCGGGGGTTGGGAGGAAGCGTTCATGATCTTTAATTTGTCTTGGGAATCATGTCTGCAAACTGTCAAACTTTAAAAAATCTTCTATTTGTATTCATGGGGGAAAAAAAGTCTGGGTGTTTGTGCAGTCAAGGACAATTTACTCTTCCTTTCTCTGAGTCAGTTAATAGACCAGAGAAGAGTGGCCTTAAGCACTGTGCAAAAAGAAAATATTAGGATTTTAGCCCATTGTGTCTGAGAAAGCTAGAAATGTTAGAAAATGGGTTCAGAGACTTTACTTACACTTTTCAGGGCAATTGAGAGCTACATAATTAAGGGGCCAGTTAGAAATACCTTTCTTGATTGCACGCATATGTATTTGTATATATATACACATCTCTAATTACATTTATATATATGGTGGGTTTTTTTTTTCCCAATTAAATGGCAGTTTTAAATCCAAATCCTTTCATGGTTACTGAAAGTATAATGTCTAAAGCAAACCTAAGGTGAATGCACACAAAATTGCTAGCAGTAGAAAAAGTAGGAATTGGATTAGCAGGTGAACAGGCATTGTGGTTTTATCTGGATGGTGAGCGGAGAGCCTAGAAAAGAAACTTTGCCTCCATCTCTTTCTTTGGTTGAGTATGTAGAAGAGCCACAGTCCTTTTGTGTGTAAGTTTCACCGTTTCTGATAAAATGTTTCGGGATAGAAGACTTGTCGCTTGATTGGCTTTGGCACGTCTGAGAGCTCTCTGTGATGCACTCTCTAAGAGGGGCTGTCAGCAGTAGGGGTCCTTCCAACGTGGCTTTTATTGCCTGCTTATTTTCTGCTCCGTTGTTTATTGGCTAAGTGACTGGCTTGAACTAATTCTGGCAAGTCTGTCTCCCTCTGCTCAAGGTTCCTTGTCCCTGCACAAATTGTTTCATTCTCTTGTTATTATCCTAGAGCCTGGGTACTCAGGGTTGTCCTGGGTAGAATAAGCCAATTATTGTCCCATGTCGTGCTTAGGTATTCTTTGTCAGTTAGATTTTTCCCCTTGATCATGGGCTGTGTCTGTGGCTTGGAGAATACCGTCATAGTTCAGGGCTTTACGTTAATGCCTCCTCTTCAGCCTGGGTCTTTGAACTAGGAAGTTCCCTCTAAGATTGGTTTTTGGGGGGTTTTTTGTTTGTTTGTTTTTAGGATTGCTTTGAGAGGACCTAGGTTTGAGCATGTACAGACTCTTCCAGGTATGAGTATGATTAGATTCTGAAACCTGATTCCTGTCCACTTCCCCTGGGTCAGAGTTGCTTATAGTTCAGTCAATATTTGGTCAGAATTTGTGTTTAAGCCTCTTGTCCCAGGAAGGGACCTTACGTTGAATGATTATGCTTCTTCCTCTGCTCTGTCTGCTTTTAGGACAATTTCTAAATAAATAAAATGATTTTTTAAGATTAATTATCATCAGATAAATTTCTGTTTTACTAGGGAGAGAGTTTTTCCAGCTTCTCATGCTACCATTTTATTGGTACGAATTTTTGAGACTGAATAAAGTCAGAAATGGGAAAATCTTAGCAATATTATGCACATAGTGCTCAGAAAAATACTGTTTTCTGTCTACTAGAGAATTGGTTACAGTAGGTTTTTTAGGTATGTTCATTATGTGTACAATGAATGAAATATATTGCAGAATTCATATGTATGTTGAGTATCTGTAAAAATGTGTATTTCACATGGCTACGTATATCCTTTCCTCAGGTGTATAATACATGTATCTGCATTAATAACTGCAGATAAGCACAGCATTAGTTTTTAGTTCTAAAATGCACATTATCACTGCTGGACTTCTCTCATGCCATCCTAAAGAGCCAAATCAGTAAGGCCATAAACATACTTTTAATTCCAGGTACTAGTGTAGAGAAACATTTGGGAAGGGGACAAGGCCTATTTAATTACTACTCTTCTGATTATATTAATGTCTTTGATTAATAATTGGTAAGATGGGATCTGAATTAACTTGGATTTACCCACCATTTTGCAGTCCCTTAGTACAAGAGTTCTGCCCTGATTCTTGATGGAGCTTACAAAACTCAAATTATGAAGATGATTTCTAAGAACGATCCCACTGAGCTTTCTTCCCTTGACTCCTTGTTTTCTACTTCCTGAATGGCTTTATCAGTCTTGAACTCCCAGTGAGACAGCCTTATTGAATGTTGCCTTTGCATTTTCCATGGATAGAGGGAAAGTTACTTTGAATAAACCTACAACAGCAACGATTGCTTAAAGTCTGTCACAAATACATACCGGATGTATCTGTGGGGCCTGTGCATGACTAGTGTATCCCCTAAGTATCAATTTGGCATAGGTCTCTGGTAAAAAGAAGGAAGTCCCTACACAGACCTCCTCCAACAAAGTCTGAGAAAGTGTCATCCAGTAGAAAGTCCGCCTCCTTGAACGCGTCACTCATCACATGATTTCCTATCTCACTGGAGCAGAAAATTCAGCCAAAATAAAGAGGTGACACAGAAGAGTGGGAACATACCCCCTGATGGGGTTTGTATCAAGGAATCAAAATAGCAGTGGACATCCTCACGTGTCCACATCCTTCTGTCAGAAGGCGACTCTCTAAAGAGAATTCTCCGAAGATTCTCCAAAGAGAAATATTGATGAAACAACTGACAACAATGTACAGAATTCTCCAGAATTGATGCCGATCACGTTTAAACGCCAGCGCGTACAAACATCATGTCATTCCCACGACATTGTTTGTGTTGTACTTTTCTATGAGCCTTGTCATGTTCTCAAATAAGGTGGCTTCTTCCAGGAAGATCAAAGATCTCTTGCATAGCAACGAGAGCTAACGTTAACTAAAGTGACATGAGAGAGTTTTGATGTGCAAGGTAAGAACAGATGTGTTTTCTCCTTTACTCCAAAAAAAAAAAAAAAAAAAGAAAGAAAAGACAACGAAATGCCTCCAGCTTGTCAACATTCAAAATTGACTGGAAGACTTGTTATTCTTTTTGACGTGTATCTATAGCCTATAGCTAGCTATGGTTTACATATATGTCACTTATATCCCATATATGATGAGGCAGTTACTTTAACTACTCAGAGAAAGTTATTTTAAGATATTTTTGAAGGATGAAATTTTTACTTCTTCCCAACTATTACACGGAAGAAAATGACAGAAAAAACTGGGAAAGCAGAACTGCGAAACTAAAAACTAATGGAAGATATTAATCAAAAAAGAAAAATAGGGGCTCCTGGTGGTTCAGTGGGTTAAAGCCTCTGCCTTCGGCTAAGGTCATGGTCCCAGGGTCCTGGGATCGAGCCCCACATCAGGCTCTCTGCTCAGCGGGGAGCCTGCTTCCCTCCTCTCTCTCTGCCTGCCTCTCTGCCTACTTGTGAACTCTGTCAAAGAAAGAAAGAAAAGAAAAGAAAAGAAAAGAAAGAAAGAAAAGTAAATACAAATGACCAGCAACAGTTTTTTTTTTAAAACCCTAATGAGAGCCCTTTAAAGTCCTACATATTGAGCAAGTTGTAGTCTTGAATTTATAAATGAGTGACTCAGTAAAACAAACATAGCTTGAGTTCAATAGTTATCTTTGCAAATACTTGTATATGTGTATAGGGTTTATGTGAATGTGTATCTGTGGTGTGTGTTGTGAGACTTTTGAATGGGATGTGTATCTATGTGTGCATTGAACCTTTGGGTGTGTGTGTGTGTGTGTGTGTATAGTAGGTGTAAGTGTTCACCGACCATCCTGTTACAAGTCAAAAGGGCTTCAGTGGGAAGATGGTGCCACAGCTGCAATCCCCCTTACAGTGAAGGGGAAACTGGATTTTCTACTCCCCTAAGATTTTCAAGATAACTACAGGGCTTTGAGTTTGGAACAAAGTGAATAAAGTCGGTTCTTGGAAATGATTGGAGAAACTTATCTCTGCCTCGCTTTTTCCCTGTCTTTCCGCTGCTATAGGGAAGAAGGTATGTCTTAGGAAGAAGAAGATGGCTCTTTATTACAAAACAGCAGGACCAGACTGCTCTGGGCACCTAGGAAAATACTCTGAATTCCGTAGTTTGGGTGATTTTTTTTTTTCCCTCCCACTGGTGGTTAAAATCACAGAAAGAGCAAATGAAGAGAACATTTGCTCTGGTTTAAAATTAAGTACAGACCATTGGAGTTTGTTTGTTTCTTTCTTATCAATGGTAGGATTAACTGTCTAATCAGGAAGTACTGAACTCAGTACCACATAATCCAGTCATGTCAGTTTTCCTGCCTGTTCTGGTCCCCATTGCATCCATGTTAAATTTTTTATTTCGGGGGCGCCTGGGTGGCTCAGTGGGTTAAGCCGCTGCCTTCGGCTCGGGTCATGATTTCAGAGTCCTGGGATCGAGTCCCGCGGCGGGCTCTCTGCTCGGCGGGGAGCCTGCTTCCCTCTCTCTCTCTCTCTGCCTGCCTCTCCATCTACTTGTGATCTCTCTCTGTCAAATAAATTAAAAAAAAAATTTTTTTATTTCGGACTGGGTTTTCTTCCCTGGTGCCCTAGCATTGCTCTTGCGGATAACACTTCAATTTGCCTCATGCCTCCTAGATGCACCAGCATTTTTAAATTTACAAAGCACAGGCATTATGATTTCTTTTCTTCCCTATTTATGAATATTGAGTATTATGCGTGCTTATTGGATCAGGCACTTCAGTTCAAGGAGATCAGAAGTGATCTACTGTTCTGTGTCCTCAAGGAGGGCTTCGACTGTTGACCTTGAAAATACAGCAGCCATTTATTTTACCCCCCCAAAGGTGTTTATTCAAGAATGGCAAGGGAATTGCAGTTCTGGACCACGAACACTATGCCAAAACCACAGCAAGTCTGGAGAACAGAAGAGAGCAGTGTTAATTTGTTGACAAAAAAAACAAAGTGGGGAGGGGCTGCTTTGCACATAAGTCCATTGGAGGAAAGTGAGAGTTAAGGATGCTGGCAGTTCCTCATTGGCTGAGTTGTGGCAACTTCTCATTGACTGGGCTGTTGCCAGGCAAGGAGAAAATCTTCCTTCTTTGCCATGGTAGTGAAGTAAGCTTCGTCTTGTGGGGGTCTGCCCCCGACTGCATTGGTGGGTTATGAGAGCTTTCCCCTTCTGGTCTCCCACCCCTACATTAAATGAGTTTTTTCTTTGTTCGACTTCACAAGATCTTGAAGAGAAAGTAATCTGGTGTGATTAACCTACTGAGATAATGAGGCAATGATCTGCTTCAGATTCTTTCTTATCAATATAAAGAAATCGGGAAGTTAGGAAATGAAACTTTTTTTTTTTTTTTTTTTAAGATCTGATTTGAGCGAGAGCTCTGGGGCACGAGCAGGGGGAGCGGCAGGCAGAGGGAGAGGGAGAAGCAAGCTTCCTGCTAAGCAGAGAGTAGGGCTCGATTCAGGACCCCAGGATCATGACCTGAACTGAAGACAAATGGGACCACCCAGGCACCCTAGAAATTTAACTATTTTACCTGGACACAGCCAGCTTTGGTGTGTATTTTTATTAGCATTTCTTATAAAAATATATCCTCAATGTAATAGTATGTAACTGGATTATTCAATTTCATAGATACTGTCCACACGACACTGTTGCACATTCAAACTGTTGCTAGTCCAAAATGAAACGTGCTGGACATGTGAAATACATGATAGGTTTCACAAATTTTGCATGGAAAAATATGTACAACATCTCAATGCTTCTACATTGCTGTATGTTGAGATGATAATACTTCTGATATATTAGGTTAAATATATATTAAAAATTTTACCTATTCTAAAAAAAAAAATGGGACTATTAATAAAATCCTATCTGTAGCTTGCATGTGTGGCTCCCTTTGTATTTCCCTTGGACAGAAATGGTTTTGAAGCATAAAGGAAAATAAATAATATAAATAGTAATGACCCAAAAGCTTCCATTGCCTTATCGTTCCCCAACTCTAGCTCCTCTCTGGAGAGTTAAGATCCTCCTTTGGCATTTAAGAACACACATGCCCATACACAATCAGGGAGCATTTTCTAACCCAAAATGAAATCAAAATATGCATCAAGTTTTGCAACTTGCCTTTCCCATTTCAGAGTATATAATGGAAATCTTTTCACAAATATACACTCTATTTATTTTGCTTTTGTTTTCCATTTACATGTCTAATGAAACCAGTAGACTCACCAAAGGCTGCCATTTAATACCTGTAGAAGGTCTTCCCTTAGAATGGATGTCGGTAGGGAATCCTGCTCCATATTTCGACTGCTTGACCCCAAGAGCCTGTGAGAGGCCTGGCCTGGTCCCATGTTTGTCTTCCTCTCTTGTGGCCCCAAAGAAGCCAACTTCTCTATCTTGTTTTTTTCAGAGCAGCCTTGTCTATGATGACAGCTCTGAGCCCAGGCTGTTCGTGGAATTAAGTTCTCCGTGAATCCTTCTGTTCTGGCTCTGAGAGAAGCTCACAGAGCTTTCATACTTAAAGGCTTTCAATTCAACAACCCTGGAGTAGAAAAGCTTTTAAAAAGGCTTAGAACAGAAGCTGTTGGGGAAGTGGTTGCAGATGTCAAAAATACAGTCAATCCTTGAATCAGTCAGTCCTTGAAATGCTTCATGGTTAAGGAGCTATATACCTAAATTTTTAATAACATCTTTAAAGAGAGGCTTTGGGTTATAGAACCTCAGGTGAAAATGGGGGTGAGATGAAGGAATTTTACCGAAAAGAGCTTTGTTGTGTGGAAGTCTACTAACTAAACATCGAGATGCCTTCTCTCTTATCATGCTTGGTTCCTAGTACTTTGGAGCCAGATTTGTAACCCCAAAGCAGAGAGATTGGAGGGTTCTTTTTTGAGAAATTAAATACAATTTTTTTAACGGAGGACACAGGGGTGGGGGCTTAGCCAGAGTCAGAATGCATGGTTTCCACCCTGAGAATGAAGAAGCCTACCACACCATGCAGAAACCTAATTCATGGTTGACGGCATTGAATTGTAAGGTGATTCCAGGGTGATGCTTAATTTCTCTAGTTAAAAACAACAACAAACAAACAAAAAGTTTCCTTTAAGAGCTAAATTGTATTATTTTATGAAAACATTACTTTTGTCAAAGGCTTATATTCGCATGGAGAAGTTTCCTGTGAAGGAATTCTCTCTTGCCCGTGACAGCTGTGGGAGGCTGTAGTCAGGGCCCACTGGACTCCCACTGTCTAATTGAACGCAGGTTTTCTTTGGGATTAAGTGTGTTAGAGTGCTTGCTTTGGTCCCCAAGGCAAATATTCAAGGACATTAAGTAATAAAACTTAATACAGGAGCAATTAAAATATGGAATATAATTTATGAAATATTAGAAACCAAGTTGAATGTTTATTATTGCAAACGTTAATAAAAAGTTAATTGTGCCCTTTAGCAATTAATTTATGCACAATTATCTCAAAGTGTTACTGGGCCTTCTGAACTAATTATAATTATATAGAGGTATTAAAAAGAAAACTCCAAAGTATCTACAAAATAGCTCCATAAAAATTTGTATGCTTAGCTGACATGGGAGCCTTTAGCTATGTAAGTAATATTAAATGAGTTAAGACTATACTCCAGTTACTCTATAAGAGTTGATCATTTAAAATTAGTGTACTGTGGCTGGGTACACTTAAAGAGCTTTAAAGCATCACAAGACATTCTAAACAATTACTGTCTTTTGTGCCTTTTATTTAATCACAGACTCAGTCTTGTATGTTAGAACTCCTGCATTTAGTTCAATAGGTGTTAAATTAATGCACTGACATATGTAAGACTAAGTAACATTATCTTCATCGCTACAGGGTTGGTTTTCTTTTTTTTTTTTTTTCAGGCTTCTACAACTTTTTTAAAAATAAAAATTAGGCAGCTTTTCCCAGTTGAATTTATTACATGACAAGTAATACAGTTTGTTGATAACCTACTACGTATTTTACCTATAACAATAGGTAACTCTTAGGAGACTCTTAGATCAGGCTAGACCTGTTCCAAACATAGTGCCAAACTAACATATGTCTATCTGTAGGATATAGATATATATATATATATATATATATCTATATCATGTTTGGAGCAGATCCTAGCATGATCTAAAAGCCTTCACAGACACATACACACACATATATAATGTATTTATTATGGTTAACAGACTTTCATGTAATCCTGCTATTTTCAGTAAAATCTGTTAACCTTATCCCTCATTCTGGGGCGCCTGGGTGGCTCAGTCTGTTCAGCATCTGACTTTGGCTCAGGTCATGATCCTAGGGTCCTGAGATTGAGTCCCACATCAGGCTCCTTGATCTCTTGCTCCACAGGAAGCCTGCTTCTCCCTCTGCCCCTCCCCCTACTTGTGCAGCATGCACTTTCTCTCTTTGTCAAAATAGATAAAATCTTAAAAAAAAAAAAAACCACAAAAATATCGTATCCCTCATTCCTACCTGATATTTCTTAGTATAAAGATTCTCCATTATATATGCATGAGTGAATCATCAGTGAATATATGTATTTATTTACTCTTTATCAGAATGTAAGTGCTACTATTGTAATTTTGAAGCAAGGAAGGCACAGGAAACTGAAATGACTTGGCCAATATTATAGCACTGCAAAGTGTTAGAGCAAGGATCTGGACCCTGGGAGTTCAGCTCTGTTAATGGTGGATCCCAACTGCTAGTCCATCTTGACTGTTTGGAGCTATGTATGTTGGGGTTGGACACTTTGCTTCTTACCTGAGTTGCGACCTTGGACGGGTTCTGTCACTCACTTGTAAAATGGAGCGTAATAACTGAACCTGTCTGATAGGGATGTCAACAACGTTCAATGAGATCATCTGTGCAGATTAATTAGCAGAGTGCCAGTACATGGTCCATATGTCCAGGAAATGCAAGCTTTTATTACCATCTTCTGTTGTAATTCTCCAAGTTAAATATTATTACCCAAATTTAACAGAAGAGCAATCTGATGTCTACACATTGAGATATATTGCCAAAGGCTCACGGGAGAACGAGCATTCTAATTACGTGTTACCCAAGTCCAAAATTCTACGTCCTGTTCATTCTACCAGAGATAATGTAGCAACAAAGGCAGATCTTTTCAAAGCTACATTGAGTTATGTACGTTCCATATTGGGGTTAGGTAGGTGTGGTCTTTATGTTTTGAAGACTCATCCTTTTGCTGCTTCTGCCTACAGCCAACGCTCATGTTCAATCGTACGCTTTTTCGTTTGTGAGTCCCATGATTGTGGTAAAGTCCAGTTGATTGGATACTTACTTTTATACCCAGAACTGAGTTGAGCTAGACCGGGGACAGCATGGCAGGAGATGGTCATGAGGGATGTGAGGAGGACAGAAGGGGTAGCCCCAAGATTCCAATCTTGTTCTTGATTTGCTATGGAGACTCATTTTTATTTTCTGATAAAGTAGTCTAAATGTTGGCTTATGCTAAAATGTTGCTTTCTACCCACTTACGTTGCCTTTTGGAGATAGTTTTGAGCTGATTTTGTAATCAGTGTTGCTCATGTTTTTCTTCGTTGTGGATATTATTAGGTAAGGCTGAGCCCTTTATTTTAGTGGGTTTTTGTTTTGTTTTCGGTGGAGGGTGTATTTAGTTCCTGGAAGTGCATCTCCATGACCAACATTACTTGGCTAATTTTCTCTAGAAAAGAACTTCAATGGTACATCATTTTGTAAATGTTTAAATGTAAAAAGGTGTAAAAGATTAAAAAAGAATTGAAAAGTGTAAAAATGATGCAAGGAACCGCCATAGCAAAATTCACTAATTGTCAACATTTTGTTCCTTTTGCCTCATCATTTTCTGTGTGTGTGTGTGTGTGCACGCGCACGCCTCTGTCTTTGCACAAGGACACATACAACATAGCACACACATTTCATTTGGCCACTTAAGACGAGAGTAAGTTGCAAACATGCTGCCCTTTCATCTATGTGTTGCATAAATACAAGCATATTCTGTCAAATAACCACTGTCGATATATCAAGAAATTCACTGATGCACTGTTATTATTTAATCCCAGGTCTATAATCAAATTTTACCATTTGCCTCCAGAATGTCCTTTATGGCTTTCGTTTTTTATCTTCCATCCAGGATCTGATTTAGGATCACACATTCCATTTAGTGCTGTGCCTATTTATTATCCTTTAATCTACAGCAGTTCCTCGGCTCTTCTTTGTTTTTCATGACTTTGAAATTTTGGAAGTGAATGGGCTGGTCATTTTAATGTGTCTGATGATTACCCATGATTAGATGCCTATTATGCATTCTGGGCAGGAACACCACAGAAGTGATGTGTTTTTCTCTCTATGAGAAGGAAATAAAGTCAATTTGTCCATTACTGGAGATGTTAACTTTGACCAGCTGGTTAAAGTAGGGCCCATCAGGTACTTCCACTGTTGAGCTACTCTATTCCTTTTTTCTGTGATTAATTAAAAAACCTATTTTGAGACTATTGAAGTAACCTATCTCTCAATGAACTTACATCTTCTAAAGGGGCAGAATTTTTTTAAAGGTTATTTATAAATATTTAGTAACTGGCCCAGTTTCCCTCTACACTATGTTAATTTATGTGAAATAGATCATATGTGACAATTAATGAAAAGAGAAACTTGCCCAAGCTAACATGTGATTCAGCATCCCTACATAGAGATAAACATGCTTGATACATTTATTTCAGTATGCACTGGTATTACATGGAAATGAAAATCATCTTTGAATTTAAGAATTGTGACAACTCAGAATTTGATGATATTATTCCATTTTTGTTCTTCAGGTGGGCTAAGAAAATGTAAGACAGGGAAGAGTAGAAGGAGGTCTGAGAAATGTCCCCTTCCCCCGCCAGAGCCTTAAACCTGCCAAATTTGAGAACAACAGCTGAGCTCCTCTGGTTTTTAAACCCTTACATCTTGTTAGATAATCTTTATTTGCTTGTCTGTTTACATTCTAGAACAAAATATCTATTAGATGTTCCTACAGTTACATTACAAAATCAGGCCATTTTTAGAACATGAGGGATATTGCAAATCATCTCATCGACTTCGTTATTTTACAGATGAAAAAAAGTTGAGACCTAGAAGTAACGTGAATAAGTTAGTTGAGGAGTACTAGGAACTGGGATTCTGACTGTTGACCCCCGATCCTGTGTTGCAGCCAGGAGATGACCTTGATTCTTGAATATATTCTGCTTGATTACAGCTAAGGATTTGGAGGGGGAAAAAAAAAAAGTACTAGGCTGAATTTATGTGGTACAGTATTCTTTCAAATACCTGTTTAAAATATTGTGTGTCCTTGCCTCTCTACTATAAAAGCCTCTCTATTGGGATGAAGGGGCACAGGTGAGGTGATTGTGATGGGTTCTTAATATCATTATTAATTACATTGTTCTCACTTTCTATAGTGTATTGTCTGATACCGAGGAAAAATATAATCTTAACCGCCCATTCTTTTTAATGAAAACCTGTATCGCCTGCACTCATCACATAAAATCCTAATGAACTTCTCCAAAGAGACGTAGGTTATCTTAACCTCTAATGGTGTCCTCACTTTAGAAAAATCTCTAATACGATCTTGATTGTTCTTTGAAATATCATTTGGCTTACAGCCAGAGAACTCAAGAATTCTTTCAGACGCTGGATTCATCTCTGGAATCATACAAGAAAATCCATTTAAAATCAATCCCTTATGAGAAGCGACATTACTCCCATCATTTGCCTTACACCCGATTTGTTTGGAAAATAGCACATAAAAAAGGATCTGGTTGTAGTTTATATCTCTTCTAGTTTTCCAGTTGGATGAGAATTTTATAAATGTCTGAGCACTGCTACCAATAAAGATTTGTCATCTGTTGTCAAAATAGTCATACATAATTTTTAGTTTTGAAGGTGAGTTTTAGATTTACTTAAGTGTTTTTTTTTTGACCCCATTGGCTTAATGTTTTAAACTCTATAGTTATGATAATATATCTTCAGGTCCCATTTCTAAACCCATCAATAACATTGCGATTCAATTCTGCAAAAGAAATTATTAGTCAATGCCTGTATATTAATCATTCAAAAACAATAAAAATAAAATTGAGGGCAAAACACTAGTTACCTCAAAGTATTGAATAAGCAAAGTCTTCTGGGAGATTTATGATCAGGATTTACAATTATTTTTTTTCTGATGAAATTGAGCGTTGTCTATTAGAATGAAATTGAAAATGACCTTTCCTGAGTCCTATAACTATGAAAATATATTCTTGATGAGAATATTTAGAACGGGAACCACATAAATTTGGCATGTTTTGGTTTTCATCTTTTCCCACCGTCCATGAAATAGAGGACGTACTCCTTGTAAATACAACAATTGCACAGATATTTCTAATTTGCTGGAGTTGATTTTAGCCTGGGGATTTCCAATGAATGAATAAGTATCTCAGACAGTCAATAATTTGAATTGAATAAAACCACCTATGAACACATGCCAAGCATTGAAGATGTGTTGCATCACTATAAATCATGCTAGGTAGCATTTCAGTGAGATGATAGCATTTTCATGTTCCAAAATATGCCATTCTTTTAATGTACATTGAGCTCCTATTTACAGAGTCTAATGCATGGTCAAAAAAAATTTTTTTTTAAGATTTTATTTGAGAGAGAGAGAGAGCACATGTGAGAGAGCATGAGCAGGGAGGGGGAGCAGAGAGAGAGGGAGAAACAGACTCCCCACTGAGTAGAGAAACCAATGTGGGACTTGATCCCAGGACCCTGAGATCATGACCTGAGCCAAAGGCAGATGCTTAACTAACTGAGCCACCCAAAGGCCCCCGTGGTCAAAATTCTTTGACTGCAAGCAACAGACATCAAAGTATAGGTGAGGGAAGAAGTATTTTTTTAAAAAAAAGATTTTATTTATTTGACACAGAGAGCGATCACAAGTAGGCAGAGAGGCAGGCAGAGAGAGAGGGGGAAGCAGGCTCCCCGTTGAGCAGAGAGCCCGATGCGGGGCTCGATCCCATGACCCTGGGATCATGACCTGAGCCGAAGGCAGAGGCGTTAACTCACTGAGCCACCCAGGTGCCCAAGAAGTACTTCTTAATTTAGTGTTGGTAAGTACAAGATGGATAGATTTGAACTTAGGGACATTGGAGTCTAAAAGTTCAGACCTTAACATCTTCATCTCTGTGGACCACCGAACTCTCTTCTGTTCTTGTCTTCATTCTTGGGGCTTTTAACAGGATGGTGGTGGGAGGCTCTGAGCTCATGTATTCATTGATTTCAGGGAAGATACAGAGAAGCACCCTCCTCTTAGATCCATCAAAATCTCAAAGAGCTCTCTGAGAACACTCCGAAAATCTGGTTGAGTGCCAGGGCCTGGAGTAGGAGTCAGAGAATCTGGATTTCCGTCCTCTGCCTATTCATTAGGAACAAGATTTCAATTTTTGTACATTACATGAGCTTGTGATTTCTCACGTGGCAAATTCAGGGCGTAACTCCATTCACCAGTCCTTTTTGAGTACCAAGTATACCCTGTGCATGTTGGGGGGGGGGTGGGATACAGCCATGGAAAAAACCAGAAGAGGTTCTCTTTGCATGGAGGCTTTGTTTCAGTGTGAAGGAGACCAGCGATGAAAAGATCAAGAAAGGAGGAGCAACGATAAGATAGTTTAAGTAGTGCCCAGTGCTATGAACAAAGCAGGACTTGAACCAGCAGAAGGAGACAAAGTCATTCAAAGGGACACAAATATGCACTGAGAACCCTGGATGAAAGTGAGCTGGGCTCCTGAGCATTTAGGAACGGAATGGATTCTGGGCAGGAGGAAAAGTACAGAAATGCTGGGTTGGGAATAAGCCAGGCTTATTTAAAGACTGGGAAGACAGACTGTGTCTTGTCCATCCTGAGGAAAGGAAAGAGGTAGAATTGAGTGTAGGGACACCCACCACGGCCACCAGGAGTTGAGAATCCAATAGATGGTTTTAGGCATTTTTTTGTGGTAGCTCGTCGAGGGGGACCTGGTGGAGGTGCTGAGTCCAGTTATAAAGGCTTGTGATAATCGAGGCAAGATGTGTTGGCCACTTGGAACAGGCTGCTGGCAAGGAAGGTTGTGAGAAGTGCTTGTATTTTGGTTTCTTTCTGATGCACCACAGGCAGGGCCCACAGACCCACTAAACAGGAGGAATGAGCAGAGAGATTGAGGTAGATTTCCAGGGGTTTGATCCAGAGCACCCAAGTGTAGGATGTCTCCATGGAGCAGTATGGGGAGGTCTGGGGGATGGGAACAATGAGAATCTGGCTTTTGAGAGCTAAAGCACCGGGATTCTCTGACTTTGAACTTCGGGTGAGCTCTGGGCCTGGTGAGGGCAGGATGGCCTACGCGCTCTGTTTTCTCCTGGGCTGCTCAGGGAATCAGTACAGCAAATACTCAGGAGTCTGGGGGCTCTTCAGTGTTCTGAGTCCAATAGTATCGGAGAAGCTTTTTGGCCCAAGACAACACCTGTGCAAGTGGCAGATAGCTTTTTTGGCTGGCTGCCAGGCTTCTTAAATACCCTTCTCTGATTTCTTCTGTTCCCAAATTTGTAGAATTTGGCAGTTGCTATAGAAATGTGAAAATTAGAAGATACACTGAACTACTTAGTGACTAGATTTATCTTTGAAATGTATTTTTCGTATGTTCTTTCCTCCTAATTAATTACAACTTGGAACATTTGGGTAGCAGATATATTGACAGAAGGCTTTACCCCCTCATGCTGAAATGATCATAATATAGTGAGTAGTTCTTCAGGCGGTGTGACCCCAGACTGTGATAAAGTACGACTGTGCTTTTCATAGCAGAGAAGTTAGAAGAACTTCAAGATACCTTGACAGCGTGTGAGCCTGGAACAGCCGTAGGACACCAGCAAAGACCAAGAATAACAAGAGCTCTTGCCCTGCGGAAACCATGCAAAGGGAGCTTTGAAAACTTCTAAGAAGTTGGTGTCCCGGGGCACCTGGGTGGCTCAGTGGGTTGAGCTTCTGCCTTTGGCCTAGGTCATGATCCCAGGGTCCTTAGATCGAACCCCGCATCGGGCTCTCTGCTCAGCAGGGAGTCTGCTTCCTCCTCTCTCTCTCTGCCTGTCCCTCTGCCTACTTGTGATCTCTGTCAAATAAATAAAATCTTTTAAAAAAAGTCGGTGTCCCACGTAGTTGCTAAGTGACAGCCTTAGACAATGTGGATTTGCAGAACGTCATTTACAATTAAGTCCTGTGACCAGGAAATTCAGGTTTGGGTGAGAAAGGGGAGAAGGATCCCCTGAACTAGGAAATTACTGAGGTATGCCTGTCATTACGTGCTTTGACTTTGCCATATATGCCATTCCAGAAAGGAACCCAGGCAAGCGGGCATCGCGAGATGATCAGCTAAGAGAAAGATGGGGTCACCACTCAATTTTTCCTCCTTTCAGAATTTATCTGTGGGGACAAAACATGGCCAAGGTTTCAGGAGCTATAAAAAATGCCTTGTCAGAGGCGCCTGGGTGGCTCAGTGGGTTAAAGCCTCTACTTTCGGCTCAGGTCATGGTCCCAGGGTCCTGGGATCAAGCCCCACATCAGGCTCTTTGCTCAGCAGGGAGCCTGCTTCCTCCTCTCTCTCTGCCTATCTCTCTGCCTACTTGTGATCTCTGTCAAAGAAATCTTAAAAAAAATGCCTTGTCAGTGAGGTAGACACTCCAATGTGGGTCGCCCTCCCCACCCCCCCAAAATGACAGCAATGACACTGGGCTGGACCCCATCCACACTGGGTGTGTTGAAGAAAATGTAGAGCCATAATTTTATTCCCATGCCCTTCCTTGCTGTTGAAGCAAGACATGGTTTCATGGGTTTACTGGCATTTTATTTTATTTTATTTTATTTTATTTTGTTTTGTTTTATTTTATTATTTTTGCTGGCATTTTAAATTGGCTTTTTGAAATAGCTCCTTCTGTCCTTTGCCCTGTTTTCTATCATTTTTAATCATTTTTCTAACATACCATAAGTTACAAATATCTTTCCGGGTTTTGCACGTGTCATGTAATTGTTAAGGTGTTTTTTTTCTTTCTGTACAGGTATTTTTAGCTAGCACGAAGTCAAAATAATCCTTCCCTTTCATGATTTCAAGCTTCAGGGTCCTATTTAGGAAGTCTACTCCTGGCTTCTATTGTTGTGTCTTTTTTTCCCCTCTTTAGAAGGAAATTTAAAAAGCATTATTATTGTTTTATCATTCCATGGTTAATTGTATGTAAGGAGAAAGCAGCAAATTCAAGTTTATGTATTTTTTTAAAGATTTTATTTATTTATTTGACAGAGAGAAATCACAAGTATACAGAGAGGCGGGGGGGGGTGGTGGTGGGAAGCAGGCTTCCCATTGAGCAGAGAGCCCGATGTGGGGCTCGATCCCAGGACCCTGGGATCATGACCCAGGCCGAAGGCAGAGGCTCAACCCACTGAGCTGCCCAGGCACCCCAAGTTTATGTATTTTTTAATGATTACCTTAGGAGACCAAGGGATCTCTCAAGACCTGACAGTGTGCAGCACGTAGTAGATGCTCAGCAATTGAACACATGCATGAATGACCTACATCTAAAACCTACTGGCTCCTGTGGTATAAATGAGTCATAAACTTGAAGGTTTATAATAATCTGGTAACTGGCTATTGAGTTAGAGAACTGAATTCCAAGGACTCCATAGTACTTGGTAAAAAGAGAGGAATTCTTTTTTTTTTTAAGATTTATTTATTTATTTGACAGAGAGAGATCACAAGCAGGTGGAGAGGCAGGCTGAGAGAGAGAGGGGGAAGCAGGCTCCCCACTGAGCAGAGAGCCCGATGCGGGGGCTCGATCCTAGGACCCTGGGATCATGACCAGAGCCGAAGGCAGAGGCTTTAACCCACTGAGCCACCCAGACACCCCGAGAGGAATTCTTTTTATCTAGGCTCTAGAAACTATATGGATTTTAAAGTCCTAAAATAAATAATAATAAGACACACAACACTAACTTACTATACTCAAGTGAGAGACAGCAAAAATGACAAGATTTTGAGGGAGGTTTGTATTCTAATCTAATTCCTTGATTTTCAGTCCAGATGTAATTACTGATCTTCTGGACCCAGTTTTGCTTGGTTTTTTGTTCACCTGTAATGGGATAAAAATACTTCCTTTTCAGGAGCATTGTCAGGATTGTAGTGTTAGACACACAAGGCATCCAGGCCAGTTCCTATTGGAATTATATATTTCAACTCTTCCCTAAGCATCCCTCCAAAGAGCTCAGAATTAGAGATCACGGTCACCACATTTAGCACAGAAGACTGAAAACTTGTGTTCCTTGCGTATACTTGGACCTGGGGTGATTTACTGGTACCCGTGCTTCCTAGTCTCTAACTGATGGTGGGCAGAGTTTAAAGCGCTTGGTGGAATGAAATGCACGGACTGCCAACTTTCAGGTGATTCGCAGTTAAATATACTGTTTTCCAAAGACCACACAGTTACTGTGGTTCTGACAAATCCTGTAGCACCCCACGGTGCTGCAGACACATATGCCTGATATTCAATTAAATAAACACTCAGCAATGTTTAAATCAGACTTTTGAATTGTGCTTTTTAATGAGTCGTTCCCATGTTCACATGTTCACAAACTGAACTCAGATGCTCGCGTGATATTCTGCCGCCCAGGGAAAATGCTGACCAAACTGCTTAATGACCCAAAGTATAACGGAACTCTAAGGAAGCTAATCAAGTGTCTACTGGATGGCAATGATAGTCACTGTTGAGAGCATGTGCCAGAGAAATAAATTATGCAGTAAAGCTATTTCTCTTGTTCCACTCTATGGACAGAAGGACCCGTTTATATCCTCCTATAAAAAGCATACTGTGACTGGCAATAAACAATATTCTTACAATATTCTTACAACATTCTTAACAATATCCTTCCCTAAAAGGCTCAGCACGCTTCTTTTTTACATAAAATAGAATTCTCTCTAGCAAAAGAATGAAATACGATGAGAAGAAAAGAATATCATTAGGAGTTAAAAAAAAAAATCACTGACTGAATTTCTGTCACTCTTCCTGCTGTAGATGTCAAATGTTAAGCTTTCAAAAGGAAACTTGACAAGATTAAATGCTACCAGAAATAACAGGCAAACCAGGCTGGGCTGGTGCACATCTAACAGAAACATCCACTCTCAAGCAAAACGTTGAGCGGGTCTATTCCTTTTGCAACAGTGTGTCTGTTTCTTACAAATGCTTAGAAGCTTCTCCAAACTGCTTTGCTTACCAGTGCTAATTTGTTCTACTGCAATAGAATTAACTTTTCCACTGAGAGCTGCATGCCTTGCCTTATTTTTTTTTTGAAGTTAACAAATTAACATCTTATCCTAATAAAGACTGCAATCCCAAATGACTAGACTGTGAGTATTGAGAGAAACAGTCACGAACATTTTTTGGTTATTCTTTATTCTCTTTGGGGATAACTATGATAGGAAGTAGTTCGGGAGAATTCGAAAAATGTACTTAACCTTACTTGAAACATATTACTTATTCATTAGTGATGAGCATTATTTTGTTTTTCTGACAACCCTGAGAGAATTAATAGCATGTGCTAAATAATAAGTACATTAAAAAAAAAAAAGCCTTGACAAATATCACGTACTTATTTAATATATGCTATTAGCTCAGGGTTGTCAGAAAAACAGTGTATATTTGTTTTTACATGCAAATTACCTGTTTAATTGGGGCTGACTTTTAGGTCTCAGGTTAAAGTAGTAAGTTTTCCTACCTGCATTATGTGCAGGTAGTAGCTGTACAGAATGGAAAGAAAACATAAATAATTCCATGGGCTAATAGTATTAGTAGCATGAGATCATTTCTGTAGTCTCTTTGCCATAGCTTAGGACTGAAGTTCACGCACAGACTGGCTAAAAAATGAATTTGACCTTTTATTTTTATTCTGTGTCTCCTGCTACATGTCCTATATGCCACACAGTGTCTTACACATAATATGACAATCATTTGTTGAACGAATAATGAAGACATGGTAGACCTCAGTCTCTTTAACAATGCCTCATCCAAACAAACCATTAGAGCCAGTCTGTTACTCTGTCCACTCTCCTTTTGTAGCTACACATTTGCTAGTGGGCAATCATGGTCAAGTGCCAGTTGGTAATTTCATATATTTTCATTCAAAGAAATGATACAGAAACTATTTCTTCAAAAATTAGCATAGTTATGGGGCACCTGGATGGCTCAGTCGGTTAAGCATCTGCGTTTGGCTCAGATCATGATCCTGGCATCCTGGGTTTGAGTCCTGCATCGGGCTCCCTGCTGAGCAAGGAGCCTGCTTCTTCCTCTGTCTGCTGCTCCCCTTGCTTATGTTCTCTTTCATTCTCCCTCTCTCTCTCTGTCAAACAAATTTTTAAAAATTAACATAATTTTACCTAAAATGACTACATGTAACATTTTTTAAACATTTATTCTGTTCGTTCTTGAGCCTAACCCTTCAAACCTAAAACCAAACTTTGAAAATACTTAACATTCTTTGCTTGAATAATAATACGGTGGGAATTGAGCTGTAATTAGGTGAATTTTCTTTCCCATTTGGAGAATGTCAGTAAAATGAACAGAGAATTAGTGATAATTGAGATTAAAATGTGCTTGTCTAGGTGGGTACGTGGATTGGACAGACATCGCCGTCAAAATTACTTTCGCAGTCAAGATTATGTTTGCAACAAAAACATTAAAGGGCATTGAAACTGAGTTTTTGCTTCCTTTGTGGTCTTCTGGGCTGGGAACTGTGTGAAGATTGGGAGCAGTCCTTGGCTTCCTATGTATAGTAGCAGAAGTGCTTGGGAGAGGGCTGGAGCTGATGTTCTTGGCCCCCGCCCGAGGTTGGTGAGATTTCCTAGTGTCCAAATACAGACCGTGCATGTGGTCTCTCTTACGTGAGTGACGTGGGAGTCCTGCCGCCTCCAGAAGGATGGTCTTTGTTGGTATATCTGGTCTCCGGCTGCCTTCTCCACTCTTCCCTTTGTGCTTCGATGAGACCAGCAGGTTTTGTGTCTGTAGGTGTGATGGGAAGCAGGAACCCCCCAGGCTGAGGAGAGCTCTCCTGGAGGTCCCTGGGTTCTTGAGAACCCTGGGACTGGCACACCTCTTTGTTGCAACCCCGGCTGCGCAAGGCCTGATGTGTGACCGTTCACGTCTTGTCTCATCTTTGACATGCCTGCTGGGATGCTAACCAAACATGTAGAAAAACAGGTTGTAGGTTTTCAACTGCATTCTTCCTTGCAAATAAAGATTTATAAATGAAATGTCATTGGATGTTCAGCCATCATGCCTTGTCAGCAAGGCTTCTCCGAGCTTTGATAAACCAAACATGGAGGAAAGGCTTGTAGTCTGAACTCTGTCCATGCCCGGGCCCCTAGATACACTCCCGTGGAGGTGTCTTTCATTCCCAGGGAGGGTAACCAGACCTAGGACAGGTGGGGAACATGTGGACTTCCCAATATTTGGAGTTAGGGGGATTAACGTAGGAGCTGATATGGCATCCAGGTATGATATGAAATATTATGTAAGAAATGCATATGGTCCCTAGCTCACAATGATTCTAATTTTTTTATATATACTTTACGGTGGTGCAAAAGTGATAGGAATTCATTAGGAACTGTACTTTGATCTCAGATCTTTTTCTGGGCTAATAATAGGGGATCCCATAACCTCTTATGCTGGGCGCTGGCAGCCCCTGCCCCCAACCCCAGGCAGCCACACAATCAGGAGGGTAAACACCCGCTACACTTAGGCTCCTCCTGCACCAACAACCATTCTGTTTTCCACTTTCAGTATGGTACTCAATAAATTACACGAGACATCCAACACTTTTTCATAAAATAGGCTTGGAGTTTGCTGATTTTGCCCAACTGTAGGCTAATGGAAGTGTTCTGAGCACTTTTAAGGTAGGCTAGGGGAAGCTATGATGTCAGTTCAGTGGGTTAGGTGTTGTAATAAATGCATTATGACTTGAGACATCTTCAATTTCCGAAGAGTTTATCAGGACACAACACCATTGTAAGTTGAGGAAGGTCTGTATATACCTGGTCTCTGCCTCCAGTTCCAGGCACAGGGCTCTTGAAACCCTTTTAATTTCCTGAGTGATAGCAGTGATAGCATCATCTTTTGTCATCCATAATAAGCCCCTGTCAACCAGGCCTGTGTTTACGTTAAGGAGATGACTGGTGGCTGGCTGTTCCAGATACCTTCAGGATGGGGGCTGTTTTCCAGAGGAACCAACGAGGCGATTAGAGGGTTGGCATTTTTAGCCCCATCCCCCAGTCTCCAAGGAGGGGAGAGGGGCTGAGGATTGAGTTAATCACCAGTGACCAATGGTTTAATCAATATGTCCACATAATGGAACCTTCCTAAGAACCCTAAATAAAGGAGCCTGCAGAGCTTCTGGGTTGGTGAAGGCATCCATGTGCCAGGAGGATGGCATACCCATCTCCAAGGGGACAGAGACTCACATGATTTGGGACCCTTCTAGATGCTGTCCTAGGTGTTTGTGCATCTGTATCATTTATAACCTCCTTTATAATAAACCAGTAATAGTAAGTAAATTCTTGCCCTGAGTTATGTGTGCCATTATAGCAAATGATTGAATTTGAAGAGGGGGTAATGGTGGTCTCCAGTTTGCAGCCAATCAGACAAAACTGTGGGTAACCTGGTGACCCACTACTTGTGCTTGGCATCTGAAGTGGAGGGCAGACTCGTGGGACTGAGCTCTTGACCTTTAGAGTCTATGAACTTATGGTCGGTGGAGTCAAAATTGCACTAAATTGTGGGACACCCAGCTGGTCCCCTTGGAGATCCGGAGAACAGATGGGTGTGAAAACCCACACATTTGGTGTTATTAGTGCTGTGGAGTTGAGAAATGTTTTTCTTGGCCAGGCCATCTGAGTTAGAGTACATTTTCGGAGCACAGTCCTCAGGAACACAGATCCTACAGCCATGTACTAGAGTTCATGGCCTGGCTCTGCCAATTCCTGGCCGTGGGAATGCGTTTCAAGTAATAATCTCTATGAGCCTTCATTTGCACATTTGCAAAATAGAAATACGAGTAGCAATGAGCTCATTGACTTAGGAGGAGGATTGCATGATTTAATATATTTGCAAATGACTTAGAAATGTCCTAACCCAACTGAGAAGTATAGTGCTTAATTAAGTGAATGGATAAAATCAAGTGAAAGGAATCTGATATTTTCTATCCTACTTTGTCCTGTTTCATATATCTTTTTGCCCCTTGGAGAATTCCTTTTCTATTTATTGGTCTGGTTATTGGGGTTTTCTTCCTTTCCTGAAGGGCGCCCTCTTGAATCGTAGATTTTTAGATGCTGTGTGCCTTGGTAAGCAGCATTTCCAGCTGATTTCGAGTCCCATGGCCACACGTGCCGGCATGACTGGAGGCCCTTACTGGACTTGTGATAGTGTTAGAGGTCCTCTCTGAAATATCAAGAAGAGAAATACTTGGGAAAGACAAATATCAAAACCCTTTTATCATCTCCTTGATAAAGCCAATGGTTAATTGTGACATAGGAGTAGTTACAATGATGTAAGGTGGCTAATTAGAAAGGGGCCTGGAAAGGCACCCATATGGTTGGAGGTCACCTATAACATCTTTGTGAATGTTCTCCTCTGGAATCTGCTTTGAGACTGGGCAGCTGCTTCCATGGTTCCCAGGCATTATTGGTTTCATAAAATTAATTATCCCAAGGCTCAGAAAACCTTTTGGTCTCTGTTCTCTATTATATGTGGAGTGTCCAAGAGATGAAGATAGTGTGGTGGTGGGAAGAGAGGGGTGTCCTGATGCCAGGAAGGTGGGTGGAGGGATTTGATCTATGGGGGTAGAATTTGTGAGACAGATAATCCTTAAAGTTTATCAGGTGAAATCCAAACATTTCAAAGATTAGGGAAATGCAGTCACCCTACTGTCTATTTCAGTCAAAATTTAATAAGACATTCCTTTTTCAATCTTGAAACATTATTCTGAACTCTAAGGGAAGCCAGGCAAGGATTTTAAGCAAGGGATGGAGAGAGGTGGGGGACAGATTTCATTTTCCAAGATGATGTGACAATAGTGTGAAGAAAAATTAGAAGGAAAACAGGATTGGAAGCAGGGAGATCTATTAGAAGCTCATTAGAACAATCCAGATATGAAGTGTTGGAGGCCCTACTTCAAGCAGCTCCAGCTCAAGTGGAAAAGAAGCAACGGATTGGAAAGTTAATATAGGATTAGATTTATGGGGCTTGACCATAATCAAATGTATACAGTGGGGGATACGGATGGGAGTAGAAAATAAGGAGATGTCTAAGATCCTCTGAGAGGCTGAGACGAGTAGAAGAGGTGAGTAATAATGCCACTCATGAAGTAATAGCAATCAGGGTCAATCTAAGGACTTGGGGGGGAACGACGGGCTGAATGGAGATGTTGACTTAAATGTGACTAGTGGACTTCCCAGCAGAGACAATAAAGTAATTCAGTAAAAACCATGCTGCTTAGCAGGACTGTCTGGAGTATAAATATATGTTTTATAGTTATTGGGATATAATAGTAAATAGTCAAAAGATATTAATTGACTTGTCAGGGTCTTACACCATTGTAAGACTGAGAATGGGGTCTTCTGACTTGCCTGCAACTCTAGTGGGAGATAGGTGGTGGTTCCTGTAAAGGGACACCTGGGAACTATAGATACGTGCTTTGAGCTGCATCTCCCTTTCTCATTCTGCCTACATTGCACTGGCCTATCTCTTCATAGTTTTATTTTATTTTTTTAAAGATTTTATTTATTCAACAGAGGGGGGGGGGAGAGAGAGAGAGAGAGAGATCACAAGTTGGCAGAGAGGCAGGCAGAGAGAGAGGGGGGAAGCAGGCTCCCTGCTGTGCAGAGAGCCCGATGTGGGGCTTGATCCCAGGACCCTGAGATCACGACCTGAGCTGAAGGCAGAGGCTTAACCCACTGAGCCACCCAGGTGCCCCTCTTCATAGTTTTAAATGTTTTAATCTGAGTATCTCCTATTTTGTATTCAATAAATGGGTCACGTTGAATCTTGTCTCTCCAATGATTATTATAAGTTCTTATCATTATGTGTATTTGCAGTTTATCATTCACATAATTCATCGTACTATAGCGATGCTCATGTTTTTTAGAAAACTTTACGGGTGAGATGTTGCCTTGTTTATTCAGAAATACTCTGAGATCCTCTTAGAAACATGGGTGGGAAGTGGGATTGAGCAGAATGTAGAAAGCTGGTCTTCAGTCTGACTCCCCTCTACTAGGAAAGAACATCAACTAGGGTAAAACTTAATGCATTTGCATGAATGGAAATCAATGGAATTGATTTTTGAGGGACTTGTTCCTCTGCTGCCATTTCAAAACTCAATACCATGGAATGTTCTAGAAAAAGGCTATTAGAAAGATCAATAGGAAAAAAAAATAGTTTTACTTAATGTGTGAAGATATGCATTTGCAAAAGCCTTTAATTGTACAAGTTTTCAGGGAAACTTGAAGCTTTAATTTAATCACAGATCTATAATGTGCAGGTAGGCATCGTGATTTCCAATACTGAGAAATCTGTTCTCCCACTGATGTGTGAAGGATTTAAATGGCCATCAACCCTCAACATTCCAAACTTTTCTCTTCTTCTCTCACATGTCTGCAGCACATACTGTTAGAGGGCAGAGAACTCTGAACAGTGTTTTCGAACACCCTTAAGAATTAAACATTAAAATTCTGCTAAGTCATAATGACAATATGATAAAATATTGGCAGTAATTATACCCTCTGGATTATGACAATAGGACTTTCTTTATTCCATTGAAAATAATAAGAATCAATAACTAAAATCTGTATGCGTATGTTTTTATTCTTTCAGAAGTGTTGGCTTAGAAGTAGTGGTATTTTTTGAAAAATCAGCTGACGTGCCTTTGAGTTGTGCTTGTAGCAATTTCTGGGTTAGGAAGTTATTGTTAGGAACCATTGTTTTATGGTTTTTAAGTTGGGCTTGTAAACATAATATAAATGTACGTGCGTGTAATGAATATGTATTGGTGTGTTCAATTGATTTAAAAAAAAATGGAAAAAGTAAGGAAAGGAACATCACTTGACAGTTTCCATATAAAGGTACATCTCCAACTGAATGTCAGGATACATTCAAGCAGCCACAAGATAGACTCTCACATAAACATATGCCTCATTAATAGCTAGAAAGAAATATATTCTCTTCAATCTCCTTAGAATGACAGCTTCAATCATCCCCGGACAATGGAGAGTTCATTGCCCCAAAACCTTTTTTTTTTTTAAAGATTTTATATATTTATTTATTTATTTGTCAGAGAGAGCATAAGCAGGGGAGCAGCAGGCAGAGGGAAAAGCAATCTTCTCACTGAGCAAGAAGCCTGATGTGGGGCTCAATCCCAGGACCCTGGGATCATGGCCTGAGCCTAAGGCAGACACTTAACCAACTGAGCCACCCAGGTGCCCCATTGCCCAGAAACTTCTTCTGGGGTCAGAAGAGGTGGAGGCAGCCAGAAGTACCAGAGAGGAGGGTGCCCCCTGCACATGCTCACTGACTCCTCTCTCCAGGCTGACCTAATCGACCATTTCTCCTTCATGTTAGCCAGGAGGACGGCCTAAGGGTGCCCTCTCTTCCTGGGTGGGTCTCGGTTCCCCTCTTCACACAGTGAAGTCCATTTGTCCAACAGAATATCCTTGGCCCCTCCAACACGGCTGGGCCTCTCTGCTTTTTTAATGTTTTAGAGTTGAGTCTATTCATCTGACATTTGTCACTTTAACTGAAGGATGACAGAATGATGGTGAGGGGAAGAGGAGAAATACGCCGTAATATACAGAACCCTGGGTGAGAGGTCAGCACTGTGCAAGGCACGCAGCACATTTTAGATCTGGGATGACATTGACTCTTCCTAAGAACAGGAGGTGGGCATCATCTCCATCTTACACAGGATGGAAACCAAAGGTACGAAGGACAAGTAGTATATCCTGTTAATATAGCTAACACGGGGGCTGGCTGAAACTCAAAGCCTGGATCGTCTGGCACCAAAGCCCTCCCTCTGTAGACACCCAAAATGATTTTTGTTGAGGCACAGTAAGATTTGGGAAAGGCAGCCCTCACCACTTTGTCCCAGAGTTTGTTGCATGAATAGAACCAAAACTTGAAGGGTTCAATGGAACCATTTCTCTGGGCAAAGCACCAGAAGCTCAGCTAGTGTGTGACTGACATGGTGGATGTCCCTTCCGCCACCACCGAGCACCTGAGCGGACCATCTGTGTGGGACATGGAGCCTTTCTCTCTCAACCAGGGGTTCTGACTTTCCACCTTCAAGTCATTTGCAGTGATTTTTACCTCTTCTGCCACTTTACATAGAACTTGGGCCCCGATTTCCTCTTGATTGGCTCAGTAGTGACACTCCCTCTGTGAGGGGCTGTCCCCTCTTTTTGTTTTTCTGGGAGCATTGTTCTCTCATCATAGCTAAGTCTTGTTCTGAGGATTCTGCTAACCCAGGCTCTAGGCAAGGCTTCCGTGATAGCCACCGGTTCACAGTATTTCCTTTCTCTAGCTCTCCTTGTGAGCCATACAAAATTCACTTACTGTCATTTCCTAAAATTTTAGATGAAGTGCTTTGTTTTTTTTGGGGGGGGGTGGGGAGTGGGGGTTGCCAACCTAATTAGATTTATTTACCAAGGCTCGATAATATAATTTGAACTTGGTCCAATCCTCATTTTCCAGATTTTTATTAACCATTGCATGTCTTAGATGATTTTAGAGCTAATTTGTCACCATCCTCTTGTTCAGACATCAAGAACTGCCTAGAAACATTTCACTAAAAGCAGGAACTTGTGATTAATGCTATGAGCACTCTTGGTAGATACAAGTAGATACATAGTATCCTATGAGGAGTATAATAGACACCATCCCAGCCGTGATTCGCTTTCACAGATCTCAACCATATGCTGAAGTATCTCCTTAAGAAATAAATACCCAGGGTGCCTGGGTGGCTCAGTTGGTTAAAGCCTCTGCCTTCATCTCAGGTCATGATCCCAGGGTCCTGGGATTGAGCCCTCTGTCAGGCTCTTGGCTCAGTGGGGAGCCTGCTTCCCCCTCTTTTTCTGCCTGCCTCTCTGCCTACTTGTGATCTCTCTGTCAAATAAATAAGTAAAATCTTTAAAAAAAAAAAAAAAGAAAGAAAGAAATATCCCTGGTTTACTATGGTGGGGGGGGAACAACTTAATTAAGTTGGTTTTTTTTCTTAATCAAAATATTTTTGGCCAGTGTTCTAATCCTGGTTAGGAGGTAGCCTCTTTATCCTTGGACAATTTCTATTCCGAATACACTGGTAGAAAGGTATATTTCTACCTTATGAGTAGAAATCTTACGAGGCACCAACTGTATATGTGCCATATACTTGATATGTGTACATGGTATATATATATAGGATACTGCTAGAAATAGAAAATCTGTGAGTATTTTAGTTTAGAGTGATGGAGAAATTCTTTATCTTGATTAGTGTTGTGGTTATGATGAGGGAACAGAAGGCTAGCTAAGGACAAAGCAGAAGCTGACACCCTGTAATCCTCCCTCCCCCCACCACTCCAGGTGTGACAGTCCTCCCTTTGGGAAGCTCCCATTTGTCTTAATGTTAATGCCTTCCTAAAGGGAGAAACAACCTAAACTTGGCAATGGCAAAGGCCTTTGTTTCTTGGAGGTCCTCTTTAGCATATGAAAGGCATGTATTGCAATGGAGCACTGGGTGTGGTGCATAAACAATGAATTTTGGAACACTGAGAAAAAAAATTTAAAAATTTTAAAAATAAAGTTCTTCTGAAAAACTCCCTTTTCCTTACCTCCCCCAACTCCCAAGTTGAAAATCAGCCACCCTTCACAACCCTGGGGCAACAGCAATTTCTGCCCATAGGTCCTGTCCCGCACTTTAATAAACCCACACCATTTTTATACCAAAGATGTCTCAAGAATTCTTTCCTGGTCATGGGCTCCGGATCTCAGCCCACCAAACCTCACCTGTATTCCCAAACTGTATCAGTTAGTCATGTACGTATGTTTACCAAAACTCAGCAAATTATACATCCTGTAACATAAATATATTTTGCTAATGGAAATTTTACCATAGAACTAACTAGCGGTGCTGGGCTGGCTGGTAGCAGGTGGGACTCTGGATCTTGAGGTTGTGAGTTCAAGCCCCATGTTGGGTGTAGAGACTACTTTTAAAAAATCTTTAAGGAAAGAAAAAACGATTGGTAATACATGTCTAATAATGTATGTTTCAACTCAAGTCCAAAAAAAATATTCATGATCAAAAAGGGAGCCCTTTCGCGAGTCACTCATCTTACTTTCTTAGGCTGATGAATTATTTGAGAATCTCTATCTTCATTTCTGCTTCCTCTCCACACCTCCCTTTCCCATCTTGAAATCTCATGGATATCCACATGCATTTATAACTGTGTTTGGCAGCATCATGGCCCTTCAGCTCCCTTGACATTCTAATCCCCAGAGCCTCCACGAATATGTTACCTTACATGGTAAAAGGGCTTTGCAAATGTGATTAAATTACGCATCTTGCGATAGGGGGATTATCCTGGATTATCTGGGTGGGCCCCCTGTAATCCTAAGTGTCCTTAAAAAGGAAGGAGGGAGATAAGAGAGTCAGAGAGAAGGCAGGCTTACAGAATCAGAGGTCAGAGGATCCAATTGCTAGATTGAAGATGAAGGGAACCATGTAATGGTAATGCAGGGCAGCCTCTGGAAGCTGGGAAGGGCAAAGAAACTGATTGCCCCGTAGGAGATTCTCCCCTGCATCCAAAAGGAACACAGCCCTGCAGACACCTTGGTGTTAGTCCGCTGAGATCTATTTCAGACTTCTTCTCTCTTGAATTACAAGATGAATTAATTTGAGCTGAGTGACTACATTTGTGGTCCTTCGTTACAGCAGCAGTAAGAAACTAATACATTGACCTGAATTTAAGAAATCCCTCCATGCTTACAGTTAGGACACTGACCTTTCCTAGATTTTACTTTCACCTCCTCTTATCCTCTGTATCTGTGTGATATTTAAGGATTTTTAAAAAAAAATGTCTAGGAATCTAATTTTGAATGATTTCCAAGTAACATCACTTTTTATACAGCATTTTAGATTTTAATTTTTTATATTATTTCTTAAAGTAGGAGTTCTTCAGTTCTTCCTCAAGTCTATAAATGATACCACTATTCCCTAGGCATCATGGTGAGGACAGATAGCTAAACACAAGCCTTCCTCTCTCTTAATAATGGCTTCCTTTGAGAATCATCATGTGGGGCCGCTGGTGGGGAGAGAAGTAATGGGTAGAAAAGGATATTTGTCAGTATTAAGTGAGCTCAACATAGAGGCATAGTCATCACTTAATAACTTTTAGAACTATTATTTTCTTTGTGTACACATGCTAGTCTTTCTGCAAAGTAGGTTTCTAGAAGTAGCCTGTTCTAAATATGCAAATAATATGGAGATCTGGAAATTGCCTAGTGATTTGCATTACTCAGTTCCCCAGCATTATTTTATAAAATGTTTGTATGATTATGCCATAATTTTATTGCCCAGATTATGTGAGCAAAATAAATTTGTGTCTCCCCAAAGGATTTCAGAGATAGATTCTGTATACTAAAGAATTTTCTTTCTTTTCTTCAGTAACACTTTTAAATAAATCATTCAAATGAGTTCTGCTGCATAATGTGTTTTCTTTTTTTAGCTTTTTATCTCTTTTCCACAAGCCATGCTTGGGTAGATACTTTTAAAAGATTTTAGCCGTTGAAAAGTATTCAGAGCAAAACTGGAAGGAAGCATTTGCCATCCTCCTCCATGATTGTGCCAACTTAATGCTGGTGTATCTGAGGAGTATTATTAAAGAAAATGAAAGCTTCTGGAGCTATTAATTAGACAAGTAATTCTTTAGTTTCTTTACTGACTTCATTTTTTTAAAAATTCAAGGTCATGTTCAAAGTCTTAGCCAACCAGCTGCTAATTTTAGTCTTGTATTTCATTTTATTGTGGCAAGAACTCTTAAACATGAGAGCTATCCATTAACAAATTTTTTTTTAAAGATTTTATTTATTTATTTGACAGAGAGAGATCACAAGTAGACCGAGAGGAAGGCAGAGAGAGAGAGAGAGGGAAGCAGGCTTCTTGCTGAGCAGAGAGCCCGATGTGGGACTCGATCCCAGGACCCTGAGATCATGACCTGAGCCGAAGGCAGCGGCTTAACCCACTGAGCCACCCAGGCGCCCCCCATTAACAAATTTTTAAGTATAAAATACAGTATTGTTAACTATAGAGACAGTGCTGTGCAGCATATCTCTAGAACTTTTTCATCTTACATACTTAAGACATGATGTCCATTGATTAACAACTCCCCATTTCCCCCTTTCCCCAGTTCCTGGTAACTACCACTCTACTCTCTGCTTCTGTTAGTTTGACTATCGCAGATACGTCCTGTAAGTGGAATCAGGCAATGTTTGTTCTTCTGTGACTGGTTTGTTTCTCTTACCATCAAGTACCCCAGGTTTATTCATGTTGTCACCAACAGCAGGGTTCTTGGGTGAGGCTAGTAAAATTCCGTTGTATGTATATATCACATTTTCTTTATCCATTCATTTGTTAATGGATATTTAGCTTGTTTTTACATCTTGGCTCCAGTGCCTCATTGAACACTAGAGTGCTCATGGCTCTTGGACGTGCTGATTTCAATCTTTGTGGATAAATAAATACCCAGCAGTGTGAGTCCTGGATCATAAAGCAGCTCTATTAACAACTTATGAAGAAATAGCCATAGTGTTCTCCGTAGTGACATTGGTCTTGACAATGATTTCATGGATATGACCCCAAAAGCACAGGCGACACAAGCAAAAATATACAAGGGGGACTTGATTAAACTAAAAAGCTTATGTATAGCCAAGGAAACCATAGTGAAAAAGTAACCTATAGATCAGGAGAAAATATTTGCCAACTGTATATCAGATAAGGGGTTAATTTCCTAATAATAAGGAACACCTACAACTCAATAGGGAAACAAAAACAAAACTTCAGTAACTTGATTTTAAAAGTGAGGTAAAGGCATGGAATAGACGCTCTTCGAGGATGGCCATACAAGTGGCCAACAGGTCTATGAAGAGGCCCTCGGTATCACTAGCCATCAGGGAAATGCAAACCAAAGCCACCGTGAGCTATGGCCTCACACCTGGGAAGATGGCTGTTGGCCAGGATGTGGAGAACTTGGAGTCCTTGTAAATGTGCACTACCATGATTGTGATTGGCCCACCGATGACTAACATTCATGAAAGTGGGTTGGTCCGTGAGGAGCCAGTTTTACATGTTAGCATCATAGTAGCAGAGCTTATGAGAGATTTTTGTTGGATTTGAACATTCTGCCTGCATCCCTCTGCTTGTTTGCTTTCCTTTGCTCTTATATGATTGATAACTAACCATTTTTAATAATTTTATTTTCTGAATAAAGCAAAATTAGCCCAATTCTTTAGGTTGCTATAATAATATTCTTCAACTATCATACTTTCAAGAGGGCCCACAAGGTACCTGGGTGGCTCAGTTCTTTTATTGTCTGCCTTCAGCTCAGGTCATGATCCCAGTGTCACGGGATCAAGCCCAGCTTCTGGCTCCATGCTCAGTGGGGAACCTGTTTTTCCCTTTCCCTCTGTTTTTCCCCCAATTGTGCCCTCTCTTCGTCTCTCAAGTAAAATTTAAAAAAAAAAAAAAAGAGTGCTCACAGTATCATTTTTAGTTCATTATTTTATTTTATAAATTTAGCACTGAACCATTCCCACAATCTCTACAGAGTTTCTAATGAAAGTAATTAGAAGACTTGCAAGAAATAATAGCATAACCAAAAGATAAATTCTAATATGCATCACAAACCATAGATCAGGTTCTAAGTAATGTTCTTTTCAGAGCTTTAATTAGATGTTTTTATTTTTCTTCTAACTAAAATTATGCATCCTATGTAAAACATCAATCATTTTGGGAAGTCATGGTCGGTAATAACATGAAACAAGCATGGGAAGAGGATATTGGAACTCCAGGGATTTTAGGAAACCTCTGATCTGACCTCATTACAGAGATGGAGAAGCTGAAACCCAGAGGATGGAAGTGAATGATCTGGTGGGCTCAGGTGTCCTGACCTCTTCTGTGAGATGAATGGCGGGATCCAGTGTCCCCGGGGCAGGGCGGGGAGCCTGACATTGATGCATAGCCCATCCCCCATCCCGTGTGAGCTGCTGGGGAGTCTGCTGTCAGGCACCACTTGAACATTTTTCACAGTGTTCCAGAGAAAAGATTTTGTTTCCCTATTCTAAAATCCCCACTTTTAATGGGGAAACTGCAACTGGAAAATGAGCAGCTCTAGACTGAACGTAGGTGACTCTGAAAGTTCTTATGTGGAAGTCCTGCTGCCCCCGGTGTTGTGGTGCTCAGAGATGGGGCCTGTGGGAGGGAGCTGGGATTAGAAGCTTCCTAGAGGCTGAGCCCATCATAAAGGATTAGTGGCCTTTTTTTTTTTTTTTAAGATATTTATTTGACAGAAATCACAAGTAGGCAGAAAGGCAGACCGAGGGGGGCGGGGGGCGGAGAATCAGGCTCCCTGCTGAGCAGAGAGCCTGATGCGGGGCTCGATCCCAGGACCCTGAGATCATGACCTGAGCTGAAGGCAGAGGCTTTAACCCACTGAGCCACCCAGGCATCCCAAAGGATTAGTGGCCTTTTTAAGAAGACGACGACTTCATGCTTCGCATGGGCATGCGTCTCGGAAGGGCGATGAAGGTGATCTTTGTTTGGGAACATTTTGGTGAGGTCCAGTGCTGATGGCCAAGAAAGAATCCTTGAGAGGTGTTTGGCACAAAAAGGTGGTTTTATTAAAACACAGGGACAGGACCTCTGGGCAGGAAGAGCTACACCAGGGTTGTGAGGAATGGCTGATTCTATACTTGGGCATTGGGGGAGGGAAGGACAAAGGGAGGCGTTTGAAAGGACTTTGATCTGTTAAGGAAGACTTACAGGATGCTGGAGTCCTGCCTATTGTCAAGCTCTGGTGGTTCTTCCTTCCAGTGAGGCATTAACAGGAAGGTAGCTGGGAGCTTCCCAGAAGAATGTTCTACTGCGCCTCAAAGTGTTTGTCAATGGGTGGCAGGTTATAAGGAAATCTTACTCTATTTCTGTTCCCTTCTACCTCTGTTTCCCACATCACTGTGGAGGGGAAGGTGATGTTAGGGCTCCAGGAAATTAAGTCAATGGAAGTGAGGTTACTGAAGAGAATTTTTTTTTTTTTCTAAATCACTAAGAACTGATGGAGACTCACGGCCCCACAGGACTGTGATCCCTGTCAGGACTGTGATCTCCATTAGTTTTTCCCTTCCCCTGCTTGAGGGCAGTCTAGAGTGCCTGGGGAATGTCACACATACTGCCTGGCCGGGGCAGGGGGGCGGGAGTTGGGGGCATAGGTACAGCATATCAGCCTGTGCTTAGTATTTTATAAAAGTGTATCACTTAAGCTAACTTCCTGCTCTTCTTACTTGTGGTCTCTCTCTTTCTGTTGTCCTGAGAGATACCAACCTCTACCTTCTTCACTACCTTCCCCTGTCTGATTCAGGGCAGAAATGACAGTAGTGTCCATGGGCAAGGAAACTCCACTTATCCAAAGGTTACAGAGAAGTATCTTTGTGAGTTCCTTATTTTAAAAAAATACCCTGTGTGGGCATTATGAATTAGTGCAGTATTGCTTCTTAAAATGTGTTAAAAAAAAAAAAAAAAAAAAAGAAACATTCCCGTTGAGCACATGTCAGTACTTAGGATGAGCCCTAAATGCTTTGCAGTCAGGCAGGTTTTTGTTGTGACTTTATCATTGGTTCAGCATTGTTTCACTTCATTTCTTGATCTTTCCCAATTGTGACCGCCATCCATTGCTGCTCGGGAGATGACATAGAGTGAAATAATGCCTACGAGTTTTGCCAGCATCAATAATGCTGGAGAAGGGACTCTCGGGAGCCCACTAGTGAAGTGAGAGTTTCCCGACAAAGAGCAGGGGGTCCTACGCTTGGCTTCTCTTCATGTCAGTCTCCTGCCTGCACTCAGGCTTAGCAGAGATGCTTTTGATCAGCTCTCTACAACCTGGAAAATGCAAGTCAGAGGCCTGGCAAAGGACTGTTGCAACAGGTTGCTAATGAGAGCCTGTGGAGAGAGGAGACTGAATAGAAATGAAGAGCTAGGAGAAACCTGAACAGGGTCCCTAAGTGAAGCAATAGGAACTGTCTAGGAGATGGAAGATGGATCCCTACATTTGGTAAAAATGCGCTGGGAATGTGTCAGGAGCTGTGCCAGCGGCTGCGGTCAGAGCAGTGAGAAAGGCACAGCTTCCCGCATGCCGGGGTGGCTTAGTCGGTTAAGCGTCTGCCTTCAGCTCAGGTTGTGATCCTAGGTTGCTGGGATCGAGTCCCACGTGAGGCTCCCTGCTCAGCTTGGTGCTTCTCCCTCTGCCTGCCTGCCTCTCTCCCTGCCTATGCACTATTTATCTCTCTTGTGCACGCACAAATAAATAAAATTTTAAAAATCAGAATAAAAGAGGCACAGCCCCTAATGCTCATGACCAGTGCAGCATTTCTCAAGCAGGGTTCTGTGAAACTCTGGGAAATGCTGCTCTCTCCATGCAAACTTGGTTTGTCATTGGTTGGAATTAATTTCGTCAAATGAGTCCTGTGGACTCAACCAAATTCTGGCTTACACACTGAAATATTTATGAAAGCGATAGGAAGAGTAGTGCTGCCTTGGTTTGGGGGCACCCTGGGAATGTAGACCCTGAAGGATGGGTTGAAAAAGCATATTTAGAAATTGATTTCAAGAATCAGGAGAGATAAGAGATGTAATATGCAGAAGAAAATGAAGCACCCCCCCCCCCCCCAACAAATGCATGTCACCATGCTTTGTCAAGCATATCACCACTGTGGGCCACTGGAGCTTAGCTCCACCAGGAGACTCAGAGCCTCACTGAGGAACATACACCTCAAAGTTACCCACTAAAGAGCCGAGGGAGCTGAGGCCTGTCTCCCCGCTCTGGCTCCATATCTGTCACCAGTTCCCTGGCATATATGTCCAGCAACCTACTAGGGAAGATCGTTCTCGGGAGGCATGAGAAAGCCTTCAGAGAAGGAACTGTGGCCCTGGCTATTGGAGGTCGGTCTGTGTGTTAGTTTTCTATTATAAATTATTGCAAATTTAGTGATTTAAAACAGGCACCTGCCTCGTGGTTCTGTAAGTCTGAAGTCCAGGTACAGTTGGACTGCCCTGAACCCCACTGCTTGTGGTCTCATGGGGCTGAAATCATAGTGTTAGCCAAGCCATCTTCCTCCCAGGAGGCTCCAAGGATAAGCTGTTCCCAAGTTCATTCAGGTTGTTAGCCAGATTCAGGTCCTTAGAGCTATAGCGAAGCACCTTTTGCTTCTCGAGGCTGCCCACATTCTTTCTCCTTCTTTCCATGTGGCTTCCCACCAGCAATGGCAGGTTAAGACCCTCTTGTGCCGTGAATCACTCTGACTTGGCATTCTGCTCTGTCACTCAGACTTCAGCTGAAGAGTGTTCCCTGCTTTTAAGGAACCATGTGATGAGATTGGGCCCACCCAGATAATCCAAATAATTTCCCTACTTCAAAGTTCATAAGCTTACTTACCTCTGCAAAATCCTTTTTTCCATGTAACCTAATATATGTGCATGTAACAGGGATCAGGGTGTGGGTCCCCTGTGGCATGGACTGAAATGATGGGGCCTGGGCATATGTTCAGGCCACCAGTAGCATCTACTAGGACTCCCAGATGCTGCTCAGTTATCCATGTGCCATAAAAGGAAACAGTCAACAAAACTAAGAGGCAACCCATGGAATGGGAGAAGATATTTGCAAATGATATTACAAATAAAGGGCGGTATCCAAGATCTACAAAGAACTTCTCAAACTCAACACCCAAAAAAAACCAAATAGTCAAGTCAAAAAATGGGCAGAAGACATGAACAGACACTTACTTCTCCAGAGAAGACATACAAATGGCTAACAGACACATGAAAAAATATTCAACATCATTAGCCACCCATTAAATTCAAATCAAAACCACATTGAGATACCACCTTACACCAGTTAGAATGGCAAAAATTGACAAGACAAGAAACAACAAATGTTGGAGAGGATGTGGAGAAAGGGGAACCCTCTTACACTTTTGGTGGGAATGTAAGCTGGTAGAGCCACTCTGGAAAACAGTGTGGAGATTCCTCAAGACGTTGAAAATAGAGCTACACTATGACCCAGCAACTGCACTACTGGGTATTGACCCCAAAGATACAGATGTGGTGAAAAGAAGAGGCACATGTACCCAAATGTTCATAGAGCGATGTCCACAATAGTCAAACTGTGGAAGGAGCCAAGATACCCTTCGAAAGATGAATGGATAGAGAAGATGTGGTTCATATACACAATGGAATATTACTCAGCCATCAGAAAGGATGAATACCCACCATTTACATTGACATGGATGGAACTGGAGGAGATTATGCTGAGTGAAATAAGTCAAACAGAGAAAGACAATTATCATATGGCTTCACTCACATGTGGAACATAAGGAATAGCATGGAGGACATTAGGAGAAGGAAGAAAAACTGAATCAGAGGGGGAAATGAATTATGAGAAACTATGGAGTCTGGGAAACAATCTGAAGGGTTCAGAGGGGAGAGAGTTGGGGGGATGGAGTAGCCCAGTTATGGGTATTAAGGAGGGCATGTGTTATAATGAGCACCGGGTGTTATACGCAAACAATGAATCATGGAACACTATATCAAAAACTAATGATGTACTATATGGTGACTAACATAGCATTAAAAAAAAATTACCCATGTGCCTCTGCTTTGAAGTAGAAGGAAAAACTCTGAAATGATAGTTTGATAGGGACAAAGGTTGGCAGGATATGGCGGTTCTTCAGGTCTTAGTAGGAAAATAATTAACTTGCAGAAAAAAGAAAGTCTAGAAAAACTGGGTCTTTGACAGAGCAAACCTAGGAAGACAAGGCCTTAGGTTTCATGGAAACATACATGTTATTCATGGTAAATAGCCATTGTAATATCAAAACTTACACGGAAGTGGAGAGAATCAGTTCCATGTTTTAATCATGGAACCTGGGATACGATACATGGAGAACTACCTTCATGCCTTCTTTCTGAGAAATCTATCCGCAACAGATTTGTACACACTCTTGCAAGTAGAAATTCCTCGCTGACACACGTGTGCCCACTCCAGTTTGTGTAGGATTGTTGCATATCTGTCTTCTACCTGTGATGGCTGGAAGACATCTGATACAAAGCCATTGGTGATGGAGATAGTGCCCAACAAAGCCTCCACTCCCTTTCAGAAGTGGAGAACTGGGTGGAACTTTTGTTTGATCTAGGAGAGGTTTTTTTTTTTTTTTTTTTTTTTTTTAATTTACACTCAAAGGTAAAGCGCGGGTTCAAACTTGCTTTGGTCTTCCCTGTTGCAACAGTTCTATACTCAAAACACCACTGAGACTCCATAAAAAAAACACCTCTGTGACTTCAGCGTTCCAGCAAATAGAGGCACAGTGTCATAAATAGCACATCACTACAGATGGATTACCCAAATGGGACAAGAAAAGTTTGGAATAAGAAAGGAACACAACCAGCTCTGTTCAACGAGGCTGCGGACTTTGTTTCCCATTTCATCTGTCTGCGCCAAGCCCCTGCAAAGCTCTTGGAATGCTTGCAAAACCATGTTTTTGGTTTGTTTGTTTATTTGTTTTTGCTCCATAAATGCTGGTTAATATTTTCATACTCTTGTGTAAACTACTAAGGAAAAAAAAAAACTTTTATTTTATATCTGAAGATTTTGTGCATACCATCGATTTGGTTGACCTTCGGTTGGCTTGCAGGAATCTACTAAGAAAGACAACCGTAGTTTTTATCCGAGGCTGCCTATGGCTTACCCCGTTTGCTGGAAACATTCTCTCCTACTAAAGAGTTCACTTGGTGTGCTCACTTATCCTCCGTTGAATCTCTGATGTCTGCTTATTTATCAGTTTATTTTGTTGCCTCGTTTCTTATTCTTCCGCATGGAGAAAATCTAGAATGGCTCCACCACTGCAACGATGAGTACAAAAAAAAAATCAACAAGGGTGAGACTTCAAGCCACAGCAACGTTGCCAGGTTCCTGGCTAATTTTATCCCAGGAGGGAAAAACAAAACCAGAACTCCCCTTAAAGTAAAATTAAATAGAATGCCAGAATACTGAACTGGAGTTTGCTTCAAGATTTGCTTTTCTTTCCATAAGCTTTGCTCTCACATATGTGGCAGGATGTCAGTAAGAAGCAACTGCTATTGAAAAACATCCACTCTCTAATAGGATCTATCTACGACTCCTTTGTTGCTTTCAGCTCCCCCCCCCCCCCACCACAAACAATGCAGGCTCTGATTCAAGATGCATATTAAGCCACTCTATGCCAGGTTTCTTTCCATTCGCTCTTTGCAATATTATAATTAGATGTGCCTGAGAGGGAATATGTTATCTGCAATCATATTCTGTTTATATTAAAAGGAACCTTTTGAGAAGTTAAACATAATATGCATTGTAATTAGCTAGGTTCTCTTTAGAAGTTGGACTTAATTGGAAGAACATGGAAACTGATTAGCAGGTGGCAAAATGAAATCGATCTGGATCTAGCACGTCCTTGGTGGGTCCCGTTGGGATGTGCTTTTCTTTACATTAGACAACTTTTCTTCAGAGTGAGCAAGTAGCTTAAAAGATGCTTAGCCTTTCCTTACATGTCTGGTGAACACAATCTGTGACCCTTTCTTAATCCCTGAACATGAAGCTGATAGGAGTGAAGTAAAACATGTGTTGTATTCCAGGCCACTGATAGCAAATTCGTGATTAGCCAACAGTTCTGCTTTCTTGGTTCATAATTAATTTTTTTTTTTTTTGTATTACCAAGTCTTTAATCATTCGTGATCCCTTAAGGGAAAAAAAGGACCTTCTTGCTGAGAAGTGAAACACAATCAGAGAACCCTTGGGAACATTTTTTGTTTTATAATTTTTATGTTTGTTCTTTTATAATTTTTTTAGTTACTCAGAAGTCACCTTTCTGGTTGATAGACTATAGTACCTCATGTACTGCACATATGTGGGTGACTGTGGGAATGTGAGTGGAGAGGGAGAAGCACGACCACGTCACCCAGCCCCACGAACCCCAAGTGGGAGAGCTGAGGCATCTCTCCTTTGCGGGCTCCCTTTATCTAGGGTGCGACCACATTCTCGGATGGCATGCCCCATAAATGGGGTCAGTACAGGACTTGCATCCGTGATCTGTCTTCAAGTTTAACAGCAGAACATCTCTATCTCTTTTAAAAAGCAGGCCTGCTTTTCTTAGTCAGATAATAGATATTAGGGAGTCTACCTGAAAACTTTAAATTAGCAAACAATACTTAGACCCAACTAGAAGTTTCTGTATTTGAGCTCACATAAACCTATAGAACTTTGATCTTCTATTTTTACACTTTTGCAATGTGGGTAAGGATGTATTTTACGTAGGTCTCCTTCTAGGGGAAAAAAAAAATATATATATATATATATATATATATAATATATAAAAATATATATTTTGATATAAAAATATATATAAACATGTATTATATATAATATATATATTTTAATATAAAAATATATATATTTATATATAAAATTTTTATATCAAAAATATGTTATATATATTATATATATAAATATATTTTTATGTTATATATATAAATATATATAAAATATATATTTTTTATATTTTGATATAATATATATAACATATATTTTTGATATAAAAATATATAAAAATATATATATGAAAAATATGTATATATATATGTAGAAGTTTAGTGACAGCCTAGGGTGACCTAGAGACTCTGTGAAGTACATGACCTCCATTATGATTCTCCACAATCCAAGGTTCCATGGGCAAATCACTAAAGACCAAACACAAGAACCACGTGAGGAAATTGTTTGGGGAGTAAGAACAATTTTGCCCAACAACCTGCTGCTTTGGAAATTAAACTTTGAAGAAGAGCCGCTATGATATTTGGGGTCTCAACTTGAGCCAGTTCAGCATTAACCTACTTTCTGTGTTCTTTGGAAGTAAGATGAGAGATAAGCTCGAGATGGATGTTCCTGCGTCTTCTGAGAAATGTAACGAGCCACAGTGAGGAAGGAGATAAAAGGAGGACTCTTAACCCACGCCTTCCACGGAATTATCTGGGGTGCTCATCTGAAGTCAAAGCCTATAAAACATCTGTAGCTTTTCTTCCCTAGGAGCTTTTATCTCTAAGGGTGAAATCTGACTGATATTTATGAAGATGTAGAGTATCACTTGGATGAACGTGGGTTGTGCTCTTGATGGGTTCTCTTCTCTGAGTGTGAAATGGATCATTGATGTCACAGTCGTGGGATGGGGAGCCACCGAGAAGGCACCTGGGCATGGGGAAGAATGATTGCATTTGTTTGTTTGCTAGGGACCATTATTTGAGATTACCACATTCGTCTGAGTCCTCCTCCGAACCTGCTATCTGTGAGAGGAGGGTTTCCTAGGCCGGCCATCACCAGCTCTTCTGTGTGATTTCCCTGAGGTGCTCCCCACCTCATCGTCCTTTGTTGAAAGCTGGGAATCTTTGAGAGTTGAGCCTCACTGAGCTCCTGAACCCAGAGGGCAAATCCAGTGAGACCTCGTGTGCAGCTAAGGACGTTCCTACTAGACCAATGTGTAATTTAGGGCACAAATAGTAAAACTATGTGGTGTGGTTTCGATCAGCATCCAATTTTGTTCAGTTACTACACTCTGGCCATCTGTCCTTTGTTGCCGCAACACTGAAAGCTCAGAGTGATACTGTCTTTGTTTGCTGCCCTTTCTTTCCCTCCGTGTATGCCAGGTCATGAGGGAATCATCAAAGCTGTATCCCATATCTTTCCTTTCTTCCACATCCCATTGGGTTGGTTGAGGGCATCACCATTGGATGATTGAAGGGCTGTGCTGGCGTCCCGATCGGGCAAGGGCCTCAGTATTGTCATTAATTTAAATACTCAAAAAGTACTTAACTCATTGGTCCAATGTAATATTTACTGAGTAGTGACTGTCACATACCGCACTACATCCTGAGGATAAAATGGATCGATGAATGAGAACCTCACCTTGAAGGACTATTAGCAAGGAGACCGCTTTGAATACACTTAAGGGAAGAAATACAAGAGAGATTTTTCAAATTTTAATATAGGATTTATGATGTGGGAATTGGACGTACATTTGAGACATCAGGCTGGAGTATTGATAAGGGAGAAGGGGGCAGAATGGGCATCAGGTACCTTTGTGGAGCCCGGGAGGTGTGGGAGTCCGGGACATTGGGAGGAATAGCTCAGAGCAGCAGGTGCCAAGATGGATCCTTCAGGGGGAATGTGGGCTTTTTGCGAGGGATGAAAATGATAACTATTACTTTCAAAATTACCAGTTCCATTCCTCCGTTCCTTTTTTTTTTTTTTTTAAGATTTTATTTATTTATTTGACAGAGATCACAAGTAGGCAGAGAGGCAGGCAGGAGGTGGGGGGTGGGGGAAGCAGGCTCCTCATGGAGCAGAGAGCCCGATGCTGGGCTCGATCCCAGGACCCTGAGATCATGACCTGAGCCTAAGGCAGAGGCTTTAACCCACTGAGCCACCCAAACGCCACCCCCCCCTTTTTTTTTTTAAAGATTATTTGTTTATTTGAGAGCAGAAAAGAGTGAGGGAGAGAGAGAGAGAGAATGTACAGGAGCCAGGGGAGGGACAGAGAAGCAGACCCCCTGCTGAGCAGGGAGTCCAATTCAGGGCTTGATCCTAGGACTCTGGGACCATGACCTGAGCTGAAGGCAGACGCCCAACTGGCTAAGCCACCCAGGCACCCCATTCCTCCATTCCTGCCTGGAAAAAAACACAAGGGGATGCTGAACTGGACTCAGACTCCTTCCTTGGAGCAGCAACCTTAGGGAGGTTCTCTGCTCACTCATTCCCTCTGTCTTTCATGGTGAGCCAGCCGGGGGTGCCCGTTGTAGTTGAAAAGGGTTCTGGAACCCGGAAGTTGTTAGTGAGATCTCCCCTGAGGTTCTTGGACTATGGTAGCATCTTTATTTTTTATTTTTTAAGATTTTATTTGTTTATTGGACAGACAGAGATCACAAGTTGGCAGAGAGACAGGAGGAAGCAGGCTCCCCACTGAGCAGAGAGCCTGTTGGGGGCATTAATCCCAGGACCCTGGGACCATGGCCTGAGCTGAAGGCAGAGGCTTTAACCCACTGAGCCACCCAGGTGCCCCTATGGTAGTATTTTTAAAATAAAGTACACATGACTTTTGAGATGAATTAGTTAATTTGTGACCATCATGTTATAATTATAAGGAGCTATCAGAATCCAGGAGGGGTGTGTGTGTGTGTGTGTGTGTGTGTTGTTTCCTCTGGGTTGTTCTTGAATAAAATTAGGTTGAGTCAAACCATGGCATAGCTCCACCAGAGAAAATTCTACTTTCAGTGCTTTTCAAACCTCTGAAAAGTTTGCTGGGACTCAGGAGAGTTTATCTGTGCATATGGCTCCTCTTTATCACTCCCAGAAGTGCCACTCAGATTTCCATTTTAAATTATCTGGGGTGTAGAGCTCCCGTTATTTCTGCACTACCACTTCTTAAAGATGTGAAATAGCTCTCAACACAGCCCCAGAAATAGAACGCCAGGAACAGAGCTAATGAAACCTCAGGCATTTTGAAATTAGAAAAAAAAAGATGAAATGGCTTATTTTGTTCTTAAAATAAGAAAGACTATATAAAATATTTCCTAGGAGATTGGGGTCTGTTAGTTAAGAAAAGGCTTTATCACCTACCTTCTTTTGTTTGTTTGTTTCTGTGTACTTTAGGAACAAATGCCAAGGTTTTCTTCTCCCCCTGTTTCACAGGTACCCATTATCTTGTATTTATTCAGGTTTTGGTTGAGGAAATCCCGTTTTTCAACAATAAATGTTTGTCATATGCTTTTCACAAAAGCAGTCACCTCCCTTTTGATGATTCATAATGTGGTGGGTAAAGGGGACAAGAAATAGATACTACTTTTAAAGTAAATCGTAATGCCTTGTATCTATAGTTTCAACATAACTCTGAAACGAGCTGGTTGGTAAAATGTATGAACATCCGTGTGTGTGTGTGTGTGTGTGTGTGTGTGTGTTTTAAGCCATTTTGAAAAGAAAGCTGCTATATTGGAGTCAGATCTTGGTTGCTAATGATGGGAGAAGAGCTCTCCTTTCTTGTCCAGCTCTGCCGTCAGCCCCCACAGACCCAAAGGGAAGAGAAGGGGAAGAATCATAAGGAAAACGAGCAGGGAAGCATGTCTGTGCCTGCGTGTTGGGTTGTTGGGGATGAAGTAAATAAAAACCATTGACTAAAATAAAAGGAACTCTTTTCCCGTGCCCCGTCTCACTTCACCCCCTGAATTCAAAAGTCCGCTATAACTGAACAGGTGTTCTATTATATTTTGTGAATCTAGATGCTGGAAAATATTTGGGAAGAAAATAATGTTGAAATAATTGAATAAACATGTTCAGACCTCTCAGAAGCTTGATGGCTGATTTTCATACAAATAACAAGACTCAATTTACAGAATAAGGCATAGGATTTGGATGGGGGAAAGGCTTGGACTCTTAACATAAAAATTTTCTTTAAGTTGTAGAACAGGGAAAAGGGTCAGGAAAGGAGATCTTAATTTTAATTTAATGCATTTTAATAGGACACAGTTTGCCAGGAATTAAGTCAAGGGCAAGAAACTGGTAGTTCCTTTTTTTTTTTTTTTTTTTTTTTTTTAAGATTTTATTTACTTGAGATAGCGTGAGAGCAAGAGAGCGCATGAGGGGGGCAGTGGGGCAAAGGGAGGAGAAGCAGGCTCCCCACTCAGTGAGGAGGAGGGGCTCGATCTCAGGAGCCCAGGATCATGACCTGAGCCAAAGGAGATGCTTAACCAACTAAGCCTCCCCTGGTATTTCCTTTCTGGTGTAACCTTTCCATGTTGGTTTTCCCAGGTCACCATGTCCCTAACTTCAGTCGCCCATTTGACCTAAGGCAGTACCCAGAAAATTATCCAGTGTCATCAGAGAAAGCAAACCTGATTTTAAGACTCCTATTTGCTGACAGACTACTAGTATCATTGTTTGTCTTAGTGATTTTAAATACTATGGCTTCTTGGCAAGCATCCTTCTTTCTCCATTTGTCATAAAATAACGATAGGCGTGCGTGTGTGCACCTGCGTGTGTAAGGGAGTGGACTTTTTCTAGAGGGAAGAGTATCAGCTGTCTGAAGGTCCAGTAATGGCCAGAGGTGTGAGAGACTAGGGATATTGCCTAGAAAGGGATGACTGTGTTCTTGAAACTGTTATATTTATTTTAACACAAGTGATAATATACTGTTAATGTCATTTTTGTGGTTGGCTCAGTTGTCTGAGTCTATAGTTCTGTTTGAATGGGGAAATTATGTAACAAAAAAAGGAAATCTATCAATCACACATTGGGAGTAAGGGCACCATTTAAAGCATCTGCCAATAAAACTTAGGAGATGTGTTCAAAAGCTACCCTTTGACCATCGTCTTTCAAATGTACAAACCTAAAGAGGGTACATGGAAACATTCCTGTCTATTGGTATCACTGGGTGAAGGGTTTGCACTGAAGATATATCTTACAGTGAACCCGTCCTCCTACCACGTATCAAACCTAAAATCAGAAGAATCATGACGTCCATTCTTAATTATTTCACAACTGTTGGGAATTACATCTATGTATCCATATGGTTACATACCTACATGGCATTATACCTCTATCCATCTGTCTGTCCGTCCATCCATCCATCCTCCCTCCCTCCCTTCCATCCATCCATCTGTCCATCCATCCATCCATTCATCCCTTCATCCTCCCATCCTCTCTTCAAGGAATACTTCCCTGAAAACGTATTAGAGTTCTGTGACTGTGTTTAGTTGCCCATCAGAGACTTTGTGTTATGTTCTATAAGTGGCTCTAGTATTTTTTTGACTTAATTAATCTTGTGCCTACAATAACAATAATCAAAGAACTTTAAATAATTCCTCCCATGACTGAGTGCTATTGCTTTTCTTTGAAAGCTATACATTTTAATGTTTTTCTTGGCATTTAACACATTATCCTTATTCGAAAAGTTTTGCCAAGATAATTGATAGATATTTGTTCTATGATACGTGGACCAAATGATGTAATACTTCCTAATCATCTTAAAACTGGGCCTGTGATCCTACCTAGAAATAGAATTTCAGACCTATTTTGACATTCCATCTGTTACACCAGGGTCTCACAGATTTTTCTGGAGGGACTTTCCTAGGAGAAAGTGGGTGGCGGTCATGTCTTTAGTTCCCAGTTGTGACTGTGATACTGTTGACTTTCGTGCTGCTGTCAGCCTTGATCCACCTACCAGAGAAAGCCCACAAAATCAAGCAAATTAGCTCCATATGGGAATGGATATACAGAATTATTCAAGCCAATAGATGCTAGAATATGTATTTTTTAAATATTTTATTTGTTTATTAGAGAGAGAGAGTACAACTAGGGGGAGCAGCAGGGAGAGGGAGAAGCAGGCTCCCGCTGAGCAGAGAGCACAATGTGGGGCTCCATCCCAGGACCCTGGGGTCATGACTGAGCTGAAGAGAGACGTTCAACTGACTGAGCCACCGAGATGCCCCAAAAATATCTATTTTAATGAAGAATTCATAAGGGGCACCTGGGTGGCTTAGTTGGTTAAGTGTCCAGTTTGATTTCATCTCAGGTCATGATCTCAGGGTCATGGGATTGAGCCCCACGTTTGGCTCTGCACTCAGCAAGGAGTCTGCTTGTTCCTCTCCCGCTGGCCCTCGCCAACTGGAGCATTCTCTCTCTCTCTCTCTCAAATAAATAAAATCTTAAAAAAAAAATTTTTTTTTTGTTCATATTCACAGAGCCTGGTTTTACCATCACTGTGTGTCACCATCAAAACCTTCAGAAAGATGCTGGTGAACTGGACAGATGCATGGGGGGTTGAGCCTGTGCACACACACCCTTCTGTGTGCCTTAAATGTGTGTGCTCACAGGTGAAGGTTAGAACAGCCATCCACACCCCACACCGATAGCGTGATTTCTAGAAAAGTGAGCACACTATAGCAACCTCGGCAGTGATATCTCTTGCCTTCTGGAGATGAACCCGGCCCACTGGCCTGCTGCTCTGTGCTCATTTCGTATTATTCGTGCATCGGACCGTGGTCAAAATGTTGCTGTGTGAATTGCTCTCAGACGAGGTGTACTTTCCAAAAGGCAGGTGACGTGAGGTATTTCTCTGTGACTCCTCATCCCCCAAGTATACTGTAGTTCAATCCGGGGCTAGGACTAAGTAGAAGCCTTATGTATTTCTCTTGGTACGGTTTCCCAAAGGATCACATGGCAGTTTTGACATCTTTTATATTTCATTGCATCTGGCACTTATTTTTCTAGTAGAAAGACAAGAGCATGAGTAGAATCTGAGACGGGCACAATTTGCCTTGAGTGGTACATGGCGGTAGCTCTTAGCTACCCTGAGAGTCGGGGGGTTTCCTGGGTGCATAAGGGGGAGGAAACGTCAGAGAGATGTGTGCAAACAGATGCAAGTACCTTTCAGAGAAGATGCTGTCCAAATACCCAGTGGCACTAGTTGATTTGTGACTGTGTGTCCCAGCCTCTGTTGTCTTTCCTATGCTCAATCCTCCTCCTCCCACTTGAGATGGATCCCAGCAGTGGGTCCCCTGGAGGAACACAGGTGCACGGGCCCATGGCATGCCTGAGGACCCTGAATCCTGAAATGACTCAGGTGTCTCTCTCCGCAATCCCTTTTGACAGTGAGAGAGGAAGGAGATAGAATAGCACCATAGTTATGCCAGCGAGCTCTGTAATCGGACATGCCAAGATTCAAATCTGAGAGCCAGCGTTTTGAGGCTAAGTGATCTTGGACAAATAGTTAAACTTAGTAAGTTTATGTTGTCTTCCTTGCAAAAGTGAGTACATGTATTTCTTCATAGAGTGGTAGGCAGGATTAAATTAGGCAATGTGTTCAATATAGTGCCTGGGAACTTAGTAAATGCTTGTAAAAGAGTATCAGTAGTATCAGTAGATAGTTATTTAAGAGACCATTTGGGGTGCTAGAAATGTCATATTGGTATTTAGTTGAATTAAGAGCTCTCTGCATATTATAAGACTATGAATAATTATAATTTCCGTAGGGCTTTAGAGGATCATGATAAATGAGTTTTGTCCATTGTTTTAATTTTAAAAAATCTATGAATATAATACCTACATAAATATTTGCTGTATGGAATAAGGTAATCCTGAGAAAGTATGGTGTTTATACCCTAAAATATATGTTTATTGTATATAAGATGGGTGATAAGTGTGATAGGAAAAGAAGTATGCAAATATGATATAAAGAAGATGTGGAACTCATTTTTTGCAATATCAAGGCAAATGGGAATATTATTAATCTCTTTAATTAGTCTGCCAGAAATAATTTATTGCCCTGTATTCAAATATCAGACTCTTGAACTTTGTATAAGTGCAGTATTCCAAAATATAAAATAAATGACCTTTCACTTTCTCTTACTCTTTGCCCGTAATGGGAAACTCAACATTTCTGTTACCATAAAGTTTGTGCATAGACGGCTGTTGCAAGACCCTGAGAAATAGCCTCATTCTTTATTGTCGTGCTAAAGAAACAATGACCCCCAAACCTGCTAGCCACGTTTGTATCCTTAGATTCATTCTTCAGTCCAGATATTCTAGATTCTAGATATTTGAGACTCAAATATTACAGGAGAAATTAATTAGGACCCCAATAACCCTTACAGGATATAAACGGACCTCAATTAAAATTCAAGCTAAGAATTAACTTCAAATATAACACCCATCAATTTTGTACCCTTACCTTGAACTACAGTTGATGATTTACCAGATAATCACTTCATTCCAATTACTTCTTTTTGTTTTGAACAAGTATTCAATGCCCCAGAAGTAAATGAAAGCTCTTGAGGACTGTATTTTTTTTTTCATGGTCATTGGTGTTAATTTTAGTATTACTTTGAATTACTGGCTTCTTGTCTTTAATTTTACACTTTCTCTGGGCAGTGGTTCATCTCAGCCCTGCCTATGATGTATGCCAAACAAGGGAGTGTTTGCGTATCCGAGAACCTAGCTCTCCATGTGGTTGCAGTAGGGAAGGGGTTTCATGGTAACTTGATCTGATGAGCAGACTTCTCCAGATCAGAGATTTAGTGGCCTGCTATCTTGGGAAATGGCTATCCTTGCTTATACCCTAATCATTCACAATTTCCTTTTATTCATTTTTTTTTTTTCCAACTCAGGAGAAACATAGTGTCACAGGGCATTCACGTTTACTTGGCATGTGAATTGATGGTTTCCATTAGAATTCACTGACTAGACATGTTTAAAACAAAAGTGATTTGGATCAGAGAGAAATCATTAGGGCTGGCAGTGATCTAGGGATGCCTCACACATTGCTAGTAAAACAGTACACTCACTTTGGAGCGCAGTTTGGCAGTTTCTTAGAAAGGTAAATATTTTGTATACATCTCAGGAATCCTATTTCTAGGAATCTACCTGCATAAAGGAAGAAAGGTTTTCTTGCACCAAGACTTTAATGCAAACGTTAATGTAGCATTATTCTTAATAATCAAAAATGGCAGGGACTCCTGGGTGGCTCAGTGGGTTAGGCCTCTGCCTTCAGCTCGGGTCGTGGTCTCAGGGTCCTGGGATCGAGCCCCACATCGGGCTCTCTGCACAGCAGGGAGCCTGCTTCCCCCTCTCTCTCTGCCTGCTTCTCTGCCTACTTGTGATCTCTCTCTCTCTCTCTTGAATAAATCAATAAAATCTTTAAAAAAAAATGGCAAACAGTCCAAATGTCCTGTTGAGTTGTTCAACAAATGTGGTATATTTATACGGTGGAAAACCATTCACTCAAAAGGAACAAGGTACTGATAAGGGCTGCAATATGAATGAACCTCGAAAACATGCCAAGGTCAAGGAATCAGATGCAAAAGACCACATATTTAGATACAGAAGTATGTTGGAGCTGGGCCAACAGATTGGATATAGGTGGGAACAGAAAAGATTATGGGAAAATTTCTCACATTTGGCCCAAAGAAGAAGGTAGATGTTGAACCTGTGTAATGACACGGAGAAGACTGAAGGGTAGAAGTTTAGAGGTGCACCTGGGGGCTAGAAGTTTGAGACCCTGGACAGGACTCTAGGTAAGAAGTCATGTATGAAGGTGGATTTCAGAGTCTCAAACTTTGAGAAGGGGTCAGGGCTGGAAAGGTAAAGATCTTTAAAGCCGTGACTTGATGAATTGATACAGAAGTACATATATGGAGAGGAAAACTGAACCCAGAACCTTGGGACCAAGCAGCCTATAGAGGTCACAGGAGCAGAATAAACCAACAGAGGAGAGTAAGGGGTGGCTAATGAAACAAAGCCAGGAGTATGGAGACTAAAACAGAAAAGGCATCCTAATGGCATAGACCAGAATGAAGAGAACTATAGAAAGAACCTACTACTGCTACATTTATTTTAACTGATACATGTCTTATTTAATTATTTCTTACTGGTAAATATAGTCTACTAATTAAGCTTTGCATTTTGACTTCTTTTCATTTAATGGAAACATTTTTTTTTCTCTGCATCTATAATGATGCTATCAAGTCTCATCTTCAGGAAATTAATTAAATAGTGAGACAGGCTGGGGATGAGTCCATTTTCAGACAAATACCTCCTGTTTTTGAAATAAATTATCATAGCCAACAATTATTACTCCGAATATTTAAAAATTCCAAGCAGCTGTATTCAAAATTTCTCACCCGTCTAAAGCTTTTCAACAAATTATTTGTTCCTTATTTACATAATATATTCGAGCAAATGTATGAGTATGCCAATGAAGCAATTCCTGTAGAGAGGGCCAAGAGGAGGTGAGAGTCATAAATGGATTGTGAAGTCTTTCATGGAAACAAATTTTAGTCTGAATGTTCATTAAGTTTTGTTTTTTTGTTTTTTAACCTTAAACTTTGTCTGAAAAGTGAAAACCATTGGAATCTTTATCTTTCCAGTGCATGTGCTTTCAATTAGCTACTGTCTAAACGGGTAATCCAACTGTTGTCATGGGTCAAAAAGCCAGTAAACACACCTACTCAGAAAGAAGCAACATGGTCTTTCTCTTTGTTCCAGTCCTTGTCCTCTGGGTCTGGTATAAATTGCCTGGAGCTTTCTCCTGAGTCCTCAAAGTTGAGTAAAGTCTCCATGGACCAAGGAGGAGCTGCTGGTGTCCTGTCCATCCCTTACCCCTCTATTTGGTGCCTCAAGTGCTAGTTACTCAGTTTCCCCCTGAATGGATGAAGACACTACATTATGAAGATGTTCCATTCTTCCCAGTGTTAACCCTTTGAGCTGCTAGCAGTAACTGAACAGGGAATAACCATTAACTTACTATGATGAAGCGAGATTAATGATGACACACATTATGACACAAATCGGCAAATTCTGCTTACTGGTCTCCGTGGAAGAACATAAAAGCGCTAGTGCTAAGGCATGGGTTGAAAGCAGAAAGCGGTCACCACTGAAAATAAGGAAAAACAAATCACGTGCCAGAATGGATATCTTTCTGCATCCTAAGTGTTTTCCCAGAAACCCATTCCCCAAGAAGCTGACTCTGAAATATAAACTGTTTTGGCATATTCCATTTCCTGGCCACATTTAAAACTGGCCTTATGGCTCCTTGGGGAAATGTCTCGTTCTTGGTCTGGGGCAGGAAATAGAAGATGAGCCTAGAGGATCTAGGAATGACAGAAAACAGGGAATTGCTAAAGAAAAAAGAAAAAAAAAGCACAATAACATGAGGCACTCCAAAAGGACACCGGAGTCAACCTGAAAGGGCTCCCAGTGGTCAAAGCTGGAACATTAGGAGCAACAAAATAATAATGACAGAATGTTATTATAACAGAAATAAGTATCTGATCAATATTGATAGAAGTAAATAGGTAAATGAATAAATACAGGAGAAGGGCTGACAAATAATTTTCCTCTTCCGGGGGGGGGGGGGCGGAATGTGTCCCCACCACGTGGTATGACCAGCTTCCCTTCTGCTGAGTGTGCGTTGTATTTAATCACTAGCTTGCACAGAATAAAATAGGGGGAGAGAGAGAATTTGTAGCGAAGCAGTCTGGCATTGATCAAGATTAACATCCTCATTGGAAAGTCGTGTTGATGTCAGCAGTGTCTGCCTGTGATTGTGATTAGGGTCAATTACATCTGCAAATATAGGAACACATTTCTGTGTCTTTCTAGATACACTGTAGTATCTTTTTTTTTTTTTTTTTTTTTAACTGTAGCTCCTTCGGTTCCATGAGGTCTGTTGAGTCATACGGCTAAAGACGTAGGCTGCATGTGTCTCAGCCTGCATCAGGTTCAGCAAATAGTTTTGTCCTCAGGACCACACTCAAAACTAAAAGTCTTGCATGTAACCCAGTAAGTGGGTGGGAGCATTACCCTCATGCCCAGAGTACACAAAGCATGTGTGCTGCTTTCTTTGTGATAAAAGATGCCATGTGCTCTGGTGGTCCTTTATTTTTCAGGGGATGTGTGGGCGATGTCCTGAATCTTTGTAGACTTTCTTTCCCACTATCAGGGCATCTAGAGTATTTGTCGCTTCTTGCTCAAGAGATTAGTAGGATGTCAGGGGTGCCTGGGTGGCTCAGTGGGTTAAGCCTCTGCCTTCAGCTCAGGTCCTGGGATCAAGCCCCCGCATCAGGCTCTCTCCTCAGCAGGGAGCCTGCTTCCCTCCCTCTCTCTGCCTGCCTACTTGTGATCTCTGTCAAATAAATAAATTTTTTTTAAAAAGAGATTAGTAGGATGTCATAAATAGAATGGACCAAAATACGTTCTGCGGAATATCCAATGTGGCAAGATACCTTAAGACACCATTGTGATGGAAAGTGGGAGAATTCACTCTCTCAGAAGCAGCTTCTATGGGCTGAGGGCATGCCGTTCCCAGAGAAGGTGATCATACACATGAGGCCTGAGTGGCCAAACCCTAGAACACTGGGGACCTGGCAAGCATCACTTATACTCATAATGATTACCATGAGCAAAAGGAAAATAACAAATGCACATACACACATATGCATATAAGCAAGAAAAAAAATGAATCACCCATGAATTAAAATAGAGCAGATATTTTAGGCAAATGACTGACAGTTAATTTGTATAATACCAAAAATAGAGAAGCCATTTACTTGTGATTCAATGAGCCATGCTAAATTTCATGAGTTTCATTTATGTTTACACTGGTAGAACGTGGATTGCATATGACATCATTTTAAGCCAGTAACTAGAATAAAAATCAGAGACAGAATATAAATTAAAGCTTAAAAAAAGTTCAGTGTTCTCATTGGAAATATATGTATTTTTTTAATTTTTTAAAAGATTTTATTTATTTATTTGACACAGAGAGAGAGATTGCAAGTAGGCAGAGAGGCAGACAGAGAGAGAGAGGGGAAAGCAGGCTCCCCACTGAGCAGAGAGCCCAACTCGGGGCTCGATCCCAGGACCCTAAAGATCATGACCCGAGCCGGAGGCAGAGGCTTAACCCACTGAGCCACCCAGGCGCCCCTATTCTTTTAATTTTTAAAATCCTGCAAAGATAAGCTTATATGGTCATGTTTTAAAGGGGTTAATACCCAGATCAAAAACCTTTCTCAAGTTTTTCTCAAATACAACTCAGAACCGTCTTTATAACTTACACAGGTGTCTCGATGACAGCATTACTAGAAGGCTCACTGACATTCCATGTAATTGAGCAGAACAGCTCAGTTCTCTGGATATTCTAAACATTCATAACATTGAAGAAGGGGATGGCATAACAAGGTGACAGTTGACATGTGCAAGTCTTGCTCATAGGATGAGAATATGGGTCTGAATAATTTTAGGATGAAAGACAATTTTTACCATTTGCTGGCCATTTGGATGAGCCTCCCTAGGTGGGACATAGGAGCTCCCTTGGAACAGCTGGAACTAAGTCCATGATTGCAGAGGACATGGCAAAGCTTTGTGTGTGAGCTGTACCATCAGAGGTGCTTTTGCCTATGACCTGTTGGCAGTAAGAACTGTGAAAATTCAAGGAAAGGCCTTCAGAGGCCTCGTGTATTTCTGTCTGTCCTTTTGTGTGTTGGCCTATGCTGTGAGAGGAGCAAGCCTGAGTTATCATTAGCCAAGAAGGATGCAGGACATGGGGAGTAGAGCTGCTCCAGCTCTTGCAGCCAGAAGCAGAGCTGCTCAGCCAAGCTCACCCCAACCCAGCTGACTTGAAGATCCATGAGAGCAAATGCTTACCTCCATACACCTCTGACCATTGGCGGCCATTTTTCATGACCAAGTCAGCTGATTGAGCACATGCCCGTGCCCCACCCTGGTCTCTCTTCATATTTCCTTCGTCTCCTTCCACAGCTTTCAAGCCTGCGCTTCTTAGGTTACACCACCCCTGGAAGTACAGCTATCCCAGGCCGTATGACCTCTACCGTCCTTCCTGACAGCACAAGCCTTGGGCCTAACTCTGGTAGAAGCTACATCTGGAAGCTTCCTCAGGAATCAGCCACAGGAATCAGAGTGAGGAACTGAACTAATTCTCCCATTAATCAGATGCTACAGATGAATCTTCCTGCCTGTTATCTGTGTAGGGATTGGAAAGTGGATGAAATTCAGTGGGTACCCGCTGCGTGCATCTCATTTAATCCTTATAATGAATGCTTCCGTGGGTGTTGTCATTCTTAGAGGAGACTGGAAACTCAAAGAGTTTGTTACTTGCTCAAGGTCACCCATCCAGGAACTGGCTGTATGTAGACCCAGGACTATCTGGCGCCAAAACCCATTCTTTCTCCACTGCCCCAGTGCATCTAAACTCCACAGTGATGTTGTAGTTATTCTGATTTACTAAAATCTCTAATATTTATGTAAGTGTCCTAACAGTGAGATAGACAGAACAGGAGATACTAACCTTCACTTTTTTTTTTTCCCTAAAATGATGTAAGTAATTTATCCCAATACCTGATTACTAATGATTAGCTACCATGAAGGGCTAGCGAAGCTTTCTTCGGTATGATCACAAATATTGCTAATATGATTGTAAATAAGATACATGAAAAGGAAGTGGTATTCCCAAGCCAATTACTTTGGCTAGCACTGCGTAAGACATAGATCCTTAACAATGGGATAAATGCATTCTGTGATGATTTACCCTCAGAATTTCTCTTTGGAAGGAGCTATTTTTGTTTATAAAATATTTAACATGCCCTCTGGGATGGAAGAAGAGAAGCTGGGGGCCTGGATGGGAATAGAACTCCTAAGAGTGCAACCAGGACTGATGTATTGTCCATGGAAATGCCACATAAACTGGTGGTGGATGCTGATACGGCCCCAGGCATGCCCAGGAAACCAGCTATGCACCCCGTGGGTTAACCCACCTAATCCTCAGATACCCTGTGCGTTAGTTTTACTTTGACCAGCCCACTTTCCCAAATCGGACAACTAGCCACAGAGTGGCTAAATGACTTACGCAGTTGTACAAGCTAGAGGCAGGGGGATCAGGAATGAGAACCCAGGGGTTTTCTTTCACCAACTGTTACCTTAGGAACCCTTCTTTGATGTGTTCCTCCTGAATGGGATTTTCTGCAAAACAAAATTGTAAATAAGAAGATGCAAAATAAAAGGTGGGAGTCGGAATGGAAATGAAATCCCAACCAGGGAAAATAGTGAAGGCCTGAGTCAGATCCAAAGTCACTTAAGAAACACACAAGAGGTTGATTGGATTCAAGTGGAAAATGAACTAAAAGTCAATGGTTGATTAAAAAAAAAAAATTGGGGGGCGCCTGGGTGGCTCAGTGGGTTAAGCCGCTGCCTTCGGCTCGGGTCATGATCTCAGGGTCCTGGGATCGAGTCCCACATCGGGCTCTCTGCTCAGCAAGAAGCCTGCTTCCCTCTCTCTCTCTCTGCCTGCCTCTCCATCTACTTGTGATCTCTCTCTGTCAAATAAGTAAATAAAATCTTTAAAAAAAAAAAAAATTGGGTATCTTTGTCTCTCTGAACATGACATAGACTCAAAACCTTAGTAAAATCTACCAGATGCACAGTTTCTTCTTTTAAAGAGTGTCAGGTTTGTTGGTGAAGACCGTGACTATGAAGATGTTGAATTTCCTTATAGACGACATAGCCCATGTAAATAGCTACTCCCTCAATGCTGTAAGATGCCTATAAAACAATCTGAAATTAATGTGCATCAAGATTTAAAAAAAGGAAATCAAGTTTAGGCATCTTGAATGCAAAGTATATGAAATGAATGAAACATTTTTCAGGATTGTCTTTCATCTCACTGGTAATAGGTTATGAGTTGAAATTATTTTCTTCTATGAAACACAGGCATGTCTTAGGAAATGGTTATACTCTATATTCTCACCGAGGAAGAGTGGGATCCTTCTTCAAGGGAGTAAGTAGAATTTGGAGGAAAGAGGGGGAAAAAAGATTAATTAGCATGCAACTCCTACAACAAGTGTCATTGGTAACAGGATGAGCAAGACATGACAGAAGGTCATTCCTCAAGAATCTGTTGTATGTTCTCCACCCTACCTCCTCCACTTCTCAAGGAAGAATTTCTAGGTGAAGATCTGGAGTGGCAAAGGTCATCAGTTATCCTCTCCTGAAAGTTTAGGAAGGACAAAAGTAATTGTACATTGGGGGTGACACAAAGCTTTCCCCAGAGGGAGAGACTTGTCTTCTGTGTCACCGCAACGTTCATAGTGCTTTACTAGGAAAGGGACTTCAATTAATTGCCATGGATGAAAGAGGGAAGAACACAGCTACACTTGGTCTAGTGTGTTCTTTTCTGACTACTAAATCACCAAAGTGGGAGGAATGTCCACCAAGTGTCATATCATCCTTTTTTTTTAATTCTAAGGACAAGATAGATAAACTATTATGCCCAGAGTAAAATTTCTAATTTCTGCTTCTTAAAATTGCAGTTCCCCAAATTCTGCTGGTGTTGATCCAAGTTGTGTTCTGTCATTAAGTCAGCAAATGAATTGAAATCAGGACAGAAAGTCCATATGGTGACTTTACCGATCTGACTTTATTTTTTTTTTTTAAGATTTTATTTATTTATTTGACAGACAGAGATCACAAGTAGGCAGAGAGGCAGGCAGAGAGAGAGAGAGAGAGGAAAGCAGGCTCACCGCTGAGCAGAGAGCCCGATGCGGGACTTGAGCCCAGGACCCTGAGATCATGACCCGAGCCGAAGGCAGTGGCTTAAACCACTGAGCCACCCAGGCGCCCCCCGATTTGACTTTATTACAAGAATTAGGCAACTGACTATGATCCATGACTGGGATCCCATATACAAAATAAGCACTATTGGGGGGCACCTGGGTGGCTCAGTCAGTTAAGCATCTGTCTTTGGCTCCAGTCATGATCCCAGGATCCTGGGATGGAGCCCTCATCAGGCTCCCTGTTAGGTGGGGAGCCTGCTTCTCCGTCTCCTACTGCTCCCCTGCTTGTGTTCTCTCGCTCTGTCAAATAGATACAATCTTAAAAAAAAGAAATAAAAGAAAATAAGCACTGTGTGCAAAAACTTCTACATAATTCTATAAATATAGATCCACTTTCAAGTTTATTTAATCTATTCCAAATAGAATCAAAAGATGTATGTTTGAATTCCAGTTTTGTTTTTTGTAGGCCATGTTATAAAAACCCATTTTTAAAAACTGACCATATAAATACTGGGTTTGTTTTTATACAAAGGTATAAATACCTTTCTATACAAAGGTATAGAACAGCTGAAACTCTCCTATATTGTGGGTTGGAAGCAAAACGATACAGCCCCTTTGCAAAAGAATTTGGCATATGAGCCAGCGATGCCATGCTTAGACATTTACCCAAGAAAAAAAGAAGACCTACGTCCCCATAGAAACCTTACATGAATGTTGATTGTAGCTTCATTTGTCATTATCCGGAAGCCGGAAATAACCCAGAAGTCATCTGGGGGATGAATGGAAAAATTATAGTACATCTGCACCGGAGAATACTACTCCGCAGTATATGGGAATGAGTTCTTGATACACAGTAACAGCTTTCGGGGCGTCTCGGAGGCATTCTGTTCTCAGAGCCAGTCTGAACAGCCCCATACTGTAGGCCTGCACTTAGTAGCATTCGGGGAAAGGGGAAGTTACAGGGACAAGAATCAGACCAGTGTCAGCCAGGGGTTGGGAAGTGGGGAACTGGTCATCAATAACCCTCTAATACTGTCAAATACAGTATTTCTTGCTGGTGGTGGTTTTACATGACTAGATGAATTTGTCAAAATTCATAGAACTCTGCATAAAAATGTGTGAATTTTATTCTATGTAAATAGACCTCGTACCACAATACACTAAATGGAATTCCTCGGTGCTTACAACCTTCGATATATATATATTTTTTCCAAATTGAGAGATAAAAGCACTTTGAGCTTCCGTGTCTCCAGCAGATTACCTAGTGGTAACCCCATGGGATTGTCACTGACAAAATGTTTCCTGAACAGTAAATTATCTGTAGTCTCTGTTACCTGGGGAGGCTTGAGGTCAGATTGCCGTTCCTCTCCCATAGGATATCCATCACTTGGCCTTGGCAATTAGTGGTAAAACACATGCTCGGGGCTAAATTCCAGGTTTCATTTTGTGAGTCGGGAAAGACACTCCCTCCTCCCCCTCTTTTCTTCTTCTCCATCTTAGGCAGTCAAAAAAAAAAAAAAAGTTTAACAATAACCTGGAGACCTTTAATCTTAATTCATGTAAAAGTGGAAAATGTCTCCTTCAGATTGAACGTATACATGTAACATTTTAAAGTCAGTGATGGATGATTGACAACCATCTACTGGTCCTGTGTCTGCTTGGATACCCTCGGGACTCCCCTCTGATGGGGACACTGTCCCCTTTCTGCACTTTAGGGAAGGACTTTCCCTCTTCTCCTCACTCGCAAGGATGTGGTTTGCATAGAGATGGGCCAGAGAAGGGACCAGATGTTGTAGCCCTGGGGTTTTCCTAATTAGAACTGAGGTGAGGAGGCTCTTTCCAAAGAGGGGGAGTGTGTTCCTGGAGCTGCTGGAGACAGAGCCTCCCATCTCTTGGGACAAGCAAGGAGGAGAGCAGTCAGCAGCCTGCGGATAGAAATGGGGGTCCCGGGTTCCTGAACATCGAGTTCTGCCCTTGTTCTCTTTCACTTGTCACGGTTGAGGCTCCCGTTGGGTATTAGTCCCATGTCCTCTCTTCAGGACGGTTGTGTTTTATCATGAGCTAGTTTCGAAATGAGTTTTTGTTTTGTTCTGTAACCAAATGAGCCCTGACTAATAGCCCATAGATCCATGGTAATGAACGCTGATATGAGCCATAGAGTCATGAACTTCTGTATTGAAAGTTAAGGTAATTCATGAAATTCCTTATCGTTAATTTTAATGAAGAAACTGAAGCCTATTCAGTGAAGTAATTAACCCATTATCACCTGATGTAAATGGCATAACCAGGAATTAAATTTATGGCTTCCACTTTTCTCTGCTTCCTCCAATGCACACAAGAAGAAACACGTATATCCTATCTGAGCCTCTTATGACTCAGCAGCAGGTGATGATCCCCATCTGTGCACAGTCTCTCGTCCCTTGTGGCCAATAAAGTTGTTTCTTTTTTAATTAAGAGAATTGGGGGAAAAAAAGTTGTACACAATCTGGCTACTTGCTACCTCTGGGATCTCTGTTTTACTGACCCTCCTCAAACACACTTCACCCTGCTACCTTGTCACCTCCCTGGTTTATTTAGCATGGCATATTTCCCCCCTCTATTTGCTTTAAACTTTTTTTTATGTGTTTTTATATTTAAAGAGGGCTTCTGGGAGATGACATATAGTTGGGGCCTGGTTTTTTGATCTACTCAGAGAAACCTCTGTCTTCTAATAGGTCTCTTCAGACCATTGATGTTCAATGGGTTCTTGATAATGATCTAGTGGTCACTGAGGTCGTTGTATGATTACCTACCACGGTCATTGGTGTTTTCTGCTTGTTGACCTTGTTCTTCCTGTTGTGTCTTCCATTCCCTTCCTGCCTTTTGTGGTTTTTAACTGGGCATTTTATCTGATTCCATTTTCTTTCCTTTCTTAGTACATCAGTTATACCTTTTTTTAAAATAGCTTTTTCAGTGGTGTTCCTAGAGTTCACAACATGGGCCTACAACTAATCCAATTCCATTTTCAAATAACATGGCACCAATGCATGGGTAATGTGAGTGTCTTTGTAGTTGCCCCACAGTCTGTAGTGTGTGTGTGTGTGTTTTCTCCAGTCTTTCTCTTTGCTTTTTGGTTTTCCAGCCTTTTTTTCTCTCTACTTTTCAGTTCTGGAAGCTTCTACTGAGATGTCCGTAAGCTTAGAGCTTCTTTCCTCCGCTGTGTCCAGTCTACTGTAAGGCCAAATCAAAGGCCTTCTCCATCTCTGTTATAGTATTTTTTATATCTAGCATTTCCTTATGGTTCATTCTTAGAATTTCCATCTCTCTGCTTGCACTGTCTGTTCTTACATGTGTTGTCAGCTTTATCTACTCTGAGTCCTTAGCATATATATTGAAGTTGTTTTATTTTTTTTTTAAAGATTTTATTTATTTGACAGAGATCTCAAGTGGGCAGAGGCAGGCAGAGAGAAAGCCAGGGAAACAGGCTTCCTGCTGAGCAGAGAGCCTGACGTGGGGCTCAATCCCAGGACCCTGGCATCATGACCCGAGCTGAAGGCAGAGGCTTTAACCCACTGAGCCACCCAGGCACCCCTTGAAGTTGTTTTAAATTCCCTGTATGGTCATCCCATCATCCTTAGCACATCCAGTCCTCGTGCTAGCTCTGTGTCTTCAAATTGTGGGGTTTTGTTTTGTTTTGTTTTGTTTTTGCCTTTTGATGTGCCTTGTGATTTTTTTCTTGCTAGCCTGACATGGTGTACAGGGTAAAAGGAACTGCTGTAGATAGACCTTTGGTAATGTAGCCAAGAGCTATGGGGGAAGGAGAAATGTCCCATATCCTGTGATGGGTCCAAGTCTCTGAGTGTGTCTGTGTCTGTGGACTTCACCAGTGTTGGTCTGTTACTTCTTTCCACTCTGGTGGGACTGGAGGGCTACAGTGAGCTGCCGTTGGGTATTTCCCTTTCACTGGTCAGTGAGGCTCTGAGAATATACCTCATCAGGTTAGCTTCTGGGTAAGAAGTTTCTCCTAAAGACAGGCCTTGTTAAGAACAGAGTTCTCGGATGTATTTTAAAATGGTTCCTCTCCCCTTCCCTCTGATGGAAACAGGAAGAGATTTTTTCCTGATATTCATTGTGGGCATCTGGTTGAGCTTCTGGAGATAAATCTCACAATATTATGGGTGTGCTTTAATGACTGAACCGCCCCCCCACCAGAGTTTTTGTCTCTGACTTTTCCACACTGAGCACCCAGCAACTAAACAATCACAGATTGGCCCTATTTCAGGTCCCCATGGTGGTATACAAGTCTCTGCTTGGGAAGACACTGTGACTCTGTTGTTTGCTGGACTGTTTCTCTGGTCTTTAGAGGCAGTGGTTTGCCCTGTATCCTCGCCTCTCTTAGGGATCCAAGGGATCCTAAAACAGTTGTTGATTTTTCAGTCTGCTCCACTTTTACTTATTGGGGTGGAATGGTGGCTTTCAAGGTCCTTACCTGCAGGAACTGGAACCCCAAATCTCCCCTCACTCTTTTGCAGTCATACGCCCACCTGAAATCCTTTTTACTTCCTTCCTTTACATGGAAATTTTTGCCCTCAGCTCTCCTCTCTGTTTACCCCCTCATCTTCTTCAGGTGTCATTTTGTCACATAAATCTCTGGATACTTCATAGAATATCATAACTACCCCCTGACTTTTCCTGCCTTTTAAAAATTCTCCTAAAGACATCATTAACATCTATCACTTCTTAATCCTTCATAATCTTTTTTATCACCTGTGTTCCCCACAGAAGTGCAAGGTTCATGAGGACAAAGATATTTGTCCATTTTGTTGACCCACAGACCCTTGAAAAGTGCCTAGAATATATGAGGTACTCCTATTTTTATCAAGATGTGTTAAATGAATGGATAAGTAAGGGATTCCGGGATTTCATTTATTTTACAAAAAAAAAAAATCAAAACATGGATTTTTTATTCACTGAATTACAGAATTCACCAATGAAATACTTTTTTGAAGGTTTTTCAGAAGGTTTTAGAAGATTTCCTCTAGTAAAAGGAGGACCCCAGTTCTACCCAAGTTCTATGCAGTGAATAAAATCTTTTTGGTAAGGAGCACCATTTGGAATCTAGGGACAGAGTAAGAAGTATTTCCTGGCCTTGAGTGGTCTGTTCCCGGAAACAGGGTCTGTGTTGAGATATGGGAAGCTCTGCTTCTTGCTCAGTCTGTCCAGAGCCTGTGGTCTCTTACCTCTGTTTTCTCTGCATCTGTTCTACTCTTTGCTGCTTTGTACATGGTTTTGCTTGGTTACCCCCAAGCAAGTTCACAGAACAAAGGCAACAGGGTTGGCTATCTTTGATCAGGAGCCCATCCCTGCGTGATCAGGTATATGACCAAGGACAGTAGGGAGGGGAGAGGAAAGTGGAATCACAAGAAAAAAAAGAAAAACCAGGAATACCTCTTCTAGAGACTATGGGCAAGTGACAAGGTCTAGAAAGTACTAAGGGCAGGTCTGGCAATGGAAGTATCTAAAAGTGTTTTGTCATGTTATAAAGTCATTGATGGGCTTTAAATGTTAAGTCTGTGATTCTCAGCTGTGTGATGGATCTGGAATAGACCTCAGTAGATGACATACATTTTCCTTTCTTCATTTTTAAAGAGGAGGAAGTTCAAATCCAGAGAACTTCTGATTGTCATTCACAGTATCACATTACTGTGCTTTGACACCTTACGAATTTCACCCAGATACTCTAGGATCTCAGTTTCCTTATTCGCAGAATAAAATGAATTCTGCATTTTAAGAAAGTAGTATTTGTCTTAAAAGAAAATTTCAGCAATAATCTTCTCTACCATTCTTCCACTGTTGCTGTCTTTGAAAGACACTGTTCTGTTTGCCCATGGTTTTTCCTCCCTCCATAATTTAAAGAGTCCAATTTCTTTTCTCTTTTTTTTTTTTTTTTAAGATTTTTTTTATTTATTTGACTATGAGAAATACAGCAAGAGAGGGAACACAAGCAGGGGGAGTAGGAGAGGGAGAAGTGGGCTTCTGGCTGAGCAGGGAGCCCATTATGGGGATCAATCCCAGGACCCTGGGATCATGACCTGAGCTGAAGGCTGAGGCTTAATGGCTGAGCCACCCAGGCGCCCTCCAGTTTCTTAATTGGCAAAAAATCTTAGGAAAAGAAGTTAAAAACAAAAACAAAAAACCCAGAGGAAGTTCTTCATTAAGAAAAGACAAGCCTAGGGGCACCTGGATGGCCTAGTCAGTTAAGTATCAACCTTTGGCTCTGGTCATGATATCAGGGTCCTTGAGGTTGAATCCCACTTCGGGCTCCCCACTCATTGGGGAATCTGCTTCTCCCTCTCTCTCAGGCCCTCCATCTCCCCTCCCCCTGCTCCTCCTGCCCGTTGTGTGCTCTCTTTCTGTCTAAATAAATCTTAAAAAAAAAAAAAAAAAAGACATGTAGCACCTTCATAAAATGAAACAGGAACTTGTGAGAAACACACATACAAACACGTTATACATCTACAGGTAAATTCTCAAATATATTTACACCCCAAACATTATTCTCTTGTGAAGAAAAGAAATCAAATGTGTGTAACAGAGGAGCAAAAAATAAATGTTTTGTGCCTTTGCTTGAGAAGTACCTGTTTACCTTCTATTTACATTTGTATGCTTTGCTCTACTTATTTGTCTTTCTTTTTTTCTTTATCTTTCTTTCTTTTTTTTTTTTAACATGTATTTACTTCTGTACACACCTTAGCAAAATCACCAGGGACACTTAAAAAAAAAAAACTACTAAAATAATGTGCACTGCATAGTCCTTAACATAAATCAACTTTAAAGAATAATGTACTAAAAAAAAAAGAATAAACACAAAAAAATTCGTCCCCACAGTGTAGTCTGGAGCAGGATTTGTTGACACCCAAGGAGATGGGGCGCCTGGGAGGCTCAGTCGGTTAAGTGTCTGCCTTCAGCTCAGGTCCTGATCTTGGGGTCCTGGGATCAAGTTCAGGGTCAAGCTCCCTGCTCAGCAGGGAGCCTGCTTCTCCCACAGCCTCTGACCCTCCCCCACCCATGCCCACTCCCTTGCTCTCTCAGATAATTAACATGTATATATATATATTTTTAAAGATTTTATTTATTTATTTGACAGACAAGAGATCACAAGTAGTCAGAGCAGTAGGCAGAGAGAGGGAGAGGAGGAAGCAGGCTCCCCGCTGAGCAGAGAGCCCGATGCAGGGCTCGATCCCAGGACCCTGAGACCATGACCTGAGCTGGAGGCAGCGGCTTTAACCCACTGAGCCACCCAGGTGCCCCAATTAACCTGTATATTAAAGGGAAAAAGGCATGGAGGCTAAACATGGGAGAGCCACAGCTGCTTCCACAGTTTGGCTGATCTTTATACAAGTTCTAGGCTGTTTCTTTGCCAGGAGAAGTGATATTTTTGTCCACCGCCACATATTACTGGACTCTGAAGTTGTAAACAAATATTTGTTTCTGTTTTCCAGACCGTATACCACTAAAAAATAACGAAATGCTGACATTTTAACTACGTAAGTTGATTCCAAGGAAAATGAAGAAACACACGTTGATTAATTTAACATATTTTATTAGTTACCTCGGGTGTTAAATATATGCAAACTTAGATTTCCCAAAGGATCTTACCCAAAGGGTAAGATTACCCAAAGGGTACCTTAAGTAGCCTTTATTTTGGACCTCAAACTCTTTACTTGCAAAATAGACACACAAATTTCTCACAGAGCCAGAGCCTGCTATGTACTAAAATGGTCAGTACCAAATGGTGTGTCACTATTAGTTCTGTAGCATCAGGAAATTACCATGGGATCCATGCTCTCTAGCAATCACTATTTTGGGAGACGATTTGGAAACTCACAAAACTTTATTTTTTATTTTTACTTGGCAATGAGCATTTGTAAAGGACAGACTTCTGTATCTTGGGGTTCCATAGAGGATGTCCCTGCCAGTGGATGACAGACACATGGGTCTCTATGAGGACGGCATTTATACACAATAGAATATGGGGCTGAATTTCTGCAGAGTGACTAATGGGCTTGTGGCAAACAGTCTGTCTACTTTTTTAGTCATTGCTCTAATGAACGTTCCTTGATGAAGTGGTAGTTCCTATCACTTAAGAAATCTGTCCAGGCCAGATAATCACCTAAGGGACACAATGCACAGATGGCACACCTCCACAAAGAGACCTTTTCCTCTCCTTCCCATTGTCCTGTGTTCTGTAAGGAATTTAATATATGAGTGTAGCTTGAAAAGAAAAACATCAAAACAAGTTGCCATATAATCTTGTTCTTTTCATTTTCTCATGGCCATCTTTGACTTGGATAAGGATTCACTTGAAACATCCCATCAACACGGAGTGGTCAGTGAAGGGTTGGCAGGGGGTAGAGGTGGTCTGTGCTCATAACACAAGCCATCAATGTCTCCATAGCTCTCTCTGAACTGGATTTGCTTTACTTCTTGCCCTTCCATTCCGTTGGCTCCCACACTGAATCGCTGTGTTTTAACTACATGCATTTCATATGCTGCTGTTGAAGTTTTCAAGGCTAAATAAGGATGAGGCTTATGTGGAGTATTTCTAGACCACAGGGGGAGAAAAATTCCAAAGGAACCCAAAAACAGACAAAATAAACAACCATCTAAAACTCTTCCCTGCTGATTTTAGAAAATGTCTCATCTACCCTTGTTGATAAAATCAAACAGAATTCAATTGGGATGTGTTTGTTAAAAAATTAAAATAATAGACTTTTGTATGTGTAGGTTATCTTACTTTTTAGCTAGTGCATTGTTCCCAGGACTCATTCTCCTTTCATGATCCATGAAAATATTTTTTATAAACAAAATTGAAGACATCATTCAGAAAGTTAAGATTTGATGCCACGGAATACCTGGGTGGCTCAGTGGGTTAAGGATCTGCCTTCAGCTCAGGTCATGATCTCAGGGTCCTGGGATTGAGCCCAGCAAGGGGCTCCCTGCTCATCAGGGAGTCCCCTTCTCCCTCTCCCTCTATGTTCTCTCTTTTGCTCTCAAGTAAATAAACTCTTTTTTTTTTAATATTTTATTTATTTATTCGACAGAGAGAGAGATCACAAGTAGACAGAGAGGCAGGCAGAGAGAGGAGGAAGCAGGCTCCCCGGTGAGCAGAGAGCCCAATGCGGGGCTTGATCCCAGGAACCTGGGATCATGACCCGAGCCGAAGGCAGAGGCCCAACCCACTGAGCCACCCAGGCGCCCCTCAAGTAAATAAACTCTTTTTTTTAAAGATTTTATTTATTTATTTGAGAGAGAGAATGAGAAGGGAGAAGGTCAGAGGGAGAAGCAGACTCCCCATGGAGCTGGGAGCCCGATGTGGGACTCGATCCCGGGACTCCGAGATCATGACCCGAGCCGAAGGCAGTCGCTCAACCAACTGAGCCACCCAGGTTGCCCAAGTAAATAAACTCTTAAGGAAAAAAAGATTTGATGCCAGAAGCTCTGAATACACCTAGAGTTTGAGGACAAGTGAAACCATGTAAAATACAAGTGGATGAGCTGTTAGTTACATCTAATATAATAAGATGTCACAATCAAAAGACTTTGATAAGGCAAAGTTTTACCAAGCTCTGTAAGTCAAATCATCTAAAAAATAAAGAACTTTTGAAGAACATTTAATTAACATATATTTATGTTTGCAAATGCCTACTTAACATCCGGAAGCAACTCATCAAAACTGGAAAGAGAGACATGTTGGCTCATTGGCTGTGGGAAAAGCAAGGCATCACCTCTTCTTCCAGGAGCCACACACAGACTCAGACATGATTCTGAACGAGGGGTTTCAGATTAGGAGTCCTCTGCCACTCCGTGTTTCTGGCACGTTCTCTCCAGGCCACACAAATGTTTCACTGAAAACTCCTTCCCTGTGCCAACCAAACACGTACCAAGAAACAGAAAGGATTTCGTGCCAATAGTGTTCAAGTACAGTGTGCTTAGCACAGATTTTTGGACCAAATTTCCCAAGAAACTGGCATCAAATCTAATGGGTGTTTGTGCCTCGTATTTTTAATATACGTCAGAATAATATTAGTCCCTTTCTACAAAATGGTTCTTTCGTGTATTAAACAACATCCACAAAGAGACAAACATGGAGAGAGAGAAATGTTTCTTTGAGTAGAACAGCATTTCTGCAAACAGAGAAGGACTATAGGAAAACCTTAATTTTGAAACTAGTGTGAAACTAACTTATGCGACACTGGTCATAGTTTTGACAGGACACTTAGTTTCAAAACTTCCTCACCTGAGATATTAATAACAAAAACGGCAAAATACTTTTTCAGTGGAGAAGATCTGGCGGACACCACCTTGACCAAGTGATCAAAATTAGTATCACTGTTACTAGGGTAACAGGACAGCAGGTGCCTCCTGATACGATCCACTAAGGAGGACAAAATATCACTGAGGTGGTATTCTGGGGGGAAAATGTGTTTATATGGAAACACAAAGATTTGTTTAAATTCTGAAGGATAAACAGCCGCAGAATCATCCTGTGGGTCTGTTGGTTATTCTTCAGCTTATTTGTAATTGCTTTCAATGACTCCTTCCTCAATCACCTTTAAAACTTGTTGCCGCGGGGTGCCTGGGTGGCTCAGTGGGTTAAAGCCTCTGCCTTCGGCTCGGGTCATGATCTCAGGGTCCTGGGATCGAGCCCCACATCGGGCTCTCTGCTCAGCAGGGAGCCTGCTTCCTCCTCTCTCTGCCCGCCTCTCTGCCTACTTGTGATCTCTCTCCGTCAAATAAATAAAATCTTTAAAAAAAGAGAAAAAAAAAAACTTGTTGCCGCAACAAAGAAAATTAAATCTTAGTATATGTCTGAAGTGAAGTGAAAATATAATTTTAGGACCCATCAAAAATGTTCACTGCAACAGTGAAACAGAAAACCATCACTTCAAGGCAAAAAGAGTGACCGATTCAACAAAATGCAGCATTCTTTTTCACCAGAGACTGTATTTCCAAGAGATAGAATTTTACATGTTTCAAGTCCATATATTCCTTCAGTCTTCCTGTGTGTTCAAAAATGCCCAACTCCTGTTGTATACAAAAGTTCTACTGGCTACCAAATACTGGGATGGGGGTGCATTGAATGCTTTAAGAGTTAACACACCAGAAGAGTTGAAGTGAAGAAATTAAAGAGATTACAACCTCTTGCATTAAATTAAAGAGAAGTTCCCCCCAAAATGTTTTCTGGTCATGAATGCACTACACGAACGCTGATTTCATTTGTCTCCTGTCAGTCTCTGTGACTTCCGACCAGTGGTCCCACGAGTCTCTGTTCAGCATGGAAGTAAGAGAGAGAACTCTTTATCCACGTTCATATTAGAAGATTTTCTAGCTCTGTCCACGTTCATTGAAAATGACAGAAAAGAATACTAAAGTAAACCTGAGCACATCTGTCCTGACCTTGAGTCCGACTACAGTCAGGCTAATGGCAAGCCAAAGCTTAGCTCCTAATATCCACATCTGTGCCTCCCCACATGTTAGCTTGTTTTTAATTCTCACATTGATTAGGTATGATCACAGTGTGATTCCCCCTCCTGCAGACAACTCATTTGTATTGCAAATTGTTAATAACATCTTAAAATCCAACAATATTATCATCACTGGGGGCCCCCACAGCCTTCATATCCACTTCCACGTTATTGAACTAACGAGCACGGATGCAGGGACAGCTGCAGCTCCTGGTGAAGCTTATGTAATCAGAAATGTCTCTCCCAGTGGGAACCTCAAACTATTAAAGGATCATAACAGATTAGGTGACTCTGATGAGTAGAGGTGAAAGCCTCTGTTTCATTTGTCCTTTTTGCGGGTACACACGACATTAGGCATGCTAGAATTTGTCTTCGCCGGTAGCTTCATATGAGTGTTCCATATTTATATTTGTGTTCGTGCTCAATATTTTGCTCTCCAAATATAACTCTGAGTAGATCTCCTGAACAGAATGTACAACAGGTATACCTCTGGGCCTTGGAATCAAATAGACTGGAGTTGGAATTTTGGCTTCTTTCATTGCTACAGAGGAGCATTGAACAAGTTTCTTGTCTCCTTCTGCCTGTTCGCTCATTTCAAAAATAAAAATAGCAGTAATCCTTTTGTGTATTTAATGAAAATGTGGATTAAAGTGCTGTGTACAATAAAATACCAGCTACTGCTAGAGCTCATCATGAACGTGCTTTCTGTGGCAAGAATATGCTATTTCTTAGCTTTTATTTTAAGTGAAATAAACTTATTATACATTCACGTGGATTAAACCTATACTACTATTTTCTGAATTACATCTTACGTGTTGGAATCTTGAGGAGGCCAAATGAATGTAATTCCTGGGTCCTTTGAATGATCCAATCAGATAATCTCCTTTGAAATATGGTCATATATTTACTCAAGTATCTTACATTGATGGTCATTTTGTTCTATCATTTTCTTTCAGGGCTTTAGTTTTGGACTCGAGACTGTGGTAATTGAAGATTTCTGCTTCTGGCCATGATGGATTAGTGTGCAGCTGACCAAACCCAAAGCCAAGAACACAAGAGAACGTAAATTCAATGAGAATACATTCTCGAAGGTACCAGAGAGTTTTCAAGGGAGTTCGAACTGGGGGAGCCAGGATAACACATTGGAGGTAAGCCAAACGGTCTCCATGGCATTTTTTTAGTCAAGGCATTTGCATATTGTGCAACAGCATGGGGCAGGAGGTAGAGAGCTGAGCAGAACGTAACAGCTGAGCAGCATTGGTGACAGACTTGCAGGTGTGAGAGCCAAACATGGGGAATCCGATCTTTCATGGCATCAGGACTGGAAGGGCTGACTTTTGCAGTGATGGGAAGAGAAGCAAAGGAAATCTGTGCTCTCATTTTCATCTTAAAGTTGTTTGTCAGTGAAAAGGGATCATAGAGCAAAAGGCAAAGCAGAGGTTAGCTCCTAAATGTTTCTAACAAGATACTCAGAAATGTTTGCAGATTCACAGAACAAGAAATTGAAAAAACTAGAAACTATGTCCCTAAGAAGGGATGGGTGCTGATAAACAACCTGTAGGAAAAGCAGCCAGGAGATAGACCAGGCCTTATAAAAACCTAAACCCACACTTGAATCTGTCCAAGTCCTGCTTGGGTAAGGGGATGCCATAATCAGCTACATGCAAGAATTTATAACCTAGTTCCCTAGAGGAATAGAACATCAGCCCATAAATTTTTTCATGCAAAAATGGATGGCATTTAATAAAAAAAAAATGAAGAGGTCAACAATAGGTCCAAAAAGATAACAACGTTAGAAACAGAACCAATGATCATCCCTATTTCAAAGTACATGGAAAGGAAGTTTAAAATTGTGATTTTTACCAAGAGGAGAGATGGTGAGTGAGAGGATCCCCATAGAGAGCTGGAGTCCCTATAAAATTCCTGCATGGTTTCAGAGTAGGCCAAGTTCTCTTAAAGTGATGCCAAAAGCAGTCATCGTAGTGTTTCTCAATTCATCCATGTTGGTGTACATGGCAGGATCTGCTTTTATTAAGGTTCCGTGATATTCCCCTGTGTGTGTGTGTGTGTGTGTGTATCATGATTTCTGTATCCATTCATCTCTTAACAGACATTTAGATTGTTTCCAAATCTTGACTACTGTAAATCCCAAACACACAGAAGTGGAGGGTTGAGTGGTAATTACCAGGGGTGGAGAGGTGGGGAAATTGGAGAGAGGGGGACAGATTTTGGTCCAAGGGTACAAGCCCACAGTTATACAGAATGCAGAGATCTAATGCACAGCGTGATGACCACAGTTAAGTGTATCGAATACTGGAAATTTTCTAAAAGAGTATATTTCAGGTGCTCTCATCACACAAAATCATGGTCACTGTGTGAGATACGTTAATTACCTTGAATGTAATCATTTCACAATGTATGTGTATGTCAAAGCATTATGTTATATACCTTTAACATACATAGTTAAAAAAAAAAAAAAGTAGCCATATAGGAAAAGCTGGACAGAATTTCTTAAGAATTAAGAATTTGGGGTCACCCAAAGACACAGAGAAGAGACTAGAAAAGCAGGCCAGGAAGTGGGGAAAGCTATTTGCATTATATAAGAAAGAACTTGTAGAGAATAGATCAACAACTTTACCAAATTACACTTCACAAATGAAAACAACCAATAAGGAATTAGTATATAAGATACCCTACATCATCATTCAAAAATGCAAATTCTGTAATGGCCAGAATGATAAAATTGAAAGGCTGGTGATGGAGAGGGTGTGAAAGAACATGACTCCTATTCTTTTGGTAGAAGGTAGAATGGTTACCAGCCCTGGGGACAGGTCTTCGGTCCAGAATACTAAATACAAATGTGTAGATTTTCCATGACCCAATAACTCAACTACCAGGCTCGATCAACAGGAATGCATAGAATATGTCCATTAAAGATATACAGTCATATCCATGGCAGTGTTTACTATAGTTCAGACCCAAATACTCACCAGGTATAGAATGGATAAATAATTTATGGTATATCCATGCAACAAAATAATACATAAAAATAGAAATTACACTATAAGGAAGAACCATGGACAAATTTCACAGATACAATGTTGAACAACAGAAGTTAGACACAAACATGAGTGTGCTGTTTTAGTACGTTTAGATGGACTTCATAAAGAGTCAAGACTCATCCATTGGACTGCAAGTCTAAATAATGGTTGTTTTTTGGCTGGATTTTCCTACAGTTAATGTTCTCTTTCTTCATATCTAACAATATGAAGTCATTGCCTAAGAATCCTCAAAATTCCCTTAATAAAGTAATTACTAACTTAACAGTCAAACCAAACCAAAAGCTTGGGGAACCTTTTTATATAAATAACATTTGCTATTTATCCTATTTCTCAATCCATAATTCATCACTTGCTCAGCTTCTCCAAAGTGAAAACTGCTTATAATCTGAAGTTTCTGAACAGAGCACATTGGACGTTGCTACTGCATGTATAATGGGATAATTTTTATTATGATATAAAATAATTGGCATATGACTGGGCTTCTAGGTGCAATACAAGATTGATAATGCCATTAGTCCTTCTGAAGCCTTGAATTATGCCATCCTACTCTCATGCTTTTCCCGCCTTCCCTTATGCATCTGCCTGGAAAAGTCTGGAAGAGGTATGTCCAGATGGAGGAGTGTGTGAGTGCAGGGATACCATATCCTTCCCACTAACACAGTTTTAACAACATATTAATACTAACATGTTGATTTTCGCCCCCATTGATTGGCAAAGTCAACCGCAACCAGAATTTAACATTTATATTACACTAGCGTGGTTTTGCTTTTGTTTTGCCTTTGTATTTCTCTGTTAGGGTTAGCTTACCCTTGGTGCTATGCAACAACACTATTTCTGCCCAAAGGGAAATGACTATTCTTCATGAAAATATTACTGTTGCTATATTTGTTCATTTTTAATATCTTTCGGCATTCTCATAATTTGTTTGCAGCTTTGCTGATTCTTACTGTAAATTTTTTACTGTCTTCACTATCCACGTTTTCTCTACCATTGGGAAGAAAAATTATTTTAACCTAAAAAAAAAATAGTGCTTTAATTGTCAGCAAACAATTGTGAAAGTTTGTCACAGCAAAACTTGTGAAAATGGAAGCGATTATCACCTCGTTGACCTGTGAATCAATATCCAAGGGGACATTTTAGCCAGAACACTCAGATGAGATTGCCTCTGTAGGCTGGTGTTCTGTCTGGGGAGAGGGAGTGAGCTTTAGGGAAACTGGCAAGACCAGCCACTGAGCTTTTCTCTTAATAAAGTAGTGTGTATATAAATGCTCTGTCTAGCCCATCTTTTCTAGCTTTTGTAATCTCAGTTTACAATAGTAGCAGCATAGTTAGTGATGGACCAGCTTTTGCCCTGAGAACTACTGGAATAACCTGGACAAAACCCAGCAAAGCTGTTCAAAGACACCTGAGAGCTACGTTTAAGGCACTAGGTATTTGGGGGGCTAGGATCCTAGGAAAAGAAAAAAGCCGAAGAAACGGGCATCCGGTAGTTGGCTTCATTCTCCACTCAAGGCAGTGAGAATGCTAAAAGCAGTTGCTAGGAGACTGGGAAGAATAAAATTTCAATAGTCCCATGGGATTGGGAGAAAGAAGAAGATGGTGTTTATATTCACCCCATGAAGAGGGACCCTTTTATTATTATTATTATTATTATTTATTATTATTATTATTTTAAAGATTTTATTTATTTATTTGACAGAGATCACAAGTAGAGAAGCAGGGAGAGAGAGAGAGAGAGGGAAGCAGGCTCTCTGCTCAGCAGGGATGCGGGGCTCAATCCCAGGACCCTGAGATCATGACCTGAGCCGAAGGCAGGGGCTTAACCCACTGAGCCACCCAGGCGCCCAAGAGGGACCCTTTTAAATCAATAGGGGCTTTTTTGGGTCCCTGAAAATGCCACACAAGATTATAGTGATCCAGAAACCAGCAGTCACTAATACCGAAATGTCTAATTTAAAACCTACTCGATTCCCAGATTAGATTTAGATGATATTCTCCGATCCAGCTGCATGCCTGAAGCAGAAGCAAATTCTTACTCTAGATTTTTATATAAATACACAAGGGTCAATACAATATGATTTGGCTTAAAGAAGAAAAGACTAAGAACCAAAGAAAAATTCATATAATAAAAATAGATGCAAAAGAAAAGCAATGAAAATACCAGCCATGTGCCTTGAAATCATGGTCATGAAACTATTTCTAAAGGATTAAAAGACGGGATAGAATTGGCAGAGAACTGGAAACTCTAATGAAGGGCAAAGGGAAAGTTCTAGCAACAAAACCATGCAAAATTGAATAGTTGCCAAATGGACGAATGCAGTCACAGCTTAGAGGTAGTTTGGGATGGTTTGGTTGGTAGGTGAGAACAGAATATCAAGGATGAAATGGAGAGTGGAAAAAGCAGGACAAATACTAAAAAGAATTTAAAAGAGATGTTTTCCCTGGGTAAAATTCAGACACTAGGTGAACTGTAGTTGCAGAAAAGAGGGAGGAAAATGGGGCAGAAGCAGACAATTTCCCAAAATTCATGGATGTCATTAATTCACTTACTTAAGAAGTATTACAGACTTCAAACAGGATGCTTCCTAGAAGGCCACACCTAAACACTGCTGAAAGCCAAAGACCCATTGAAAAATCTTAAACATCACCCAGAAGAAAAACTTTGTATTACCTTCCTAACAGGAAGAATAAGAATGACAGTTGACCTCTCCATATGAAAGAGTGGAAGCCAAAATACAATTACTTTTCATTATTTCTAAACAGTGCTAGAAGAAAGTAACAGACAATGTAGAGTTCTATACCCAATAAAAATAATCCTTTGGAAAATGGAGGCAAAATATTTTTCAACAAATGAAATGTGAGAGCAGCTGTCACCACAGACCTTCATTAAAAATAACACTGATGTGTCTTCTCATACAGAAAGAAAATAATATTAAAGGCAGGTCAGAGGGTAAAACTGAGCAGATAATTGTGTGAGTAAAAGCATGCCATTTTGGATATACAGTTTCAGTTTTACAAAAGGATAAAATTCGTGGAGATGGATGTTGATGGCTTTATCATATAAAAAATGTGTTTAATACCATAGTGCTCTATGCTTAAAAATTGTAAATTTTTTGTGGATTTTGCCACAATAACATTTAAAAAGAAATACACATAAACACACACAGAGATACAAGGAATAGCATGAATGCTCAGCACCCACCAGCAGCTTAAGAAATAGTATTTCTGGTAAGGGATGAATCCGTGATGAGTTTGCTAAACTCATTGCTTAGCGGCTTATTTTCTGCCATCGCTTTAACACACGAGGAACACCAACTGGGCTATGAAAGCAATTCAACTTGTATAGCAGTCTTTCCTCCTTCATAGTCCTTTCCTTGAAAAGTCATTATCTGTTGTTCAGAACAACACATCATGATGTCTTGTGGAATTTGAAGTTGATATAAAATATCCAACACCAATAGTCCACATGTCAGAGAAAGGTCCACGTAACTGACCAGGATGTGACAAAAAGTAATAACTTTTTTTTTTTTTTAAAGATTTTATTTCTTTGACATAGATCACAAGTAGGCAGAGCAGCATAGAGAGAGCGAGGGGGAAGCAGGCTCCCCGCTGAGCAGAGAGCCTGATGCAGGGCTCAATCCCAGGACCCTGGGATCATAACCTGAGCTGAAGGCAGAGGCTTAACCCACTGAGCCACCCAGGCGCCCCACAAAAAGAAATAATTTAAATTAGATATTAATTAATCAAGAATGCATGCTGCAATCTCTAGAGTAACTTTTTTTCTTTTCAAAAATTTTAACAGACTGTGCAGTATTGGTTTCCGGAGTAGAATTCAGTGACTCGTCACTTCCATACAACACCCGGGGCTCGTTACAACAAGTACCCTCCTTAATACCCATCACCCATCTACCCATCCTCAACCTCCCTCCATCAACCCTGTTTGTTCTATAGAGTAACTTTAAAAAAATAATAATAAAAGAATATACTAACAGGCTAATCAAGAGAGAAGTGGAATGATAAGATTCATAGTACATCATGCTTTTTTATCATTGCTTTCCTCAAAAGAAAAGTCTGAAGGAACAGACTTGGGAGCTGGTAGGTTTTTGGGGGATGTGGTCTCAGGGAGCAGGAGTTCATAGAAGTAGTTGAAACATGGTAGGAAGGAAAGCAGATGCAGTTATGTGTTACTGATTAGGTATCATGATGAGGTATAAGCCTTACATGCTTCCAGAATACGTGTGAAGAACCTTAATGAAATGAAGGTCCTAACTGCATACCTGGCTGATGAAAGGGACTGACATAGATCCATCCTCTGCTCCGTTGTGACTCCATATGCACCCTTGGGCTCTTAAGGGTGTCTTCACTGGTGGCTTAGGGAAGTTCCTTCTTAAACGATAAAATGTAAGTTGTGCAGGCAGGCTCAAGACAAGGCACTATCGGATATCACATACAGGAAGTCCATCAAAGTCTTCATGGAACTGACTCTTGAAGCACTGATTGGAGAAAGAAGTAGAGCCAATGAGATTTTGAACAGGTATGCAGGAGGCTTTGTTGGTAAGGTTTGTGGGGGTGTTCCTGAAAAGTTCCCCAAGTCTCTTTGGATCCAAGAAAGCCTGTGAGCTATTCAGTTTTCTTTCCATGAAGCTCTTTTCTGCTTAAATGATCCAGTGTGTGTTTCTCATATGCAAATAAGAATCCTGACTGATGAGAAGGAGAACACTGAATGTGCGGGTACCATCTTGACTTCAGAGAACCAAATATTTAAAGAAAGCTCAACAAGAAATAATTATAGATTCTCCAGCAGACATATTACAACAGGAGGTAGCTTTATATATAATATTTGGATCTCACGTTAAATGTCTGGAGAATCATAAGTACTTTGAGAACTGAAAAAGTTACTTAGTGGGACCAATGTTGATCAGAGAACCATTTGAGCTCAGATATTAAGAATGTTCTAGGTATGGAAAGGAAGATCTAGTCAAATGTTGATGTAAGAAAGGTACCTCAAGCTATAAAAACAGTTTCAAGGAGGAGCCCATCCAGAATTTATTCATGCTTAAACATTATATCTAAATGTGAGAAAAATATGTTTAAAGTCCTTTGTGTAAGAAAATTAACATGAAAAATGAAGGCTTGACTCAGGGTGGGGATAATACATTGAAAAAAGTGAGAGAATGCCATCCTATAACTTTAATTTTTGTTCTCCCTTTGTATTAATTGTCACTAACTGTTGAAATGGAAAGAGAAAAATATTTAAGTGCAAGTAGAACCTTAGGAGATGGGAGAAGAAACTTTTATTATTTAGTGGAAATTGAGATTTCCAGTTCTGTTCAAAAGCAATCTTTGATGTTATACTAAAAGTACCAGGAAGGCCATGTTTGGTGGTACTGTAGGGGGGAAAGGACAGTTTTCCGGAAGATGGGGGGAGAGGCTGGGTAGAATCTCCCACAGAAGACTGTTCATTGAGAGCTCCACAAATATGACAGAAAATTATGTAATTAACAGAGCAACTGGAAGGGCAGGCAATATTTAGGTTATAGCCTATAAAACTAGAGATGGGGAAATATTTGCAAATTTTTCACATGCAGGAAGTGCCCACCATTCAGTTGTTTATGTAAGAGAAATCTTTCTCCTTACTTCTAGAATTCCAGTATCATGCTGCCTGAGGAACTAGACCAAGGAGTTGGGAAGTGCCTTTCTCATACAGTCTCATCTTCTCTCATGTCTCTTTGACCTAAAAGTTGGCTTTCAGTTACCAATGCAATAGTGCTCTAATAATCTTTCAGTATTCTTTTTTTTTTTTTTCTTTTTTTTTTTTTTTTACTCTTTCAGTATTCTTGAAGCATTGAGTTTGGCAGGAAATACAATGTGTATGTCTGATCTGAGACAAGGTTTGAAGAATGGAAATGCTTATTTGCCTATGCACAACCTTAAAACCCACTGCTTCCTGATTGCAAATCTGGGAGAATAAATGTGCCCCTTTAAAATATTTAAAATGTCCATCATTAATCATGCCCTCCAGTCTTCAGACGACTTTAAAGCACCATCTTCATCATCCCTCATATTTGACGTGCACTGTCATACATACTAGCCTTTCTGAGTTTGAGACATGGGAGTAAGCAGTCCACGTAGGAAGGTGCCTTCCAGAAACAGAGTCTAGCATTTTAATCTGGGCCCCCTGTGAATTTCTCAGCCATGTTTTTCTGTTATCCTGTGTCCTCTACCTGGTGCTGGATTTTCCCTGTAGTATTCAGATCATGGCTTCTAATTCTTGTGGCATATTAATTTAACCTAACTGCCTGTAAATCCCACTAAAGGAATTTCTCAGTGGATGGTTGGCCTAATTATCCAAAGAATGGAATATATGACCATGGGCCAGTCTTGCTATTCTGACCATTGGAAGGACAGTTTCACTCTACTGTCAGATTGTCATTTTTTACTGCTTAGAGTTGAACTGTGTAGGCTAGGCAACTGAAAATAGTTTTGGCCCCTATGTGGCAGATTTTAGAAATAGTTGAGCCTACTTTATTCCGGAAATAATTTAAAGGAGAAATGCATAAATTAACGAACTGAAAGAATTAAATTGGCTTTATCCTCTACCAGAATTCTTACATACATATTATTATTTAATCTCATACTAGCCATTAATTTTGAAAGGTAATTACTTCCACTTTTATTGTAAAAAAAAAAAAAATTAATGTCTGTATAAGTGAGGGGAGTCTTCCCAGAAAAATAAAGTGCTTTCTTTAGGTAGAGAATAAAATTAAGTGTCCTGGGTACCTGAACAGAGGAAGCAGCCTGGCCCGTGCCAGAAACCAGGGTGTGCTTACCAGCTGTGTGGCCTCAGGAAGACAAGGTGAATTCTGGGTGCCTGTCCCCTCACCTATAAGGTGGGGATGATCACCTATCTTTTTCTAAACGTGCAGTTTACGTATACATGGAAAATGCTTAGAACCCGCAATTCTACTTCTTGGTATATGACCAAAAGAATTGAAAGCAGGTATTTGAAAAGACATTTATAAACCCATGTTCACAGCATGATTTGCAGTAGCCAAGAGGTAGAAACAAAACCGGCATCCATCAACAGACAGACGGATCGACAAAATGTGGTGGACCCAACACAGGCATATTCTTCAGCCTTAAAGAGGAAGGAAGTCCTGACACCTGCTACAACATGGGTACACGTTGACCACGTTATGCTAAGTGAAGCAAGCTAGTCCCCAGAGGACAAATACTGTATGATGTCACTTTATGAGGTACCTAAAGTAGTTGAGTTCCCAGAGACCATAGAACGGCGGTTGCCACAGGCTGGATGAAGGGAGGAATGGACGTTATTTATTAGTGGGAACAGTTTCAGTTAGGGATGAAGGAGTTTGGTTGCTGGAACCGTCACCAGGTAGTTGCACGACCTTGTGAACATCCTGAATGTCCTATGCTTGAAAATGGTTAAAAGGGCAAATCTTACGTAATATTTATCACAATTAAAAAAAAAATACTTTGATGCTTAGAGTAGAGGTTCTCCTTCTGGTGTCTGGACCCTCAGTAGCCCCTTCCCCTGGGACTTAAGAAAGCAAAATGGGGGTCCCACCCCAGATCTGCTGCCTCCGAGCCATAGGGGTAGAGTCTAGCTGGGTGACTCACGCTCGTGCCCACTGAAGTTCGAATTTCATAGGAGCAAACCCTTGTAAGTAGTCAACAAATATTAGCAGCGTCGACATTACTTCCATTACTTTTCTATCTTTAGGCTCTCCTGATTCAGTTTGCAGAAAACATTTGTGCTTTTATTGAACTCCCTATTTGTCTTCTTTATGATACCTATTCTAACGTCTCGTCGCTAACGTGTATGACAGAAGAAGGGGGTACGGAGGGATGAAACAGTAAAGAAAGACACTTGCTAGTGGGGGTGCGTCCCCAAAGCTTATCTCTCATGCATTCGAGTAACAGACCAGAGGTCGTTTCCATAGTAACATACATTCTGCCATTTATAAATTGCAGAATGTGGAGGAAAATTATTGAAAATGCCTGTGGAAACTAAAGTTTTTCAGGGGAATGTTTGTAATACCTTAAATTGGCATGTTCCTTCTCATGATAAACACAGGGGTTATGGGTTATTTAAATGGGTTGTAAGCATCTGGGGGGCCATTGTAATCCTCATTAAACCTCCACTAACCATAAAGACCTCTTTATTCTTAAAATGAACATGCTGTGAAGGAAGTCATTGCAAAACACCCAGACTGTGACAGGCATTAACCTCCTACATCAATAGCTTCTACTTTTACTGAACTCCAATAAAACCTAGGAATTCTCCACTGGAAGTATTTTCCTTCTGCAGCGAAGTTTACTTTTTTTTGGTGAAGCTGTACATCAAATGACTTCCCCTCTTGTGAACAAAACCTAAATCAGACTCCTTTCACTCCTGTTCATCAGGCCCCCAAATGGGTAAACTCTTCACTCAGTTCTTGGTAACTAGTGGTTGTTTCCTCTGAAAAATCAAGCACTCGGCTCCCATGGTCGGAATTCCTCTTCTGTGGGAGCTAACAACATGTGCTCTCTGAGTTCGGGACATTGCTCTCTAACGGGTGTTTGTGAAAGGAGTAATGGTCTCAGTGGATCCAAAGGCTTGCCCTCATGCATTTTCAGGCCACCTCCGGGGGTGTGCCCCAAAGCGTGTGTCTTAAGGCTCTGGGTGGGCACCAGGAGGCCACAGAGGCTTAGGTGTACCACTAACATTGTTAGGTGGCCTCTGCAAGTCCTGTAGATGACCTGGGACTCAGTTTATGTATAAATCTAGACTAGAATCTCTCTAAGGTTCCTTCTAATTCGGAAGGTTCGATGACACTCTCTCCAACCCACCCAAGGGGAAATGACAGAAAGCAAGATGGGTGTTCATAATAAATGACTAGTGAGTCCAAAAACAAAAAATCGGAAATGGTTCCTGAGTCACAGTCCGCTCTCACTGAGAAGTGGTCACCCTCGAGGAATCGAAAGGGGACCCAACTCAGAGTTCCCACTCAAAGATAGTTTGGCAGGCACCTGGGTGGCTCAGTGGGTTAAAGCCTCTGCCTTCGGCTCAGTGGGTTAAAGCCTCTGCCTTCAGCTCAGGTCATGATCCCAGGGTCCTGGGATCGAGCCCCACATCAGGCTCTCTGCTCCGTGGGGAGCCTGCTTTCCCCCTCTCTCTCTGCCTGCCTCTCTGCCTACTTGTGATCTCTGTCAAATAAATAAATAAAATCTTAAAAAAAAAAAAAAAAAAGATAGTTTGGCTTTGGGAAGGACACTGGGTGTTAGCCTCTGCAGACGAAACTACCTTTAGAAATGACACATTGTGGTGAACACTCTGAGCCCCTACATAGGATTCCCGAAAACTGAGAGGACCTTCTAGAGATGGGAGACGGGGTGGCCCCATTAGTAATGGCTAACCATTTACATTTTGTGAAGTGGTAAGATCGCGTCCTGTTCAAACTGAAAGGTTCAACAAAAGTCATTCCTTTTCATGTTCTGTAACTTGCTCTGGAGCCCGGTTCCTAAGAGCAGCCATCCCATGGCAGGGAGATGGGGAACCCCGAAAATGACATAGGGTGAACAAAGTCAAGGCCCACAGGTTTTTTTTTTCCCAGTTCAAAACTATCTCTTCCTGTTTAATTCTGATTCTTGAGGGGAAAGTGCCTGCAAAATTTAAATCCCTTTTCATGGCTGTTTGTCTGTGGCCCCTCTTGCCTTTGTTCCTCCTTATCCCCTGGGGGTGGGGGGGGCGCGCTGCTGAGTGAGGAAGGCTGTGTGCAAATCCTACTATGTCTGGGCAATCCTTTCCTGTCCCTCTGCACTCAGAAGTGAATGGTCTGGGGAGGCTTCGGGAGACCCTTCTGGGGCCTTTGGCTTCGAGCAGCTTCTCTATCCTCTACTTGATGGAGGGGCTATTGATGGTGCCTGGTACCCACTGCTGATTGTTACCTTCTGCCTGCAGTTCAAAGGACCTCCATGTCTGGTCTTGTCCCACTCTGAGGCCTCCATGGGTCATCAGCTGAAGACGTCCTCACGATCTAAACACTTGGGAACCCTGGGCTGTATTTGCACTTGGCAGTGCCGTATGTGGGAGCTCAGCCTCAGGGCACTATTTCAAGTCGTTGATCTCAGAGACCACCATCCACCCTGTCCGTGTATGGCTCTCGTACCATGTGAGGGGTGACGGGGTGGTGGCGCCCTGTCACAGGGTTCTGGTCCAATCTCTGCTGTTCACAGCCCCCTTTGACCAACTCCCAGGAGCACGAGTATGCTGGTCCTCTCTCTCCAGGGCAAGGTCAGGACACCATACATGCCCCCCGCACCCAGTGACTCAGAGCGAAACCCATACTCTCAACCAACTTACAGACTCTCACCATCTTACAAATGGACTCAGTCTGTAAAATGTAGAAGGTGTTGAGTTGACTCTACCCTCTCCAGGCCTCCCCAGCTGTTGAAAGTTATTCTGTCCCTCTCGGTTCAGAAAATCTTAGCTAGGGGCGCCTGGGTGGCTCAGTGGGTTAAGCCGCTGCCTTCGGCTCAGGTCATGATCTCGGGGTCCTGGGATCGAGCCCCGCATAGGGCTCTCTGCTCAGCAGGGAGCCTGCTTCCTCCTCTCTCTCTGTCTGCCTCTCTGCCTGCTTATGATCTCTCTGTCAAATAAATAAATAAAACCTTTAAAAAAAAAAAAAAAAAGAAAATCTTAGCTAAAAGCCGAAAGCAGGATACCGAGGCTGCTTTTTCCCTCCACCTTTTAACAATTCAGCCGGTGCTCCTGGCCGCGGAAGGAAAATCGATGACACCGTCTGGGAGGTTACTCTGGGCCAGCCTGTCTTCTAAATGCTGTCTGTGCGGACTCTTCATTCCCTCAGCCCCAGTGGGACACAGTTGCCACTACTGCCCCCACTTGGCCGAGAAACAGAGGCTTAAACGACTTAGATAATTTGGCTGATGACACACGGTAGTAAGTGGTAGGGCTAGTAGCCCGGGAAAGAACCCCCCAGAGAGCCAAAATGATTTCACTTTTACTTTCTCTCCTGTTTTGTGTAATTATTATTTTTATATATATTTATTTCCTGTTCTGTTTACATATATGTATACATACACGCAATTTACTAAATACTAAAGGATTTCATGCTTAATTAGCTAATTCTTCTTCTCCATTTGTTTTCATATTTTTAAAGCCACTTCCATCAATCCCTTGGATAATAAGCCAGAAAGGGGCGCTGCTCCAGGTGAGGTGGGGAGAGACAGCAGACAGGGGGGTGGAGGGTGCAGGGAGGAGCCACTTGAGTTTTTGACTTGATGGGAATCCAGGAGTGACCCCCTGAGCAGTGGGCTGCAGTCACCCGCCACTCGATTTTCCACTTCCTTCTACTTATAAAGCTTCTCACTGTCACCGCCCACCACCCCCACCCTCCAACCAGCCTAGTCCTCCAAGTAGAAGCTGGTGCTCACTCTGGGTTTCAAATGCATGTGTTGGGTCATTGCGATGCGACGTGTTAGTGTATGTCCTCCTGTCCATCGTCATCAGACTACTCCTTTCCACCTTGCTTGCTTACTTGCCTGAACAGGCTGGCCCCTGACAGCGTCTCTGGGTCCAGCCTTGACCCAAAGTCGCTTCCGGATAAGCCCGAACTTAGAATCCCACCACAGACCAGGTGACTGCATCTTGGTGTGTTTTTGTTTTTGTTTTTGTTTTTTTTTGTTTTTGTTTTTTTTACCGTGTCCCTGTGCTTGGTTGATGACCAGGGACGCGCTAAGCACTCCACCCGTATTTTCTTAAGTTACTAATTAACTAAGGGTGCTGGCTGGTGCTCTTATCAATTGATTTAAATGTCAATGAATTAATTATCCTGAAGAAGCAGATGTGGTTTTACATGTTTAATTTACAAGAAGGAAGTCTTTTGATTATCATGGGTTTTGTTTATAAAAATCTTTAAAAAAAAAAAAAAAGTGGGCAGATTTCGTGATTTGATGAACCGTGGAGTTAATTGCTTGCTCTGAATTTCAATTACCGTCTCCCTTGTCCAGTCTGTTAAAGACACTTTTGGCAGCTCGACACTTGGTTTTACATTTTAAATAGGAGGTCAGCTCACCTTCCATTGTAAACCAGGAGCCATAATCATCCAGTTGGGGAGAGGAAATGTGTCAAACTTTGTATCCCAAGTATACAAACAAGTTTGAAGCTCCTTTGTAACTTAGAAAATACTCTAATTTTCCATATTCCAGTGTAATTCCCTAGAAACAAAGCCATCACCTGTCATTATTTTTCTATCATTATAATTGCAGTCATATTATAACAAGCTTTTTAGGCCCTCTGGGATATTTGGAAGTACTCACTAAACTCACATCACAAAGTACAGCTCCCATAAAACTAAAAATGCAAATAGGTCGTTATTCCTACCATGTCCAGTTATTACGAATAATGGAAGTTTGCGAGTGAAATGTCATTTTTTAAAAAGATGCATGTGTGCTGCCTTATTTTAAATACTATGTATGTCAACCCAATGTCTAAATGACTTCAAATGATCAAAATGTTAAAGGCAAGAAATTATCAGTTTGAAGTCATGCCCAATTTCTCTATATCCTAATCCCGCCTTTTCATCGGCATCAGATTCGGGCAGATATTCTCAAAGAAAATGAAAGGTCTTAAAATATGTGTGATATCTGGACCTCACCATTGATTTGCTCTCAGCATTACCCCAGGAGGAACATCACTCTGCAAGAAAACAGCATCTAATGGGAGGGTATGCTTGACACAATTATCATAGAGTGCCTTGCTTTCTATTTTTTTTATATGTCATTTTCCCCAACAGTATTCAGTTTTTGAGTAACAGGTCCTGGACACTTCAGTAATGCAGTTTCCCTCAAACCTGCTTGGCCATTAGGCAGACAAGAGGTTGCCACCAAGACTCACCGTCAGCTCGGTGAGATCCTAATGTCTGTGCTGGTTACTCTGCCATCGTGCTTTTATGTACAAGTTGCTAATTCACTCTTTAATTATGTCACAGGTAAATTGTGCATCAAATGTTTTTAAACACTATAGAGATTCACCATTTCACCCCGCACAGGCTGTACTCCACCTCACAAATGTATTTTAAAGGAAGGGAAATAGCTGTATGCTTTATGTACCACTAATTCCCTATCATCTTAATTTCCGTTCAGTTATTTAATTACTAGCCCTGAGAAAGGCACGATTTTTTCCCGTATAAATACCGTGAAATCAGAGGGATGCCATTCTCTCCAAAACTAATTTTCATTAAGAAGAAAATGTAAGATTGACCCGAAAAAAACCCCTCTTCTTCTGTTTTCAGTTGCAATCTCAAAAAAAAAAAACAAACCTCCTTTGCAATTCAAAATGTCTTTAGAAAAGGCCACAATTCACTGAAATTCCACATTCCCAGATGCTTTATTTCTTTCATTCTGATGACTTTAAATAAGTAAATTCATAGCGGCTACAGTCCTTTCTCTAAAAATGTCCTGAGCCTTAAATAAATTGTATGCGTGTGTGGATTGGGGGAGTGCATTGAAGTCCGATCCCGACGTTCATGGAACCGTTCTAAATCATGACCTTCCCAAATACCTGTTGAGTCCAGACCTCGAATCCCAGCCCCGCACCGTTCAGAGAGCACAGCTGTGTGGAGGGGGAGTTGCCCATGTTCTCGTCATGAGGGGCTTCCCCTAAGGTCAGTGGGTGTTCTGTTACAGATTGGTATTGAAGCACATGATTTCCATTGCCTGCTCAAAAAATAATGGTTGGCCAGGGGGGATCTTACCCCTGTGACCCTCGTTGAGCCACCTCTTTCCCACACAGCTTTTTCTGTGATCTGGTCACCATCTGCTGCCTCCCTTCTAATTCTGACTCCGTTTGTCCCAGATGGTGTTCCAGGTGCTTGGAGGATTTTCCTCCTCCTCTTTGTCTTAAAATGGTACCTTCAGTGTTACTTTCCCAGTGGAGTATTTGGTAAACCAAGAAGTTATGTGTGGCCCCGTTCCTTCTTCTCGTAGCACCCTATCTGTGGTCGGCGGAATCTTTTTCATTACACACCGTTGAGTTAATATTAAATTATGAAAAGACTGATGTAAGAAACTGACAGAACGGAAGGCTCCCAGAAGAATGGGAGGCGAGACCTCCCTGTCCTCCCATCACTGCATACATTTCCACCACCACAATCCTCTTAATGTTGTATTTAAGTAGCTCAGATCTCTCCTGCTGTGTAGTAAGCCATGGGAGAACAGGGCTTCCCTGTGCATATCCATTTTTTTAAAATCTGGAGTACGTTTCAGTCACTGGCACAAAAGCTGATCCACAGTGAATATTTAATGAATAAGTGAAACTTGAACTCAACCCCGCTGCAGTCATGCCAGTTCAGATCTTGATGTCTTGTTGGATGACGAAGGGATTTCCCAACCTGGGCATGATTGACATGGGACCAGATGATTATTTGGTGTGTGTGTGTGTGTGTGTGTGTGTGTGTGTGTGTGTGTGTGTGTTGGGCGGCGGGGTGGGGGCATTCCATTTGTTGTAGGATATTTAAGCAGCATCCCTATCCACAAGGGATATGCTTCTATCCACAAGATGCTGGTAGCACCTCCCTTCAGTCCTGACAATCAAAAGTGTCTCTAGACGTTACCAGCTATGGTCTTGGGTATCACAGTTACTCCCTGGGGAGCCACTAGACTTACATAATAATCTGATACTTGTCTTCCTCTGCCCAAAATCTGTCACATTGCCAATAATAAGATATTTTTAGAATAAAAATTCCAGTTGCATCTCTACCTTGCCTAAATACTTTTTGCCGGGTTACCATGTCTACAGAATTTATTATTTGCCCCATAAATAATGGCATTGTTGAACACAGGTCGTGAGCTGTTAGCGGTGTACTGTCTGGGCGATGAACTGGTACCCTGCCCTTCAGCAAATGCGTTGGCCTCCCTGGATCCCAAGTCCCTCCTTCTAAAAGCTAGGCTAAATGACTTATAATAGTCTTCTCCCTCTAAAATCCTCCGATTCTTTACGTAATTCAGTTAGCTATGCAAATTGGTGGTCTTTACGTGTTTTGCCAAACCTGTTGTTTCAGGGACTTTAAAAACCAGATCTCTCTGCTCCAGGATACTTTCTGGGAACCTAGAGTTTCACTTACATGTCCTTCTTTTGAAGGACCGCATGTAAAACTGTACATTCTGTTAGTTTGAAAATAAAGTTTGTTTTTTTCCCTGATAGACTGTAAGCAGTGGAATGCTATGTTGTTAAAAGATGGGACTCTGAATCTTAATATCAGATCATGTGACCTTGGGGAAGTGCTTGAACTTCTCTAAACCTGATTCCTCACCCCCCACCCCCATCCATAGGTTAAGAATTATAATGATCCCTCATATGGTTATTGTGATGTTTAGAGTTTGACACAAGGCCTGGTGCATTGTAACTACTCAGTAAGTTTGACTGTTTTTTTTTTTCCAAATTCTAAGACACTTTTAAGCAATGGCCGCTATGTTTTAATCAGCAATTTTTTCTCTCGTTGTCACATCCAAATGTTGACCTTGTAGTCAACAATATCATAGATTGGAGATCCTGTAGTACTATGAGCTCACAGTGCCCACCGATACAGGAGGTCGATAAAAATTTGTTGAATTAACTATCATCGGTGTACATGCGTGTTTCAGGGATAAGTGGACACATGTTTCCTCTTTATGGAAAAACGTAGTTTTATTGACCTACATGGAAACCCACCAAAAGTCACTTCTTGTTTATGACCCTGGACGGTCAGATTAAAAATCACATTATAAAGTTATCCTCATTTGCATTGAATATCCTTTAGTTGTAACATTTAATTAATACTGTAACTCATCAAAGGTGCTGAATAATAATAAATGCCACTCTCCAATTTGGCCAATCTCAAAGGAGCATGCATGTATTCAAATTTCCCATACCAGCGAGATTAAGGCCCGAAGATGCTGCATCAGAACCTACAGCTATCTTTGTTTATTTTTCCCCAGGCTGCTAATTATGTTCCCAAAATATGATTAGCTGAAGTCATTTGTATGCAAAGCCCATTCCATCATGCAGTGTCTTTCCATCTTTGTCATGTGGTTCCTCGGCCCGTAGAACCTAACGACACCCCTTTGTCGGGAAAGATGGTCTGTGCACGCGTGAGAACAATGAATGAGATGTTGACTCAAAAAGTGTCAGTAAGTTCAGACATGATATTATGTTTTTTAAAAAATGAAACACAACTCAGTCAAAGAAATATTCATCGAGAGGCTAGTAATAGTCCTCGTGTTGGGCTTTACAGGGGAGTCACGCAGGAATTATGTTAAAATTGAACAGTGGCCCCATGGTACACCCATCAGGTGAGAATACTTCATTCTGCAGAGTGGTAGACTCTGGGAGATGCCCAAGTGATTCTAATATTTAGTCAGGCTTGAACACCAAGAGTTAAATTAGTAGGAAGAGTCCTTTCCCAGGTAAGGCTGAGCAATCCCAAACACCTATAAGATGGCTTAGTTTCTGTACTAAAAGTCCTTCCAGCTGTGGGTTTCGGTGGTGGAAGAGACCCACTAGACCCGTTTACTGGCAAGATTGTCTAATCTGTTCAGTTAGCAGGAGTCAACTTTGGTTTTCAGACTTTTGCCAACTATTGAAAGAAATGAACTCTTATTATAAGTTTCCCAAGGAAATACTCTAGGAAGAGATTTTCGGTGATAATCCTTTATGTCTTCACATTCTCAATAACTTTTTACACAAAGACTAATAAATAATAAGCATCACACATTGTTAGATATTTGAAATATAAAAAGCCTTCGGCTCCTAATTATCTGATCGTCTGGTTCCTCATGGGAAGTCTTCCATGTTAGAACGAAACAAAACAAAAAAAAGCAAAACTCACACCTATCACTGGTGTGATTTCAGTTGAGAAAGCAGAGGGGGAGCGCTTGGAGAAGGAACCTGAGAAAGTAAGATTGAAAATTATGTAATCAGGACCACAGATGGATTAAAGGGGAAGCACATGGCACCCAGGGGGCTGAAGACAGGCAGATGCTGGTTTGTTTACTCTGCTTTGAAACCATCTGGAAGTTTGCTGGGTTTTGGTCCCTCACTTCCTTATACTAAACTCTAGATACAAAAGTTGCCATGGGAAATTAATTTCATTTTATAACGTTAGGACAAAAGAAAACTTCTGTTGCATACCTTGTATATTTTATGAAATGCCAAAAACAGGACTAAGAACAAAAGCTGACTCATCACTTCATTTCTCCTGGTGGCAGTAAAGCCCCGGTCATGGTGTTGGTCTCCTCCTACTCGGTGGAATGTAGTAGGAAAAGGAAAAAAGGAATCATGACATACATTTGATAATAGCCATACTATACAGAACAAAGCAGATGTATTCAGTATGATCTGTCCATACTAAATGGTTAATAACAAATACAGATGTTTACTGCTTTTGATCATTCAGAAAGGGACCTTTCTCTTCATTGAAACAGGGTCTGTGTGGTTCTGTATGGAGTACCTGTTCCTATGTTTGTTTAAATTCATCAGCTCAGAACATAGGAAATACGGGGGAAAGTGTTGATTTGACCTTACATCCTCCTGGTCTTGTCCCCTGTGGTGCAGCTTCTTTCCTTAAGAGAGAGAGAGAGAGTTATTTTCCCATTTCTTGAATCTGGGCTGGCTTTATGATTCCTGTTGGCCAACAGAAGTCAAAGGAAGGACGGGTGTACCCGGTCCAAGCCTAGGACTCAAGAAGACTTGCTTGCTTGTACTCTCTTTCAGAATCCTCTGGGCTCCCTGAGAAAGAGCCTGAGCTGGCTGGCTGGGGTATGAGAGGCTGCGGGGAGGAGAAGGGAAGCCAGACAGCCCCCCAGAAGGAGAGAGAACCCGCTGACCCGCAGCCACCCTCAACAGAAGAGAGAGCCCAGTGGCCTGTAGATTAGGTAAGTGGTAATGAAGTATTATTATTTTAAATTGGTGAGTTTTGGGGTGGCTGGCCTACAGGAACAGAAATGTGGTATAGAAAGTATGACTTAGAAACGGGTTGTGATCCTAGCGGAAATCTAAAATACGCAGCATTGGGAAGAAAGAAAACATGAGCCAGAGCTGGGGTCAGGGAGGGGGTGGCAGGGGGAAGCAAAAACTGTTACAAAAGCTTGGGAACCCGTGAGAAAGATTTTATTGGATGCTGGAAAAAGGGTGACCTGTGGTTTATGGACAAAAGTACCACTTGCTCTGAGTAGAAAGTAGGAACCGCGTACCTGATGAATATTTAGCCTTGGCATTGTGTTTCTTAAGTGGACAATGAAAATGTCACTTGGTTTCCTTTTGCTGAACACGACGAGATACAGCAGGAGGGAGGAGCTGGTGGTCTGTGGAGCACAGCTAAGAAAAAGGAGTTTCCAGTCACACATTTCGGTGAGGGTGGGACAGGAGGCCACATGCTGTGTGAGGGAGGTCTCCTGGTCACACTGACGTCATTGGTTTGATTTCCAGCATCTGGGCAATCAAGGCTGTCAGCCCTGGGATTTAGGGAATCCTGTCCTTTCCCACTCTGATCTTCGGATAATTATCCATAAAGACCGCCCCATTTGTCTGACATGCTTTTTTCCTAAAATTTCATACACATCTGCCACTCCCTCTGCCTTGGTCTTGAAACTCATTTTTACAATGTTAGTTTATGTTACGGGTTTGGTTGGCTATTTGTTGTTGCTGGCTTGTTATTTGTATTTTGCTTCCTTACGAAGTGATCTAAATACCTCTTCTCAAGCAATCAATCCTTCATCTGCTTCTATGGAAAATATCCTAAGTAATGCCAGAGTTACTCATGGCACTTACTCAGGGCTAGAGGTTTTTTGTTTTTTTTTTTTTTTTTAAATGTAGACCCAATTTTTATTCCATGTCCTATCAGCATTTTTAGACACATATTACAGAAGTCAAGTTAACATCTCCCAAAGATGGGTGAAAATAACAGTTTAGGCTACAGGTGGGGAAAAATAATGGAAATCTTCAAAACTATTCTTTATTCTTACCATTTTAATTTATCTCTGTTACCCATAGGTGCTCTATATTAGAGAATTGATTTCTATAGGGTGTTGTTAACTCTATAATCAATCTCTATAATTCTATCTCCATAATAGCCTTTCAAAATTTTAAAAATTAAATACATGTAATTATAATAAATACCCAAATATTTAAGCAGATAAGGTATATTTGAAATCTTACAAAAAGCACAATGATCTTTTATTTCCCTTACACCATGTCAGTGCTTCTGAGAGCGAGGGATTCATGTTAAAAGTGGAAGAATTTCGTTCTGTGCACACTCACTACTTCCATTCAAGATCCACAACCTATTTTTGAGGATCTTTAGGAAAGAAAAAAGATTTGCCTTGAGGACGTTTGTTTCAAACTTGGATCTGTTTGGAGGAATAGGTTCCAATCGTAGTAGCGTTGTCCGTATTCAGTTTCTGTTTGCTGATACGAACAGCTCCCTCAGCGGAGGTGCTGGAGAAGCCCAGAATGTCATCCACAGACACATACTTTCAGACAGCGTTTGTTTTGCGCGCTAATGACAGAGAGATGCCCCATCATCTACCGTCGCGTCTGCTGAGCTCAGAGTCGTACCCGACTTGTATGTGCTCTGTAAATACTGCTGAATGAATGATGAAGGAGGGACATCTAATCCCCCAGGGCAGATGACAGGAAGAGGAAGAACATGTCATATCATGAAGAATCAGGTGGTGGTGACAGGTGGTGCAGGGGGCCTGGGGCCACTGGGGCACTGGCGGTCACAGATCCTCATTCCCGATCTTCCATTTTTCCGCTCGCTCCCTGACTTTGAACCAGCCCCTTCACTCCTCTGAAGCCAGTTTCCTCATCTGCATCATGAAGGTCTAACTTGAACTTGAAATATTCTATTATTTGTGGTGTAAGACACCGCCCTACAAATGGGATCCTTATCAGGATTCTTTTTTTAAAGTCTAAGCCGTCTTCTTAGTGTTTGATTTCCTTTTTCCATTTGTTTTCCTTACTAGTGTGAAGCCTTCCTTTTATCTGAAGGTTCTGCTCTGGCAGTAGTGTTCTTGCTAACATAAATAACAGTTATTTATGCCTGGGAGAAATCTTATAGATGATCTTTTCCTATTTACCCATTTTTTTTTTTTTTAAACATAGGAGCTGAAACTCTGACACATAACATGAATTGTTGATGTTTCCCCCTCAAACTGGTGGGAGAGGCAAGATTCTTGGCTTTCTGACTTGCTACAAAGAGAGCGTTCTTCTTACTCACCGACTATGCCCTTAGTTTGTTACTTGGGGTTTAATTCACATCTTGCTTTCTTCCTATTATTTTCTTTGGGTTTTTACTGCATGAACAGATAAAAGTTCTCTTCAGTTAGCAATTACTAACCTAGCAGAAAGAGTAAAAACACATGTCAGGTTATAATTGGTGAAATTTTCTTTATTAAAGAATATTAAAGAATAATGCAGTGATCCCTGAGAGCAGAGCCCCACTGATAAAGTTTTAGCATCTGAAATTCAACTACCACCCAAGTGATTTTGAACTGTCCTTAACGTAGCTGAAACCTATTCCTAAATCTTTAATTTGGGGCAGTTTACTTTTGGGAATCAGAGACAAAAATAAATAAATAAATAAGTAAAATGTATTCACCTACTTCATCCTACCACATGAATTTCCCTATGCTGTAATAAAGGATCTGAACCCAAGAAGCACATTTATTGCTGTCATTAATTTCATTATACTGTATATTTTTTCTCTGGGACTGGAAGAATTTGGCTGTTTCAACACTTGAAGTGTTTACCGATGGCAGCTGTTTTCATGAATTCACATCTCAACACCATGGGGAGTGTTACTTTCGTCTCTAATCGTGAGCTGAATCTGCCAAAAAAAAAAAAAAAAATGATGAGCGGCAGTTGGTAGCAAACATTATTTGCCACACTTGGTATTAGATGCTGCTCTCTGGTTGCAAGTGGGGTTTCACAGAGTTCTTTACACCAGAAACCATAACTCAAGTAGAACACCTAACCGGAACTCTCGAACATCTGGGCATCATTTAAAAAGGCTATCTTACTGCCCAGCCCGCGGTGATACTGTTAGCGCTAGAAACAGTTCATTAGTACGGGACAACTAAAATATCAGGAATTTTACTCTTGCAGATAAGTTAGGCTTATCCTTATATGAAACACATGTCCTGCCTCGCTGGTAAACCTCAGTCCGATAATGAGCGGTAAGCTGTTTCATAAAACAACCGATCAATCTGATTAAAAGTGGCTCAGATTAGCATTGCTGTTGTCACACAAAATAAAACATAAGGGTGATTACCAGGTCATAAATGTTTGACTTTGGTTATAAATCCAAGTACTAAATATTTTGCAGTCACCTGAAACCCTCGGTCACCCGTCTTTCATCATTTCCTCCCCTGTGGTTTCGGCAAACATCATTCTTTCTGTTCTCAGAGCTCCTGTAGTAATTACACTCAGTACTTCACCTTGTAATGATGTGCTGCCTTGTCTGCAAAAATAGCCTGGTAGCATCTGAAAGAATTTCGCTAATCCTCTAATCTAACGTCCTTACATAACGGAAAGTGACCTGAGGCTCCTGTGTGATTTTTACAATGTTATGTACCTATTGTTAAGCAGAATTGAAACTGGACACCAGATTTACTGGGATCCAATCCAGGAATTTGCTGTCGTTACAATGTAATACTCTTGCCTCCCGGACCAGTCTGCAAAGTCTCTTTGTACCTTACACAGGAAGGTTCACTGGAAGAAAACTCCCAAGTAGAACCCACATGTAATAAATACTTTAGTCTGTTCCTCTTGTGCCCTAGGGTATGTTAGGGTTGGAAACAATAGCTGGAAAAGGCCATGACAGCAAATTTTACACTTGTCATAAAATTCTCCTGTGACACACCAGATTTTGAAATGATTCAAACATCTAGAAAGTATGACCGTCTTTCGTAACGATGAATATGACTCATCACAGAGATTCCAAAATCTGTGTTCAAATATGAAGTAATAATTGATAAAGAGAAATTGTTTGGATTATCCTGCTTTGCCAAATGATCATTTAAAAACCTTTTCTCTGTTCACTTGAAACTTCATAAGGAAAATTATTTCTGCTAGATAGCCACATTTCCAATCAAAGCATTCAGGGATCTTTGGGAAAAGGCTCATTATAAAAGTAGGGCAGAAAATATACGCAGTGAGCCTGCTGTATCTTGTAGTGCCAAAGGTAAGGAAATGCTACAAATAAGGTGACAAAAACCTACAGTGAATGCCAAAGCAACACAAGACCCAACTCAAAGAATTCCCAGTGGCTAAAGATGGGATGGTTTGAGCAATAAAAGAAGTAAAGTAGTATTGGATTATAACACAAAGTATAAAGTGAGTATCAAATCCATGAGTCTAGGGGCACCTGGGTGCCTCAGTGGGTTAAAGCCTCTGCCTTCCGCTCAGGTCATGATCCCAGGGTCTTGGGATCGAGTCCCGCACTGGGCTCTGTGCTCAGCGGGGAGCCTGCTTCCTGCCCTACCCCCCTACCCCCCCCCCACCTCTCTGTCTACTTGTGATCTCTCTCTGTCAAATAAATAAAATAAAAATCCATGAGTCTATACTAACAAATGATTAAGTAAACAAATGGAAGAGGAGACAAGTCTGCCCTGCAGAAAACATCCAGATATTTTATGTAGATCCCTGCCCCTAAAGAACTGAAGCAGAAATCCCTTGTTTTTAAGTGTGGGCTGGACCAGTGGCTTCCTTCTTTTTTTTTTTTTTTTTTAAGATTTTATTTATTTACTTGACAGAGATCACAAGTAGGCAGAGAGGCAGGCAGAGAGAGAGAGGAGGAAGCAGGCTCCCCGCTGAGCAGAGAGCCCGATGCGGGGCTCGATCCCAGGACCCTGGGATCATGACCTGAGCCGAAGGCCGAGGCTTTAACACACTGAGCCACCCAGGTGCCCCCCAGTGGCTTCCTTCTAAAGAGCACAGTATGGAAAGGGGAGAAAGTAGAGTAAGTTTATTGTAGAGAAACCCAACAGACACTTCCTCAGTCTGGTAATGAAGGTTAACATCAACAGTAATAGGTCCCGGGGCACCTGGGTGGCTCAACGGGTTAAGCCTCTGCCTTCGGCTCAGGTCATGATCTCAGGGTCCTGCGATCGAGCGCCACATCTGGCTCTCTGCTTTGCATCTCTCTCTCTGCCTGCTGCTCTGCCTACTTGTGATCTCTCTCTCTCTCTCTGTCAAATAAATTTTTTTAAAAATCTTAAAAAAAAAAAAAAAACAGTAATAGGTCCCATTGATTGATGTACCTTTGATATGGTGTGATTAAAAATGACACTTTACCCCTGAAACCTATAACCGTAGGCTAATGGTAAGAAACATATCAGAAAAATCCCAGTAGAGGTACATTTTTCAATATACTTGACCACTACTCTGCACTGTCAAGGTCATCAAAAATAGAGAAAGTCTGAAAAACCATCACAAGTAAGAGTAGCCTAAGGAGATGTGATTTCTAAATGTAATGCATTATCATGAACAGGATCTAGGAACAGAAAAAGCACATAAAGCACAAAGTAAGAAAATCTGAATAAAGTATGGACTTTAGTCCATGGTAATATACTAATATCAGCTCAATAAAATTAACTAATGTATCATGCTAATGTAAAATATTAATTATAGGGGTGAGTGGGGTCAGGGTTTATGGGGATACTGTATTATTCACAATTTTTTTCTGTAAATCTAGAACTTTTTCTAAAATAAGATGAGGTAAATTAAATAGGGAAAATATTTGAACACATGAGTTACCAAATATGCAGCTTGCTGTTAAGCACATGAAAAGAGGCTCACCCTCACTAGTCATCGGGGATATGCAAATTAATACCACAGTGAAATACCACTGCGATTGACAGTAGCAAGGGACGGTGTTGGTTACAGCTAGAATGGCCCTACAGTGCTGGACAGGATGCCAAATTATAAAATGATTTAAGAAAATCATTTGAGGGTTTTCTTCCAAAGTTAAACATAGGCTTTGCCTATGACCCAGCAATCCAATTCCTAGATACTTATTCTGGGAAATGAAAACATACATCACAAAGACATGCATACAAGTGTTCCCAGAGGCAATATTCATAGGAGTCCAACCTTGTAAATTAGTAAGATGTTTCTTATACACACATCGTGCCCCATCATGAAATGATTGTTCCTTGATTTTCTAGTAATTTTGCCAAACATGTTGTCCCCAGAATATCAAGATAAATGTTACATAGACACAAAGATGGGAATCCCATGTTTTATGTTTAGGGATAACCAATCTGCTTTAAAATAATTTCTCATTATAGAGTCCCACTCCAGCTCTGGTTATCTGGTCATGCTCAACAGCAGTGAGAGGACTTCCTTCACATCACAAAAAGATTCCTTTTTACAGTGCTCTTCAGCTCAAGGCAGTTCAAGTCAGACCTGCTTCAAAGACAGCTGCTTGTGATCTTTCCTTTCTGTGGGACGTTTGGCTGATTTTCTGAGTCAGAAAATACTCTGCCCTGATGCAAAATGGCTAGATGTATAGTGGTGTATTTTTTTTTTTTAATTTATCCCCTCATGAGTTAGATCCAATGTTGTTTTTTGTTTCCTTCAATATTATACTCTGAACCAAAACGCAAAATTAATATATTGCATTTAGCTTTTATTAATATAATTGTGGTTTCTATAGAATAGCAGCCATTTACATAAAAAGCAAAAGTCTGTAATTATTCAGACATTTTGATTTCATTAAAGCATCTATGTAATGATTCTTTCATAATTCAAACCTAAACAGTTAACTTCAAGACCTCTATTTTCATAATGTTTCAGTAAAAAAGAATTATTATTTCAAACCCACTCAATGACCAATTTTTAACGTAATAAAATGTTCTGTTGAGTTTATTTCTGTCCTTTATTTGAAAACACACAGGTAGCCTCTACTGAAAGTAAATGATGAGGCATCTCTGTATTTTCCTATTGACACTAATATTCAGTGGCTAATATTTTGCCTCTGATTTAAGATTCTGGTTATTGGCAATGAAGATAATCCATGAGACCTGCTTCTTACAGAGAACTGTTCCTCAAAGATATATTACTTTATTATTTAGATATTATTCATTGCATATTTCAAACTTTAAACTGCGTGGAGACAAGAATTACTTTTTAAAATATTCTTTGGGTTCAAATTCTCCCACCTTGTCCTGCAAAGTTGCTTGAATAAATCACTCCTCAGCAGAGCAAAGAGAAAACAAAGGTCAACAGGGACGGATTAAAGTTACGTGCTGGGATACTTTGGGACTCTGCTGCAGTTAAGATGCAGTCACAGGCGTGAGGACAGTTTTAAAATGAGCAACTTGCTTACTGTGTAATTTGCAGAATTTGGAGGACAGAGTTTGTTCAGGAACAGGAATGCAGTTTCTATCACTGCTGAAGCGTGCGAGTCCGCATTCATATTTACTTTCTTTCCCTCCCAAATCAGGAGTACCACCAACTCTCCTTCTATCTGGGCAAGCCATTCATCAAAGACGTGTTTTCTTTTTCTTTTTTTCCTTTAAAGATTTTATTTATTTATTTGACAGAGAGGGAAATCACAAGTAAGCAGAGAGGCAGGGAGAGGGGGAAGCAGGCTCCCCACTGAGCAGAGAGCCGGATGCGGGGCTCGATCCCAGGACCCTGGGACCATGACCCAAGCCGAAGGCAGAGGCTTAACCCACTAAGCCACCCAGGCACCCCAAGGGTGTGTTTTCAATACTTAGCTATTTTCTCTGAGTCTAATTGATCGCCAGGCAATGCCACCTTAACCCCCAAGTATCTCTAGGAAACTATCCCCACATAGATTGTTACCATCTCCTAGTTCATATTGCACATGATTGTGAAAGTCTCTGCATTTCCTGCCCTGGAAGTATAATTGTCTTCTTATGATGGAAACTGGGTCACCTGATTCCACCTACTGCAGACTGCACTGACTGCTCGCTTGCCCAAAGATAAAGAACACTTTTTATCAAGATCTGCCCAGAGTTCTGTGCTTTGCTCATATTTTCAGTCTTACTCTCAGACTCCCCCTTTTCTGTGTTCAACAGGCACCTTGGGCTTCTCTCAGTTAACATGAGTAGGCTTTGCTCCCTCCTGCCACAGGGCCTTGGCATAGGCTGATCCCTCCACCTGAAATGCCCTTGTACTCAGACACCTTTCACACACCCGTATCCGTACAGATGTCAGTTCTTCCGAGAAGTGACTCACAGCTCCCTAGAGCAGATGAGAGGTTCTGTTTACACACCCTTTGTAAAACCAACATACATTTTTCCTTGCTATCCATTTAATAATATATTGAACACATGGACATTTGGCTCGACATTTTATTCTGAACACTAAATATAGTGAACCAAATATTTTTCAATGAATGAACAAATATTGATAAGGTGCCTACTTTGTTCCTGGCCAGTGATCTGTCTCCTGTAGGAATCAGAGCAAGCTCCACGGAGACCGATTATTAATAGATAATAAACATCAGGTAGTGTGTAGGAATACTATATTAGTAGTTCTATGGATAAAAAGAAAGAATATTACAACAGAGTGGGGATAGAGTGAGGGGGGATGTGTTATAGTTTTATGTCCCCTGGTCAGAGACCGTCTCTTTGCCAAACAGACATTGGAGAAGGGAGTTAAATTAACTGAGACACAAGACATTCTGCTTTCTGGCCACATCACTTAGGATCTTGAGGCATGTTGCGTTAGAACTTTGAATTTTATTCTGAGTGAGATGAGAAGTCATCGGAGAGTTATGAGCGGGGTGTGATGTGGTCTGACTTGGTAAATAAAGTCCTGTGTCCTGAATGAATAATAAAGGCTCACTCTGTGGTTCTGTGGAGTAGACTTTATTATGGGAAAGGGTAGAAGCACATAGATCAGTTACCCGGTTATGACAACTGTGAGCTGTTTGGATTCTAGATATGCATTAAAGGTAGAGCTTTCAGGATTTGCTGGCAGAGCAAGAGAGAGAGGGGGGAATCGAGATGGGTTTGGTAAGAGAGAGGGGAATCGAGATGATCCCAAGATTTTGGTTTGAACAACTCTGGGAGAGCTGTCATTTCCTGAAAGAGGTGAACTCGGGGGAGGGGGGAGGGTGTAGGTTTGAGGTGAGTGGATTTGGAGGGAGAATCAAGAATTAGTCATTGTTTTAAGAGAACCCAGTTTTCTTGATGGGTGAAAGGGTCTCAGAATAGCAGATAATTTACAGCATTAGAAACTCATGAACCAAACTCATGTTCAAGGGATTTTTACATTGTAATATTGACATTATGCTTGGAAGAAATAAAATATTTATATAGTGGTAATTAATTTTTAAGTCCTCTCTTTTTTTTTTTTTTTTTTTTTAACACTTAGCTTATAAGGCCAGTACAGGGCCTGGTACAAATTCCTCTAAATGGTTTAAAGCCTCTGGTTTTAAGTGACTATAGCAAACACAATGTTTAATTCACTAACTCTTGACTATATTGATTTATTGTAACCAGATGACATTTTGTTGAGTGTATCACCACACTATACCTTACTAAATCATCACTAATAATTCCACTGTGACACTGATAATCACTCTAACAGATATTTCCAGTTATTACCCCCTTAAAAAGCAAGCAAAGGACTTTGCTGTTTCAGTCCAGACTGTAAATTTTTTAAAAATTGCTTAAATATTTACAAGCACAGGCATGCCCTCATATGTCTTTGGGGTTTGAATTCATAATACTGCTGTAATTGGGAAAAACTGAGGCTGAGAAATAAATTTAAATTTATCCGCAGCTGATATTGCACCTGCTACCTTGCAGAAGATAATAACATAGTCTCAAAAAAAAAAAAAAAAAAAAAAGACCTTCATCAGCTAACTCGAGAGGTTGATTTTCCCAGGTAGATCTACCAAGGATGAGCTCATAATTCAGAATTACAAGATATGAAAGAGAAAAAGTCATATTAGTAAGAGTTGTCAGGAAAAAAAAATATATATCATCAGATCCCAAGAACTATAGATTGTGGAATTATTGGGAACAAGTATTTATCAGTGTCTAAGAGTGGATCAAAACACAAGAAAGGAACCGCATAAAACCCGAGGCACAGGTAAAACCTTAACAGAAGCTGGGGGCTATTCTAGAGGAATGGGGATAATAATTACAGTGGACTTTTTATCTGAAACCATGCAAGCAAAAAGAGAATAGAGTGACATATTTTAACTATTGAAAGAACAACAAAATACACCAACTTAGAATTCTGTATCCAATGAAATCAGCCTTCAAGAGTGAAAGACATAAAGACTTCCTCAGACTAACTTAAAATAGAGAATACATTGCCAGCAAACATGTGCTGCAAGAAATACCGAAAGAAAGAAAAAACTGAGATCTACCAAAAGAAAGGGGAAAGCATTGGGAAAAGAATCAAGTAAAACAAAATCTCGTCATATTCTTAATCGGTCTAATAGGTCGGTGTGGACAAGTGACATGAATACCAGTCGTCTTTTTTTTTTAAGATTTATTTATTTATTCATTTATTTGACAGAGAGAGAGAGATCACAAGTACATAGAGAGGCAGGCAGAGAGAGAGGAGGAAGCAGGCTCCCTGCTGAGCAGAGAGCGCGATGCGGGGCTCAATCCCAGGACCCTGAGATCCATGACCTGAGCCAAAGACAGTGGCTTTAACCCACTGAGCCACCCAGGTGCCCCGAATACCAGTAGTCTTGAAGAAGATGGGAGGAGGAATGGGGAATAATCCTTTATAAGGTATCTGCACTACCCACGAAACAGTCTAGTATTGTTTGAAAGTACTTAAATTAGTTGTAAATGGATATTATGAACTCCAGGGCAACCGCTAAAAAGATTTTTAAAAGATAAAGTACATTTGGAAAAGATGAACTTAGAAAGGAAATTTCTAAATTTTTAAATTTCTAAAAAAAGAATTTTTTGTTTGAGTATAGCTGGCAATGTTAGTTTCAGGTGTACAACATCATGATTCAACCACTCTGTATATTAAGCTACATGCACCTGAACTGTAGCTACCATCTGTCACCGTACATCACTATTCCAATACCATCCAATATCTTCCCTTTGCTGTACCCTCTATTCCCATGATTTATTCGTTCCAAACTGGAAGCCTGTATCTCCCACCCTTCTTCACCCATTGTGCCCATCTCTCCTCCCCCTTCTCTTCTGGCATGTACCAGTTTGTTTTCTGTATTCTTAGGTCTGATACTGTCTTTTTTGTTTGCTTGTTCATTTGTTCTGTTTTTTAGATTCCAAGTATACCTGAAACCATATGGTATATGTCTTTCTCTGACTTATCTCACATAGTGTAATATCCTCTATGTCTATGCACATTGTCACAAATGGCAAGATTCTTTTTTATGGCTGTGTAATATTTGAGGGTGTGTGTGTGTGTGCACGTGTGTGTGCGTGCACACGCATGTCCCATCTCCCTTCTCCATTCATCTATGGATGGATACTTGGATAGCTTCCATATCCTGGCTACTGTAAATAATGCCGCATTGAATATAAGGGCGCATGTATCTTTTTGAATTAGTGTTTTTGTTTGCTTTGAGTAAATAGCCAGTAGTGGAATTTGAAAAAATAGATTGAAAAATATATCACTGAAATTAAAAACTAAATGGATGAGTTGGGGAAAAAAAAGATTAAATAAAAACAGAAGTAACATCAGGGCTGAAAGGTCTGGAGAAATTATGCAGGTGTCGTCTAGGGAGTGAGAGAGTTGGAAAACACAGAAGAGATGTTACACAGGATACAGGCTATAGCACAGTCCAGAGGAATACTGCACAACCTGAAGTTTAGTATGGGACGACATTTAAGGCCACAAGAATGGTACAAGTGGTTCTTGGGAGTCCTTCTATAGGAACAGAACCAAAAAACAAGGGCAGGCCAGCTAAGCAGATCGGAGGAGGCTTATAAACAGATCCTGGTACATTTTGGTGATGCTCCAATTTGGATTGACCATACGGTATAAAGTCACTGAATTGAAAATTATGATGTGAAACTTCTAGTAGTAACTGCTCATGCATATATTAGTAAAAATGGCGAAATGCAAAATACTTGGAAAATATGTGTAAGCCCGTCTCGTGGTAAAATTTGCAAAAATAATTAACATCTGTGTCATGACCCCATTATGGTGAGTTCAGCTATATTATGTCTGAAGTATTTTGATCTTGATCTGTGACTCCATGAACAGGAACATAGGATTATTAAAATGAGCCATTTCTAATAAAGATAAATGCATAGCACAGTAAGGATTTTTTGAGGAAATTTTGCTCTATAAGTGATTCCAAAGAGCAGACCAGAGCAACGTAAACATATCAATAGGAATATTGATTTTTTTGTAGATTAATTAATTTTTTGTAGATTAATACTTTATTACCAGTATTAAATATTTTAAAGTCTTTTTCGTGGGCTTGAATTTGTATAGGGATACTAGTGCATCTAATACTGTGAAACAGAGAAATGAAGTGTGTGAAAACTTAAACAATCTAGCCCATCACCTTCGTTGTGCTGTGGGAGACAAGAGGTAGGATCAATCCTGCATTAACAGCATTCTCTAGACCCTTTTGCTGTGATATGCTTGTGGTGGCATTATGTTGGCTGATTTGTTATTGTTCACTTCCAATTATATCTGAGTAATTATTTTGTATTTTTTAAAAGATTTTATTTATTTGACAGAGATCACAAGTAGGTGGAGAAGCAGGCAGAGAGAGAGGAGGAAGCAGGTTCCCTGCTGAGCAGAGAGCCCAATGCGGAGCTCCATCCCAGGACCCTGAGATCATGACCTGAGCCGAAGGCAGAGGTTTTAACCCACTGAGCCACCCAGACGCCCCTTGTTTTGTATTTTTTTTTAAATTTATTTATTTGACAGAAAGAGAGAGAGAGATCACAAGTAGGCAAGAGAGGCAGGGTGGGGGGGGAAGCAGGCTCCCCGCTGAGCAGAGAGCCCAATGTGGGGCTCAATCCCAGGACTCCGAGATCATGACCTGAGCTGAAGGCAGAAGCTTAACCCACTGAGCCACCCAGGCGTTCCTTGTTTTGTTTTGTTTTGTTTTTAAAGACTTTTATTTATTTATTTTTTTTAAAGCTTTAATTTATTTATTTGACAGACAGAGATCCCAAGTAGGCAGAGAGGGAGAGGAGGAAGCAGGCTCCCTGCTGAGCAGAGAGCCCGATGTGCGGCTCGATCCCAGGACCCCGGGATCATGACCTGAGCTGAAGGCAGAAGCTTAACCCACTGAGCCACCCAGGCGCTCCTTGTTTTGTATTTTTAATCATAACTGAAAAATTTGAAAATATGATTTGGTATTCCCCTAAATAATATCAAGAACTTGAAATACGTACCCCAGAGCAAACTTTTAATTTAACTATTACATCCTTTCTGTCTTTAGTATTTCCTGGCTGGCAGCAGAAAAGTTAGCATGACCTTTGTGCTTGGTGATGAAGGTGTGTTCACCTATCACATTAGGTAGGAACAATTGCTGATTTCAAACAGATATTTTCTCCAGGACATATTTGCAAAAATACTCCTTTCTTAAAAAAAATCTGATTGTTTTAATGTAGCCTCCATCATCTAACAGACTCCCAGGAGACATTAACAGAAAAAGATGAAGAAAAATGTTTTGTTTATATTTGTTAATGTATTCTAGTGTGTGGGCATCTGATTTTCACTACTGTGCTTCCTAGGCTTATAATAGATAACAAATCTCATATAAGAGCAAGGGACATACACTAAGTAATGCATAAGGCACCACTGGAATGCATAATCTATGAAAATACCCTTCCTAAAACCAAGTTGAAAAGACCCTGAAACCGAGGAGGAATGCGTAACACAGCATGAAGGAAGATGGTAGAAGGGGCATGGCCGATCATTTGGGAAAAGAGATACATTCTGGCAAAATACGTTGTTCTGAAATTGGTTTTGACGTTAAAAAATGGTATTATACCACCAATGACTGCTGGAGAAAATAATCTGAATTTGAGACAGACTCATATGCATCTTCTTTATAATTTATTTCAATCTATAAACCCATGTAGGCCTTCTCAAATTAATCCCATCCTTTTAAATGACCAATTAAACTCATGTCCAAAAAATCGATTCAGGCCCATGGTTGATCGTAAAGTAAGTAGACATTGATTTTCTAAAAATCTCACTTTGTCCATCTTGTACAAGTTTGGTTTATTTTTAATGGACTGGTCAAAGCGAGTACAAAAGATGAGTCCATAAATAAAAACAAATACAGTATTGTTAACAGATTTGGGTAAATATTTTAGAGGAATTAATGCTCTATGTCCGAATGAGCATAGATAATCATTATTGACCACAAATTTATGTTAAAGAAATAAATATGAAATGTACTGAAACCTAAGGTTTTCATGTGTACAACCAAATTAGTCAAGCCTACTCAACTGAATAAGAGAAATCACTGTGCGTACTATAAAAAGTGGTAAGGAAAGGGGAGTGGCCTAAGTCCCCTATCTCCAGTGTCACCTGTCCTCTGCCTTCCTACCCACAGATTTACATTTAAATAGATGGTGTTAATTGTGGGAGGGAGTAGCAAAACTCAGCACTCTGAGGAACCCTGAGTGGGTCACAAACTTTGTTGTTTTTTTAACCTGTTCCCTAAGCTTGTCAACCCTAAAGAACAATTTGTAAAGCTTTCAACGGTAGGGTAAGATAAAACTAAGAGCCCTGTCCTGAATTGGAAATCAATAAAGCATTAAAAATGCAAATACATTCTTGTTAATATGATATAATTGTGAAGAACTTTTAGGCGTTCAATTACCATTTAACACAAAAGCCTGTAACGATTTAATTAGGAATCCTTCACCTAATTGAGGCCAAGATTGTTAGCAGTGGATGTCTAATTAGCTTGCTTATAGTAGCTATCTTTTTTGAAAACTCCCTGGGTAAAATCCTTCCTTAAAAGATATCCGCTCCCCACCCCCAACACAACACACACACACACACACACACACACACACACACACACACTGCATGTCGAAGCTATTAAAATCCAAATAAAGTCTGTCCCTGAGTAGTACTATTGTAGCACCATCAAATTTCTGGTTTTGACAGTATGTTATGTTTATATGTTACTGTGGGAAGAAGCTGGGTGACGGGTACTCAGGAAGGCTCCGTAACTACTTTGGCAACTTTTGCTTACTATACAATTTCAAAATAGTTAAAAGTGCGTCCAGATCTTTCAGAATTACAAAAGCATGTGAATGGGCTACTTTGTCTTCAGAGATAATAGGAATTATTTTAGGCAATAATTGGTTCCATGAAATAAGGCCACGTTAATAGGACTTTTGTATAGGTCCAGTAAAGACCAATTGGGTCAGTCCAAAATTAAGAATTCAGATCACACAGGATCACTTCGAAACATTGTTGAAGATTTCCCTGACTTTATCCATCCCTCGTTTGCTGTCAGCCAGATTATGGGCTTTCAACATCCAGGTATAAAACCTCAGCTGGAAATAAAATCCAAAATAAAGTCATCAAATTAATCTCCTATGCCTAAGGGAATAAATAGCCCATTTTATGTTCTTAAAGATTAAGTCTTCATAATTATTTTAATGGAAATGTATAAAAAGAAACAGTATTTTATAATAAGCAAACAAGAACCAAGACAGATTTATTGTTGTCAAGTCTCTAGGAGCAGCAATGACCTAATTATGTCCCCTGAAGCTCTAGGGTTGTCAGGTAGTTCAGGAGGGAAAAGAAAAAAAAAAAAAGAGGGTAGTAGCCAAATAAATTATATAATTACTCATGGATAACGTAATGTTTCCATGTTGATAGATCTGAGTGGGTTTTTTTTTTTTCTTTATACTCAGCACATACTGAACAAAATCTGGCTTTGGAATTCTTTTCAGAATTTCCAGTTAACTTCGTTCTACTGAGCACCTGTGGGAATGACTAGTAGAGAGTCAGAGCGTGCTTCCTAACGCCGTCTAGCTTCAGCAGCCCAGGTTGGAAATGTATATCCCAGGTAGCTTGGGTTGGTCCTTGTAAAAAAACGATAAATTATTCCTTCCTTTCATGATTCCAGGGTGTTGATAACTTTTATTAGAGTCACCTCACTCTCATTTTTTTTTTTTAATCTTCGTCTTCAGAATTGCATTTTAAAGAAACACAGATGAGGGGTTCTTGGGTGGCTTAGTGAGTTAAGCATCTGCCTTCCACTCGGGTCATGATCCCAGAACCTGGGATTGAGCCCCACATTGGGCTCTCTGCTCAGTGGGGAGCCTCCTCCCTCTCCCTCTGCTCCCACCATTTGTGCTCTCTCTCTCTCTCTCAAATAAGTAAATCTTAAAACACAGATGAAACATTTATTTTTATCTTGGTTACAATTCACGAGATCCCAGATCTGCATGACTAGGAGCTTGCTTACTCGTCCAGCACGAGCTGTTTCCCATGTGTGCTCAGCCACCCCCCATCTGTGCCGGCCCCTTTCAGTTCTTTGAACACGCCAAGTGCTTCCATGCCTCCGGGCTTCCTCCCAGGCGGTTCCCTCCACCTAGACTTCTTGCCTCTAATCTATATGGTGCTGCCTTTTTTTTTTTTTAATATCATCCATTCATCCATAATTTAAATGTCACTTCAAATGGCACTTGGAGATCTAAGACCGTGTGATACTTTTTCTTTAAATAGGGAGGTTCTACAGATAGTCTGTGAGGATTTTCACATGGGAGAAGAAAATGTGTCTGCAATCTTGTGGGTCTGGATATGCATTTTGTGTCCAGGGAATATCCTGTACATATCACAGCTGCTAGGGGGATAGGTCGTGGACTCATTCCGGAAGTGGGTCATTGGTGGGGGTGAAGGGTCCATTTTGGCAGAGGGCCCTTATGTCCCGTGTGCACAGGCGTAGGGCTCAGCGTGGGGAAACAGATCCGCAGAATAGTGTTAAAAGCTGTGGTACTTGGATATTCACATCCAGATCATTACCCCTATGATCCATTACTATAGAATTGTATGTCCTTCATTGCTTTCCCATTTTAGCCATGTTACACTGGGAACCATGGGCTCATGCTTGAATGTATCACAAGCTTTACTCACAGGGATTTTACCTCCTCTGTGCCCACAGTGGTAAACACCTCGTTCTCCCATACATCCCTTTTCTCTCTAACACTCCAGTTAATGGCACTGCTTTCCTACTCATCAGGCCACCAAGTTGGAAAGGATGGCATAAGAGAGGGAGAATGTTAGGATTTTGCTAAAGAAATAAAAATAAAATATCCTTGGGGTGCCTGGGTGGCTCAGTGGGTTAAAGTCTCTGCCTTCGGCTCAGGTCATGATCCCAGGGTCCTGGGATCAAGTCCCGCATTCCTGCATCAGGCTCTCTGCTCAGCGGGGAGCCTGCTTCTCCCTCTGCCTGCTTCTCTGCCTAGTTGTGATCTCTGTCTGTCAAATAAATAAAATCTTAAAAAAAATAAAATAAAATATCCTTGTGAACGAAGCATGTTATTCACTCACCAAACCCTCCTTAGTAGCTATCGCTCTTGAAGCAAGCTATGGCTGGCAACTGCTATGTTGGGAACTTGAGCAATTGTAAATATCTAGCTCTGCTCTCCTTTGGTAGAAAACTGTGGTCCCTTGATACATCAGGTGATTTATCAACTGGTCCCACCTCTTGGCCTCTCCACCTGTTTTTCAAAACTCTCAATCAGCAGCAACTACACGGATCGTATATTTTTAGACCTAAAGATAAAAAGGAGCAGTACTCCGCATTACATGATATTTTAAAATAACATTTACCTCTTGACCTTGCCATTTTTATGAATATATTTAAAATGAGTTTCTCTTTCCCTTCAGCTTCATTTTTAACTTGACTCTAAATAGGCGGTTGGTAGAAAACTAAGGTACGAGTAAGAATATAGAAACAAGGCATTAGTCGAAATACAGAACTATAGAAACATTAAAATGAAAAAAAATGCTGCTGCCTACAAAATAGCCCTTAAAACTGCCTGAATGAGTTACAGAGAGGATTGTTCACAGTCATAAAAATAGCATTTTTATACAATGCTGAAGTTACAGTAAGAAAAGAAGCAAATACCTTCCCAGCACATTCAGGACATGCCCCCTTCTCAGTCAGCTGGTTTTGCTCAGCAATTATGTGGTAAACACTTTCCTTCGGGATTTTTCTGTTTCTTCCCATAAAGACCAGAGGTCTATTATGTAAAATGTGAACAGTGAACTAGAATCAGAAAAAGGGAAGTAAACGACCTTTCTGTGCCATTAAAAAAAAAATAAAATCATTTAGTTTCAAATTAGAGTCATTCCAATGAATTTTGGCCTAAAATTGTCAACATAACTGATGTTATAATTCTAGATGCTTCTGACAAGAAGTGAGAAAAAGTCCAGGAGCCAGCTCTTTGGTTTTCTGAAGACGCGAGATGTGTTCAAAAACCCTTTTACACAAATTGCCAATATTAGGTTAAAAAAAAAACACAAAGCAAAAGAGCCTCATCCATCTTGAGTAAACAGATATTTTAGCAGATATTTATTTCTTTACATTAGCAAAATATGCCAAATACATTTTTAAAGAGACAAATTGGTGATTTTTTCCCACTGAATTCCTGTGCCTTGCTGAAGTATTTTCTGCTCCGTCGACATGGTCTGCTTCATTAACAAAGCTAAGTAGAGACATGGAAGTGTTTTATGTTATTAATATACCTTAAAAGTCACAAAAGAATCACAAATAAAGTAACTTTAAGAGGGAGTAGACTTTCTCTTTACATTTTAATTTACATGCAGTCATTGCTATTTTGATTTTTATCTTGCTACAGCAACCAATTTTGACTGAATAGGTGACTTCTTTTATCTACCCATTCTTCCTAATTCTTTTGAAATAAGTGAAAAATGAAAGATTGATTTAGCTGTGAACAATTGGATAGTCCTTTTTTCTTTCTCGTTTCTTTCTTTTTTTTAAGACATTTTCATCATCACTATATACCACTTTCCCAATTACATTTTAGAAAGATAGAGGGTGTTTGGCAAACCTTGACATTCTCTTTGTATCTCTTAATCAAAGGCATGTTCAAGTGAGTAGTAAGGCTAAAAGGACATAGTTCTCCGGGAAAGGCAGGAAGGAAAATAGCCTTTCCCCAAGCACCCAGGGAAGGCACTTATTACTGCCAGACCTTTCAAATGTTTCTTTGTATCTTGGTCCCTAAGAGGTGTTTCTCCTGAAGGCTGTATCGGGAGCATAAAGGATGCAAAGACTGTCTGTTTACAACCACCATTCTTCTCAAAGGCAAAGGGCCTGCTTTCTTCCAGAGCACTCTGGGCCTTGTCTACACCACACCTGCCAGTCTGTAACACAGTTTGGTTGCAGTGTTTGGACAACTCAGTATAGGAGCCCTTAAGCCACTGCAAATAATTTAAAATTAGCAGGGAGGTGAGGAGGAGAGAGAGAAATGAATTGAGAGAAGCCACCAAAGGGCTCCAGTCTGAGAACCAGAAGGGGTTGGGACAGTCAGGGACAGTCCCTTGTCACAGTCACTGAAGATTTTGTGGAGAATGTGGGTGCCTGTGTTTGAAGTTGTGTCTGTTGTTCCTCAATGGGGCCCATTCTATTTCCCTCAAATCCTCATTCTTCAAGTAAGAATATGAGCTCCCCTATCGTGATGTGGGAGGTTTTGATGTATTGTAGTGATTGTGTAGAAATAGGGACATTTTTTTCAAGGTGATGCCACGGAGTGGAAACCTGCATACCCAGGACATTGAAATCATCTGACCGTGTCGGGCATGAGGGGCGAGCCCCAGGTGACCCAGACCGTCATTGCCACTCAGGAAGTAGCACACATGTTGGGGATTGGGTTTTAGGATCAAGGCAGTTTTTCTGACAGGAATGTGCCAGCTAACATTTAGGTGACAGAGGAAGTGGTTAACAGGGGAGCGGTTTCCATGAGAAAACGGGGCCCTCAAAATTGAGAGGAGAGTCTTGTGGTTCCTGGCAGCCCAGAACCTAAAACAGAAGGGAGTTGAATAGAAAAGCCTGTTCTGGGGAATGGCAGCCAAGCAGCGGTGACTCACTCTGTCATCTGGTGAAGACACTTGGTGTGTCGCTGAGTCTGCTGTGAAAGAGAGACAGAGATGGGATGTAGGAGCAGGTGTGGGTCCGGAGGGAGGGCTTCTGGGTGGGCTTTGTTGTTGCCCCCTCCCCCCCCATAATTCCTAGTGCTCTGCACGTCTCCCCATTCACCTGCACACACCTCCTGTCCTCATGCTCCCTTCTAGGCCCTTCCAGCCGCCTTCCCATGGCGGTGGCTCTGCCACCCTTGAAGGGAGTGGATTGTGCAACGAGCAATGGAACAGGCCTTTTGGCATGAGGTCACCTGTGCCCCTTCCTCGTATCAGGACAGCTCTTGCTCTCTCTGGGGACAGAGTGGGCTGCTGCTCTGCCTCCTTTCCATGGAGGATGTCAGGGAGACAGGAGCTGGAGAACATTCCTGGGGGCTCCTGGGCCTGAGGACAGTGAAGCTTGTCATCCTGCCAGTCCTCCTGGGACTGTGCTCTGACAGCTGGACCTACTCACGCTGAGATGCACCAGTTCCAGTATTTTCTCCTCTGCTCCAGACAGTGAAAGCCTGGTTCGTTGCCTGTCACCTGGCCTGGGGCATTGGGGTCACCTGTGCTTTGGAGCGCATCCCAGAGTTCTTCAAGTACATTAGTACAGCAGGAGCTGGCTGGGGAAGGGGACGTCCTGGGCAGCCACCTCCCCTCCTCCACTAGTGCCCTCATCCCAGGCAGTTGGTCTGCTATCTCAGTTGTGGGCTGTGGTGACAAAATGGCAGCGAGCCCCTTTTCAAATCTGTGGACAGCTAAAATATGGAACACTTTGAAAGACACTATGTTTCTTGCCATCTTCAGAGTACGTAAACATACTGACATAAACGTAACCCTGCCTCATCAGAATGGCTGGGCTTTAACCAACCCGGCTTCATGGGAATAACCATCTTGTTCCTATTTAATGTCCAGTATAAAGTCTCCGAGACACAGTAATTGGGACATTTAATAAGAATAATGGTATCATAATTATTCTCGCTGGGAATTGTGGTCTTCACCTAGAAATGCAGCTTTACTTTGCAGCATTTTCTTAATTGCAAGAGCTCATTTTTGCTCCTAGGCACCCCCCAAGGGCTATGGAACATTCTATTGTATCTGGCACTTACTTGACTCCTGGGAACTTTTGTCCCCTCCTCTTCATAAAGCATCTCTTGGGGATGAGGGAGCAAACACTTTAGCATTTCATTCTTACCCCGTCGTGCCTGTGCCTGTATTACGAATTCAAATATCATTTTTTCTAAAACTGAAAACATAAGCAAATTAATGGAATTGAGTTCTATTCTTAGAGAGTTCTGAATTTCCTTAGGATAAACTTTTAGCTACATTCAAACTTGGGGAGAGACTTCAGCGGTACATTCACGTGTAAGCTATCCTCTGACACTCGGACCCATTTATCTTCTGATTAATGAATGCAGAGTCGATCGTTTCCAGGGATAAAATGTCAGAGTTCTTCAGTTTTTGCTCCCAAGTCAGTTGTATTTATTGCATACCTATTTTTTTTTAATAAAATGTATTTTTAGAACAATTTTAGAAATAGGGAAAAATTGGGGCTCCTGGATGGCTCAGTCAGTTAAGTATCCGACTCTCGGCATCTGCTTTGGTCATGATCTCAGGGTTGTGAGGTCGAACTCTGCGTCAGGCTCCACACCCAGCACGGAGCCTGCTTAAGATTGTCTCTCTCTCTTCCTCTCCCCCTCCCTGCATCCTCTCTCCCTTAAAAAAAAAAAAAAAAAGAGAGAGAGAGAGAGAGGAATAGTGAAAATAGTACAAGGAATCTCCATATAACCACCATATAACCCACACTCTGTTTCCTCTGTCACTAACATCTAATGTTAGTATGTTACATTTGTTATGAACCAATGTCCGTACACTTTGGTTAACCTAAGTCTGTATTTTATTCAGATTCCCTTTGTTTTTACTTAATGTTCTTTTCTTTTCCAGCATCCCATCCAGGCTACCATATTACCTTCAGTAGTCATTTCTCCTCAGCCTACTCTTGGCTGTAAGTTTCTTAGCCTTTCCTCGCTTTTGGTGACATTGACAATTTGGGGAGACACTGGTTAACTACTTGGTAGAATGTCTCTACATTGGGATGTATCTGATGTTTTTCTTATGATTAGATGAGGGCTGTGTGTTTTGGGGAGGAAGAGCACAGAGGTAGGGTGCCATTTTTATCACATCAGATCAAGGGTACATGGTATAAATTACTTGTTGTTGATGTTGGTGTTGGTTGTTGTTGATGTTGGTTTTGGTCGGTGGCTAACAAAGCGTTTGACAGATTTCACCACTTAAAGTTACTCTACTCTGGCAGTCCCTTTCCATCGTCTACTTTTGGAAGGAAGTCACTGCGCATTCTCTTGATGGGTCATAGGAAATACAAGACCAGCCAGGGGGATCATGAGTCTCAGAAACTAAGGAAGTGTTCAAAAAACAGAAGGCTGGAGTTACGTCAGTGGGATACAGGAGCCGACTTGAAAGACGTTGCAGGGTCTTTCCGGGGTGGCTCATTCGGTTAAGCAGCCAACTCTTGGTTTTGGCTCAAATCATGATCTCAGAGTCCTGGGATCAAGCCCAACACCAGGCTCTGAGCTCCACAGGGAGTCTGCTTGAGATTCTTTCTCTCCCTTTCCCCCTCTCCTACTTGAACTCTCTCTCTCTCTTTCTCTGTCTAAAGTAAATAAACCCTTCAAAAACCTTTCCAAAGGCCAAAACTGAATTAATGTTAGCAACAAAATAAATAGCATTGTATTGGATTATAACCCAAAGTACAAAATAAATGTACATGTGTCATATTAATATGCATAAATAATTGAATAAATAAATGCACAAGAGGAAACTTCCATACTGAAATATCCAAGTAATATATGCAGATAATGCCCCTCCCGGAAGTTGGGACTGGTCCTCCTCATGTCCAAGCCCCCCTAATGAGGGCTGGATTCTGTGATTTGCTTCCAAAGAATGGAGTAGGGGAAGGTAAAAAGAATAACTTAAGAGTGGAGAAATGGGGCATACCCTGCCTTAGCCGAGTGTTGAAGTCCGACATCCTTCATGATGTCATATCAACATCATGTTCCCCCTGATACGAGGTGATGAAGGAAGGGCACTTCACCTCTCTGGTAGCCTTCCCCAAAGCCTGTGACCCCCCCCATCAAATCATAAGACATCAGACTGTCCCAGACTGCGGGACTTTCTACAGGATGCCCAGAAATACTCCCTAAGACCGTGAAGGTCATTAAAAGAGAGAGAGAGAGAATGGGAGAGAAGCTGTTGTAGATCATAGGAAGCTGGAGAGACAGGACAACCAAATCCAATGTGATATATCCTGTATTGAATCTTGGAACAGGAATTGGGCTTTCATGGAAAAATTCATGGAATCCGAATGAAGTCAGAACTGTAGTTAACAGTAATGTTCCTACATCAGTTTCTTAGTTTTGACAAATGTCCCATGGTTCTGTAAGATGTTAAGAGTAATGGGAGAAAAAAAAATAATGGGAGAGGCGAAGTCTGAATGTCTCCACAGCTCTTCTGTGCATCTCATAGTATTCTAATAGAGGAAGTTTATGTTTAAAACAAAACAAAACAAAAAGCTAGTGTTTCTAAATTTAAAATAAAATAAATCCTCTCTTGAGGATGTGTGTTCAGCATAGCATTGTCACACAAACATACGGGCTAACTGGAATGGCTCCTTACATTTCTCGTAACGACTAGTGTAAGTCACAGGTAGCAGAAGTATTTCTGACCTTCAAATCTAAGGAAATCATAAAAAGATTCAAGATTCCATTATCTTCACGTGAACCAGGTAATCAACCAGAATTTCTTTTATTTAGAGCAGATGGTTTTCCATATTTCTTCGCTGAAACTCTTCACTTTGCAAGCAAATCTATTCTTGCATTTAATTGGGGGGAAAAGGCCTCAGATGTTCTGGGCCCGTTCAATATTGGTGGTTCTCCCACTCACGCTGCTTGGAATATAAAAAGATATTTTTACTGTGGTAAGTGGCTGAGTCTGAAGACCTTGCAACTAGAAATACAGCCCCAAAAACTACAGAGGATGTTGCCATTTTGGAATAACCCAGAAAGAGTATACAAGGAGTATGAGGGTCACATAATGTCCAGTCTCCCACCTTATGCTGGTAGACCTAATACAACATATTAACATCAACTGAGTAATATTTAGAAATAAGTATTACATCTTGTTAGATGCACAGAAGCTACAAGAAAGTATACTGAGCTACATAAAAGTGTGATTTCTATTAAACGGAGAATGCCAATTTGTCTTTTTAGTATCTGTAAGTAATACGGTTCTTCTGTATATAGTTCTGATAAGTAACGGACAGAATATGGAATTTTTTTTTTTATAGATTTTATTTATTTGTCAGAGAGAGAGGGAGAGCGAGCGAGCACAGGCAGACAGAATGGCAGGCAGAGGCAGAGGGAGAAGCAGGCTCCCCGCCAAGCAAGGAGCCCCATGCAGGACTCGATCCCAGGACGCTGGGATCATGACCTGAGCTGAAGGCAGCCGCCCAACCAACTGAGCCACCCAGGCGTCCCCAGAATATGGAATTTTGATCTTACCTATACTATTAGAATTTGTGATGAAATTAGATGAGCATATGAATTTCTTACATTTCATAAAAATAGTATTTTATTTAGAAAATAAGAATTTTTCTTTTTTTTCTTTCTCATATCTATATTCTAGTATCTAGCATACATTTGATCTAGTTAATGGGAGCCTAAACTCGAAAGGAAAGCAGTCAGAGTGTTGTTTCAAGAGCCCTCCGTCACAAAGATCAAACTTTGTACTTAATTACTTAACATAGTCTGCTCATTATTACAGAAACTACTTGGTTTCAAACGGTATGAATTTTACTTTCTCTTTTTTGCCACTTAAAGTAAGGGAAATATAGAGGAGAATGTAGTGACGCATATTCATTTTTTCCTCTTCTTAAACAAACTCCTTTCAGTTAAAGAATGGAGAAGAAAACACTGTTTGGGATAATTTTGGGGATTAAGAAAACAACATTGCTCTGCCCTCTTGCATATAATCAATTTTTCTACTAAAGGGTAAATTTGACATTCTTCCAACTACCACTAAAACTGTCAGAAAATCCTTAAAAATAGCATTTAAAAAAATAAATAGCGCCCCTTCACATCTTTTAAATTGGTCAATTTTGATTGCCTAGTTCCCTGAAACACTTTGGAATCCACTTGAGTATAGATGGCCTAAGCCAGTCATTATGAAAGCCATTAAAGAGAGACAGCAAATTTAGACAGCAAGATGTTGTAGAAACATATTAGAATGTGTGCCCAGACGCCGCTTAGGAGCGATACCATGATTTCTTAAATATATCCATCTCCTGGATCGGTACCAATCATTATAATTGATACATGCATTTTTGGTTGGGTGTAAAAATGTGATCTGAATTTGCAAGCACAGGTTTCTTTTATAGGGTGGGATGAGACACAGCAAGAAATAAAACTAAACATGACTTCCAGCCAGAGGTGGGACTTAAATGTAGGTCTCCCTGAGGTCAGGAGCTCTGAGAAGGTCCTGATAGGGACCATCATCCTTATCCTTCCCTCCACGCTCCCCACTCCACATCCTTAGGGCAACAGAAGGGCCATACTACACCAAGGGACTGTTGGATGGTAACTGTCCACGGTCTGCAGTGGCCTCCAGATTCATGAATGAGAACTACTGTGTCTGCAGTGCAAGGAATAATGAGTACAGGTGAAAGGAATGATGAAATCATTTGGTGGCCGAAGGATGTGGATTATTAAAAATAGAATTTTAATTTTGGGAATTGTTTGATATACACATCAGTTGATTTTTTTTTTTAATAAAGCTGCATTACTTTTAAAATGACCTGTGTGCCTTTTGTAAATTTTTTTTTTTTTAAGATTTTATTTATTTATTTGACAGAGAGAAATCACAAGTAGGCAGAGAGGCAAGCAGAGAGAGAGGAGGAAGCAGGCTCTCCGCTGAGCGGAAAGCCCGATGTGGGGCTTGAACCCAGGACCTGGGATCATGACCTGAGCCGAAGGCAGTGGCTTAACCTACTGAGCCACCCAGGCGCCCCTTGTAAATTTAAGATCTAATACAATCCTCAGAAAGTAGGAGAAGCTGCTCCTGAGGACAGTCATGGTTCAGTCATGAACGTGACTGTGCCTCATGCTATGGCCTACCCAGCATTGGCTGTTAATGGAGCAGATGGATGTTACAGGCTTGAGTTTTGTCCCTGCCCAATTTCTGTGTTGAAGTCCTGACCCCCAGTATTTCAGAACGTGAGAGTGTTTGGAGATAAGGTCGTTAAAGAGGTGATTAAGTTAAAATGAGGTCATGAGGGTGGACCCTCGCCCATTATGACTCGTATCCATATGAGAAGAGGAGATGAAGACACAGACAAGTGCGGAGAGAAGACCAAGCGAGGATGTAGGGAAAAGACTGTCCTCGGGCTCTTCAAGCCAAAGAGAGAAGCCTCAGAAGGAACCAACCATGCTGATACCTTATTCGTAGACCTCTAGCTTCCAGAACCCTGAAAAAAATTTTTGTCTGTTGGTTAAGCCACCCAATCTGTGGTGCTTTGATATGATACCCATATTTGTTTGTTTGTTTGTGTGCTTATCTGTTTGTTGAATAAGCCAGTTTGCCATGGGGTTTCAGTCACTTACCACTCACTAATGCTGAAAAATACCTACTTCCTTCTTCCTCACTGGCTTAAGCTCTTGGTTTTCTTCAAAAGTGTGGTGGTTCCTTGTGGGCCTTCCATGTTTAATGAAGTAGACAACCTAACAGAAAGCTCTGTGTGCTTGCGCTTTCCAGAGCTTCATTTTAGGTGGATCCAGAGCAGAGCAGTGTCCGGGCTGAGTGGGAAGGCTTCCTGCAGAGGGGAGCACCCACCCCCGCGTCCCAGCTCTCTTCAGACGGTGTGTGCTAGCACTTACCTGAGAACTTCGGTAGTGCTTGGCCTGACCGTCTCCCTTTTCAGTGCATGAAGTTGGAGAAGCTGTGGTGGGACCCGAAGGATTACCTTTTTAATAATGTTTCAATTCTTCTCTGTTGTTTTAGCTCGGCCTCTTGTTCCTGTTTGCCCCTACCTTCCCCCCACCCCGCCCAAGGCAAAATACCTGCTAGCTCCACTTCTGGATATTTCTGGAACTCTACTTGGCAGGGCAGGCTGATTCTCTTTTCTACTCCTACTTTTTTTTTTCTTTAAGATTTTGTTTATTTATGTGACAGAGAAAAAGAGAAAGAAGGAACACAGTAGGGAGAGTGGGAGTGGGAGAGGGAGAACCAGTTTTCCTGCTGAGGAGGGAGCCCGATGTGGGGCTCGTCCCAGGACCCCAGGATCATGACCTCAGCCGAAGGCAGACGCCCAAAGACTGAGCCACCCAGGCACCCCCGCACTTTTTTTGATATTCCAACGAAATAAATGCTGTTTATGACTTCTTTAAAGTTACATAGTATTCCATATTAATACCCTGTGAACTGCAAGAATTAAGTATTTTTCCTTATGATGGAAGATTATGCAGCCTTAAAATATGAGGAAATGTTTGTGACATTATGTTAAACAAAAAAGCATAATGTTCACTTGTACAGAATGTCAAGACGTGCATAGAAGAAATCTCAAAAAGAAGTACGTGAGAGCATGAAACATCGGTCTATCACGAGTGGCAAGGATATGTGTAGATTTCCTCCCCTTCTTTTTATGTAGTTGAAAGATTCTACAATGGAAAAGTACAATCCCTGTAGCAGAAATACACTGATAATTTGTATTTCTAAGAATAAATAAAAAATGTGCCACTATTTAAAATCTCTTATCTGGGGATGACTCACTCTCCCAGCTGTTACTAGTGTGCCATGGGAGGCAAATGTTAAGAGGCATGTTTTATAGTGGGGCCAAGGAGGAAGTATTAATACTAGAAGTTCCTATCAGAGAGACCCTCTGCCCAAAAGGAGAGGGCCAGTCCCAGTCAGCCACTGATGAATTCTTTGACCGTGTTCATCAACTGAGACCTCTTCCTTCACCATATCTAGTTTCCTCCTCTACTCTGAAACCAGAAGAGCCATCATTAACCTGGCAAGGTAGCAGTGGAGGAGAGGAGGATAGGCACAGAGTGGGGATACAAACAAGGGGCTGATCGTGGTCTCTATTCTCCCGGTGTTCAGCCTGTAGTAGACTGGAACTGAGTGGTGGGGAGGAGCTCCCACCTTTGACAGAGTTTCAAGTTGTACTCTTACCTAGGACTAGACATTTGAATTGCTCAAATAACTGCTTATAATTTGACTTACGAAGGATTTTTATTATCTTAGGAATGACTGGAAAAAAATGAGACCTGTCAACTGAATAGTACAAACAGGGAGTTAAAACCACAGAATGGATTGAAAAGGACCATGACCAAATCTACACTGACTTTTAAAGATATGTCAAAAATGTTTTCTTTTTACGTGATACGGCGAGCACTGGGCATTATATAGGACTGATGAATCACTGAACTCTACCTCTGAAACTAATGATACAGTATATGCTAATTAACTAAATTTAAATAAATTTTTACTTAAATAGAAATCACCAGAAAAAAAAATGTTTTCCTTTTAGCAGATGTGTTAGGATGACAGCTTATGGGTAGATTTGCTTGTAATTTTGCTTCTTGAAAGAAACTTTCAAATACTTTCATGAGGTCTATGATGTAATAATTCTGTAAGTGAAGTGCATCATTTTTTTCTTGTAATGTTTTATTCATGTGATAAGCTGATGGTGCTTACGCACATGTGCAAACTATCAGAGGAAAAAAATATCGACTCATAGCCTAAAAACCAAAGAGAAACATAATTTCAAATATTCCTACCAAGTTGAAACTTCTGGGATGATTTTTTTGTTTGCACTTAGATGATATGTGTGCCATTTATCTGACATGTTAAATTGATTCTGATTAATTTTCACTCAGAATGTAGATGAGGGCATCCATTCAAGTGGCCTGGTCCTTTGCTTCCTGTCTTTCTTTTCTCAAGATTTTATTCTCATGCAGTTAAATTATATGGATGAGAAGCAATGCTGTGCCTTGAGCCCACCTCAAAGATGTGGTTTTCTGAAAATCCATTTTATGGATGTATACTTACATGCCAATGAAATGTACTCATTTTAAACTTACAGTTCAATGAGTTTTGACAAATGCAGACACCCATGCAACCATCACCTCCTCTAAGACAGAATATTTTTATCATCCCCAACAGTTCACCTGGCCCATTTGCAGTTACCCCCACCCTGAAACCTCAGTACTAAGCAAAAACTGATTTGCTTTCTGTCACTATAGGTTAGTTGTGCCTTTCCTAGAATATCAAAGAAACTGAATTATATTTTCTGTTTGTCAAGCCTTTTTTGTTCAGCATGATGTCTTCAAGCATCATTTGTATTCTGATGTACATCAATGGTTCATTTCCTTCTGTTGATGAGTGTTAATTCCATTTCCTCCCTTACTTCCTGTGGTCAGCAGTGATCTGCGCCTAGAACACCTGGAAGAATGAGACGGGGGAAGGGGCATTTTATTCCCAAGCAGGTCATTTCTATTTTGTATAACCCTGAGCGCGTTCTACGAAAGCCGCTCTTCTCAGTTGGCTAGATGTGGGTGTGGTGATGGAATGTTACTTTGTAAGCCCGAGGAAGGCTTACATAAGAGACACGGGAAGTCATGTGATGTCAGTAACCTTGCCAGCATAAAGATGCAGAAAATGATATGAAGTATAATTAACTCCTCATGAACCTTAACAGCAGCCTTGGGAGCCTGATCCAGGAAGCCACCACTAGCACATTCGGTGATTCCCCTTTCCTTCCTCCTTTGTAAGGTAGTATGTCCCACATTCATTGCTGTGCAAAATGATTATTCTCTCACATGCAAAGCGTTGTCTTTGCAAGCAGGAAATGAGCAGCAAGAGTAGAAAGATTCTTTTATTCCTAAGCAAGTATATGCTCATTATTATGTAAGGTATAAATTAATAATAAATGGAGAAATCTTAGAGGATCAATATGTCTATAATCTAGAAGCATACCTTTTTCAAATAGCTCTAGTTTTCCTTAAATATTATTATCCCTTGGGGCACCTGGGTGGCTCAGTGGTTTAAAGCCTCTGCCTTCGGCTCCCTGGGTCGTGGTCCCAGGGTCCTGGGATCGAGCCCCGCATTGGGCTTTCTGCTCAGTGGGGAGCCTGCTCCCTAACCTCCATCTGCCTCTCTGCCTACTTGTGATCTGTCAAATAAATAAATAAAATCTTTTTTAAAAATACTATTATCCCAGTTGTAGGGCATCGTTTGCTCTTTTGTGCTCCGTATGCTGTCACAGTCATGATAAGGGAGACCAAATGCTGCATGTTTGCCCACGGGGCCTTGCTCATGAATGATGCTGTATGCCGTGAGGTCGTGATTAACGGCAGTCTCAGCCTGTTGATAACCAGTGATCTGGCCGGACTGGCCCCTGTGGTTCTTACTGTGATCTCAAGATGCCCTCAGCAGTAGCCACCAAGAAACTTGGAAAAAGTTTTTAAAAGGTTTATTATTGGGGCACCTGGGTGGCTCAGTGGGTTAAAGCCTCTGCCTTCGGCTCAGGTCATGATCCCAGGGCCCTGCGATCGAGCCCCACATCGGGCTCTCTGCTCCGCGGGGAGCCTGCTTCCCCCTCTCTCTCTGTCTGCCTCTCTGCCTACTTGTGATCTCTGTCTGTCAAATAAATTAAAAAATTTTTAAAAAAAGGTTTATTATTTACAAGTCCTGGAAATTCCATGGCATACAAAGGGCCACAGAGCAAGGTCGTAGCAGGAGGTGAGGAGAAGCGCACAGTCCTGATGTCCTGCTTTTCTTAGGGCTGAGGGTGGGGGCTTCACATGCCTAATTCTAGCAAAGGTTCACTGGGACCCATGGAAAGCAAAATCTGAGAGCCAGGGCCAACTTTTCTACTTACGTGCCTTGGGAGGCTCCTGCTGTCACCCTCCAGTACCCCTGCAAGCCCTGTCATGCAGCAGGCTAGGGGTCCTGCTAGCCCGTCCCCTTCTGCAGGTCACTGACCTGGTGGGTGTCCAGAAGGTGCTGTCTGCATGGTGGCCTCATGAACCGCCATCCCAGCTGTGCCTGCGGACTTACATGGAGGGAGCTGGTGTCCTGCCTGATGGGCTTCCTCCTCTCCGCCTCCTCAGGACAATCTGCCTTCCTTCCAGGAAGGAAATCTTTCCTTTGTAGTCATTTTTCCCAGGAACCTTATCACACAAGGTACAGGCATTATGGTGGTTCATTTTATGTGTCTGTTTGACTGGGCTAGGTGATACCCATATAGCTGGTAAAACATTATTCCTGGGTCTGTCTGTGAATGTGTTTCTGGAAGAGATCAGCATTCTGAACTGTAGACAGAATAAAGATTGTCGTCACCAACGTGGATGGGTATCACCCAGCCCATTGAGGGCCCAAGTAGAACAAAAAGGTGGAGGGAAGACAGACTTGCTCTCCGTACCTAAGCTGGGATATCCCTCTTCTCTTGCCCTTGGACATCAGTGCTGCTGGTGTCCAGATCTGCAGACTTGGACTGGGACCACTGGCTCCACTGGTGTTCGCACATTCGGGTTGGACCATACACCATTGGCTTTCTCGGGTTTCTGGCCTGCAGAAGGCAGATTATGGGACTTCTCAATCTTCACAATCATGTGTGCAAATATCTTAAAATAAATATTGTTCTGTATGTCTATATCCTCTTGGTTTGATTTCTCTGGAGAACCATGAATAATACAGATTTCAGTACCAAAAGTGGTTCTAGAGGAAGGGAAATTTAAGGATGAGTTTTCTGAATTGGTCCTGGGCCCTCTGAAATTGGCTTTTAAATTGATTAGATTTTAAAATGCTAATGATTATTTCTAGCAATGAAGAGAACAGTGGTAAACCCATGGTGTGAAACTTTTATAGCAATAGGCAAAAGACGTTACACTCCTAATCAAGGCATTAAGTGACTCTGTATATAATACTTTCACACATTTTTGGAAAACAGAAGAATGTAAAGGACAGCAGTTAATTGCTCCTAATGTGCTTAGGCAAAGTGGTGAAGGAAACATGAGCTCAGAGATTAGATTTCTCAGCCCATAAACACCATATAAATGACCCGAGAGCTTCTGTGTGTGACCTGAAGGAGGCGCTGTACACACAGTGCTGAGACTGCAGAAAATCAAACACAGGCCCCCATCCTGCAGCTGGCTGAGTTACAACACAAGTTGAACTCCCAGCCTCACAGGATGTCTTCTGTTAAAGTTAGAGCAATGACTAGGAAAGAAAGAGAGCCTTTAAGTTGGAGTGGGGACATAGGGGGTGATCCCGATGAAGCTGGGGACATTGAGCCTCTGAATTCTAATGAGTCTCCCATGCCAGCAGAAGGGGCCTCTCTGCCCTCATTGGTATCCCATCTCTGGAATGGAGATAGGGAAGGTTAAAATGGGACAAAGCTGACCTTTCTTATTGAGATTCAACGAGTTTTCTCAAATAAACGTCCCTGTATTAATCCCTTTGGTAGGTTTCCAAAGTTTCGAAAATCTTGATTTTTGTCAATCATGCCAATATTCTCGTTCTTTTATGGAGAAGAGAATTTTTGAACGTTCTTACCCTGCTCTTCCTGCAGATGTCACCTAGGGTCATATAGTGATGGTATTAAAAACATGACTGCAGCCCCTTTTTCTTTGCTTTTCTAACAGTTATGTGTTGTCCAACCAGAGGTTACAACTGTCCATAGTATTCACTTTGCTAAAAAGTGACAGATGGTTTTGTTTGTGAAAAAAGGCAAAAAGAAAAAAAATTCATAGGCTTTCCCTTTTAACAGCAGCATACAGTAACCCCCAGCTGTTCAATATTTGTCACATTACACGAAGAATCTACAACCATCGAGTAGGATTTATATTCCATACTTTTAAGGGGACATACCTCAATTTGTACAGGTTTTCTCTCTTTTTAAATAATTACTTATAAAATGCTTTTGATAAGTAAATCTAACTGATCTTTTCTCACTTTAATCTTTCCCTCGAGAGCTAGCATAAAAATGAGTCTGATCTTGCAATTAATTCCACGATTTTCGTGACATTCCTGTTCTTTCAAGAATGCCTTTTGTCACCAGGACCTCTAATGGGGGAAATTTCTGTCTCTGAAAACTGAATGACTACAATTAATCTTTTAGCATCTGAAGATAATTCTGAATGTTCCCTCTCAGCTTTACCTCAAAACCTTGGCCCAATCTGTACATGTGTATTTATTTCTGTGCACACCATGGAAACTTAGCCTTTTTGTGGTCTGTGGAATTTTCATGACTTTTGAGTGTTTTTATCATATGCATCTGGTCTTAGAACCTGACTGATGGAAATTACTCCAGTCTCTTTGAAAAGACTTTATTTATAAACAAAATACTTGAAACGGGTCATGAAATAGACTATTCAGAATCTTCTAATAGTGTGACTTTCCAAGAACATTTTTCACAAAATATCTGAGAAATATCTCTTTTATCTCTAGTATATTCTCTTTGATGGTCTATAAATATTACTAGGAACATGAGTCGGGGGCGGGGGAGTCTGTTTTTCATATAATAGTGTTGAGTGAAACTTCTTTTTCTATGGTTTACCCTGATGGTCCTTTTTGAATTTTCAATGATTAATAATGTTGAAAAATATCAATATTCATCTGAAAGTAAAGAAAACCTCAAAATGTCTATAGCCTCTTCAGAGTCCCTTGATAGGAGGGTAAGAGTGGGAGGAGAAATTGAACTGGATGGAGAAGCCAGTCTCCAGCAATTGTGATTAGAATGTCTTTTATGAATTTTATGGAAATATATGATTATCTCAGATCATTCCCAGCATTTTAAAAGTTGCGTTTGCACCCGAGGCATCCAAAATCTCAGGTATTGGTGAACCCTAGTCTTACCTTCTTACTCTTAAAAAATAAAAATTCCTGTGGCTCCCTTAAATTATAACAAATAGCCTTCGTTTATTGATTACAAGTGTCTAGCCAAAAATATGCATCAAAACTCCCACTGTCACTGAGTCCTTCCTCCAGGTGAGCTGAGAGAAAGGGAAGTCTGTCACATGGGAGAGGGAGAGTGGCAGCTTCTCTCTGTGACACACACCCTCACACACTCCCCCCTCCCAGACACTCAGCTCATACACTCACACTGAGAAGCCACCATGTCTAATGGCGCCCTCCCTGATGGAACTGAGGGAGGAGAGAAATGGATGGTAGGAAAGTTCCTCTTTACCTGGACCTGTTGTACATTGGCTTTACCCTCTCTGCACCTGGAACATCTTCAAAGCAGGTGCTCTGTCTTGCATGGGTGTTTTCATAACTTCTTCAGAGCCCTCTGACCCATCAGCCTGCCAGTTGCCCCAAATTGCAGTCTGGGTGATGTTTTCTGTGATAGGACTGCCTCTCCTCTCTCAACCCCTAATTTTCAGAACCTTCAAAGGAGGCAGATTCTCTGTTGGAGTTCTGTCTTCTTTCCAGGTGGTTTACTTGTTCAGGTGTCCAAAAAGGGCCAGGCTGACTCTTAGTGTCCCACAGATCTCATCTAGTTCATGAAAAACATCACCTGCCCTAGATCCATGCTCAGCGTAAGTCCAGAGCAATCCCTGTGTGGTCACCTTTGTGATGGTTTTTCTGCTTTCTTTATAAGTTTTTTTTTTGTTGTTAAACTTTTTATTTTATTATTAAAAAAAAAAGTTTGTTCTGTAGACCTGTAAGCTTCAATGGCAAGAGTCAGGTTCCATTTTACCATTTTTACCCCTTCCAGGAAGCAAGAAGCAAGCTTTTCTTCAGGCTCCACTGACTGAACAGGAACCTGGACTACTTTCCCTCAAGATAAAGGAGGGAGATGTTGTTCCTCACAATCCCCTACACACACACACACACACACACACACACACACACATAAACTTACACCAACTCAACTGTCCTCTTGTATGTTGGGGGGGGTGGGATGAATGGCGCAGAGTTCACTGAAGAAACCATCTTCATAAAACTCCTCTCTCTATAACTAAAAATCCTAGCCATTTTCTACCCTCCAGCTAAGTGAGTATCAGTTCCTAGCATTTCCTTTTGATATCTACGTCGTGAATGGACCCCTGACACGCTTCAGCACACAGTGTCTTTTTTATATCTGTATACCTCAACCAAAACGTGCAGCATCCACCATTTGCTTTTTCAGGAGGTTGAAATCAGAAAATCTACTAAATTACATTTATTTGGGTTGGAAGAGATTCGCACAAAGGTAGGCCCTTGCTGATCCAAACTGGTCTTGCATTCGTCACTGAATTTGAAAATACAGTTATGAGTATGAGTTGGTCATTAAACCAACCTTTCAATTAATCAAAGACTATCTTCCTAGACTAGCTTTTTATATACAGAAGTAGAAAATGAAAAGTCGTCTTTTTCCTTTTTTTTTTTTTTTTTTTTTCCACAGTTTGATCAAAATAATCTCAGGAGCATGCTGGCTGTGGCAGCACATATACGAAAATTGGAAATACAGAGAGTTTGGGCATGGTCCCTGCACAAGGGTGATGTACACATTCGTAAAGAATAATTTCAGGAGCTAGATCAGGTCTAAATTTTTACTTATTTTCAAATAGGAAGATTCTCTTTCTTATTTTCCACAGATCCCTTCAGAGACTCTCCTTTCTTCTGGTGTTCTGTTTCAGCTAGAAGATTGCTAACTGCTGGGGGAAGATTCAGAGCGAGGCTGGCACTGAGTGATCCGAAGGCTCTGTTTACCCTTGCCCGTCCATTTTCTCCAGGGTACCTTCGTGCTTAGTAGAAAAGGCAGACCTGATTAGTGTAAGTCACAAGTAACACAACAAAATCATCATTTCCAGACTTCTGTGAGTCTTTAAAAGATCACATTAAAAAGCTAGTGTTGTCTGCAGTAACTTAAGGCAAGAAAGACTTGATTATTTATTTAGTGTTTTCCTCTCGATCTAAGCTGATTTATCTATTGTCCTCACGTATCGGTGAGGTAAGTACAGTAATTCAAACGTGTAAGCTGGGTTTGATACAGTAAAACAACTTCGTAATCCAGAAAAGTCTAAACAAAAACCTATCTCCTGGATAAGACTTTCAGGAATCACATTGACCCTTTTATCCCTTAATAAAAGAACCCAATATTTAGCTGTGTTCCCTGCCTTCTTGCCAGCCAGGTACAAGCTCCAATGATATGTTCTTTTCCAGAAGTAGGGAGAAATTCTGTGCGGTAATGGCAAAAAGAGCAAACATCTTTTTTTTTCTTTTAAGAACAAACCTCTTCAGTGGGAAAGTTTATATTCAAATTTGGAATGAGCTAGCAAATACTTGCATAGAAGATTCAAGAGGGTCTTGGGTACCTTCGTATTCATTGTCGTGCTGTTTATGACAGCAGACATTCGACAGCCTAAACGTCTAGCAGAAAGAGATTGATTAAATTGCTGTACAACCACGGTAGTGGCGGATTTTGCACGTCAAGTTTTTCAAGGACACTCAAAACTATAGGAACATATCTCGTTGTTTACATGCTGTGCGAGGATTAAGTCAAGCATATTTTCCATATGATGGAAAATTATGCAGCCTTAAATATCATTTCTCAAGATTACTTAACATGGGAAGATGTTTGTGACATTATGTGAAACAAAAAAGCATAATGTTCACTTGTACAGAATGTCAAGACGTGCGTAGAAGAAATCTCAGAAAGAATACATGAGAGCATGAAACACTGCTCTACCATGAGTGGCGAGGACATGCGCAGATTTCCTCCCCTCCTTTTTATGTAGTTGAAAGAGTCTACAATAGAAAAGTATACTCCTGGTAGTAGAAATGCACTTATAACTTGTATTTCTAAGAATAAAGGCAAGCACTGTAGAGACTTAAATAACAGGAGGATTGGGGAGGGTTCCTTGGCTTTGGCATTTGGAAGGTAATTGAAGAACTTAGCCAGACCATTTTTTCTGCGGAGTTGTTGGGGGTAGAAGTCCGTTTGCTGTAGATTAAAATTTTAAATGGGAAGCTAAATGTGTTCCTGAATTGAAGCCCTATTTCCAAGCCGTTTGGCTGTGAAAGGAGGGGGAAGGATAAAGGAGAAGCTCAAGAGGGACATTCGATGAGGAAAGGACCGTATCTGTGTGTTTAATAAGGAGATACCGGAGGATACTTAGGGCTGTGTGGGAGTCCGTAGAGAAGCAAACGTTTTGAATATAGGTTAAAAGCCTCAATTTTCTCCATGAAGGAAGAGAAATTATCAGCAGAGAAAAGTGGCTGGTGGCAGGTTTTGGGAGGAGGTTAATAAAGAATTAAAAACGGTTGCTGTGATGAACAGGGTAGGGAGCTGACCAGTGGGCATGACAATATTGCAGAGCGGTGCTGGAGTCCAGCTGCCACTGTGTTTCTGGAAAGCGTGATGACACCAATCTGCTCAAAGGTGTGATTTAATCTAACAGCCCGTGGGAGGCTGGGGAACGGAGCAGAAGAGGTGAATAATGGGACTGATTCAGAATGGAGAGATTACGAATTCGGGTAGGAGAAAGGGACCAAAAGTAGATGTCCTAAGCCAGTTCGGTGACATGGCAGCCAAAGGAGTTGGGATGGGAATTATGAGTTGTAAAGTGGTCGAGGTGTGGCACTCGACCCAATCAGAAAGCAGACGGTGTCCTCGGGAACTGTTGGGTGAACTCAGGTCGTTGTACAGTCTTGAGTCTCTTCATTACTGGTGGGTCTGGTCCGTCATCCTTTCTTTGGCAGGTTTTGCTGTAAACGTGACCTAACCGGGAAACATTTTCGAGGCTCACTTTCATGTTATTTCTTTTTTTTTTTTTTTAAATTTCAAGTTTTTTGAATAGTCAGAGAAGCCCCAGCAAATAGCAGGTCTCCTGGAGAAATGAGCGCTCCTTGACTACTGAGAACAGAGCTGCTCATCAGAGCTGGTGAGTGTTCCCTGTGGTCTTTGCCCGTAAAGGAGGCTTCTAGAAAGAGACAGTCCCAAGGCTCTGCATCTTGCTGGGTCCTAGGCCCCTCAACTTTGCTTGCTTGAACATCATCTCTAACAATCAGAGTTTGTGTCAACCATGAGCTTAATTATGTATAAAGGCTGAAAGGTGCTATTTCCCTCTCTCATTGGATGAAATAAGTTAAGAGAGTATCTTTGTTTTTAGTTATAATTTAATTTATATGTATATAATGTAATATAATTATAATACATAGTTTCTCATTAATGTGATAAAAAAATTCACACGAATTGCCATCTCTTACGTCCCAATTACATTAGACATCAGATGTGATTTTTTTCTTCTATATCACCAAGAAAATCATTTTTAATCATTGCTACCATGGCATCTCTGAGACTGTCTCGTTCTTTCTGATCACATGATCAAAGGGATATAGGAGATTCATGGTAAGCTACTGTATCTATAGAACCATGTCCAGATAGACCATGGGATAGGTTATGGCCTCAAAGTATGGGAGGGACTACTGTAGCATGTCTAATGATTAATATGGATTATTTCTTCCACATCTACTTATGGGGCTCCTTTACACGTATCCTGTGATATAATTAGTAATAGATCCTGTGGACTTGGAAAATTAGCCATGTTCTGTGAATAAAAATTTTTAAAGATTTTATTTATTTGAGAGAAAGAGCGAGCATGCTCAAGGGAGAGGGGGAGGGAGAGAGAACCTGAAGCAGACTCCACACTGAGCAGAGCCCAAAGGGGGACAGATCTCACAGCCCTGAGATCATGACCTGAACCTGAACCCAAACCAAGAGTCTGTCACTTAAATGACTGCACCACGAGGCACCCATCCTGTGAATAAATTTAATAAACGTTTTATAATCAAGTGGAGAAAAAAGGAAAATACCGTGCACACTTTAATGTACTCAAATCCATATTCGTGCTAAATTTCCACAAATAGCTAGAACGTGTCTTAGAAAATACCCCTAAAAGTAAGTACTGATTAAGACCATTTTTTTAAAGATTTTATTTATTTATTTGAGAGAGAGAGTGAGAGTGAGAAAGAGATCATGAGCAGGGAGATGGGCAGAGGGAGAAGCAGACTCCCGCTGAGCAGGGAGCCCAATGTGGGACTCAATCCCGGGACTCTGGGGTCATGACCTGAGCCGAAGGCAAACCCTTAACCAACTGAGCCACCCAGGTGCCACTAAGACAGTTTAATAATGATGATAACATATAATCTGTAACTGGCACTGTTAGAAGTGCTTTATATGTATTGTCTCATTTGATCTTTTGCTTAAACCCATCAGACAAATAGTACTATAGTCACTACTTTAGAGGAAAATTGATGTCCACCACATGCTAGAGATCATATACCCACCACCAACTGCCCATCCCTACCCTGTGCAGGTGTTCTATGCTGTTCTCTGTATCCCTCACAATAGGGTAAAGTTAATAAATTTCAGGGTTTTTCAGAATTATCAGGGCTTTTTTCCACTTACCTGTGGGATTCATTATTTTTGCTCTTCCAGCATGGTGTTAATACTCCGAGCTTCTTTTCTATCGAGGGGTATACTCTTTCAAAAACCAAATTGATACAGACAGTAAAATCTAATGACCGCATGTCAGTGTCATTCATTGAAAGGTAGAGTCAACCTGATGCATCTCTCCGTACAGAACAGGAATCTATACCAAAATTTGTTAAAGCTAAATATTAAAAATTTAACCATTCGTAAATTCCAACATTGACCGTAAAATGGTACGGTGTTATGTTTGATTCTGATTTTTCCTATTTGGGTCCATCTTACCTTTAAAGGTTCATTGAATTTTAAGGTACATCAATATAATGAAATGCACACATCATTTTCCATGCACCATTAAACATAGCAGTTGGAATTTTTTAAATGCATTTGCAAGGAGAAACTTAAAGAAATTTGTGTTCCGGTTTATTTTTATTAAAACTCTGCATGCACATGTAAATTACTCCCCTGAGCAGCACGTGGCAACTATATAACAATTTAGGCTTTAAAGAAGTTTTGCAAATATAAATTAAGTATCATCTCACGCAGGCTAATGGAGTTTTTATCAAGATTCTCCAGTGGTGGTGGGAGGGGCAATAGAGTTGGTCTAACCGGGGGAGAATAACTGATTGGAACTCAAAAGCCAAAACTGGCCCACTACTGGAAAACACAATGATTTTTGTCAAATCTTATGAATTAAACCTGTACCCTTTCCTGACCTCGCCCAGCATGTCTTCCCTGTAGCGGCTCCCACTGAAAGATTTGTAATAGGATTCCCCAATACATTTGGTCTCTGCATTTATCCTAAGAGGGGGAAAAAGATGTCTAAAAAGGAAACTTTTTCTCCAGAGGTCATTTCACTGTGGCCGTGACTTTCTTACCTTTTCTCATCTGCTCATGTCATCAAAAATTACAGCCATCCCTTAACTCCCGGTGACCACTCAAGTTGTCAAATAGTTATTCTTACTGTTGTGCTTCTCCTTGATACGACAGAGTTCAAGTGATCCTTCGGGAGACTGTAGGTTCAACATCTCCTGTGCCCCAACCCAGGCTTCCCGAGCTAATGGCTCCCGCACAGTCCTCCCAGTTCGGCTGCCTGACTACATCACTAGCCAGCTGGTCAGCTGACCTCGGTTTAGATCCTAGATCTATCACCATCCCTTGTATGATTTGGGACAAATCACTATTTCTCTGAACTTCAATCCTTCCATCAAAGTAGTGTTTAATTAAGGAGGATGATTGTGAGGATTAAAGCGAATATTGCGAATGAAGTGTCTTGACACATTATAATAGAAGCCCATGTAATTGGGGAGGACAGAAAATAAACCCAAATTGGAAAGGATAGAAATGCAAAGTTGTGGTATGTAGGAGAAACATTATATTGAGATAAAAAGAAATCGACAAGGGAAAAGTGAGAAACAGTGACTTCTACCATGAGGCTGTCATAAACCATCATATTTTTAAAAACAGTGTATTAGAGTTTGCTTTCACTGCACAATGACAGTTCAAAATGAGGGCGTGATACTCTCTGAGCTTTGACAACCTGGAATTGATAGGTATTTCACGTTCAAGTCAGTGATAATTTATTCTTAAGAGCAGCCTATAATTAACAGAAGTAAAATTACAGACATACCTCCGGTGAAAACAGTAAAAAAAATGTCACAGCTGTAATTCTCATGATAATAATGAAGCCTTACATGTATGGACAAGAAATACTGTTTGAGAAATTACCCTCTGTCAGACGTTCTAACCATTTTTATGTGCATCAGCTCATTTCATTATGATACCAAGTTTATGATGTTAGTCATGTCGAAAGCTCCACTTTCGGGATAACAAAGCCGGGGCTCACTAAGGTGCAGCGCTTGCCCACAGTCACAAGGCAAATAAGCAGCAAAACCAGGATTGGAGGGACGCCCGGGTGGCTCTGTCGTTAAGAGTCTGCCTTCGGCTCAGGTTATGATCCCAGGGTCTTGGGATCGAGCCCCCTATCAGGCTCTCTGCTCAGCGGGAAGCCTGCTTCTCCTTCTCCCGTTCCCCCTACTTGTGTTCTCTCTCTCACTGTGTGTCTCTCTGCCAAATACAGACAGACAAACAGACAAAAAAAAAAAAAAAAACAACCCAGGATTGGAATGTCCCTCCCTAACTACAAAGCGTGGATCAGCAGTCCCTAGAAGGACCCCTCCCTCCGCAGCTCCTGGCCTCGGGTGTGCCAGATGGAGCTGGGGCTCCAGTGGCTTGCAAATCAGTTGTTACATTGTGAGCAATCCTGTGTGATGGCTGTTAAACACAGTTTGCGGGTTTTTTGTTTTGTTTTGTTTTAAATGATTATTACAAAGTACAGTTGACATATAATGTTATATTAGCTTCAGGTGTACAGCGGAAGGATTCAACAATTCTGTATATCACTCAGTGCTCGCCGTCTGCGTGGTCCCCATACAATGTTACTACGATATGACTGACTCTGTTCCCTATGCAGTACTTTCCAATTTTTGTGACTTACTAATCTCATAACTGGAAGCTTGTACTTCTGAATCCCCTTTATGTCTTTTGCCCCCCCCCCCCAACCCCGTAACCATCAGTTAGTTGTCTGTATGTATAAGTCTCCTCCTGGTTTATTTGCTCATTTGTTGTTGTTGTTTTTAATTCTACATTTAAGTGAAATCCTATGATATTTGTCTTTCTCTATCTGATTTATTTCACTTAGCATATGTTCTATATGTCTATCCATGTTGCAAATGGCAAGATCTCTTTTTTTTTTTAAGATTTATTTATTTATTTATTTGACAGACAGAGATCACAAGCAGGCAGACAGGCAGGCAGAGAGGGAGAGGCAGGCTCCCCGCTGAGCAGAGAGTCCAATGCGCGGCTTGATCCCAGGACCCTGAGATCACGACCTGAGCCAAAGGCAGAGGCTTATTAACCCACTGAGCCACCCAGGCGCCCCAAGATCTCTTTCTTTTTTAAGTCACAGGAATAAAAGGTACAGCCTGGGGAATAAACTCATCTTAATGGGAGTATTTATACCACAGATGTTGGCCAATATTACAAGTCAGAGACCCCCTTCCTGTCACCAAAAGAAACATTTCCCATCATAGCACCGAGTTAAAGTTGTTGATGTCCTTCTAGCTTCTATTTGTGGCTAATTGTAAATGCCTTTTATATCCCCTCATAAGCAAGAGAGAAGACTAATCAAAATGACCTCTAAAATATTTTCATCGGGAAAGTCAGATTTCCATCAGGCCGTTGGGGTTACACCGTGTTAATGTTCGATAACCTTCATAGAAATAGGACAGTTTTTAATGTCCAGAGTTTTAATATAGACTTTCATCTTTGAGAATTTTTCTCTCAGTAGAACTGATTACTTCCAATGAATGGAAATATTCCTACTTTGCGTGCAGAATGAGATGTAATGCTTTACCTTTACAGTATTATAAAGAAAAAATATTTTATCACGGGAGTTATTGTCATGCTATATGAATGGGAAATACATTGATTGACTTCTCTTTCATGCACAATGAATATGTCATCCCTAGATGGTTTCATCCACCCCACGTAAACGCCAGTATGTCCAAAACTGATTCAAAATGCTGTTTTCCCTCTAACTTTAACAAATATTTGGAATTGCAAGTAGAATAATGATTTCACTTTCAGCTAAAATTATTCTATTGAGGGATTGGATTTGTCACTAATATAGAATGATTGATAACTGATTTAAATAAATTTCAAATACAAATGCTATGTGTTTATTAATTTACATTCATGATTTTAACCTTATTGATTTAATAAATATTATGCAAATGGAATTATTCTGCAAGTATCTAACTCAACAGTATCGAAATATTCAGTCTAAAAAATTATCCCTACAATTATGGCATTTTAACTCATTAATATCAATTTGGTCCAGAAACATTTGCCAAGAAAATTACCATGATACTCATGAATTAGTATTTTTTGAGAACTGTGTCTTAACATTGCATTTTTTGTGGTTTTCGAACACCTCAGGGAAAATATCCTGGTCATAGCTGACAAAGTGTATCATGGCCGACAGAGTATGTCACAGACTGACCCTTTCTTCCGTGAACAGGTGTTTTTCTTTATTTCTCATCAACATATGGAGAGGCTTATTATTTCTGTACCTTTCCATAACATCTAAACCTTTGCCCGAAAGAATCATAATTATTATTTTACAGATCTTGTCCATCCTGGAAATGTTAAATTAACAAATGTCACCGTTAATTTAAAGGTTGACCCAAAGCTATAGTAACTCTCCTTGGACTACATCCATGTCTTTGTGAGAGCCTCATAACATTCCTACTGCAATTGAGTGAGCCTTTCAATCTCTTCTGTTGGAGTGTAAGCCCCTGCAGTTTATGATGTACAAGGTCTGTGAGTGTTGGAGTGCTTAGGATGGATTGGTGATTCTTTACAGCGTGATAGCATTTATCACTGAAGAACAAGACTGGGGCACCTGGGTGGCTCACCCAGGTAGCGGCTGACTCTTGGTTTCAGTTCAGGTTGTGATCAGAGTCATGAGATTGAGCCCCACAGCGGGCTCTGTGCTTCATGCAGAGTTGGCTTGGGACTCTCTCTCTTTCCTTCTCCCTCTGCCCCTCCCCTGCGCGTGCTTGCTCGCTCACTCTCTCTCTCTCAAGTAACTAAGTCTTTGAAGAAAGAAAGAGCAAGGCTCTTAGGTTTATTTGCTATTTTAAGATACTAAACGTTGATAAATATGTGAATAATGAGAACAGTAAATCAAGAGACTGTAGTTTAGGGACTGTGGAGCTGTATTAACCTAAATATTTGGGGGCATAGTAGGACTTACTGCAAAGGTGATAACTTCCTGGGACAGGGCCTTCCACACACAAGCTGGTAAAATCACTCTATTTTAATCACTAAAATCACTTTTTGAAATAATTGGACATCTTGATTCCAATTATCCCTTTTAAATACCCTAAATATTTTAAAGTAGTTTCTAGGAAAAGCCAATGCATATCTTTACACCTCTAGGTAAAGCCATTTTTATATGAAGTCTTTTCATAGATCATAAATCCAGTATTTTCAAATGTCTAATTGTCTCTCAGTTGAATCTGCTAGATCATTCTCAACACTGATTCACTAGCAGACTGACATACTTTTATATTCTGCCTTACGTAGTAGAGATTATGGACACTTTGATATCACATGGTATCAAATTGTTTCATCGATAACATAGACCCACTCAAATGAGAGAATCTGTGTTATCACATCTTTTCATTATACTGCTGCCATTAGTGTTTCTTTTTCTATGGATGATATATAATCTATAAATAAGTTATATATAAACATATGTAACTATATATGTTATATATAGTGATATATAATAGATAAGTATATATATTTCATATAAATATATATGTGTGTATATTATAGATTGTAGATGTATACATTGTGTGTGTGTGTATATATATATACACATTTAGATTATAATACATATACATCTACATATAAATTTTATTTGCCTTATTGCTTTAAGTTCTTTGCAAGTCAAGGAAATAAATCTTTTCTTGTGTGGGTTGCAAATTTTTCCCAGTTTATTATTTCTCATTTAAATTTTTGTAGTTTTTCATTTGACATTTAATATATATGTGTATGGAAAACAAAATGTATGCATGGATTTGGATTTTTAAAATATTTTACGTAAGTTTGATTTTCTTCTTAGTGTGGCTTTTAACACATTCCCTAACATTTTAGAATTTTGAACAAGTCTGATTTTGTAAACTAATTATGTAACTATCTTTTTTTACAGTTTGAAATGTCCCTCTCTGAAATGATTCTAGCTAGATATTCAAGAGGAGACAGAAGAATCCTAGCTCCATGAATATATTAATTTCTAAAGTCATAAATGTGCATTTTTTTGTTTTACATCACAGTCTCTGGCATAAAAATTAAATCCAAACCTTAAATAGTAGGATAAAAACCCTAAAAACAAAGGGAAATAAAAGTAGTGAAATGCTACAAGAATAGAATTTAAGACGTGTTTTCTTTAGTGTCAAGGGAGGTTCGTGATGCGTTGACCTCAAAAGCTCATCTACTTAACTACATCACGGCAAGGACATCACTCAAGTGGCTGGTCTTCCGTTCTCCCCTGATAAAATGAGAGTAGGACTGGCTTCCTGGTTTCCAGGCAATGTGTGGAGGACTCTGGAGAGCAGGAAAACACTGAGACAAGGAATACACTTTGTTTTCCACTCTATGTATCTCTAGCAGCTCGGGTTAACTCTTTGACAGCTGAAAAATAGAAAACCAAACAAAATTATTAGATCTCCTCTTTCCACCTAGTATAAGCCAGCTGCAAATAAGTAGACTGTGAGATGTGCTTCTGTGCATGCGTGTGTAAATGGATAAAGGTCTTCATGAACATCGAATGGTGGTATTGAACATGTCTTAAATTGCACACCTGTGTGAAAGTCGGAAAAGGCCTTTGATACGGGTGTAATTATTTATATAAAGGAACAGATTCGTTTTGCTGAATGCACTGATTTCTAAATTCTGTCTCTTTAAGTTTGCTGCTCTTCAAGGCTGTCTTGATGAAGATATAGGAGGGAATTAAAATCGATTCAAGTTGGATTAATAAGGCGCTGATTTGAATGGAGTGTTATCCCATGATATTTGGTATTTCCTGGCTTTTCCTTCGCTTTTTAAAAATTCTTTTTCCTTACTCCTTGAGTTTAAATATATGATTATTATACAGAAAGTGCCCATATAGAGTGTCTTAGCCCCACACATGTGGCCATTTTATATTGGCTGCAGTATCCGGAAATTATAGTTTCATTATCTCCCTGCCCGTTTTTCAGAGAGAAAAATATATGTATCCCCACCATTATAAGCTTTCGAGGCTTTGGACCACTATTGAGATTGAAGTGCTGTGCTTGCAAAAAAAAAAAAATTGATTCTAACAAATGGCGTGCTTTGAATTTTCCTTTCTACTGCATTTTTATTCATTTTTTAATTCTCACATGGTGTTCTGAAGCAGTTACAATGAATCATGGGGCTGAATTCAGCTTTGCAAATATGTTAAAAGAAATTATCAGGCACTTCACTTCATCTAGAAATATCACCCAAGGAAAAAATAATAAGCCTTTGCCAGCTAGTGTCGCACAACAAGCAAAAAGAATTGAATCAGTCTTATTGCTTTCCATTTGACAAGCACAACACTGTACTATCTGTGAGAGAGGAACTATGTGTAAACTTCTCTGAATGTAGTTACCTTCGTGGGCATTACTTACTAAGATCCAGAAGGCACCTCGGTAATATTGGGGAAATGCCCCTATATTGGAACATCTATCTTGTCCCTTGTTTAAACTTGTCCACGTGAGACATGGATGATGATTGAGCACTTGGTGCCTGCTGGCCGTAGAGTGGCCTGCGAGTACCTTCACCCAGATGCAAAGGTGGTAGAAACTGCTACATACATTTAGGGTCCACTGTCCCTGTTGGACGGAATGAACTGTGTCGGCCTCGGAAAGTCTTTCTAGTGCAACCTCCTGGATCGCGAGAACAGCGTCCCCAATGGTGATTCATAGCATCTTTGTGGTTTACCAATCACTCCTTGCGTGTTGTTTCAGTTTCTGAATGTTACTAATCAACTTGTAGCGAAGAAGAGCCTTTTCAGCTGGTGGTCTCTTCCTGATGATGTGTTCTACAATAATGATGAAATTTACCAAGCTGGCTTTTACTTATCCAGAGACTGGTGTTTTTTCTAGGCAGGATATTTGCTTTCCCGCCATTTTCCTATCAACCGTCACACTGAATTTTGCTTTTTGAGTCAAAGAATGGTGATAAAGGGAAAAGAAAACAGAAGTTAACCAAGATCGTTTGGAGTCTTGGCTTCGTGTATGTACAAGTTCATGAGATAGTAGGTTAATCAGTGGCTTTGAGAGTTTCAGGAATTGTCCAGTAGCCTAGCCATATCTTCATTGCCGTGAGTAATACAACACCATATTTCATGCTACTCTGAAACAGTGGAAAACCTTTTATTTATTTATCTATCTATCTATTTATTTTAGAGAGTGTGCAAGATGGGGAGGGAGAGGCAGAGGGAGAGAGAGAGAGGGAGAGAATCTTAAGCAGGCTCCACACCCAACATGGAGCCCTACACAGGGCTTGATCCTACAACCTAGAGATCATGACCTGACTTGAAATCAAGTCAGACGCTTAACTGACTGAGCCACCGAGGCGCCCCTGGAAAACCTTTTAAATCTGAGTTACCATAGAATCTGTCTGTATCCTACGTATTTCCTCAGGTCCCTGCTGTTAAGACTTTTCAGTGTCTTCCTTTTACATAAATTATTAACAAACTCTGCATATTCAGAGATAATATTGATGTAAGTAAATTCAAAGTTTTCTTCACCTCTTGATATATGAACTAAACACTTTTTGTATTCTATTTCCATTAAGAGGCCCAAATGTCAAGTACAAAAAAAAAATGCAGAAATTGATTTCCTTTTATATTGCAAAATAATTTCTTAGACATGGACACAGACAGGTATAGACACAGATGGGCATTCGTGTGTACCTGCGGAAGAGTGTACTTAGCAGTTTGAGACCTGTTTTAAAAAAGCTGAAACTGTTCAGGCTTTTATGGCTGTTAGATCAGCTCTGAAAACCACCTTCTTTGTGATTTGAGTTCCTCTGATTTCTCTGTAGAGGCTGCAAATGTCAAGACTTCAGAAGGACTCCAAATGTGCTCCTCTCTTCCCTTCAGGATGTTTTAGTGATGACAACATGATTATAGATACTGTTTTCTCCCCCCTCCCCCTTGAAAGAAGTGGAGGAGATTAAAGCAAACAGGCAACTGACGTGAAATTGCCAAGGTAAAGGTAAAATTTGGCACTTCTTAAATAGTATTTTTTAACATAAATTTGAATTCATTAAGAAAAAGCTCCTTTAAAAAAAAATGGGTCCTTAAATGGTATGCTTCCATGCCATTAACCATTTATTTGTTTCAAATACATCAAGAAGGTCATTCATACAAAGCTTTATGTTATCTTTAATCATAAAGTACAACCAGGCTTAGTGGATAGAAGTACATTCTGTAGTTTGATGTATTCTAAAATGCTGTCCTCTGCTCTTTCAGGGGAAAAAGAAATCTCCTTTTCATTGTAAGTTTGGCTTATGAATATTGTAACGGTTCTCTTCTGCTCACAATCAGTGAACTGAGACAACCTTCCTTCTAGTATTTGGGGTCTCTTTCCGGGATTTTGTCTTACAAGGATGCATATTCAGTGGTTAAGTATTTCTGAAGAAAAAACTCTAGAAACCTCATCATCCTTACGGGTACTCTAGGTTTTGTTTTTATTTTCCGGTATCTCGCAGGCAAGAGTTTTCATTGGTTTACTTTTCAAAGAAAGGTTAAACAGATGTCACAATCAGAATAGACAACACCACTGTTTTTCCCACCAGGACAATTTTATTTTGGCATGTAACATACCTAGCAATTATCTCCCTCAATTAACAGCCCATTCAGAGTATCGTCATCACTTAGGTTAGACACCAATTTGCCGTCTGAATGCTTCAAATATTTTTTTTTTCTAGAACCTACTCAAAGGCTGTCTTTGAAATCTCGGAATAAAAAGTGTTACCTTGTGCCATTAAAATCTGAATTTAGAGACTGCAAATCAGAGAACACTCAAATGATAGACAGTCTTGGGGAGTCTAGGACAGTAAAGGTAAAAGAACTGTTACTGTGGTTGGAGAAATCTTTTCCTACCTCTTTTTTGTCACTTGATAGTAACAGGGTCACTTGATAGTAACAATGTCTATATGCTAAGTGTGTAGTCAGCAAAAAAGGAGCTAATAACCCATTACCAAGCTTCAACTGGGACAAAATATTTCACGTTTAGGAAAACAAGTAAAAAGTAAAATGGCATCTGGGCTGAAGCCGCGAGGGATGGGGTCTCTCAAGGAATGACCTTGAGCCCCTGACAGCCAATATTCCCATCGGTGGGGCCCAGCGACGGATATCTGCCGGAGCACCACAGTATCCCCTCTGGCCTCCGTGAATCCTTCATTTCTGCGGCTGCAGGAGCCATGGTAACAAGCCAACATTCAAGGGGCATTCCGCAATGCTCCTAAGACCATCCCCCATGACATGTGGATTCCTGCTAAGTGGAAAGAGGCGTCCATGGTCCGTGGTCTTCAGTTCTGTGCATCCCTTGCAGGAGGAAATGCCCGCGAGGCTGGAAGGCTGGAGGTCTTCCAGAAGTGTATCTGCCGCGCTGAGCCAAGACTTCAGTCCTCTACTCCCCTGGCCGGGCCCGTCATTACGGGTATGATAACCTTAACATTTTTAGCTAAAGCCTCTTCTTTCAGCATCGCAGGTGATTTATGGGGGGAGACTTTTTTTATATGGGCATATTGAAGAACTGTCAGATTGTGTTGACAAAGTACTCAGACTCAAGAGGCAGATTGCCAAGGTTAAAAACAAGGTGGTAAAGCTTACTACCGTGGGGTCTCTCAGCAGCTTCTCTACGCTCGAGCTTAGTTTCCTAATAAATAAACCAGGAATGATGGTGATAGTGACAGCAGTAATGACAGGAGTACCTACCCTACAGGATTGTTTCCAATTTTATATGAAAATAATCTATATTATTATATTTTCAGGGACATGGCAAACAGACCATTAGCTACTAGGTTACTCTAAGTCGATTGAGGCAAAGTTCTATTCTAAAAGTAACGTTTATTTTCACACAGTAACCAGTTGTCATACTCCATGTATTTTTGTAGCATCTCTGCACTAGAAGTGCAGCCCTCAGAGATCCAAGAGATTAAAGGTTGGCGCCTGAGACAAATAAGGGTTTGTCCTCAAGCTTCTTTCTGGCCACTCCACCAAAAGAAACCAACACTGGGGTGGGGATCTTGGAGCTCAAAGGAGGTCCCCAGACCAGCCTGGTAAGGTAGGGCTTATAGGGGAGGCAACTGGTTGCCCGGCTTTCTAAGTTGGTATACTCACTCTCACTGTCAAATCATCCCAACGTAGTGGCGTCAAACAATATAAATGTAGGGTCTTAGATTTGTGGAGGTGAGAAGTCTGTAATGGGTCTCAGTGAACAGAATCAATATGTTGCCTGGGTTGTGTTCCTTTTAGAGGTTCTAGGGGAGAATCCGTTTCCCTGCCTTTTGCTGGTGAAAGACCACCCCCATTCTTGGATTTGTGGCCTCCTGCTTCATCCTCAAAGCCAGCAACTGGAGGTAGACCCCTCTCACGTCCCAGGACACTACTCTCACCTACTGTCAGCCTCCACCTTCCAACTGCGAGACCCTGTCACTGCATTGTGCCCACCTGTGTTATTCCCGAATAATCTCACATTACAAAGTCAGCCGTCTCTCAACCCACATTCCCTCCGCAATGTAAATTTCCCTTTGACACGAAAGGTAACAGAGCCACAGGATCTGGGAATCAGGACGTGGTTGTCCTTGGGAGGTCTTCATTCTGCTTCCCACTGAAGGCTAACTATCACACTAAGAAGTAAAACGGAGTTGGAAGAAATGCAACACGGGGGATTGAAAATGTTCTTTAATATACGAGGATCCAGAGGGAACACATACCACACACACTCAAACACACACAAAGGAACTCTGCAGAGCAAGGCCTTCCAAGATCAGTTGCTTCAGTTTTCTCCAGAAAGTCGGTATTACTGAATGCCACCCTGTTTCTTTCGGTGAGAGAAACACACAGGGTATAATGAGAGCATCTGATCGTCAGATTGTTTGCGGAATGAATGGAAATTGAGGGATGATTTCATCTTTGCCCTGCACAGATTTGGCTCACATTTTATTAGCATTAATCTACCAGCCTGTGTCCTCCTTTTATTGTCCGTCATTCTTATCAGGGAAAAAAAAATCCCTCAGCTTCCAGGTCATCAGTGAAGTGAATCTACCCAGGGAAAAAAAAAAAAAAAAAAAAAGGTGGGGGAAAAAGGTATTATTGGTTATATTTGAGCTTACTTCTGCTTTTGCTTTAATATAAAAGTGTAAGGTAAAAACAGTATAGAGTTTTCAAAAAATCAAGCATGACACGAAGCGTGTTAAATCCTAGTTCACAGGTCTGCCAGAATTCCCAATTCTGGTCCCAGTTCTTTGTTTTTTTTAAAGATTTTATTTATTTGACAGAGATCACAAGTAGGCAGAGAGGCAGGCAGAGAGAGAGGAAGGGAAGTAGGTTCCCTGCTGAGCAGAGAGCCGATGTGGGACTCGATTCCAGGACCCCGGGATCATGACTTGAGCTGAAAGCAGAGGCATTAATCCACTGAGCCAGCCAGGCGCCTCTCTGGTCCCAAGTCTTAAATTGTCATGAATATTTGGCATACATCAATTCCAGACATTTGTTACGCACGCATTTGTCATGCATACACATGTATACATTCAACAGTGAGGATAAAGAGAGAGATTGTTTCACAGCGTGGTGTGTGGTTGTGGACCCTGCGGCTGGTCTGAGGTGACGTCGTTTGACTGGGAAACATTTACGTCTTTGATATTTAGTGTGCCTTTCCAGGAAGAAGAGATGTCTCTGTGCTATTGTAGAATCTCTTTTTTTGGACCTTCCTTATCTAGGAGAGTTGTAAAGCTTTCTACACAAGAACCAGACCTTCTTTGGAGACTCATTCTTGGCATACTCTATTTTTCTTCTCCTTCCTTTTGCTTTTTTGTTGATGTGCTCCTCTCATAGAAGGTGAATGACTGACCTACAGGCATTACCTACTACCTTCCTTCCTTTTGGAAACATCACATCCTTGAATACATTGTTTCCTTGATCTCTCTGTTTCAAGGATACTGGTCATCTGCACCTGGTCTCTTAACCATCCTCTGTGGCTTTCCCAAGCCCACAAGTGATGCTCTCACACCTGTGATTCCTGTAACAGAACCAGAAGTATCCAAGAAGATACTGTAGATTCCTGTTTTGTGGATTAGATATAAAATAACTGTGGAATTTGCCTTAAATTAAATTAAGCCAAATCCTCATTTACTATTTACTTCCATTACAAAAACATGGAAAAATGTATGCGAGTCTCTGCATTTCAGTTGATTCAACTGCTTTTCATCTCATATTTGTATTATCAAAAATCCAATACATTTGAAAACATTTTACAACTGAGCACATTTTCATCACCATAAAAAATTCAACTCTGTGTTGTTTTTTTTAATCAACTACCTTCCAACCCACTCTACTTTACCAAACATTAATTTCTCCCAGTCATGGAAATCTACTAGCTCAAAACTCCCACAGCTAAATTTCTATATTTATTTTATAATTACTTTCAGTTGTACTAGACTAGAGATGGTGGGGAAAAAAAATCAGAGGTTAATTATCAAGAATGTAAGTAGCTGTATCTTTTGGCTCTGTGTGTGTGTGTGTTCCTTGTCTTGCTGCTGTGGCTTGGGGAGTTAATCTCCATGTATCTCTTTTTTTCAGAATCTCTAAAATGCTGCTATGAGAGTTAAATGTTAGAGTTTACATCTTAATCACTTGTCACAGTGCCTAGCACATAGTAAACTGCAATTGGCTGATAACATTGAATTATAGGATTTCTCTGTCTGCCCAGGAACGTGCCATCCAGTGCCAAATTGAAAAAAAAAATATATATATATATATATATGCATGTGTGTATATATGTTTTATTATTATTAAAAGAGAGTAACTTGGAATTATTGAGGTATTTCTACCTCCTCCTATATTTTAAGTGAATTTTTAAAAAATTCATGAAAGTGTATGATCTCCTTGTTTAATCATAGAATATATAATCCAAACTAAGTAGAATCCATATAAAGAATACCATGGAGCAGATAATGCAGTATTTTTGGGATACCAAAGCAGAGAGAAAAAATAGAGTAACATGAGCCAAAACACCTGTCTAGCCCCCAGAGCAGACACTGCTGAAATGATAGAGCCCTTCTTTTGAGACACGCGGAATTATCTTACTGGGGTGATTGGCTGGAACGTGCACAGAGAGTCAGATCTACCAGAAATGCATAAGGGATGAGTCCTATTTATCACCCCATTCTAACGTAATGTTATGAAGAGGGGCTCAAAATACATAAAAAATGTCAATGGATTTATTTCCTCTAAATAAAAATAATAAAGCATAAAAGCAACAAGTAGTAAACTAAAAGATGTTCATACAATGAAAACATCTTTAGGAAAATATTCCTAAAATGAATGGTCAATCTGATGAAAGAAGAAAACTGGAAAATAAATGAGATATGGAGCTTATTTTTTAAATCTATGCTTTCAAAGAATAATTTTTGCCACAACAGAGGATAATTATGAATCAATGAAGACTCCGTAAAATACATATTAATCAAACACTGAATTTAAATGTGCATGTGAATTTATAACCAGTGTGGAGTGAACTTACTTAATATTCAAAGATACAAAGTAAATTCCTAAATATTGCCGTTTTATTTAATTTTCCTCAAGTCCTGAAAACAATTCTTGTAAAATATATTCTGATTTAAATAAATTCAGAATATAATTTCCTTTAAAGATGATGCTGTACTGGAAAAGCATGAAAACAAGAGGCCCAGTAGAACTCCTGTAAAATAAATCACATACTCATTTTCAAATACAGCATCCCAGAATATTAGAATTAAGCACATTTTTAAGGATTAACTGATCCAATCTTCCTCACCTTGTTTCATTTTTTTCAATCTTTGTAATAACATTTTCCTTTTAACTATATTTTTATCTTCTATGTGAGATTCCTATTCTATGTAAGATAAATATTTTTATATGTAAAACTATGGATTTCTAGAAATTCCCTAGGATTAATTTTCAACAGGGTAAGATATAATGTCTTCTATCCCTCTTTTGCTTGTAAAAATTAGATCAACTAACTCAGGCGAGCAGTTAGACCATCAGAAATTAGGAGAAGTTCCAAAGACCCAGGGATCTTTTTACACTTGTCTCCTGTTGGTACATTTCAATCAGTAGGAAACTGTAGCCCATTAACTATATGCAGAATCCGTTCATATATAAAGTCAATAATTAATATTGTATATTATTTATATTTTCTTTTTAAAGATTTGATAGAAAGCATGCCTGCGCACACGTGCAGGGGGGAGGGGCAGAGCGAGAGAATCTTCAGCCTCCTTGCTGAGCCCAGAGCCCCACACAGCTGGACCCCATGACCCCTGAGATCATGAGGTGAGTTGAAACCCAGAGTCCCACACTCAAACAACTGAGGCACCCAGGCTCCCCTAAAATTACGTTTTAATACAGGATGTGTTACATTATATGTATAAGCTCATGTATATACAAAGGTGCACTTTTCAATGGAAAAATACATGCAAAGATTATTATACTGGGATCCATTCTGACTAAATATGGGAAGATTCATCTTAGGTAAGGCTGCCCCAAACTTAGGAAAATACGGGAAACTCCATAAGTTATGGCCGTTGCATTTGAATCAGTACTGAAATGAATACTGTAACTTACAAAAATGAATGGAGCTTTCTGTGATGGTTTTTGCCAAATTGTGTTCCTTGGACTATTAGTCCTAGAGCAGGTTAACAAGCATTTCAATGGAAAGGAGAATTTTGGTCGAATACATTTGTAAACTCTTTCGTGAGAAACCAGTATCCACTTTCCACTGTTGCATAGGAGTTCAGTTGCCTTAAGGTGCAGACATGCTCAGTGCCTTTCCCTAAGGGAAATTAGACAGCAGTTCCCTGTTCCATACGACCATGGGACTCTTACATAACAGGGTTTTGTAACACCAGAGTTGTGTTCCTTGGAAGATCTGTTGGGGCTGTTTTACATTATATTGTCCATAACTGTCACTTATTACGTGGTTTGTGTGATCTCTGCATGTAATTCCTTAAGACTTGAGTGGACATATTTCATATACATATAGAAGTATATATATATATTTTTTTCAATAGAACATATGTGTATATATAGTTAAGTACAGTTTCTAGACAGAACCTTTATTTTTCTCTATAGGAACGAATCCTTTGAGTCCAGACTTAACAATAAAAATTTAATTTCAACTTGCTCTGTCTAGAATAGACATTCCATAAGGATGAATCAGATCATAAATGACAGTAAAACGGGGCCTCTTATTCCAGGGACTCCTTTTTTTATCGCCGTGTTTTCTACCAGGTGAAGATTTGTAGGTGTATGAAAGGTAAGTCAATTGATTACTTGTACTTTGAGGTCTTGATTCCCACATCACCGAGAAGTATTGTTTCTTATGTGAGGGTCTGTGGGAAAGTTAGCGATTCTGTTTAAGAACGCTGTGCACATCTTAAAACACCATAGAAAAGGAGGCTGGTCTGGGGAGACAGTATTTTAATGAGCTAACTTCCAGGAATGAGCAAATTTAGGCAGACTGTCGAAAATCCGCCACTAAGCTCCCCAGGTGGTGGTCTCCAAATGCAAGTCGTTTTAGATTTTGCTTCTTTGAAAATAATTTAACACCAATGTTCTGGTTTACCTGCAGTGAGCATCACGGAGGATGTGTCCATGTAGAGCTTCTACTTCCACAAGCTGTACGTGCTGATATTGATCCCCCCAGCAGGCTGTGTGTGATGACACATACGAGAGTCAGGAATCACACACATGCCAATTAGACCGCTTCTTCAGAGTCCATGGATTTGCTGTCTGTGTTTGCGGTTGCATTGTGTCCTCTGTAATTCACACTGTATCACAGACTATTAACACAAGCTGCCTCTCATAAAATGTTGAGATAAATAAAACTAAGATGATTTTTTTAATGACTGGTATAGCTATCGACTCCCAGATTGAGGTAAAAAGGACTTTCTGTTAGGGCAGCCCCGAGTCACAGATGGCTACTGAGGTTTAAATTAATTAAAATCAGGGGGTTCCCGGGTAGCATCCAACTCTCAATTTCGGCTCAGGTCCTGATCTCAGGATCATGAGACCAGGCTCCGTGTCTGGTTCCAAGCTGGACATGGAACCTGCTTCAGACTCTCACTCTCCCTTTCCTTCTGCCCCTCCCCACTCCTAAAAAGGTAAGAAAAATACATTAAAATTAGATGCTGCAAACTCTTTGGTTTCCCAGCTCAGCAGCTCTCTTTCAACATGCAGTAACAACATGGAGCTTTGGACTGTTGTATTGGATACGTACAGAACATTGACATCATCACAGAAAGTTCTGCCAACAGCCCCACGGGTCCTGTTGTTCCTAGATGAGATCCCAAGGTGTGTCGAGATCACATTTTTCGTCCAAACATATCAGTGATTTGTTCAAGTTCATTAAATTACCAAATTTAAAAGGAATCTGGCTGTGTTTGTGACGGTATGAGTGTATATATTCTTGAATGTGGTTGTAAAATGATAGGGGATTATCACTAGTCTTAAAATTTTCTGAGGGGCTCCTGGCTGGTTCAGTCAGTACAGCGTGGCGACTCTTGATCTCACGGCTGTGAGTTCAAGCCCCATGTTGGGTGTAGAGATTATTGAAAAATAAACTTTTCTGAATTTTCCAAAATGTTCTGGGATATAGTTTACTTAATGCATCCATGTTAAGTGTAGATGTCCATGAATTTAAAAAAAATGTACACACTAGGGACTCCTGGCTGGCTCAGTTGGTCGAACATGTGACTCTTGATCTCAAGATTGTGAGTTCAAGCCCCACACTGGCAAGGAGCCTAGCTTAAAAAAATAATAAAGTTTTTAAAAATGTACATGCTAATACAAGCACCAATACCTCAAGATACAGAACATTTCATCACCTCAAGAGGTTCTTTTGTGACCCTGCCCAATTACACCTACACCAAGGTCCAGCAACCACTAACCACTTGTATTTAATGTGCTCTTTTCTGTTTGGTTTACTTTCTGTATCCTTGCTAAACTCACTTTCTTTGGTAGATTTTTAAGTAGATGCTAGAAATTTCTATGTAGTTGATCAGGTTATTCGTAAAGACAGTTAGATGCCTTCATTTCCAGCAGTGTGCCTTATATTTCTTTTTTTTTTTAAGATTTTATTTATTTATTTGACAGACAGAGATCACAAGTAGGCAGGGAAGCAGGCTCTCCGTTGAGCAGAGAGCCCGATGTGGGGCTCTATCCCAGGACCCTGGGATTATGACCTGGGCTGATGGCAGAGGCCTTAACCCACTGAGCCACCCAGGTGCACCGCCTTATATTTCTTTATCCAGCCATATTTCTTTGGCTAGAAGCTCCAGCAGAACTCTGACTAGAAATGACAAGAGTGAACATTTTATATGGTTCTTGAGATTAGAGGGAAATATCCAGTCTTTCATCATTAAGCATGAAGTGGTCTCTAGGTTGCCTGTTTACCTGTCTCAGGGATTTGAGCTTATCCAATCGTAGGAGCCAGTAAACAGACTCTAAGTCTGTTGTTTTTGATGCTTCAGATTGAAGTCAACATGACCGCCAGTTAAATGAGGAAGAAGAATGTAAATGGCGTCATCATGGACAAGATGGAACCCGCAGACAAGAGCCGGAACCTAGGAGGGTGGACAGGAGCCTGTGTAAGTCTGTGATGTCCTCAACCTTGATGATGTGAGTGTCTTGCCGGAGGAGCTGGTGCCCTTGTGTGATAGGGGTAAGCAGGCATCTGGCCTGAAAGTCAAAGGAACTAGAAGGTTCCAGTGGGAGGAGGGGCAACTGCAGGTTTGTCCGCTGCTTGGTGAAGAGGAAGATTCAAATTCCCGGTAAGCACTCCTTTTGCTGCATCCTACAGATTACAGTAAGTTGTTTTTGCACTTTCATTTAGTTCAAAATATTTTAAAATTTCTCTCTTGGGATCTCTTCTTCGACCCATGTGTTACAAGCATCTTTTTTATTTTTATTTTTTTTTTAAGATTTTATTTATTTATTTGACAGAGAGAGATCACAAGTAGGTAGAGAGGCAGGCAGAGAGAGAGGAAGGGAAGCAGGCTCCCTGCTGAGCAGAGAGCCCAACTCGGAACTCGATCCCAGGACCCTGAGATCATGACCTGAGCCGAAGGCAGCAGCTTAACCCACTGAGCCACCCAGGTGCCCCTACAAGCATCTTTTTTAATCTCCAAGTGTTTGGGGATTTTTCTGCTATCTTTCTGGTACTAATTCTAGTTAAATTCCATCATGGTCAGAGTACAGATATTGTATGGTTTCTGTTCTTTCAAATTTGTTAAGGTGTGTTAGGGCCCAAAATGTTCTCTATAAGCTTGAGAAGAATCGGTAACTGCTGTTGTAGAACAAAGTGGCCTTTGCGTGTGTTGACTTCAGTATGTCCTTACTGGTTTTTTGCTTGCTGGATCTTTCCATTTCTAACACAGAAATGTTGAGGTATCCAACTCTGACAGCAGATCCATCTCTTCCTCCTTGCATTTCTGTCCGTGTTTGCCTCATGTAGTTTCATGCTCTGTTACAGGCCCTTCGCAAGTAGCGCGAGTACCTTGTAATAACAAGACCATCTTGTTTTTCTCCTCCCTGTCCCTTGTATAATCGCTGTCATTCATTTCATCTGTACGTAAGCATCCATAAGCATGTAAACATACATAATCAAATATGTTGTTCCTATTATTTTGAGCAAATAATTAATTTAGAATAAGAAAATTAAACTTTTTTTGCCTTCACTTATTACTTTATGTGCATCTGAGTTTCATACCTAGATCATTTTACCTCTCTCTGAAGAACTTTTGATATATTTTGATACCTTCCCACTCTGCTGTATATTACAACCCTGTGACTTATTTCTTTTCTAACTGGAAGTTTGTACCTCTTGATCCCCTTCACTTGACTTACTTCGGCTGCTCCCAGCACCTTCCCTCTGGTAACTTACGGCTTGTTTCTTCTATGAGTCTGTTTCTGTTTTGTTTGATTTCAGTTACATGTAGAACCTAAAAAACAAAACGAACAAATGGTATTTGTCTGACTTACTTCACCTAGATAATACCCTCTAGTTTCATCCATGTTGTCACAAATCCTAAGATTTCTTTCTTTTCTAGATAACATTAGTAATATTCTACCGCGTGCACACGTGGGTGTGTGCGTGCGTGTGTTTGTGTGTGTGTGTGTACTCTGCATCTTCTTTATCCATTTATCTATTGACAAACACTTAGATTGCTTCCATATCTTGGCTGTTCTCAGTAAAGCTGCAGTGAACATAGGGGTGCATCTGTCATTTTAATTGGTGTTTTCATTTTCTTCAGATAAATGCCCAGCAGTGGAATTGCTGGCTCATAGGGTAATTCTATTTTTAACTATTTTGAGGAATGTCCATACTGTTTTCCATGGTGACTGCACCAATTTACATTCCTCTCAACAGTGTACAACAATTCCCTTGTCTCCACATCCTGGCCAACACTTATTTTTTGTCCTTTTGATAAAAGCTAATCTGACAAATATGAGGTGGTATCTCACTGAGGTTTTGATTTGTGCTTCCCTGATGACGAGTGATGTTGAGCATCTTTTCATGTGTCTCTTGGCCAGCTGGATGTCTTCTTGGGGGAGAATGTCTTCAAGTCCTTTGCCCAGTTTTTAATTGGATTGTCGGTTTTTTTTTGTTTTAAATTGTACAAGTTCTTTATATATTTTGGATATCATCCCTTTGTGAGATGTATGATTTGCAAATAGCTTCTATTCAGTAGGTGGCCTTTTCATTTTGTTGATGGTTTCCTCCCCTGTGCAAAAGCTTCTTAGTTTGATCTAATCTCCTTTGTTTATTTTAGCCTTTGTTGCCCTTGCCTGAGGGGAGTGATCAAAAAGAAGAAAGAAAATGTTAAGACTGATGTCGTTGGAAGAGCTTACTGCCTATGGTTTCTTCTACCAATTTTACGAATTTTACGGTTTTAGGTCTTACATGCAAGTCTTTAATCCATTTTAATTTATTGTTGTATACAGTATAAGACAGTGGTTCAGTCTTTCCAGCACCATTTATTGAAGAGATGGTCTTTTCCCCATTATATATTCTTGCTTCCTTTGTCCTAGACTAACTGACCATATAAATTGTAAGTTTATCTGTGGGCTCTCTAGTCTGTTCCACTGATCTGTGTGTCTGTTTTCATGCATTACCATACTTTGATTACTACAGCTTCATAGTATAGTTTGAAATCAGCATGATCCCTCCAGCTTTGTTCTCCTTTCTCAAGATTTCTTTGGCTGTTCAGGGTCTTTTGTGGCTCCATACAAACTTCAGGATTCTCTCTTCTGGTTCTGTGAAAAATACCACTGATATTTGACAGGGATTGATTGCATTGAATCTATAGATTATTTCATGTAGTATGGACATTTTAAGACTATTCTTTCAATTCATGAGCATGGTATATCTCTTTCCATTTGTGCTGTGTTCAGTTTCTTTCGTCAATGTCTCAAAACTTTCAGAGTTCAGGTCTTTAACTTCCTTGCTTAAATTTATTCCTAGGTATTTTATTCTGTTTGATGCAATTATAAAGGGAATTGTTTTCTTAATTTCTCATTCTGATTGCTTATTTTTAGTATATAGAAATGTAACCGGTTTCTGTATGTGATTTTTGTATCCTGTGACTGCACTGAATTCATTTAATCGTTTTTTTGGTAGTCTTAAGGGTGTTTTTTATATATAGTATCATGTCATCTGCAAACAGTGACAATTTTACTTCTCCAAGTCCAGGGCCTTTTGTTTTTCTTTCTTAATTGCTGTGACTGGGGTTTCCAATACTATATTAAATAAAAGTGGTAAGACTGGACATCACTGCTTTGTTCCTGATCTTAGAGAAAAATCCTCCAGTTTTACCCCATTGAGTAGGATGTTAACTGTGGATTTGTCATATATGTTCTTTATTACATTGGCATACATTGCTTCTATACTCACTTTGCTGAGAATTCATCTTTTTTTTCCCAAAGATTTTATTTTTTTAATTTGACAGAGAGAGAAATCACAAGTAGGCAGAGAGAGGGAGAAGCAGGCTCCCCACTGAGCAGAGAGCCCGATGTGGGGTTCAATCCCCGGACCCTGGGATCATGACCTGAGTCGAAGGCAGAGGTTTAACCCCCTGAGCCACCCAGGTGCCCCAGAATTCAACATTCCTTGCAAAGCAAATCCACTGGCAACAAATTTGCTCAAATATTGCTTGTGTGAGAAAGTAGTTCTCCTTACCTGCAGGGTACAGAATTCTAGATTGGTGACTTTTTTTCTTACCCTGTCATCACTTTAAATGCTTCATTGCTTGTGTGGTTTCTGAAAGTGTTTATCTTTGATTTTCTGAAGTTTGGATAGGATATACTTCAGTGTAAGTTGTTTGTTTTTGTTTTTACATTTATCGTTCTTGGTATTTGCTGGGCTTCCTCGATTTGTGGTTGGGAGTCCAGCATTAATTGGTGGAAATTCTCAAGCTTTATTGGTTCAGATATTTCTTCTGTTTCCTTTTTTTTTTTTTATGGTATTCCCATTATGTGTATATTATACCTTTTGTACTTGCCTCAGGGTTCTTGCATATTCTGTGAGAGGTGTGTGGTTTTTTGAGTTTTTTCCTTTGCTTTTTCGTTTTGAAAGACTCGATTGAGAGGTCCTCAAGTTCGGAGACGGTTTCCTCAGTTGTGTCATTTTGTTCCAGTGTTATTGATCACTCATATTTCTTTTTTGGTTCATTCTAAGAATTTCCATCTCTCTTCACAAGGTACATCTATTCTTACATACTCTCTACTTTATCCATAAATGCCCTTAGCATATCAATCAGTTGTTTTGAATTCTGGTCTCCTAATTTTAACATCCCTGAAACAGGAATCTGGTTCTTATGCATCCTCTGTTTCTTCAGACTAAGATTTTTTTTCTTTCCTGCTCTTAGGACATGAGGAACCCAGCTCTGGTTCCAACCAAGGTTTCTGCTTGTGAGTTTCACTCTGCTAAGTTGTGATTCTCTGTTTCCACCTTAGTCTCCAAATTTGGCACTGCAGTTTCCCCAGTGACCTCACATCTCTGACAGATCTGAGATGAATTTTTGATTTTCTTATGTGTTCCATTATTTCTACTTATTGTTAAGATAGAGTAATGACTTCCAAGCTCCTTACTTGTAGGACTGGAATATGGAATCCTGTATTATAAGATGTTAAATAATTCAGAACCCATATGATAACAGGGAAATACTTTTCAAAAATCTGTTTAGTTAAAAAGGGAAAAACTTCTTTTCCTATGAAATACCATTTTATATTAACTTTGGATAGCAATTTCTATATTTTCCTCAAATATCCCATCCAAAACAAAATGTAGGGTCTTTTTATGAGAAAAAAGGTCAGTTAAGATGTTAATGTCCCACAAAGGTACAAAGTTCTGTTAAGGTGAAAAATGCTGCTGGTGTGAAGAAATGGATACAGGTAACCTCTTAAAAAAATGTTCTTTCCCACTAGGACCATAAATAAGAAAGAGAAAAGCCTACAATGATCCTAACCATAAGTATCCTAAAAATGTAACTGCGAATCCAAGTTGTTAGGATAAACATTGACCTTGTCTTCCTCTAAGAACATTTCTTGACTTGTTAAACTTTTTGGTTGAAGAACTGTTGGCATCTAGTCATAAAAATAGTGAAATTTCAACAGTATTTAAAATTTAGGTAATATTTAATGGAATGGAATGAAATATATGACCTCCATTTTTATGAGAGTATATTAGCATGCCTTTTTCTTAGCCCTAGATGATAATAGGATGTACAGCACAATTCTCAAAATTTTATTAACCTCATCAATGAGGGAACCATCAGGAATACACGAACTCAAAGAACGACGGAGAAGGAAGGCGATTGTTTGGTTAGTCAAGAAAGAAATGTCTAAGATTGCTAAATTATGTATAAGATTGGCTGTCTAAAGGCCAATAAATTATATTATCAATATTTTCTGGTTAACCTCTAACTTTATTGAGCTTGAAACTGCCTACACATTTATCAGTTGTGGATTGTTAGTCAAATACATGGTGACCGCAGAGTTACACCTCCAGGAGTATTAGAAGAGAGTCCAGCAGGATTTTTATAAAATGCTCTAATGTCAAAGTAATCACTACTTTGACTCTTTCTAGATGCAGCTTACGGTTCAGCTTGTTTTCTACCCCAAGATGCCTTTTGGGTTCAGACGGATGCAGTGGAAACTCCCACCCCCTGTATGTCCTTCCTGGAGGTTTACATACAATATACAGCCCAGACAGAGCAGGAATAGCACGCTGGAAAATAAGGTAAGAAATCAGTGTACAGTAGCCCCAGAAGACCTTCATTTATCTTCCAGGTAGTAAATTCCATCAGTGTGTTTAAAGGACAAAACTGCCCAAGTTGTCCCAGAGGAGGATAAAACAAAGTTGCAGACCCAATGTTAACCCTTTCTTACCCACATGTAAATAATGTTTCTGTGAAGGGTCTAGCATTTGATTTTGGTGTTGGTAAAGGTTACTTTTTTTTTTTTTTAAAAGGGCAGAATCATAATTTTCATGCGAATGTAAAAAAGAATACTTGCCATAGATCTTATAGAACTCAATTAATGAGTAAGCCAGCTAAATGTTCCACTGGTTCAAAGGACAGTTCAAACAATATATCTATATGCGTAGGCAATCAGGAATGGGGGGGCAGGGAATGAATTTACACATAAATGCTCAATTTGTCAACATTTACAGGACAATAATCAGTTGCATTCCACAGACTTTAAACTCATTAGCATGTCTATGGAAAAATAATTTACAGTACTATAAGAAAGTATAGATGATAAAATAGTTTAAAAAACCAAGAACTGGATGACTGGGAAGGGTGAAGGAGGCAGAGACCCAGTCATCTTCTGTGTGGGTGTGTGTGCATTTCAGATGTGTCCATTTCTGAGAGTAGGGACTTGTATCAAGTATGAACCTAGAAGTGGATTTGCTAAATCAGGGGTATTCATATGCTTCGGTTTAGTGGATATTGACAGGTTTCTGTTCCCCAGTGATGGTATCAGTTGACACCCTTATCAGCCACATAGAATTCTTTATATGCTCTTGAAAATTAGGAAGTTCTGAATCTCAGTTCAGATCTATAGAGGGTGAATCTTTAAACAGTCTCCTGTGTGGGTCTCATGCATCCTAAATTTTTAGAGCTATCAGCTGTGGTATAATAAAGAATATACTTGGAACCAGAGGCAAAAAACAGATAAGGAATTTGTAAAACCCTTGGAATTGGGAGACAGGTGTGTCTTTATTATGCTATGAGGGGACTGGAGGTGGGGCCCTAGTTAACTGCAGGATGGAGGCTGGTCCCCCGAGAGACTCACCCCTGGTTAAAGCATTGTAACTTTGGGCTAGCTCAACTTCTGGGAAGAAGAGGGGGTTTGGAGATGGAGTTCCATTCCAGGTCCCAGGATTTAATAAATCATGCCTACATTAACGAAGCCCCGCTGAAAACTCTAGACCCGGAGCTCAGTGAAGATTTCCAGTTTGTGAACACACTGTGGCTGGTATGAGTAAAATCACTGCTTCTACCCCGAGTCTTACATCTAGCTCTTGAGTAAATCATTCTAGAAGTATCAGTTCTAGGAGCACAGGCCAGTCTAGATAGTTCTTGATATTCTGTCCATGCAGACAGATTCTAGAAGGTTTTTGGCTAAATTACAATGCGAACACTTGTGTGGGAGGGCTATGTATCATCATAGCAAATGACACCCTCTAGAACAGTAATTTTCCGTTCAAAGCAGGTCAAGACAAATTACCACCCTACTGGTGGTCCAGACAGTGGGCCCTGGCCTCTCTAACAGGATTAAGAGGAGGCCATTGTGTCTCAAATTCTCACAATATGGAAAGGATTCTAGTCTATAATTCATAAAATACTCTGCTTGCGAGGCTTCAACTCAACAGACAAAATATTTATTCAAATTGGGGAATCAGATTGGCCCAAGAGGAGGAAAATAATCTAGAACTGGTTATTAGGCCAGTAAACATTCACAAACAGCACAATATTCTGCAATATCGGGATGACACTTCAGCCTTCATTTCCTAGGAGTATATAATTTCGGACATAAAGAATTATGTTGGACTTTGGGTATCTGGCATTTTGATTTTAACCTCTGTTCGCAGTGCAGAGTTAAGTTTTGGTCAGTGGAGCGAGAAGAAGTGAATGCCACAGGAAGAAGGCTCTAACCCAATAAATTGAGAACAGTAAAGCAAAGAGAGGAAATTTACAATCACTATTTTTTTTAAACTCCTAGGGCTTGCATTCACTAAATACTTCTCCCATGCATAGTATGCTTAAAAGTATATTTTTTTTAAATAAGAAACTTCAGTTTCAGGCAGGTACACAATTCTTGAAGGACTGAAGAGATCTGGCTCTACCACGGAAACCCCACTGTTGACTTTCAGCCAATTATGAGTAACCTCGGTGCCAAATTCAGGAAGGAGGAAGGAGTCTGTCCATATCACCAAAGCAAAGACTGCGGAGAAGTTCAACAGGGAAGGAGACTGTTCTAGGCTGTGGCAGTAGGGAAGAGAGACCAGTACTTAGTCTGAGCTCAACCTCACTGAAACAGAGGACCGGAGGGAGTTTTTAAGTGCTGGCGTGAGAGGCAGAGCAAGTCATCTGTGTTTTTGGATTGGCTTTACCCAAAGAAAAAGGATACTCTGTGAAACTACTTCCGGTCACAAAACTACCACAATCCAGAGCAAGGCCTACGGGTGAATTAGGCTCCCAACCTCTCACGGAAACTGGGGAGTGCCCTTTGTTCTCTTCCCCGGTGTTTTACATTAAAAAAGATGGGATGCGAAACTGGCAAGAGGCTTTCTAAAAGATTTATCATCTCAGAGAGGCAGGAGGAAAAAAAAGACCCTACAAGCTTTCTAACATAAATATTCTAGAAAAGGAAGATCATCAGGTGCCTGTGTAAAGCTTGATAAAGCTGAGGGTAATGTGGAGGCCGTATAGGTCATTGTATTGACATGTTTTTAAAAGGCTGGCGAACAGAGGGGCAGTCTCTGAGCCAGAGTTGTACGGAAAAATAGATCGAAAGGGATTGGCTGGCGTTATCATGGGGGTGGCAAGTCTGAAACCTGCAGGACAGGCTGGCGACCCAGGGAAGAGTTGGTGCTGCTGTTTGAGTGTCGAAAGGGGTCTGCCGGCAGAATCCCCTCTCCATTGGGAGACCTTCAAGGCTTTGTCTTCAGGCCTTCAACTGATTGGGTGAGGCGCACCCACATTAGGGCGGCTAATCTGCTTTATTCAAATTCTTCTGAATTAAACGTTAGTCACATATAAAAAAATACCTTCATAGCAGCATCTGGACTGGTATCTCGTAAAATTAATTCTCACAGGTGGTGACTCTGATACACAGAAAAACCCTCTAACGGACTAGATAGACGAGTAAGTGTCCAAGAAATATTCTTGTACTACTGTTATTGAATAAATCAGCTGGTTAATGGGGGAAAATTCAGGTGACTTGAAAAAGACTAGGGTCTCCTCAGTTTTTACAGTTTCAGAGAAGCCGAGACAATCATAATATTTCTTTTCTGGATAATGAAGCTTGCACTGAATTACATGAGTATGGCAAGAGGCCCTCAGGCAAAGAGAATGTGGCTTTTTGAGAAAAGGATCCAATTTGGGAAGTAGGAAGGGCGCTTCCCAAGCCACACAGGTAAGGAGATTCTGACCTTCTGACAATATGCGAATATTATTCCAGTAACTGCAGGGGACCCAGCACACAATCTGAGAAGGAAAGACCTTTGCGATTTACATTTTCCCTGTGATATGGTAAAAAACAAAACAAAACAACAAAGAAAGCCAGAGATATGGAAATACAGCTTTTTGTAGAATTCATCTGCACACCCAGGCTAAGAACTGGATGTAGTTAGCCTTAAAAATGGTGACTTTAGGTGTTGGGCAGGGCTGGGTACTTTGGGAAAGTAGCACATAGAACAGGATAGAAGGATGCATTCAAGCACTAAATAGGGATGCTGAGAAAAGCTTGCAGCCACTGGAACTATTATGCACCTGATGGGTTGCTAGCTCTCAGACCACTGGATACACCTTCAAATGCAAATTGCTCTTTTCTGGATATTGGTGATTTTTTTTTCTCTACATGGAGGCCCGAAGATAATTTTGGCCACGTTCTACCCATGGCCTTGTTTTTGAACTTCCAGAGTTCTGTATAGAGGTAAAGTTACCTTAACCTGTTCCCAAGGGTTCCTCCTCCTCCTAATCTCCCACAGTCTGCTCATGACAACTTCTTTTTCTTTTTTTTTTTTTTTAAGATTTAATTTATTTATTTGACAGAGAGAGAACACAAGCAAGGGGAGTGGGAGGGGGAGAAGCAGGCTTCCCGCTGAGCAGGGAGCCTGATGTGGGACTCCATCCCAGGACCCTGAGATCATGACCTGAGCCTAAGGCAGCCGCTTAAGGACTGAGCCACCCAGGTGTCCCTGCTCATAACAACTTCTAAGGAAATTAAACCACTTTCTAAGTCAGATTTCTGGAGATGTATTTGCTAGTATTTACCTCTCTAAAATCAGAAATCTGCATAGACACATCAAATTGTTACTCTAGTTTCCAGAGCCCATACTCTAGGTTCCTTTTCCTTATTCCACCTTCTATTTTTTTTTTTTTTTTTTTCAAAGAGGGTGGGCGTTGGGGGAGGGGCAGAGGGAGTGCAGAGCCCAACCTGGGGCTTAATCTCACAACCCTGGGATCAAGATGTGAGCCCAAATCAAGAGTCAGACGCTTAACCAACTGAACCCCCAGGTGCCCCTCCTTTTTTTTTTTTTTTTTAATACTTTTATTTGACACTGAGGAGTAGCGACTATACCACTTTGGCATAAGGATTATTTCAAGCTAAAGGCAACCGAGAAACAGGAGACAAGAAAAGCTCTCTGTCCTCCCATTTGCCTAAAAGCAGGATGTCAATTTGTACAGGTGTCCCCTCTCCCTTCTCTGCCAGGAAAGACAGATGTCAACTGCTGGAGAAAACTCTAGACCCCAGTCAGCTCCAAGATGGCATGAGGGGGACCTAACAAATATGACCGAGTAGCCCTTAGCTTTGCACCATTTACTGCCCTAGAAACTCAAATTCCTTTGCTTAGTCTTGCCACCTCTCTGAAAAGTTATGGTTCTTTATCTTCTGATGTTCTGTAGAAGCCCAAGTTCTTTGGGTTCCTGATCACCAAGGACTGCCTTGTGCAGGAGATGCACATGGTCATAAACTTCTCTCTTTCCCTGCTGATCTTTTGCAGAGGCCCCGCCAGACGGCCTAGGAGCCTAGAGGAAAAATTGTTCAGTTTGAGTGTTTGAGGGGAGGAGGAAAGTGTTACAGTCTTACTCCTCCCCTCCCCTCCAAATGTTAAATATTTCATTCTTTGAGTTCATAAAAATGCCTTGTTGGCCTTACTTCCTAGATCCTAAACCCCGGTCCATGGTATGGCACTTCATAAATTTAATAACGCTGTGGAATCAAGCCTGATTTTAGCGTCTTTTTTTTTTTTTTTAATATTTTATTTATTTATTTGACAGAGAGAAATCACAAGTAGGCAGAGAGGCAGGCAGAGAGAGAGGAGGAAGCAGGCTCCCCGCTGAGCAGAAAGCCCGATGCGGGGCTCGATCCCAGGCCCTGGGATCATGACCTGAGCCGAAGGCAGCGGCTTAACCCACTGAGCCACCCAGGCGCCCCTGATTTTAGCGTCTTAAAACTAAAACCTAGTATGATAAAACGGAAGTAAAGCAAGTTAATGATCAGCAGGGAAAATGGACCTCAAAGGAACCAGTACAGTGGATTTCTGGAACTGAGTGGAGGTACCCAGGTTTTTCTTATACTAATAGTTTTATACAAGTATGTTAACTACATTTTTATATGCATAAAATGCGTTATATGCACATGTGCATAAATTTATAATATATGTACCCAGTGTATTTCATATACATGATCACGGAGGACATCCCCTCACTGGTGGATTTCGGATTTAGATGGAGCATGGGTTAGACCTCTCCCTTGAGTTTTCTTTAGTCATTATTTATGTAATTCATGGATTGGACGGCTTTTGAAATGGACTTTCTCCAACTTAACTTCTTTAGGAATTAACACTCCATAATATTACTTCCCCAAGATCATCTACTAGAAGCCCTTCTTCCTAGTTATATAGACCGATCAAGATAAAAACAGTTTCCCAAATGTATTGCACCCCACTAGCCTTGTTAAAGAATTTGAGTGACCCTACCTATGCTAGGTTTACCTTGAACCTGACTGTAGACTCTTCCCTGACTAAGGAGCATTAGGATTTGTTTCAACCGGTCATGAACAGACCAGTGGCTGCATCTTGCCAGGTAGGTCTCGGTCCTTCAGGGGATGCCCACCGTGAAATTCCCTTTGTAACTTCCCCCATCTAACTACTCAGCGAGAGTCTTCCCATGTATCTTCTTCAAACTCCCCAGTAAATACAACCAGCTTTAAAAGTTCCCTTGTCTTGTCCTGGCTCTGGTTGCTTTTGTAGTACTTTTGAAACCTACATTCAGGATTATTAATGGAATTTATCATTTAAAGGGATCTGAAAATATACCTCCAAGAATGAAGCAGAAGTTCTATGTAGTCAGTGTTTTATCTCGCATCAAGTCTGGCGATTACAAGATTGTCTTTTTAATCATTTCTTAGAACAACTATCCTATCTCTGAGAATCTATCAACACAAATGCAGAAACTGAATTTTTTTACCCTTTTTTTTTTTTTGTGCTCATGGCTAGAACACCAGTGGTTTGCTGATGAGGTTTGTGTGTGTGTGTTGTTATGCTCAGAGCTTTTAAAAAAAATTCAATGCCAAAACCTTTGTTTTCATTCCCTGCTGCAGAGAGCATACGTATCATGAATGTATCCAACTGAGCTGTTACACCGAACAAAGCAACTGAACTTGGGAAGTGCTTCTCTCTGTGCCGGCTTCCCCCCAAAAGGAAATAAATTGGAGTGGTCTTTTCATGGTCTGAGCATGGCTGTGGCGGGGGCCGTTAGAGTATAGAAGGCCGGGATTGGAGTTCCATTTTCCTAACAAATGGGTAATCTGTCCTCAATCCGAATTGGTTGAACACTACAGCCTTCATTGTTTCCATGTCATTTAATGCCCATAAAAATGAATTCACTGGAATTCAATGGCTGTCAGCTCAGAATGTTTGCAGTGCGTTCGTGCTGGACTCCAAGACCGATCGGTTTGGTTTTTTGTTAATTTGCTTTCTCTGAAAGAACATTAGCCCAAGAATAAAGAAAGTAGAGAGAATACTCAGGATTCCATCACAAATTAAATTATTTTCAAATTTCTTTCCACTCCAAGCTTACATACTAATTTTATACAGCTATCATCAGTGCTTTTGTATGGTTATGTTAACCATGTATTTTGTAATGATATTTAGTGGGTACATAATATTACATCAGGTCGATTAAGCAGTTTCCTTAAGCATTCTGTCATCCCGGGGAGTGCAGAGTGAAGCTGTTTCTACCGAAACAAATGATTAAAATTAACCTGTTGTTTAATAGGAATGCAAATGGAGTGTTCTCCATTGCCTTTTTTTGAGAGAGAGGGAGTGCACACACAAGAGAGGGGAGAGAGACAGAGAGAGTCTCAAGCAGAATTCCTGCTAAGGGCAGAGCCCTGACAAGGGGCAGGATCTCAGGACCTATACCAGAATCAAGAGTTGGATGTTTAACTGTCTGAGCCCCCCAGGTCCCCTGCCATTTATTTTCACAGAAATTCCATACAGTGGTCAAATGCTGTCTACTTTTCTGATGACCCACTATGAATTTCCAAATATGTAGGTATATCTTTCTGAAGGACTTGAGCATCATTTACAAGCATCACATCTCTCTTTCCACAAATAAAGTCCGAGGCTATTTCCTGAATATGGTTTTTTTCACATGTCATCACAAAACCAGGATACTTAACTCAGATCCAAGACTCTCATGTATGCCACCGTTCCTATTCCAACGTTACCAGTTGTGCTAATAATGTCCTCCATCAAAATTTTTTCTTGGCCCAAGCCCAGTTCAGAATCACATTGTTAGGTACCTTCATTCGCCTTTAATATGAAACCATTTTCATGCCTTTGTCTTTCATGACCTTATTGAAGGACACAGGCCAATTACGTTACAGAATGTCCTTCAACGTGTATTTGCCTGATGTTTCCTTGTGACTGGATCCACGTTATGCATTTTTAGAAGGAATTCCCCAGCCATGATGCTGTGTCTTCCCACTGCATTATTTTGCAAGCTGTCAGCTTGTCCATTGGTTAGTGATGCTAAGTTGGTCATTCCATTAGATGGTGTCGACCAGTTTTCCTCCCTCTAAAGTTACTATTTTTTCTTTTGTGATTAACAGGTAATTTGAGAGAGATACTTTGAGGTTATGTAAATATTCTGTTCATTAATATTTTATCCGCTGTATTTAGCATCTATTAATGATACTTGCCTGCATCAGTCATGATTGTGATGGTTGCCAAAATGATTTTATAATAAACCATTATTTCTATATTTATTAGTTTTCCGCTCGACATGACAGCTTTCTCTTTCCCAACATTCATTTATTTCTATCAGTATGGACTCATATTTGCTTATTTAATTCAGTGCATGTTTTGTTACTATCGATCATTTTATGCGCAGATTGTTCCAGATTTTGCCTGCAGGGAGCCCCTGCAAACGGACTCCTGACAAATCCCCGTAATATTTTAAACACTGATTTACTTTTTGGCACAAGATGCTTTAGGCTTATCCTGAAGTTTCTCTGTCTCCTCCAAGAATCCTTGATTCCTTTAGTGGGTATTGGCATGTAGAAACCAGGGCCTGTGGGCTTGGTCAGAAGAGTAAAAATCTGTGACCTTTGACCCATGACCCAAGCACGTGCCCACAGCTCCATGTGGAAAAAGCACTACTCTGTGTGGCAGCTGAAAATACAAGGTTTCCCCTTCCTGTAGCTCACAGGCTAGGACTAGAGTTCTTTACAAAAGGAGTTAGTCACTAGCATTTCTGATGTCTTTTAGCTCCAGATGGCAGAAGCTATTTTCCTAAAAGACATAGCTGAGGACCAGGCTCCCTTTATCCCCACATAGGATGGAAGCCCTGATCCAATTGTAGCAACCCAAGCATGATTGGCCCTAATTGTCTTTGCCCCAGCTGACTCTTAAGATGGACTTTTTGTGCTGGGGGAAGAACCCAAGCCAACTAGATTATACAAGGAGGTTACACAAGCCATCCAGCACCTGCTTTTAGAGCAAGGGATCACACAGGAGAAGAGGGCCACTGTCCTTACCCGCAGCTCCTGAACAAAATGACAGGTTCTGTAGATGAGGGACTCTGCTTTTCTGCCCCAGGGAACTTATTTGGGAAAGAATATGGAGCTATCCAAACTTAAAGAGATCAACAAAACAATGAGGATCTTGGTGGAGTGTTTAACTAGGGAGCACGTAGCTCCATGATCATGGTAGCAAACAATGATGGGGGCACTTAGAAATTGAACAGAATCGGGGCACCTGGGTGGCTCAGTGGGTTAAAGCCTCTGCCTTTGGCTCAGGTCATGATCCCAGGGTCCTGGGATGGAGCCCCGCATCGGGCTCTCTGCTCAGCGGGGAAGCTGCTTCTTCCTCTCTCTCGCTGCCTACCTGTGATCTCTGTCAAATAAATAAATAAAATCTTTTAAAAAAAAAAAAAAGAAATTGAACAGAATCGATGCAAGACATAGCCATTAAGAGCCATCCTGGTTTCCTGTTCAACTCTGAGGGTCCAGAGGGCTGTGCGGAAGTGCTTGGCGGTACCCACTCAGGGGAAATTAGAACTCAGTTTGACGCAGAGCTAAGTAAAAATAGTCCCCAAGCCACATAACTGTCAGCAAAGGACAGAAGCCTCACTGTCACTAGAGGATCCAGTTTAGGCTCTAACCAAACACTGGCTGAACAGTAAGCCACCCAGGGGAACCCACAGGAAACTGGGCTTAATAATGAAACCACAGCCATCCCTGGTGGTCTTGGAATATAGCAGGCGTGCCCAAGAGTGTGCCCTTCCAGGAGTGATTGGAGAGGGATGTCCAAAGTGCTAATCCCTGTCTGAACATGGGGCAAAGACCTAAACTTGAACTATGATAGGAACCTCTAAGCTATACACACATAGAATGGTGAAGGCTAAAATCTAGCTGGCCAAGAGAGCTTGAGCACAGATACTGGGCCAAGTGTGGCTTATCCTGACCCAGGGATAATGTCTAAGTAGCACCGGACAAAATCCAGTACTTTTCAGACTAAAATGTACGTTAAAAATCGGAGTACAGACTAGACATTATAGATATCTTGGACATCCAAGATGTTCACAGGACAAAAAATACCATGTTTAAAGAATTAAAGGAAGATAGGACTATGTCTCAAGAAAATAGAACTTACTGAAAAGCAATAAATGGAAATTCTGGAGTTGAAAAGTATAACACAACTTGAGAACTCACTAGAGGAAAGACCATGTCAGGAGAATGAGAAGACAAGCCCCAGGCAGGGAGAGAATGTTTGCAAAAGGCACACCTGAGAAAGGACTGTTATCCAAAATATACAAAGAACTCAACGATATATACAACAACAGTAAGAAAACCATCTGATTAAAAGGTAAGACACAGACATCTCACCAAAGAAGATACACAGATGGCAAGTAAACACGTGAGAAGATGTTCCATATCATACATCCTCGGGGAATGCGCCACATCCAAAACACTGACCACAACCAGTGCTAATGAGGACAGGGAGCAACCCAAACTCTTATTCGTTGCCGACTAGAATGTAAAAAGGTATAGACAATTTGGGAAAGTTTGGCAACTTCTTAAGCAAAACTAAACATATCCTTATAATATGTTACAAGCAGCCTACTCCTGGGCATTTCCCCAAATGAGTTGAAAGCTGTGTCCCAACAAAAACCTGCACATGGGGGTTGCCTGGGTGGCTCAGTTGGTTAAGCATCTGCCTTCAGCTCAGGTCATGATCCTGGGGTTCTGGGATTGAGTCCCACTCAGGGATCCCTGCTCAGAGGGGAGCTTGCTTCTCCCACTCCCACTGTCCTCCTCACCCCCCACTGTTGCTCACTCTTCTCTCTCATGCTGTCTCTAAGGAGTTAAATAAAATATTAAACAAAAAAAGCAGATGGATGGTTATAGCAGCTTTATCCGTAACTGCCACAACCTGGAGGCAACCAAGAGGTCCTTCAGTAGGTGTGGATAAATAAACTGTGGTCCATCCAGACAACAGAATGTTATTCAATGCTAAAAAGGAGGAAGCAACCGAGTCATTAAAAGACATGGAAGAACCCAAGTGCATATTGTTCCGTGAACAATCTGTAAAGGCTATGTACTATGTGAGTTCAACCACGTGACATTCTAGAACAGACACAGCTATGGAGACATTAAAAAGGATTCTAAGGATCTGGGGTGGCAGGGGTGGACAGACAGAGCACCAGCACTCAGGCGATTCTTAGGTCGGTGCAAATATGTGATCCTGTAACAACGGATACATGTCATTATACATTTTTCCAAATCCATAGAATGGATGACACCAGGAACGACCCCTAATGTAGATGACAGTGGTAATGAGGTGTGACTTAGGTCCATCAGTTATAGCAAATTGGCCTCCCTGCTGATGGATACGGATAATGGGGAGGCTTTAGGGGTAGGTGTATGGAAGATGGCCGTACCTTCCTCCCCTGTTGTTGGGAACCTAAAACAACAACAAAGGACATCTATTAAACATTGTACTAGAGGACCTAGTTGGGAAAATTAGGCCACAAAAAGTAACAATTCATAGATTGAAAGAAAGAGCTCTGTTCAAAGCTGGCATAATCTCTTAAAGTTCTAAGGGATAACTAAAAGCACTATTAAATAAACTAATTCAACAAGATGATGGGATACTAGAATATTTTAAAAATCAATTTCTATACACTAGCAATGAATAATCCAAAATGAAATTATTAAAAACAAAAATAGGTTCACCCGCGGTGCTATAGGAAATTGCAGTATCCAAGACAAGTAGCCCCTAGGCCTATGATGTAGCCAAATATTTGCTTAAGTATGGATTTTGTTATTAAGATGATGCAGATGTCTCTGAAAAGTCAGCGTCTCCTGTGTGAGAAATTCTGGGTAACTACTGAATGAAATCAATTTGTTGCCAGAAGGAATCATACCAGTTTGGAAGGAAAATTAACAAATATTTACAGCAAGAAAGAGAGACAACTTGTTTAGGAGCGAGAAGACCCAATAAATAAAAAAGTATTGCAGATTTCCTTAGAACCCATTCAATCAGAGCAATTTTGTTAAAGGAATATGCTGTAGATATGGCCAAATCACTTCAGGATCTCTAAGAAATAACTAAAAAGCAGAAGCGTGACCTTATCAAAAGAACTTGTCAGAAAATACATTTCATTGGACACACATTCTGTCTCTCAATGTAAAAAAAAAAAAAAAAGTGTCTTTTAAATCTACTTAGACGTTCTAACAATGGATTAAAGCCATACCCTTGATTTGATCCTCACTACATAAGCTCTATCGTCCTGTCCTGAACAAAGACCTTCTGAATTTTATCCTTCACCACTTGAGGATAAAAAGCACTTGCCACTTTCAGCTCTTCATGTCTACAAAATGGGTTCTGTGAGCTTTTACCTCCCAAATTATTTCAGACCACACTCAGTTTTATCAAAACTTTCATCACAGAATGAGACAAATGGCCCTTAATACAGTATTTGGTATCAGTTTACCTCCAGTCTACCTATTAACTATCTATTGGTGTTGATGCCACTTGAAAGCAGCCCCTCCTAGTCAGAACGGGCCAGGCGTGGGAAGAAATAACCCCAAATCACAGTGGCTTGGTTATATTCCCCCCACCGGCCCCCCGATCCCCAACCCCCACAACAGGTGGCTCTGCCTATAGGTCATCAGAGATACAGGCCAATGGGGGCAGCCATCTTTGCAACCATTACCAAAGGGAAGAAAAGGTCTCAGGAGGGTTTCACACCAACAATTAAACTCCCTGATCAGAACCACAGGTCACTTCCACCTTCATGTCTTCACAGATCACTTGACTTCAGTCAGTCACATGGATTTCTGGAAATGGAATCCTTACATGTGAGAACCAGTATTAATGGAAGATTTATACATTGGTAGGGGATTTATTTATCCCTGTAAAGAACCTAGATGTCCATCAACAGATGAATGGATAAAGAAGATGCGGTATATATATATATATATACCACGCATATATATATATGCATAGTATTCCATTGTGTGTGTGTGTGTATATATATATATATATACATATGTATATGTATGTATATATATATATACACACACACACACACAATGGAATACTATGCAGCCATCAAAAGAAATGAAATCTTGCCATTTCCGATGACGTGGATGGAACTAGAGGGTATTATGCTTAGCGAAATATGGCAATCGGAGAAAGACAATTATCATATGATCTCCCTGATATGAGGAAGTGGGGGGTTTGGGGGGTAGGAAAAGAATAAATGAAACAAGATGGGATCGGGAGGGAGACAAACCATAAGACTCTTAATCTCACAAAACAAACTGAGGGTTGCTGGGGGGAGGGGGGGAGGGAGAGGGTGGTGGGTTATGGACATTGGGGAGGGTATGTGCTATGGTGAGTGCTGTGAAGTGTGTAAACCTGGTGATTCACAGACCTGTACCCCTGGGGCTAATAATACATATGTTTTTTTAAAAAATAAATTTTTTTTCCATATCCATTATTTTTAATGTCCAGCGTTTATAATACGAGGGCCAGAGCGCTCTCCCCACCTCAAGTTTATAAGTTTTCGATTGGCTTGTGAGGCCAGTAGGGATACTTCTTCTTGTCTAATTTGGTTTCTGGGAAGGCTTCATTCAGGTCCTCAATGGTCATCTGATCAAACGGAATTATGTTCCTTAGCTTCTCCAGCTGTTTTTCGTATTCCACAATCCTGGCCTTTGAGAGAGACAAAAACTCAGCACAACTTTTCACATCTTCTTTTTCTTCAGCGTCCACCTGAACAGTGTATTTATCCTCTGGCACAGGAATCTTCAGGGCATTGAACTTCTTCTCAAAGTCATCTACCAAGCCAGCCTTCACCACATTGGCCTTATAGTAAGCCCAGTCGATAGCAGGGGGTTTCTCAGGGAGAGTAGCCAACTTGGAGGTAAGCGTCTCATTCCAAGATTTCAGGGAGTTAGCAATGGCCTTCTGGTTTCGGGGTATGATCTCCCCAAAAGCTACCCAATCAATGGTTTTTAGAGCAAGTTTTCGCCCAGCCATCTTGAGATCCTTCACCGACCCCGGCTGCCCAGAGTCCACAGCAGCAAGGAACGGAACTGGATCCAAATTAATAAAATTTTTTTAAAAAGCCATCAGGATTTCAGAAATCATAGTTAAATTAGAAAACCCTTCTTTTTGTACTAAAGCAGAGCGTCACTTGGAAGTGTGTGCCAGGGCACACAACCTGAGAAAAATGTGATACTGAACATGCTAAAACAGGAGGGAAACGTGAGTGACACGGTACAGTGGAAAAATATATTTCAGTTTCAGTTTAAAGATACTATTCTTCCCAGTTCCTCTGTTGGAATGATCACATATAATAATACCTCTGTCATTTAGCAAAACTCCCTCTCACCTATCAAGATGAATCACAACACTTTTCATTGAAATGAACTACTTACGATCTCAAGTCTGCCATGTCTGCCGCACAGAAAATGAGCTAATAATAGAGTTAAAGGGGATATTACAGTCAATTAGCAGCATCACTGTAAACATTATTGCTTTTATTAACTTAACCCCAGACTGCATAAAGCAAAAAGCAGCAGAACGGTAAGTCACTCAATGCCCACGTGGTCATGCTGGGGTTAAAAATCAGACCATCCAGAATCAGCATCACTGGTTTGACTAGATGCACGAGGCCCTTTGAGATGCCAAAGTGAAAAACAGGAATTATTCATTGGTCAAAATGAAAATATCAAACACCAAAGACTCCCATTCATAACAGTGAGATATGCTGCGAGAGAACTAGAAACAGTTTTTAAATACTACGTTTTAAAGGACCACAAGACGCATAGATAAAGAGACTAAACAAGGGCCTGCTGAACACAGACGCATACCCTGTGTGGGTGTAGACCTGGCTTCTGAAGGAGGCAGTGTTATAAATCACTGGAAATGATGGCTCCATGTTAAATGCTAATGGGAAAACTTAACAGCCAGGGGGAAAAAATACATATATTCCTTGCTCATGTTACATACCAAAGTCCAGCCCCGACAGTCCAACCACCTCAATGAGTAAGGCTAATCTAAAATGTCTAGGAAATATATACATAATTATCCTGTGGATATTAGGGTAAAGAAGATTTTCTTAAAGCAGCACAATCATCAAGGAAATCCTGCTATATCTGCACAATAAAATAAGTTATAAAGACACAGACAAGGGATGTCTTTATAGATTTTTCAAGCAGCCAGTAAGAAAGAAGTCCTAAAAATCGGTAATGCACAAAATGTGTATGAGCAATTCACCTGAAGAGCCATAAACACATGGCAAGAAAATGTTCAACCTCACCGGTAATCAGGAAAAATGCAAATGGAAGCTGTTATTTCCGTCTTACACAGGAAAAAGTGTAGTATATTTTGAGGAAATTGATCTTAGGAGAGAATCAACAGTTTGTTATTAATGGCTAATATGACAGGAAGAGAGAGAAATTCATATTTTGCTTTGATATTATTTGTAGCCTTTTTTTTTTTTTTTTTTTTGCCTTCCTTCACTACATCAATTTTTACTATAAAGAGTCCAGGGACAGACATCAGAGGGGATATAATCATGCCAGAAACTAATGTGTGTAGCAGTCTTGAAGGAATTTAGAGGCTTGTAGTCCCACTGAGTTGACAGCCCCGCAGAAAACATACACCTACACAAGAAACGTAGCCCGAAGTAGAGACACTCTTGGCATACCACTTAACAGGGTGCTAATTAGATGAACAACAACAAGAAACATGCCAAGAAGATACTTTTGGAGATTTTTTAAATGCTGCCTGGATAGGATAACATGCTCAGTATTCTCACTTGAAGGCAAGATGTCTGGTTATCTACTGCTGCATAACCTACAACCCCAAACGTTTGGGTCACACAATACTTTATTGTTTGTCATAGTCATGCGTGTTGATTGGGCTCAACGAAACAGGTCCCACTTAGGGTCTCACTGACAGTTGCCATCAAGGGTTGGCTGAAACTGGAGGCTCCCATGTCAGGCATCTCGGCTGAGGATAGATGGAACGTCTGAGGGGCGGCCAAAAATCCTTACATGGTCTGGTTTTCCCCAGAACAAGAGTAAGATGGAATCTGTCAGCTTCTTGTCACTAGCCTCCAAAATTCCAGAACATCAATTCCATTACCCTCTAGTGGTCAAGCAAGTCCGGAAGGACAGACCAAATTCAAGAGGGCTGGGGAGGGGGTAAATTGTATGCCATCTCTTGACGTGAGCAGTTTGTGCAAACAAGACGAAAGGAGGGGCCTGTGGCTATCTGTGGAGAGTAACCACCCCCCAGGGGAACTTCAACACCACTTTACTCTCCAGAGTTTATTCCGAAAATGGTTCTGAAGGATGAGCCTCTCTGTGTGTTAGCACCATGTGTGAATGGACTGTTCTTCAAGCTATTATCCCCAGGTATGCATGGGCACAAGCCAGCACCAAGAAAAGTCTGAGTCATGAGTGCCGCCTTGAGAAAGGGATCATGTTATCTCTGTCTTCCTAAAATAACTCCTTCTGGGGCAGGTTAGTCACCGGGCTTGTCAGGGGGTCATCTCAATCACCGTCAATCAAATCAAGTCTAGGAAATCCGATTGATTAAATGATCTTCTAAAAATAGTTTGTGTCTGAAGAAATTTCCTCCTTGGTATTATTTCACTCATGTATCCTCCACTTTCTTTACAGTGAGATAAAATGTTGGTTTGTTTCACTGAAAAGCAATTAATAGGTCAGAGTGTTTTCTTCTGATACTCTATTTTCTTTTTCACCTTGTCTTCCAAGGGAATAGTTAACTATCATGTCCAACTAATAGCATGTGGCATTAACTATCATCAATAATTCATTCTTAACTGACTTTTGGAGATACTGCACAATTTCTCATTTACTCAAAAAAAAAATTTCTTCCTCCAGCTATCAGAATTTGTTGGACTAAAAACTTTTATAATTTATCAGTCACTAGATATATTTATGAAGGGCATGATTCAGTATTATTGACTATGGACCTAGTGCTGTGCAGCAGATCTCTAGAACTTACTATCAAGTAAGTTCTTATCTTACTATCAAGTATCATTTTGGATACTTGAGGCTTTATGCCCATTGGCTAGCAGCTCCCCATTTCTCCCTGCCCTCAGCCCCTAGCAACCACCATTCTACCACATATGATGCCTCCTGTAACTGGAATCATACAGTATTCTTGTTCTTCTGTGTCTGGCTGATTTCACTTAGCATAATGTCCTCCAGGTTTATCCATGATGTTGCATATGGCTTTTTAAGGCTATCACTCCCTTGTAGGTCTATACCGCTCTCTCTTTAGGCATTCATCTGCTTATGGACAATTAGATTGTATCCTATCTTCCTATCTTGGCTATGGTGAATAATGCTAAAATTAACATGGATGTGGAGGTCGTTCTTCAAGTCTAAGTTAAATTATTTGGGGTATATATTCAGAAGTGGGATCATGGGGTAGTTCCATTTTTTATTTTTATTTTTTTAAGATTTTTATTTATTCATTTGAGAGAGAAAGAGCATGAGAAGGGAAGAGAGGCAGAGGAGAAAGCAGACTCTCTACTGAGCAGGGAGCCCGATGCGGGGCTCGATCCCAGGAACCTGGGATCATGACCCAAGCCGAAGGCAGATGCCCAACCATCTGAGCCACCCAGGCGCCCCCGTTTTTAATTTTTGAGGAACTTCCATACAGTCTGTGTTCCATAATGGCTGCACCATTTCTCATTCCTACCAGCGGCACACAAGAGTTCCCTTTTCTCCACATCCTCACCAACATCTGTCTTTTCCTTTTTGATAATAACCATCCTACCTGGAGTGCGGTGATACCGCGCTGGGATTTTGATTTGCATTTTCCTGAAGATGAGGGATGGTAAGCATCTTTTCCTATTCCTCTTGGCCATTTGTATGTCTGCTTTGGAGAAATGTCTATTCAAGTCTTCTGTCCATGTTTTAGTTGGTTCTTTAGGATTATTTATTTTGCTACTGAATTGTAGAAGTGCCTTCTATGTTTTGGAGATTCCCCCCTACCAGGGGGATGGTTTGCAACTATGTCCTGCCATTCCGTAGGTTGGTTTTTCATGGCTGATCACTGCGCAGAAGAATTTTAGTTTGATGCAGTCTCACTCGTCTGTTTATCCTTTTGTTACCTGTGCTTTCGGTGTCCTGTCCAAGAAACCATTGCCAACACCAACGTCGTGCATCTTTTACCGTTTTCTTGTAGGAGTTTCTTAGTTTCAAGTCTTCGTTTGAATCCTAAATCTGTTTGGAGTTGGTTTTCCTCTGTGGTAGAAAATAAGGGTCAAATATTTCATTCTTCTGCGTATGTATGTTCAGTTTTCCCAGAAACTCTTGTCAAAGAAACTTCAGAAGTCGTTCTTATTTTCTTTTAAATCATCATTTCAGTTCATTCACGTCTTTTTGCTCTCAGAAGCTTCCTTTTTCTCATGAAATTCAGGGATTATAATAAAAGTTTAGCCACACAATTCAGCTTTTAGACATCTCAATTTTGCAGCTTGGACTTCTGATCTTGGAAAATTCTGAGCTCAAAATACTTTTCTTTTTTGCTTAATTTCTCTTTGCTGTCAATCAAGGGTCTCTTTTCTACATTATAAAAGACTATTCTTTACAGAGAATGGTTGATATTTAGCTCTTTTCTCTAATCCATCCCTCTTTTATCGAAAGCTCTGTATCTAAAAGACTAAAGTAATATTCATAATGTCAAAGTGCCACAGGACACCCGGCTACAATCCCGGCGTGAAGGACAATTCGGATGATCCCATCAGTCTCTTTGTGTTTGGATAATTAAAGCTATTTCACAAAACAAATTAATGAACTGGAAAAAAAAGTCTTATTTCTTCATCTTTCAGCTGTATTTGTTCAGGTATAATCTGAACAGTTTTCTCTAATCTCAGTGTCAAACTTTTCTCCAAAATGGTTTATGAATAAAAGGCTCCCATAAGTGGTGGGCAATAGATTCTGTTGTTTTGTGTCCATATAAACACTTGGTTTTGTCTAGTTTTTACAAGTGTAATTCTCATATTATCTGTGATTAACAGCAATTCTTCACTCAAATGTAGCTGAACTTAATGATTCACTCTCCATAAAAATTGGAAGAAATCTATATTTTAATGTAGGAAGAAAAAAATACCTACAATATCAAGAATTTTGCAGTGTTGGTTTCCCAAGTATTTTTATCATTTCATATATATATATGGGCATATATATATGGCATATTATCACTATATTTTGTTATATTTGGTATCACTATGTTTTGTTATATATCATTATATATATAGCATATTATCACTGTGTTTTGTTATCCCTAACACTATACAAGGTCTCATAGCTACAGATCAGGCCAGATAACTCTAGCCCCTTGACTACCAGTGTCCTCCATTTCAGAAAAGGCAAACCATAGATCAATCAATTTATATATGAGCTCTCTTCAAAAGTACAAAGGTAATTCTGCAGCATTACAGTACTTACAAGTGTTTAGGTTGGTTGGTTGGTTTTCCATAAGAAGGTTCAGTAGGGGCACTGGGCTGGCTCAGTCAGTAGAACATGTGAGGACTCCTGATTTCCAGGTTGTGAGTTCGAGCCCCACATTGGGTGTGGATAGGACTTCAAATCTTGGGTCAGGGGGAGAAAGTACAGCACCTTTCCTTTAAAAAGTTTGCACTTAGGGACATCTTGTTCTGAAAAGTGACGGCTGTTATCACAGAAGCAACCCTGAGTATAAGAAAATGTTTATCCTAAAATCTGCCCTACTTTCTCTTTGTTGTTAAGGAAATAAGTTATTTTTTAGGAGCAAGTTTTCTATTTCGTGAGTATGTAGAGGATTATTGACCTTCTAAGTTTTTCACTCCCAGGAGTCATCTTTTTGAGCATCTCAAGGCTTAATTTAAATCAGTGTCCTGCATCCTAAACATTGCTGAAGACCATGCTGTCTCCTCATAAGATTGATTTTAGAAATTGTGTGATGGAACAGAACAGGCTATTGTTTGTGTTTGAGGGGGGAAAAACACCCATGATATTTCCCAAGGCAAGTAATTATCTTCAATAATATTTATCCTTGGTGTATTCAGAGTTAACAGAGAAGCAGAGGAGTAGAGAGACGTGTAAACACTGCATTTGTTTTCCTCCATCTGGAACTTTACCTGTTTTTCTTCTAATGAAATGAGGCTTTGTTTGATTTTACTTAAAATATCAACCTCTTCATATTCCTACCTCTTTATAATTTTGTCTCCATGACCACCTCATAAATATTTTAACAGCGGTGTCCAGTGCGTAAAAATATGTACCTTAAATATATGTTTATGTTTTAAATGTTTAGACTTATTTATATTTCATATAATAAATATTTCTTTCTAAAGCTAAGTCTATATTTATTTGTATTTTAAATGTACATATATTAAAAAGCACAATTTATTTACACATGTATTTTTTTCCTGATGTTTTAAGTGTTAATTATCCAGGGACACCTGTGTGGCTCAGTCGGTTAATCATCCGACTCTTGGTTTCGGCTCAGGTGATGCTCTCAGGGTCACGTCATCAAGCCCCACGTGGGGCTCCACACTTAGGACAGAGTCTGCTTGAGAGTCTGTCCCTCTGTCCCTCCCCCTGCTTGCACGCTCACTCTCTGACACTCTGTCAAGTAAGTAAAATCTGTAGATAAAATTAAAGTTCTAGTTTCTTCAAAAAGTAGGTTTATGGCAACTTTCAAAATATATGAAGTACAATGAAATTAAGAACTTAAGTGGGGGAAATCAGGTAAAGTAAAACAAAGATGTAGAATACAAGATGAAATCTGGTTTGCATAAAGTTGCCAGAAGGGACAGTTGAATTGACTTTGTTTTCTCCATCAATCAGTGTAGTGAGGGGAGCACACTGACCCTACCGCTTGGCCATATCCTAAAGATGCCATCAAAATCAATGCTCAAAGAAAACACAATTATCCCCACTTCTGCTGAGAAACACTTTCCCCAGGAGCATCCTGGACCCTGTGTAAAGCACATAATGTCAGCATTTTATACTGAATCACATAGGCTTCCTCTTACATGTTAAAACATCCTTCAAAATTGTAATGACAATGATGGAAAACTACGTTTTAGGAAAAGTGTCTCATGATGGTGTCAGAAGGCTGGGTTTCTGGCTCAGTCCTCCTCTGGATCAATATAAGGACAGAGTTATGAGCACAAAGGGAAATGGACAGATCAAACCAGTTCAGGTCTGAATGTGTCATTTCACTCAACTGCAATCTTTGTAAATTTCAAGGAATCAAGTTATATTTACTGATACTAACTGGAGGGCAGGTGTTCTGTTTTATCCTAAGTATAGTGTTCAGTTAGCTGCAAGTAGAATCTCATTCTTTGTCAGGAGAAGATGTTGACAAAGCCACAGGCCATGTATAAATTAGCCTTCTACCTGCCCATGGAGGACTCGTAGGCAGAGCCTGCTAGTGTTCAACACATATGTGTGTGTACGTGCACGCACACACACACAGACACACACACGTGCATGCGTGTACCCAGTGCACTGAAGCCTCAGAACTCTGTCATAAAGCCTACCCTTGGCAAAGTGTAGAGCAGACACGCAAAGGCCATGAAACTCTGAATAAGGACCCAAATAGTAACAAAGTCTGAAAATAAATATCCTAGTATAACCAAGATTTATGTATGAAAAATCTATGCTAGCCTAGGCCTCTAGCTCTTGGAGTCCTGGAGCTAAAAAAAAATCATTCCATAGTAGACACATACACACACACACACACACACACACACACACACACACAGCACATGCGTGCTCACATGCATAGAAACATGGTAACCACCTACTCTCACTACCTTTTAGTGCAGATTAAAGCCAGAGAAAGTGGTGGAGCATACAAACATACATACGCATGTGTGCCCTTGCACATTCATGTGGGCTCACACACACACACACACACACACCCCTCACTCTGGCTCCCACTGTCATTTAAAAACATGAAGGTTATGCAAGGGGCCCCTGGGCAGCTCCAGTCATGATCTCAGGGTGGTGGGAATGAGCCCTACCCTCAGGGATTCTCTCTCTCCCTCTGCCCCTTCCATCCACCACCCAATTTGCACTTTCACTGTCTCACCCTCTTAAAAAAGTAAATAAAAATATGAAGTTTATTTTAATGAATCAAAAAAGTCAATTTGCTATCAGAGGATATGTCAGTCTTAGAGCATTTTAATCTGTGAAATTTTTTTCCTATGATGAATTTCACCTATCTGTCATAGACTAACCCAAGTGTTCAGACCAACATTAGGCAAGGTCTGTCTTGGGAAACTGAATGGGTGACTTTGCTGGTTGGGGTTCAGTTAGTTATTTGCAAGCTCTGGCCATGAAACAGAGCCCATGTTAGACACAAAGTATAGTCTGATAAACGATAAACAGGTAATCCCTCCAATGGCAAGGACACCTCACTTCCATCAAGTTCGTTGAATGAGAAGTCCCTGGCACAATGAGAATTCTTAACAGTGACTTCTCATCTGCTCAGCCACCTCCTGTAGCCTCCCTGGGGAGCAGTACGGTGGCAGGGAGATGTCCTGCTATGTTTTTGCCATGGCCGTTTGATCCTAATCAGACATGCATTCAGTGATGGGACATATTTCTTGAGCACCTAGTGTTTTCCTGGGACTTTTCCAGGTGTTAATAATTTGATATTCAATGACAAACAGATTAGCAAATGGCCTATTTATTATTTGGGTCGGTCTTCCTAACCCCTAGGCTATGAATTTTTTTTTCCTCATTAAACATCTTAGAGAACACCCTCCAGTTACATCCAACAGAAATAACATGACATGGCTTCAACAGAAATGACAAAGTTGCTAGGGTTACACTTACGTTCTTAGTTTACAGTGATTCGATCTCTGTTATATCTAGTAGAAAAGCCTCAACATTATCATTTTGCTTCCTATTAGCCTTGATATATGTTTACCTATATTCTTACCCTATTCTGTACTCCCTCTGGTAATGTCCATCAGGATGCAGGAAAAAAGAAGAGGGATTCCCTTGCTAACTTGACATTCTCCCTCCCAAAAATTCCACAAAGGAATGTAAAATACATATATATTTTTATATAAAACTATGGGTTGGGCCAGATTTCAATATCTTTACATTTTAAAAGTTTGGGGAACTTCATGAACATTTACATATGGACACACCAATGTCAAGAGGTGAATTTAATGGTCTCTTTATCTTTATATACTTGATGACGATGATAGTAAGCTAAAAAGTTTATATTTCTGTTTCTGTTGGATTAATTTTTGCATTTTCTAGGAGACTGTCATTATGTTATTCCTTATAAAATTGATAACAACTTAAATGTAGAAGCATCTAGTATGTCATAATATAGTTATGTTTTTCCCAGATATCTTTTTCTCTTGGATATATAGGTTTTTAAATTCACATTAAGGATATTTCTTTGCTCACTTCCTGGAACAAATGGACATTTTTTGGCCTAAATTGATCACCTACTGCTCACAATGCAACATCTGGTATTTTTCGGTTGCCAAGTCTATGGAATCTATGCTTTTAATTATAAAGTTTTATCATTTCAATGAGCATAAGTTCCCATTAGGATTCAGTTTAAATTGTATTTATATTCAAGGCTACTCCTTCCCTTCCAACTTCCCATGTTCTTTATACCATTGTGAAATGTCCTTCCCCATTTTTGTCTTAGTAGGTCCTCTCCCCAGACTCCCATCCTAAAGCTGGCCCAGAGAAGAGCCTGCTACACTTTGGTCACTACTGATCTGGAAGATTTAATCTAATGGGCAGATCCAGATCATCTTCCATGGCTTAATTATTTGGGGCCAACATCAGTAATAATCTACTCTCTGTGTTCTGACACAGTCTCCACTTTTAACTACTTCCTTCGTGACCTAGGAATCAGTGCCCTTTTCTTCTTGACCTATGAAGCAGTTTTACTTTTGAGACTATTTACCTCAAGTCCCAACCTGCTCAATGAATGAGCTCATCTTCAAAGCCAACTGGACAATAACCAAAAAATGAGCAGATGGGCACATCAGAATGCATGCATTTTGCCTTTATACATTAAGACTGTGCCTGTATTCTGTATTTATTTCTCCATAACAACTTGCCACGGATTTAAAGGCCAAACCAGCACAGGTTTATCATCTTCACTTTTTGTGGTTCAGGAATTTGAGCACAGCTCAGCTAGGTCCTCTGCTTGAGGTTTTCTCACAAACTTGGCAACCCCATTGTCAGCCAGGGTTGTGGTCTCATCTGAAGTCTTGACCGGGAAAGAACTGGGCTGTGAGCTCATTTCTGTAGTACTGGCAGGATTGTTTCCCTTGGGCTGTTAAGCTGAAGATCTCAGTTCTGAGCTGGCTGCTAGCTAGAAGTTGCCCTTGGCATGTTGGCCTCCCCAACATGGCAAACTTGCTTCACAGAAGGCAGAGAAAGCCAGCATCTACTAATAAGATGAAAGTTACATTGTTACGTAACTTCATCACTGAAGTGTTAACTCCTCACCTTTGCTATATTCTGCGGGCTAGAAGCAACTTTCTAGGTCAGCCCACACAGACGGGGAGGGGACTACACAGACTTGTACCCAGGGGCAAGGCTCATTGGGGATCACCTTAGAAGCCACCTATCAGAGCATCAACAGAAGACAATAACACTGAAGCTTTCCCTGTCCACCAGCAGCTGATGGAAGCTTTGTCCATGGGCAAGTGTTTGTTATCATAGAGAAGAACATTGATTTCTATAGAGGCGACAAACACAGTCTGGACCTTGCTCAAAACCACAAGCTTTTTTTCTGTTTGGGCAGTATTACAGGGCGCTGGCTGCTGGCAGTCCTGTCTTCCTAAATTGACCTGGCTGAGGCAAGAATTAGATTTCAGGGAGAATCTTTCCACATAATGGCCTTTTAGCTATTATGTGAAAGGGTAACCATAGGCCTGTAATTTATTCCTCCCTCCTTGGGGATCCCTGAAGAAGTTTGACCCTGACCAGAATTCTTTGCAAATATCGACTGATCGAATATGCTAGCTCAAAGATAAATGAGGGTCCTGAAAGGGTTTGCTATGCACTGATTACTAATTTAGAAATGATTTTAGCATTATATCCTGGTCCATTTAGATTGTGTGTGTTAAATTATCTTGCACATCACAGGCTGAAGTCGTGCTCAAGCATGGAAGTGGGACACAGGGCCAAAGCAAGACCAGGAGCCTGGTGAGACTCCAGAATTCAGCAACTTCTCTGGCTAACTTGTCATATGTTCTTGACAAACTCCAAGGCCAAGACATGTCTGGTGTGGGAAGGGACACTGAGGAAGCTCCGCCTGCAAGTTTGGAGCCTCCCAGAGGCCGTGCATGTCACTGCTCTTGTCTCACACCCATTGATAATTACGCATCAAGCCTGGTGCTGGGCAAGTAGACACCATCTTTCTGGGAAGCAGTAGGAATGTGAAGATAAATGCAACTTTCGGTGAGTTAAATGACCATTGGAGCAATGTACCTATGTAACAGCTTTGAGATAGAATTGGCCCACAACAAGCCACACATATTTACAGTTTGAGTCAGGATAAACACCCTGGAAACCATCACCATCATCAAGAAAATGGATGCATCTAACTGGATACTGTAGACGCAAACCATGGAAGGTGCTATGATTTGAGGTGCTCCCCAAATTTGGGATCCTCATGTGATATTGCTATCTAGGGGTCAAGGAAAGACTCAAGAGACAGGAAAGCTCAGGTACCCAATGGGGACCAATGGGGGTCAAAATGTCCGTGCTACCTAAAAGAAAGTTAAGACTAAGGGGGAAATTACAAAGAAAAAAACAGGGGAGTAGTAACTGATGTAGTCTGCCGGAGCTATTTTATTCCTGTTGAAAAGGCGGGACAAAAGAGGAAGCAACGGAGAGCATCCCTAGTAAGGTGTTGGTTGTGTAATCTTGTGGCCTGAGAGGTGAAAAACTGACTTCAGCTCCAGCTATGACACCTGCAAACCTTCAGAGCCCCTTCATTTTCACTGCATGTCACCTAACACAGATGAGCACAAATCTAATTATAAATATTGTAATTGGGCATGGAAAAAACCCAAACAGTATTTGCTCCCTTAGTTAAAACAGTAACATTTTAAAAGCACATGGAGGATTTAGGATTTGCTCACCCAACTCTCAGAGGGGGAATCCAAGGAACTAGAAAATGATACAGTTGGAGTATCCTCTGCAAGTAACTAAAATATTTGGAATGATTGCTCTTGGGACCCATAATTCCCTGGGGGGGGTAGCTGGATAGGTCACCCAACTGGGCATAAAGGTTAAACTCAGTATCAACATCTGGTTCAACCAGATGAAGGTTAAACTCTAATGTGGGAAACCTGATGAGAGAGTTTCCTCCGGTCGCATCACCTTTATTGAAAGGCACAATCGAGATGGATGCCGTATGTGGATGGAGGGTGATAACCCCCTCCCCTCATCCTTACACTGAATGTGTTGCATATCCACCCTCGGCCTGGTTTCAGCTGAAAGGCTAAGTGACAGTCTCTGCAATTCCCAAGCCCTCCTCTGTAGAAAATATTAAACAATATAGAATTCCAGGAGTGCAAGAGGAGATTAATGCTTTAGTTAGCATTAATGGTTGAAGCAGGCGTATTGATCTCCATTAATTCTCTTTTTAACAGCCCTTTCAAGCCAAAAGGCAAAGCAGATGATTTGCAGATACTGATAGTGGACGACTGGGAATTCATCTAGGTAGATCTACCAGCTGCCACAGACGCACGGTAGATAGGATTAAACACACACACACATAACGCACACACACTCTGCATTAAAAGGCAATGGGCCAAGGGAGACTAGTACACAATACAGCTTTAGCTCAGGTTTTCTTCTCTGTGCTTATCTCAGAGGCCAATCAAGAACTGTTTGTGTTCACGTGTTCACCGGTTCGCCAGCACCATCTAGCATGGCCGCACTTGGTCTTAACAACCATGAAGAGTAAGTCGGCAACATCAATGACGTATAATTGCCTCCTCAGAGGAAGCACATGGGGACTGAGAGATGGACATCCTCCACCTGTGCCCACAGAGCATGGCAGGTAGACTCCATTAAAATTCAGGACTCGCCCCAGTCTCTGAAAAATAACATGAGCTAGAACCACAAGGAGCTTTCCTCATCCTGTGAGAAAGAATTTATGAGCCAGCCTTGACCCTGCCACTACAGAGTCCTGAGACTGGAAGAAACTGTCTGAGTTACGGCAAAACCGTGTCTCGTGTTTGGGGATATTGTTAGTCCTAGTCACAAAGTCACCAGAAAGAAATCAGAGACTGAATTGTGCTCTGGTGGGAACAAACAGAAGATTTATAAAGGATTGCCAATCAGGCATTGCCTCTCGGGCCTCAGGACCCCAAAATACGAATGACTGCAGAAATGTAAGCAGCTAGGACACACACAGACAGGAGCTTTTGGCAGAAATCAATACAGCTACTCAGTGGAGAAAGCAGAGATTTGGGACTCAAGAAGGGTCCAAGGCAGCTGGTTGGTGCAGCCATTTAGAAACAGAGCCGTAAACTTGCTGTTGGGCAATTACTGTAGGAATTGCTCCGACCACAGGAAAGCTTTGGACAGTCCTGAGACCAGAGGTGCCCATCGTGACTTGGGTGACAGAGATCAGATACATGTTCACATTGAGGAAGCCTCTCATGGAGCTCACGGACAAGCCAAGTGGTAGCCTCAGGAGTACACGTTAGCTGAGGGTCCAAAAGCACCTTGCTGCATTTATGCACAGATTTCTTCGCTGCATTCAAAGCCTTTCATAACCACCCCCCACCCGGCTGTGACTGCTGGATTGTTTTAACCCCAAATTCCACCCCTGCCCGCAGCCATGTAGAGTGGTTACTAAGTCTACTGATGGGATTTCCCCAACTGAAAGTCATGAAGCTCTTTGGAAATCAGTTCTTACTTACAGAACATTCTTCCTTGGTGGAAGACGGAGAAATGCTGACATGGCATTCTGAGCAGCCCTGTGTTAAGGCTGGAAACGATTTGCTAACCCAAGTAGAGACGCTAGAGGGAGTTACCCTTCAGGAGACCGGCCAGGGCTGGCCATCCGCCTAGAGACCCGGAAAAGCAATCTGAGAACACAGTCTGTATTATTAGACTCATCAAACATCAGTCTTGTCAGCAACTCTGAGGAAGAGCCCTTACAAGGGACATCTTAATAGTAATGAAATCACATGTATTTAAGAGACAACGGTGCTAGTGGAAAAATGTCACTAAGACGTGTAGCTGAAAGTCACATGACTGTTGAGCACTTTAAAAGTGGCTAGTCCGCTTTTCTGCCCGTGGACACCGCCAAGTAAGCATCGTTAAAGTCTCCCCTCCCACCGCCGTCATGTCTAAGTCAGAGTCTCCCAAAGAGCCTGAACAGCTGCGGAAGCTCTTCATCGGAGGTCTGAGCTTTGAAACAACCAATGAGAGTCTGAGGAGCCATTTTGAGCAATGGGGAACACTTACGGACTGTGTGGTAATGAGAGACCCAAACACCAAGCACTCCAGAGGCTTTGGGTTTGTCACATATGCCACTGTGGAGGAGATGGATGCAGCCATGAATGCAAGGCCACACAAGGTGGATGGAAGAGTTGTGGAACCAAAGAGGGCTGTCTCAAGAGAAGATTCTCAAAGACCTGGTGCCCACTTACCTGTGAAAAAGATTTTTGTTGGTGGTATTAAAGAAGACACTGAAGAACATCATCTAAGAGATTATTTCGAACAGTATGGGAAAATCGAAGTGATTGAGATCATGACTGACCGAGGCAGTGGCAAAAAGAGGGGTTTTGCTTTTGTAACATTTGATGACCATGATTCTGTAGACAAGATTGTCATTCAAAAATACCATACTGTGAATGGCCACAACTGTGAAGTAAGGAAAGCGCTCTCTAAGCAAGAGATGGCTAGTGCTTCATCCAGCCAAAGAGGTCGAAGTAGTTCTGGAAACTTTGGTGGTGGTCGTGGAGGTGGTTTTGGTGGGAATGACAACTTTGGTCGTGGAGGAAACTTCAGTGGTCGAGGTGGCTTTGGTGGCAGTCGAGGTGGTGGTGGATATGGTGGCAGTGGGGATGGCTATAATGGATTTGGTAATGATGGAAGCAACTTTGGAGGTGGCGGAAGCTATAATGATTTTGGCAATTACAACAATCAATCCTCAAATTTTGGACCCATGAAAGGAGGCAATTTTGGAGGCAGAAGCTCTGGCCCTTATGGTGTTGGAGGCCAATACTTCGCCAAACCACGAAACCAAGGTGGCTATGGTGGTTCCAGCAGCAGCAGCAGCTACGGCAGTGGCAGAAGGTTTTAATTACTGCCAGGAAACAAAGCTTAGCAGGAGAGGAGAGCTAGAGAAGTGACAGGGAAGCTACAGGTTACAACAGATTTGTGAACTCAGCCAAGCACAGTGGTGGCAGGGCCTAGCTGCTACAAAGAAGACATGTTTTAGACAATACTCATGTGTATGGGCAAAAAAAACTCGAGGACTGTATTTGTGACTAATTGTATAACAGGTTATTTTAGTTTCTGTTCTGTGGAAAGTGTAAAGCATTCCAACAAAGGGTTTTAATGTAGATTTTTTTTTTTTGCACCCATGCTGTTGATTGCTAAATGTAATAGTCTGATCATGACGCTGAATAAATGTGTCTTTTTAAAAAAAATAAATAAAAGTGGCTAGTCCAAATAAGATGTGTCATAGGTCTAAAAAGCACACAGTACTTCAAAGACAACACAGAAAAACAATGTAAAGCACCTCATTCATTTGGATTACATCCTGAATTATTTTGGATATATTTGGAGAAACACAATATATTATTCAAATAAATTTCATTTTTTAAACTTTAAGTACACCTCCAGAGAATTTAAAATTACATGTTTGGTGTGTTATTTAATTTTCCTAAACAATACTCTTCTAGATTGTTTTTTATAAATAACTCTTTGGATTAGACACCTCAGCTGGGCCACAGCAGCTAGAAGAGGACCACCAGAAGATCAAGATACATCAACTAGCAGACCCCCAGACTTGGCTACTTCCTGTGCTAACTTGTTCCACACATGGCCAGCTCTCACCACTATAAAATCAAAGTATTTCATAATCTGGAAAAAGGGACTTAGGATATCTCTCAGCCCAAATTCTCCTTGACGGTCTCATGGAGTACGTATCATGCCTGCCTGATGTTTTTTGTTAGTTAGATAAACCTTTACACTAGATGGGACAGGTTTCCAGGGAATCAAAATGATAATTTGAGCTTTGTATTTGTATAAGGGTTGAAACATTTGTGGGTTTTGCCATTTTTATTCAGCAAGGTAGTTAGACCCTGATGATACTTGGTCTGGGAAGACAGCATTAGGCCGCCTGACATCCATTCGTGTTATGGAGTATTTGAACGATGAACAGAACCATGGGATGGGTCTATGAGAAAACCAACCTTGAACTCATGTGGTTTCTTTGCGGTCACCTCCTAGGACATGAACCATGACTGCCTCTGTATGCTCTGACCATGGCTCTTAGATGGACACTTAGAAACCTAATTCTCCACATAAGGGAACTGTTTCCTATATAAAAGGAGGATTTTTTTTAATTAAATAAAAAGAAATGAGATCATTCATTAAAATTTATTTAAATAAGAAATTCTCCTAAGTGGAATAGAAAGTTGATGAAATTACTGTAAAACTAAATGATTTCTGGCCTGGTTTTCACAGGAAGGCAAGGAGGGAAGGACTGACCTGCTTAGAAAAACACAGGCTTTTTTTTTTTTTTAATTTGTTTATTTATTTGACAGACAGATCACAAGTAGGCAGAGAGGCAGGCTGAGAGAGAGGGGGAAGCAGGCTCCCCACTGAGCAGAGAGCCCGATGCGGGGCTCAATCCCAGGACCCTGAGACCATGACCTGAGCCAAAGGCAGAGGCTTAACCCACTGAGCCACCCAGGCACCCCTGAAATTTCTTGATTTCATACCTCTACCAAGACTACATCTAAAGGAAAATGTCAGGGAAAAGTCTGGCCCATAGAACAAAGAAAACAAAGGGAAGAAGGGTGCTTAGCTGCAGCAAACATGACTAGACCTTTATGTAATGGTTACTATAAACAGCAAAACTTGACCACAGGTGGAAGTGTTTAAACTACAACTAAACATTCTAGAGAATATTCTTTTTTTTTTTTTAAAGATTTTATTTATTTGTCAGAGAGAGCAAGAGCGCACAAGCAGGGAGAGCGTCAGGCAGAGGGAGATGCAGGCTCCCCACTAAGTAGGGAACCCGATGTGGGACTGAGTCCTAGGACCCTGGGATCTTGACCTGAGCTGAAGGCAGACACTTAACTGATTGAGACATCCAGGCATCCCTCTAGAGAATATCCTTGAAAAGCTGAAGGAAGGAAAGCAAAGAGACACCAAAAAAAAAAAAAAAAAAAAGAGAGAGAGAGAGAGAGAGAGAAAGGGAGAAAAAAAGAGAAAACATTCTAGCAGTGGTGATATTCAAACTACTTAGCAACAGGTTAGAAGGAAACTAGTTTTGATTTCATATCCAGGGTAAACACTGACCAAGAAAACAAGTGACACTCCTTGACCATGAAGAGTCATCAAAGCTGTTCCCCTGCAATCAGCGTAGTATAGGCATTTCTTAGGGTACATATATAGACATAATGAAATTAGAATTAACTAATATTTATTGAATTAAAGACACACACACACTTACACTGATAACTAGGAAAGTTTGCAAAATCAGTTTAAAAGAATGAGATGAAACACCAAAAGATTTGAAAATCATTCAAGTCACAAGAGAGAGAAAAAAAAAAAGGAAATTTTATAAGGGTCTAATCATGAAAGCCAGGTTAAGTTCACTGAATGTAAATCAAAATAGCTTCCTTGTCTTCACTAAAACACAAGAGTATGGAATAATATTAGTGGAAACATCAGAGGGGAAGACATGGTAAAGGCATAAATGGATATAATTTAAGGTCAAATTGTAATGGAGAGCCACAATAAATTATGAATTGATGTGTAACTGATTTTAACTTACGTGTGTTCTTACTTCTGACTAGTGGAATAAGGGGAATGGAAAAGATTTTCAATATTTATATATATATATTTTTTACAGTGATCATGTCAGTTATTTAAATGTAATAAATACAAAGTTCCTTAAAGAAACTCAGAAGGGGCACCTAGGTGGCTGTCATTAGGCAACTGCCTTTGGCTCAGGTCATGATCTGGGGGTCCTGGGATAGAGCTCCACATCAGGCTCCCTGCTCAGCTGAGAGCCTGCTTTTCTCTTTTCCCCTGGCACTCTCCCTGCTTGTGATCGCTCTCTTTCTCTGTGTGTGTGTCAGATAAATAATGAAATCCTTTAAAAAGAGACAGAGGAGAGAGACTCAAAGAAGCAGAAAGACACACATCCACTTGTCCTAAGAGGCACCCAGAAGAGTTTAGGGCTTCTGAGTCAAACCAAGGAATCCATTTGTGGTAAAAAAAAAAAAAAAAAAAAAAAACAATCAACAAGCTTTCCTAGTTAAAGGAAGAAATTCAGTAAATAGAATGAAAAACCCAAGATACAGTATTATCAAGTGAGATGGCACTTTAAGGAAAAACCTGCTAAATATCAACTTCTAGAATGTCATCAGGTCAGTCTTTACAGATGAGACCAAACTTCCTGTCCGATACACACACACATACACACATGTGCGTGTGCACGCACACACACACACGCACACACACGGTAACTCTGGAAGAACTGACCTCTGGAAAATCATGTCAAGTAAAGTTTGAAGGTAACTGGTCATTTTGTAAATTAACCTAATTACCATAATAGTCCTTCATTTGGTTATAAGATACTTCCGAAATATCCATCAACGTTTTCCCAGATAACATAATAACAAAACTCAAGGAATTATCAAACAGGTAGGCAAATAGGTTTTTCAGGTGGTCTGTTCTTAATTATAGTAAGATGTTCATGGCAAAAGTCTCAAGTCTGATCACCATGAAGACAGACAGACAACAGCAGGTGAGACTACCCCATAATAAATCTGACTGGAAACAACCGTGAGCACAAGTCAGTCATTTTCATCTTTCAAGTTGAGAGAAAGGTAGTGGGAATGTTATAATTGAGAGAACTACAGCAAAGCTTATGTATTATAGAGCTCATCTTCAGAATCCTCTGGTTTAGAAAGATTTCAGGGGTGCCTGAGTGGCTCAGTCAGTTAAGCATCTGCCTTCCGCTTAGGTCTTGATCGCAGGGTCCTGGGATAGAGCTCCACTCAGCAGGCAGCCTGCTTCTCCCTCTCCCTCTACCCCTCCCCACTGCTCATGCATTCTCTCAAATGAATAAAGAATCTTAAAAAAAAAAAAAAAAGCTTTCAGATGAACTCATTCTACAATAAGTACATTGATATTTTTAGCATTATTTGCAATTCTTGATTCAATTAAATATATGCATCCCTAAATATCTATAATCAATATTTACCTGTGTTTGTTTTATTTCTATCATTATATAGTATTTATCTAAGCAAATAAACCTGTTTTTCTGTACTTTTAAAATAAGTTTGGGGCTCCAGTTTGGGTGATTCAGTTGGTTAAGCATCTACCTTCAGCTCAGGTCATGATCCTGCCATGCTAGGATCAAGCCCGTCATGCTCCCTGTTCAGTGGGGAATTTGCTTCTCCCTTTCCCTTTACCCCTCCCCCCTGCTCATGCACATGTGTGCTATCTCTCCCATTCTCTCACTCACACTCACTCTCTCTGAAATAAATAATATCTTTAAAAAAATAAATTTTGTGCTTTATCTTCCTGACCCCCAGTGGCTTTCCATATTAAATATATCCTACACACTTGACACTAATTGGTCTAATTATAACATTTTTTGCTTATTTTTCTCTACTTTTAAACACATTATATGATGCCAGCATTGTACTAGTTAAGAAAAACTTACAGCACTTTCAGACTACAGACTACAGACCAATATCCTTCATGTACATAGAAATGAAATTCCTTACTAGAATTTTAGAAAAAAGAATCTAGAAGTATATAAAGTTATAATACATGATGACAACGGGGTTTTTCCCCCACTCAGGAGCATAAACTCTGTTAATATCTATGATAGAAATCTCAGCCAACTAGGAATAACAGAATTTCCTCTAGTTGCCAAAGGGCATCTACAAAAAAATCTACAAGTAACTTCATACACAGCAGTGAAAGACTACCTAATTTTCCTTAAGATCAGTAAAAAAGCAAACATTTCTAACTTCTATTTATTATTGTACAGGTTTTAGCCAATGCAATAAGATAAGAATAGAACAGAATGAAAAAGAAGTAACTCAGATTATTATGTTCAGATTGCTGCTTCTCATGAAATTGAATTGCTAATAAAAATTTCACAGCAGAAAAAGCTATTGTTTTTATAATTAGAAATTAAGATAGCAATAAAGACATGATTGTGTATAGAGAAAACCCAAAGGAAACCATTTAAAATGCACTAGAACTAATATGTGAAGTTAAGGAGATAACAGAAGGCAGGATAAACATATCTGTTTCTATATATAAGCAACCAAGAATTCGAGACTCAAATTATAAGAATACAGTTTGGTATAGCATCCAAAAACACAATAATTAGGAAAAAAATTAAAGTCGGTAAGAGATCTGTAGTTTAAAAACTAGAAAAGGAATACTGAATAGAGAAATTAAATGCAATGAAAATTAATGGAGACAAAGTTCTTCTGAGTCAGAAGGCTCAATATCGCTAAGAATTCAGTTCTCTATAACCTGATCATCAATTTAATGCAATCTCATGCCAACACCCAAAAGAATTTTTAGTAGAAATTGGTGAGCAAATCCTAAGATTTATATGGATATTCAAAAGATCTCAAAGGACAAAAACTTTTCCAAAAAATAAGAACATAAACAATGAATTTTGGAACACTGAAAAAAAATAAAATATTTTCTCAAAAAAATAAGTACACGGCTGGAGGACTCTAATTTCAAGAATTTTTATATAGCTACACTAAGATTCTTTGTACTGGTATGAAGATAGAAAAGTAGATGAATGGAAGAAAATAAGAGTGTCTAGAAATGGACTTATAATAACTGATTTTCCAATTTGCCAAGTCAAAGGGGGAAAGGATTTTTTTTTCCAACAAACTTTAGAATAATTGGATATCCATATTTTTTTAAAAAGAACTTTGCTCCTTGATACAAAATTAAGATGGCTATAACTCCATGTTTACACGGTAAAATTATGAAACTTCTAGAAGAAAGTAGAATTTCTTCACAGTATTCATAAGCACAGTGATTTGTATATACAACAGCAAGCACACATCACTAAAAATATTTGAAAGACATGAATAGACAAATGAATCATGATGCTTAGATTTCATAAAACAGTAAATCTTCAATAAGACAATAAAAAATTATATAATTAGGCTTGTTTCAAGCATATATAAATAACACTAAAACTCAGTAAATGAAACTCAGCAAACGATCTAACTTTAAAATGTGCAAAATAATTGAAAAAATCATTCACGAAAGACTTTTAAGTGGCTGGTAAACACATGAAAAAGTATATCATTCATCATCAAGAAAATGCACATTAATATACTCTCTAGGATGGCTGAAATTTAGAAAGCTGTCAATAGTGTTTGCAAGTATGTAGGGCAACCAGAAATCTTGTATATTTTTTTCTGGAGTTATAAAATTAGATAACCAGTCTGAAAACACAGTTTGACTGTTCCTTTTACATACACTCATTCTGTGCCTCAGCAGTTTTACCTCCAAAGACTTACCCAATAAAAATGAAAACTTAAGGCCGTACAAAGACTTGCAAACCATTGTTCATGGCAGCCTTATTCATAACAGACCCAAATTGGAAATACTCCAGATGTCCTTCCACTGGTAAATGAACGAACAAGTTATGGTTTAGCCATGCAATAGAAGACTATTTAGTAATATAAAGGAATGGGTTACTAAGCCACACAATACTGTGGATCAATTTCAAAACCATCATGTTCGGAAAAAAGCACATGCAAAGAAATCCACATTTTAGGATTCTGTTTATACAATGTAGAAAAATAGAAGCTAACCTATACTAATAGCAGGAAGATCAGTGCTCGCATGGAACTAAAGTTGAGAAGGAGGACTTTTAAAGGGCATAAAAGTACATTTTAGGGTGATACAAATGTTCTATATTTTTATTATGATCATTTTATGGATGTATGTATTTGTCTCAACTCATTAACTGTAAACATCTGGTTGGAAAGAGAAGGAGACAATATATCAGAGAGATTGGACAGAAAAAATAATTCCTTTTTTCTATCCTGGGAATGGCAAGAAAAAAAGAGACGCTATCTTCAACGCATGAAGTAGCTCATAATTATCAGTTGTTGATACTATTTACGAAGAATCTGAAGGAAGTTTCAACCTTCTAGTAGTCTAGCAAGTTTATCTTTGTGCATAGCGATTTGGAAATTTGCTGTCAAGCTAATATCAGTGAGAACATTTTCACCAAAATGTATTATATTAAGAATTTGTTAATGTCATATTTTCTTTTATCAATAGTAGGTTAGCACACAGGAAAAAAAAGAAGAAGCTTTGTAAACTAGAAAGAAATAATGTTATTATTGCATTTCAACTTGTACCTGGGGTTTCCCAGGTTAAGTTAATTGGCATTCTGAGGTAAAGCCTCCTGTCTTTTCCCCAATTATGCCAAGTTATTTCATGCCTCAGTTCTTCCAACTCATGTTGCTTTCTGGGCCTGAAATTTTGTTCCCTCATCCCTGCTTGCCAGGTTCCTACTCATTCTTCCAGTGTCAATTTAAAAATTGCTTCTTCTAACTCATCATTCAGTTTCAATGAGGTATTCTTTATTAAACCTTCACATTACACCACCTTTTATTCCTTCAAAACATTAAAAAAATTCAGATCTTAGCATATCTACAAATAAAATTGTTTACTCTCTGTTCTCCCTCTAGTTCTATCTCTCATTCCTTTCTAATTCATAGAAATGTTGTTGCTTATTAAAACTACTCAGTGCTTTTGGGTCCCAAAGATGAGTAAGAGAGAAATTTTCATACAAAGAGTATATCCCATTGTTCATATATGCTTTATCTAAATAGCTTTTTAATGTGGCTTAATCTGGAGGTAAACTGGGAGGATTTTGAAAGCAGATGCTTTGTGTTCAACTTTACAGCTGCAATTCCTAAAAGAGTGCAGGGAAGAAAAAAATAACAGCAATAAACCATCAAACAAAAATAAAACGAAAACTAATGGATCATCTTCGGAGGATGATGGAAAACAAGTCATTTTCTTGAAAAGTGGTTAAGTAAAGACGTAGAAGCAAGCCTTTATTCTACTTTTATCTGTATAAACTGTATGATCTGTATGAACCACTGGGAGTCAAAGGGTAAATCATGGGAAGTTTATCTTTATAAAAATATTCCAGCAAATTAATATTTAAAAGGAATGACCATTACAATGCCACCATTTGCAAAAATTAATTAATGAATCTAATCATTGAGCATTAATGACTGCTGACATCAGCAAGAGCAAGACACGGGAATGTCACGTATCTCCTGAATAAAGAAAACACCACCGCCTAGAGAGCCTATCCAAAGGAATGGCATTTGGGTCTGATGAAGCCTTAGATCCGCACCAAATATTCAAAGAACTTCAGAGAGGACAGAAGTTCTTTGTTGAACCACACCATGAGTAGATAAAAAATAAGGTCCATTCTGTGGAAAATCTTACAGGATAGTTGTCTTCAACAGATGAATAAGTAAGCAGAAATAAAGCTAAAAGTCATGATCAGATCTTCTCAACCAGAAATACTATAAGGACTCCTTTAGGCTGAAGTGAAAAATTGGTTAGAGGGTAATTTGAATCTAAATGAAGAAATAAAGAGCAAGGAAATGGTTCTAATGGTACAAACTCCAACCTTTCCATTATAGCAAACCTATAATAGAAAGGGACGTGATGAAGGACATCTATGAAAGGCTTAAGCTCAAGTCATTCATAATAATGAATCTTGAAAGCTTCTCCAGTAAGATCAGGAGCAAGACAAGAATGTCCGCTCTCACTACTTGTATTCAACATTGTATTACAGGATTAGCTAGGGTGACGAGACAAGAAAAAGAAAGAAAAAGCAATCACATTGGAAAGGAAGAATGAAACGGTCTCTATTTGCAGATGACATGATCTTATGTATAGAAATGTGTAAGAAACCCATTTTAAAAAATAGAGCCAATCAATGAATTCGGTAGGTCTAGAGGTCATGAGATCAATATATAAACATCAGTTGTATTTCTATAGGCTGGCAATAAATAATCTGAACAAGAATTTAAGAAATTGATTCCATTTTCAATAGCACAAAAAGAATAACAAATACATTTAACTAAAAAGTGGAAGACGTGTAGGGTGCCTGGGTGGCACAGAACGTTAAGCTTCTGCCTTTGGCTCAGGTCTTAAACCTGAGGTCCTGGGAATGAGGCCCCTGTAGGGCTCCCTGCCTAGTGGTGAAGTCTGCTTCTCTGTCTGTCCCTTCCCCTCCCCATGCTCATGCTCTTGCTCTTTCTCTCCCTCTCAAATAAATAAAATTTTTAAAAATTTTGAGGGGCACCTGGGTGGCTCAGTCAGTTAAGTGACTGTATTCGGCTCAGGTCATGATCCCAGGGTCCTGGGATCGAGTCCCACATCAGGCCCCCTGCTCAGCAGGGAGTCTGCTTCTCCCTCTGACCTTCCCCCGCTCATGCTCTCTCCCTGTAATAAATAAAGTCTTAAAAAAAGAAAAGTTGAGGATGTGTATACTGAAAACTGCAAAACAATGTAGAGAGAAATTAATGAGTATGTAAATAAATGTAATAAAAGACATCCCAATGTTTATGGATTGAATGATAATATTGTGATGTTGGCAACATTCCCAAATTATTCTACATACTCCATACCATCACTACCAAAAATATCAAGTGCTCTTTGCGGGAAATAAGGTCATCCTAAAATTTAAATGGAAGTGCAAGGGACCCAGCATTTCCAAAATAATCTTAAAAATTTAGAACAAAGTTGGAGGACTGACACTTCCCAATTTCAAGACTTATTACAAAGTTATAGTAATCACGATTGCTGGTGCTGGCATACAGAGAGCCATATGATCATTGGACTAGAATTGAGAGTCCTAAATAAAACTCATTCATTTTAACAAGGATGCCAAGATGATTCAATTAGGAAGGAAGAATCTTTTCAACAGATGGTTACTGAGACAACTAGATATCACATACAAAAAATGATTTTTGGGGATACCTGGGTGGTTCAGTCAGTTAAGCATTTGCCTTCAGCTCAGGTCATGATCCTAGGGTCCTGGGATTTCTGCTTAGTGGAGAGCCTGCTTCTCCCTCTGCCTGTTTCTCCCTCTGCCTGCTGCTCCCCCTGCTTGTGCTCTCTCTGTCCCTCTCTCTGAAAGTTAAATAAAATCTTTAAAAAAAACAAAACTAAAAAAAAAAAAAGATTTTTGATCTCTACTTCATACCATATACAAAAGGTAACTCAAAAATGACAAACTAAACATAAATACAAAAACTGTAAACTCTCTGAAGAAAACATAGTTGTAGATACTGGTAACCTCATACTCAGCAGTGATTCCCTTAAATATGACAGCAAAAGTGCACACAGAACCAAAGATCTGGACTTCAACATGCGCATTTTTTGTGACTTAAAGCACACTATCAAGAAAGCAAAGACAACCCACAAAATGGGATAATAGTAAAAAAATAGACAAAGGATTTCAATGGAAATTTCACTAAAGAAGACATACATGGGGCCAAAAGTCATGTGGAAAGATCCTTAAAATCATCAGTCCTTAGCAAAATGCAAATTAAAACCACAAGGACATACTACTTTAAGAGAGCTATAATTTAAAAGAAAGAAAATGCTAAATGGTGGCAAAAAACGTGGAGAAATTAGAATTTTGATACATTGCTGGAGATGTAAAAGGGCGCATTTCTGCTTTGGAAAACAGTATGGTAGTACTTTAGAAAGTGAAACAGAATTGCTATATGGCTCAGTAATTCCATCTGTAGGTAAACACCCAAGAGAATTGACAGTGGATGGCCACACCAAAAACTGTACCCAAAAGTTCATAGCAGTATTGAGTCATAGGACAACATGGATGAACTTGAAAACATTATGCTAACTCAAAGAAGCTAGCCACAAGAGGTTACTTATGTATGATTCCATTTATATGAAATGCCCAAAATATACAAACCCGTTGAGACAGAAAGGAGATTAGTGGTTACTAGAATCTGAAGGGAAAGGAATGAATTCATGTACTAACAGGTATGGGGTTTCTTTTGGGGATGATGAAAATGTTCTAGGATTAGTAGTGATGGCTGATGGATTTATAAATCTACTGAAAACCACTAAATTCAATACTTTAAAGGTGACCATTATGGTGTGTGAATTACATAGGTCAATAAAAAATAAAAGTAACTAACAACTGAGTCATAACAATAACAACATTTTTAACTTAAAACACCTCAGTAGAGGGTGCTTGCGTGGCTCAGTGAGTTAAAGCCTCTGCCTTTAGCTGGAGTCATGATCTCAGGGTCCAGGGATTGAGCCCCACATCGGACTCTCTGCTCAATGGGGAGTCTGCTTCCTCCTCTCTCTCTGCCTGCCTCTCTGCTTATTTGTGATCTCTGTCAAATAAATAAATGAAATCTTTAAAAAAAAAAAAAAACCCACCTCAGTAGATGTGTATTTATTCCTAATGCCTGGCAAGAGAAAGGGGACCTTTCCATGAATGCAGCCGATGACCGTTCTGTGTGATTTTCTCAGAGTCAACATTCCTAATGCAACTTATAAATGTCGTACTTTTAGGAGGTATTTTGGGGGATCATTCTAAAGGCAGAATCTGTCTAAATATTTCCCCAGTCTTTTACAGACATTTTTTTGGATCATTCTGAGGGCAGAATCTATTTCTCCAGTCTTTTACAGTTACCTCATCAACACCTAATTTGACAGGTTTTTTTTTTTTTGGGGGGGGGTCTTTTTTTTAATTTAAACTCAATTAACATACAGTGTATTTTTAGTTTCAGAGGTAGAGTTGAGTAATTCATCAGTCTTATATAACACCCAGTGCCCATTCCATCACCTGCCTTCCTCAATGCCCATCACCCAATTACCCCATCCCCACACTCCACTCCCCTCCCCTCCAGCCACCCTCAGTTTGTTTCTTATGATTAAGAGTCTCTTGTGGTTTCTCTCCCTCCCTGGACTCCTGACAGCTATTTTAAAGCTACTCTCCTTTACCAAGACTTTCTAAAGCCTTTAATTTAGTTTCAATTGAACCACTGACTTCCACTTTCAACTTATATTTTAGCACTTTTTTTGGTATTTAATTACAACATGTAATGAGATTAACAACTGAAGTGGCAAAGCAGTTTTGAAAAGATCATAACTGATTCTCGACACGCATGAGGTTCAGATGGTGTAAATGGAAAGGTGAGGGCAGGCAAAAGGAAGAGCTCCAGGGGTCCAAGTCAACAGGTAGTACAAAAACAATGGAGAAATGAGTTTGCTCTAGGACACTGGTAAGTGGAAGTTAGTTAAAGTAAGGTCTACTATACTTAAGCTTGATAGTTTTATCAAACCATTGGGAAGGCCATTGCATGCACCAAGAATAGCAACGGCAATAAACTTATGGGAACATTGAAAAAAAATTGACTAGTATTTATACACCCATGCATGGATCTGTGCCCTCAAGAGCGTGTTCTTCTGTTCAGAGGTGTAAAGAGATGATCAATAAAATCTGATGAATGCAGTCCTCCTCTCCCATTAGAGTTCCACCTGTGTGTCTTGGCTCTGCTCAGTATGGATTTTTAAACTCTCTGGATTCTGAGCTAAATAATTAACAGAACGCTGGACAGGAGTTACCTCTACCTCACTAAAATCAAGCAGAGAAAAAGGAATTCAAACAGAAATCTACTTACCTGTTGCAACAGAGTCTTAGACAAGGATATGGCCAATAATGAATGAGAAACAGGTAAAAGCCACAAGACTAAATGTGCTCCACATGGACAAGCTGGGTTTTGACATGGTTGCGTTAGGTGAATTTTACGAATGACCAAATGTGTGAAACCAAACATATCTACATTCGTTGCTGATGCCACTGTGGTATTGGAAATATTAGGAGTTATTATTTCCCTCTCATCCTGCTCAATAAGGCTTGGTAGAAAAGATGAACAACCAACAGTAAGAATGGCTCTGTGATCTCCTCTATAAATTTCTTGCCAGTCAGTACTCAAATTGTGCCCAATTGATGCCTGTTTGTTTTACTGCACATACAGAATACTCATCAGGGATTACACCAAAGGATATTAGAATAGAGAGAGACTTCACGAAGTTGAATTGAATTACTGGAAACTCTGTTACTCAGACACATTTTTTCCCTGTGAGCTTCTATTTTCTTTGCTCACAATGACATCCCCAGAGCTTCAGTGGCATAATTTTTGCTGCTTTGGAAGATAATGTTCTATTTTCTATGAGTCAACTACTTTTGGATAATTACTTAGTTGAAGTTTGCAAACAAAACTTTTGATTTGTTGAAAAAAAACAGATAAGACAGTCAAAGACAAGAGAGATATGTTTGTAAGATACCATTGTTTCACTATAGGTATTACTTGATCCTTAAAGGCTTGAGGGTAAGATAGGAATAACAACCTAGGGGCTTGTGGGGATTCCATTCATCTCTGTATCCCCGAGATCCCCACCTCCTTGTACTCCAGTGTAATATCCTCTCCCCGAGTGTGGGCCAGACCCGTGACTTCCTTTTAACCTACAGGACACAGTAACAATGACAGGCTAGATGTGATTATGTTACTTGAGATCGTAACAGTTGTCTTGCTGGGAGACATTTTCTCCTTTGCTCCCTTTGAAGAAGCCGGCTGCCATGTTGGGAGCTGGCCTGTGGAACGGACCATGGGACACGCACCTAAGGGCAACTTCTGTCCACAAGCCGGAAGGAAAAAAAATTGCACTCCTCAACCCAATAGCTTGCCAAGGGGCTGAATTCTGCCAACAACCCCATCAGCTGAAAATGGGATCCTTCCCCAGTTGAACCTCAGATGAATCCGACAACCTGGCTGACTGATTGATTGCACCTTTGTTAGCCACTGTCAGGAGGACCCAACTAGGTCATTCCTGGACTATGACACAGACAATGTGAGATAATCAATGTATGTTGTTTTAAGCAATAGCTAGCTAATACACCAGGTTTCAAAATCAACTTCTAACTAGGGAAGGCTGAGAAAAGTTTTTTACTGTAACCTGCTGTCTCCTGTCCCTTCATTAAATACTAAATCATAACACAGTGATATCTCTTGACTCGTTATGATGCTACCTATGTGAAATCCTGACTGACAAGCGGGAGCTTGCCTCCCTAGGTTTCAAGACTGTACTGAATAGTTATTTTACTTTATGTATAGTTCTATAATTTAAGTACACAAAGCATTTAATTTGCTGGAAAGAGCTCTCATCTCTTTCTTCTCTCTTACCTCAGCTGTATCAAATCACCAAGTCAGGCCAGTTCCCATCCCAAATATTTCCCAAATCCTCCTGGTTCTTTTCATTCATATTCCCAGGCCCTGGTTCAGGTACCGCCATCTCCCAACTTTTGAACTTATCGGCTTCTTCTGGTCTCACCACCACTCGCCCTCAACTGTGCTTCCCCTTCATTTTCACTTGGAGACTAATTTTTCTTAAACACACATGTCATTAAAAAAAACAAACACACATGTCGCTGTGCCAACTAGGTTCTTTAAATCCATTCCAAAGCCTTTGAAGAAAGGCTAACGTGTGCAGTAGAACTCATATGATGCCTAAAATTTTATGGATCTCGAATGCCTCGCTAAAAAAGCACATTTTCCTTTCCCAAAGGTAGAGATTGTGGGAGTCTTATTTTCAGCACACAGCAGGTTTGATTCAAGCCTGAAACAGATCTGGCAGTTAGTATTTGTGGAAGGATACAGGCAGCAACAGATAATATATCAGGAAGAGGTTAGATCTTTTTTTTTTTTTTTTAATTCATTTATTTGACAGAGGGATCACAAGCAGGCAGAGAAGCAGGCAGAGAGAGAGAGGAGGAAGCAGGCTCCCTGCCGAGCAGAGAGCCCGATGTGGGGCTCGATCCCAGGACCCTGAGATCATGACCCGAGCCGAAGGCAGCGGCTTAACCCACTGAGCCACCCAGGCGCCCCCAGGAAGAGGTCAGATCTTAGGAGAAGTGTTATTAACACACACACACACACACACACACACACACTCAAGAAGGTAAAGTGACACAAGAAATATGTGGCAGGTGATGGATATGTTTCCTGCGATGGATAGGTTTCCTGCCTTGATTGTGGGGATGATATCCTGGGTACGTGCTTATATCCACACTTGTCAAAATGTACATGTTACATGTATGCATTTTTTGTATATTAAGTATACTTCAATATGACTGAAAAATTATTAAAGATTTTTAACGTATTTATTTGGGAGAGGAAGTGCGCATGTGCATAAGCAGAGGGGAGGGGCAGAAGGAGAGGGAGCAGGGAGCCTGATGCAGGGACTCAATCCAGGACCCTGGGATCATGACCTGAGGTGAAGGCAAATACTTAACCAACTGAACCACCCGGGAGCCCTGATGGAAAATATTTTTCAAGGACTAAAAATAAAAGGTGCTTTTAAAACATGTATGCCATATACATTTGTGCATTTATTTCTCCAAACTGGTGTCTCTATATTAAATCTTACACCTTTTTTTACATCTAATAAGCATGTGTTTACAGCTGCTCATACTCAGTTATTTTTATCCATGTGCTTATGTCTCCTGACATCCATGCACCAATGAGAGGGAGAGGTGAGAAGAAGCAGAGAATGGACACGGCCGTAGATGGAGGTAATGACGGGATCTGTCATTTACTCTGTAGTATGCTGTACTGTATAACTTGGACAAAAACTTAGCTCCCCAGTGGTCACAGACAATTCAAAATGTGCATATTTTACACATATATAACCAAGTACATGCAAAGCTCCCAGAGTTAGCTACACTAGCTGTCATTTGTAACAGAAAGCCTTCTGCCAATACAACCGAAATAGATTGGTGAGTGAAATTTCATTAGGTTTCTCTTCAATCATGAACCTGTCTATCCCCATGGTCTGCACGGTCTTTGGGGCTTTGGCCACAGATAATACATTTATAGACATCACATGAACACACATGTCTCTTTGGTCATTTCCATAGAGTGAATGATTAAATCCTACTGTAGAATTTTACCCGATCATTTCCATTCAGACTTTTCCCCATCTCTCCACCACTACAAAATGATAGGTGAAGAATAAAATGAAAATAATAAAAGTCATCGGTTTACACGTGGGAAAGAAGAATTTCCAGGAAATGTAAATCACGGGCCCCTTTTGTAGACCATGGCTGGAATTGAGGCCAAGAATGTTGATGGAGTCATGAACCCACATTTCTCAGAGCTGCAGGTGTTCATTTAATGATTTTTTTAAAGATGTATTTACCTACTTAAGAGAGAGAGAGTGTGAGTGGGAGGGGAGTGGGAGAAGAGAAAGACAATCTCAAGCAGAGTCTATACTGAGCGTAGAGTCTGACATGGGGCTTGACCTCATGACCCTGAGATTGGGGCCTGAGCTGAAACCAAGGGCTGGATGCTTAACTCAAACACCAAGCACCCCCAAAGGTGTTCATTTAAAGTAACAAGCTCTACAACCTTTTCTGCACCAGTGGTTTGGGGAGACTTTGAAAGTGATTTTTTTTTTTTCCTCTTAGCCAAATACCTGTTTCTCAAGGCATGAAAATTAAGAGTATCTGCTCTTCCCCTCGGTGGCTCTATGTCTGCTGTCTCACATGGTGGCCTGTAGCTGCATGTCGCTATTAAGGTTATGAAAGGCAGCTGATCCAAATTAAGATATGCTATAAATGGAAAATGCACGCTGAATTTTGACCATTTAATAGGATTAAAAAAATTTTTTTTTCTTTAAGTAGGCTTACTGCTCAGCATGGAGCCCAATGTGGAGCTTGAACTCATGATCCTGAGATCAGGACCTGAGCTGTGATCAAGAGTTAGACACTCAACTGGCTGAGCCACCCAGGCACCCCTAATATGATTTTTTAAATGTAAGATATCAATTTTTTTAAAGATTTATTCATTTGAGAGAGAGTGCAGGGGCGGGGGGCAGAGGGAGAGAGAATCCTCAAACAGACTCCCCACTGAGCAGGGAGCCCTGACACGGAGGCTCAATCCCAGGATCCTGAGCAGAGGTCACGATCTCAGCCAAAACCAAGTGTTGGAATCTAAACCCACTGATCCACGAAGACGCCCCTCATCAATACTTTTAAAATATGTATTACCTATTGAAATACCATTTTGGACATCTTGGATTAAATACATTATTAAAGGCAATCTCCCTTGTTTCTTTCCACTTTCAATGTGGTTACTAGAAACGTTTAAATGACGTATGTGGCTCACTTTCTATTTCTATTGGTCACGCCCACTCTGCGTAGTTATATTCTCAAAAGTAAAAAGGGAGAAGTGTGCAAAGTCATTCTTGACCCTCATGCTTCTCACAGGCGGAGAGCTCATCTCCTCCCTTCTCCCGAAAGGCTCATCCACTGTACCTCAAGCTATGGAGTGGATGGAGGGCCTTCAAGTGCTTCCTAGTTCCTTCAAACATAAGTAGTAATGACCTTTTACATATAATTTTTAGCCCTTCTTTTTGCTCTCAGACCCCTTACTTACCCTGCAATACACAAGTGGTAGCAATACTGTTAAGGGCCATTGTCTGATCATCAGACTACACACATACAGGCCTATTCAGTCCAGCGTCTCGTCATGTCCTTTCCCTGCTGACGCTTGTTGGTTGCCCGCAACAGAAAACCGCTTTGGACCACACCCGCAGGAAAAGAATGTACTGGGAGGACTTCTAATGCCCGCCAAAGCCTACAAAAGGTTGGAGAGTAAGGCCTACTGAAGGGGTGAGAACTGAGAGGGGGGACAGGCAGTGGGCAGTACAATGAAGAACACTTCCTGGATTCAGGCACCCCTGCCACCGAGTAATTAATGATGTCTGTGTTTCCACTGTCCCTGTAGTCGTCTCTCTCCCTCAGATCCTACATGGGAGCATATAACTGATATGGCCCAGTGATCCACGCCCATGTCCTAATGACCACAAGAGGTTGGACCCTTGGGAGATGGATCCCTGCCCACTGCTGGGACTCACACAATGGGGCCTGCCACAAATCTGAGAAAGGTGTTCAGACTCTGGGTAATCATTTTTATTAACAAACACCCCTACACATCTCTCTAGAAATATCCTTTCTGGGGAATAGAACAGCAGACAGTACATTCGGCAGTAAGGTTGACACGGAAATCTGAAATTCATATTTTTAGTGGAAAAGATGCTGGTGTATTAAACACAGCAGGACTTTAAAAGCATCAGCTTATGAAAATAAACTGATTTAAATTTAATAAAAATCTCCTGTGCTTCCCCAAATGAAGCTGGCCCTCTCTCAATGTGTTTCTCATGAGGATTGAATCTGAGTTTCTGAACCTTTCGATTTTTTCAATCTACAGGCATTTATTGACCTATTAGTCTTAGTTCAGCCTCTAAGAATGAAAGATCAAGAACAGCAGATAATTGCATATAGACATTTCCATTAAAGGGGACCATGTAGGTCTTCCTGCAGTTGTTAATGGTCTGCTGACGCTCCGTAGGAGAGGATCTCATTATACTCCTGACTGTATAGGGAGCTATGCCTGTAAGTAGCTAAGCATTTGCTTAGGGTACTCATTTAATTGCAATTATCAGATCTTAAAAATTCCCTTTTGCATTACTTACAAATACAGACCCTCAAAGCAATCCGTGCACATCCCAAGAATGAATGCTGCTAAGTCACAAAAAGGAAAACTCTTCTAACCAGTCATTTCTTGTCCTCACCTATTTTAACCATTTTTTAAAATTTCTCTGATTCTCGAGGTTACACACACAAAATTTTCTAAAAAAATCTGTTATCTAGACCTAAGGTCCCAAATGACAACATTCCCATTTTGTATTTCACGGTCTATTGATTCTAGATCATCACAAATAACTGTAATTGGCGGATGGGAAGCAAAATCACAGTGGGAAGAACAAAACAGACTGAGTCAGGGGTTTTCCAGGGACCGTCTTCTGGTCCAATCTGGCCTTCCTCTGTCTCTTCACACGAGGGAGAACATGTGGGTTGAATGGTCAGGACGCCTGGGCATGCATTCTGGGAGTCCTTAGAGGGGACTAGAGGGAACCACACTTTTCCTCCTGAGCTTGCGCTTCTGTTCCTTACACTGTCCCTGTCCCCATGGAACCAGCTGGAACCAGAGCTCCTCTCTCCTCAAACTTGTACTCGTTTGCCCTTGGCCCATTTAGAAAGCAGCTGCTCAGGGACAGCTCCCTCATTTGCCCTCAGAAAACTCAAGCCAAGAGAAAAATGTGAAGGGAACGGCAGGTGTGTTTTGGGCACTTCCTCATCTCGTCACGCTTTTAGGTCCTACACTGGAAGGATCTGAACGAGAGGACAGACTGAGCACCTTGGTGAGGTTGTCACAAGTCAAAGCAGGGGACGAGTCCTCGATCACGGGAGATGAAAACCAGAACTTCTGTTTCCCGGCGCCGTGCGGGTGCGCATGGTTTCATGGCGTGCACTGCGCAAAGCCTGGCCGCGACGGTCTTCTCCTTAAACAGGCTTTGCAAGGGTGTTTTGAAAAACACATGAAATGAAACGAAAAACTGAAACTACCTATTCGTTACCTAAGTGACAAAGCTCAGCTAAAGGTAACACTTGTGTCCTCCTCACACAAAGCCTGGTTTCTTGCACAATGGCCCCATTTTAATAAATGGCCATTGTCTTCCTTTGATTGCTCTGGTCAGAAACGTGGAATGATCCCAGGTCTTCTTTGTTTTTGCCACACATTACGACCAATCCATCAATAAAACTGCCCAGCTGTACCGTCAAAATATGTCCCGAACCCAACTGCTTCTCAGCACCTCCACGATTAGCTTCTCAGCCTGCTGCCATCTGTCACCAGATTTCGGTGCTGCCTCTTTGCCCTGCTCTCGCTCACAGCTGTGTTCAATTCCCAGCCCCGTCGCTACCTCGTCCTTGCCGTGTCTGGGTCTCACGCTGCCTCTAGGTCTTCCAGTTGACGTTCCTTGCCTTTTGGCGGGCTTTGTCCTAGGTCATAGGCAGACACGGTGCCCTGGGTAAAGGGACATGCTGTTAATAGGTTTGGAGCAGGATGGCCAGGAGGTGTGGGTGGAAGAGGGTGTCCTATCGCCTGGGATGGGTCTCGGTCTCTGAGGGGGCCAGTGTGACCCTCACACATTGTTTTCTCCCCGCAGCCTGGCAGGACAGAGAGGGCCGGACTTGCCCATTCCCCTTCTCCCACAGGGATGCTAGTGTTGGTTTCCTCCCTTCCACAGGTCTGGGAAACTCTGGTTTAGTGTCTCCTGTAGGCAGGCCTTGTTAAGAACAAAGTGCTCTGATGTGGTATGTTGTTTTGTTTTGTTTTTTCCTAAGTTTTTATTGAAATTCCAATTAGGTAACATGTAGTGTCGTACTCATTTCAGGTGTACAATAGAGTGATCCAAAACTTCCATGTATCACCCCGATGCTCGTGACAAGTGCCCCCCTTAATCCCCATCCCCTAATTCCTTCTTCTCCCTCCCCATCCCCCCCGGTAACCATCACCTGGTGCTCTATGACGGACTCTGTCTCTTGGTTTGCCTCTTTTTTTCCCTTTGCTCGTTTGTTTCTTAAATAGCCCATGAGTCATTTCATACAGTATTTGTCTTTCTCTGACTTACTGCTCTCAGCACTGTACTCTCTAGATCTGTCCTTGTGGTTGCAAATGGCAAGATCTCATTCTTTTAATGGCTGAGTAACATTCCGGTGTATGTGTATATACCACATCTTTAGCCACCCAACAGGCGGTGGACACTTGGGCTGTTGCCACCATTGGGTTCTTGGGGATAATGTTGCCTGGTGTGTTTTCAAGTGTTTCCTTTTCTCCTCCCCAGGTGGGAAGCAGGAAGGGATGTGGGCACCCGGTTGAGCTCCTGAAGGTACGATCTTGCAATATTGGGGGGATGCCCTTACGACTGGGACCCCCCTGGAATTTGTAACTCTGATTTGGGGGCAACTGGTCTCAGTCCAGTTCCCTGCCCCAGTTCCAGTTCCTCCCAGGATTCCACTCCTGGTCCCTGCTCTGGGAAGCTGCGACTCCCTGTGTTTGCCTGTCAGCCTCTCCAGTCTTGCCCTGTGCCCTCCCTTCTCTCATGAATCCAAGAAAAGCTGTTGATTTTCACGCTCTTCAGTGTTTTACTTGCTATTAGGACACAGTGGTAGCTTCCAAGCTCCTTACATGCGGAGCTGGAAACCGGAAGTCCACTTGGCCAGGGTCTACATTCCAATTCTCTAGTGTCTATTTCCCTGGAACGCCTGTTATAAAACACACGTGTCAGCAGGTTTTGGTGATCATTCTGAGTGAAGTTATGACTTCACCATTCAATCTATTGCTTGTGTCCTGATGCTGGAAGAATTTCATACATTTCTTCTTTCACTTAATGAAAATATTGTGCTTCTCCTCAAAGCCAGAGGCTGCTCTTGATTCTGGGAAGAAAGCATGAATCCAACATGGTTTCTGTCCTCAAACCACATACTATCTGAGACGAAGTTCAAGGAAAATGTCTCACGTTATAACTAACCCTCCCACCGCTTGGCTCTTCTGAGATTGGACATGGGGGGACAGGCTGGGGTTGGGGGAGGGTCGCGTGGTAGTTTCACTTAAGATGGAAAAAAAGAGGTTATTGGCACATCTAGTATGGCTCCAATATATTGGCATACATTGCTTATAAAATAAACATGAGACTCCAAAGACCTACCTTTAGAGTTTTTGGTGAGACACCATTATACCCTAATTCCAGAAAATAGGAAATATACTTTCTAGGGCTCTTAATTGGAGTATTTGGGGACCATATTGAGTGGTGTCTGTACACACCATAGCAATTAAATTCTTGAGCCATTTTAGTTGGACCTTTGGTTATAAGAAGTTTCTCCATGCTGACCCAGGTTTGGGGGAAGCCTCAGTTGGTCCCTGAAATCTTCCTTTTAATGGATATTAGAAAATGAAACAGCTCTTAGAATTATTCGTACATGCTGCTTATGTTGGCGTTATCACGTAAGCTTGGGGAAAATTAGCTTGTTGCACAGCAATGCGTTTAAATGTCTGAAAGTCTCAATAAATAAATAAAAATCTTTAAAAAAAATAAAACATTTATTTACTTGACAGACAGAGATCACAAGCAGGCAGAGAGGCAGGCAGAGAGAGAGGGGGAAGCAGGCTCCCCGCTGAGCAGAGAGCCCGATGTCCAGGACCCTGGGATCATGACCTGAGCCCAAGGCAGAAGCTTTAACCCACTGAGCCACCCAGGCGCCCCAAGATGATGTTTTAAATACTCATGTAATCCCATTACAGAGTCCAACTTTTGTAGAGAGTGGATTTTTTTAAGTAAACATATGATAGAACATTGTTTACAGTGCATTAGTATCAAAGTTCCAAGTAATAAGAAAGGTACTCCAGCCATAACTACTATCAAACACAACTGATTCTTGCTTCTAGTGTACTTCATTCATTCATATGTGCGTGCATTCATTCATCCATTCAACAAATTTACTTGTAGAGCCCTCTGTGGGTCACCCATTACTAAGTGCCCTAAGAATTTCAATAAATAGTGTCTAATAAATAGTGTTAAATCAATATTGGTTAAATGGAAGAAGAAAACAGTACTTTGTCTCTGGGCGCTCTTCCAGTCCAGAGGAGAATACAGAAAAGAACCGGTCTTTTAACACACACTACACAGAGGAGGAACACTGTGCCCTGATTAGGCAACGAGAGAAAGGCTGCTAAAATAAATGGTCTCTGATATGGAACCTGAAAGATTGGTATTTTAAAAAGTTCATTACTAGCCTGGTTTATGTGAGGTGATTGGGACCCTTTAGGCATTTACTCCTCCCTGAGGTAATGGGAGATGCGAAACAAAGGCGACAGAGGAAGGCAGTCATCAATCCCTCTCCTGGAGATGTGACTGCAGATGCTTTGCTTGGGGGTCACCTGCTTTCTTAGCACAGATGCTTAAAAGCTTCCTTGGGGAAACTTCGAGGCATATCTTGGGGGAAATTCAACCTTCCAGTCCTACCCAGCCACTTGGAAGTTGCTTCTGGAGCTCCTTCGGACAACAGAAGCTGGAGGGTAATTTCTCTTAGGTTTTGGTCTCCTGTCTCTCTGTTCAGTATCTTGGATCTCTTTCAAGTGAGGAATTCCCATCAGCACCCGGGATCAATCATGTGTAACTGAACAAGAAATCTTTGAACTTCATGCTGACCGGTTGTCATTCTATCCTCCACTCCCCTTTCTTGGCAATTTCTCAAGAGTTCAGTCTACATGCAGGGGTCTCCAGCTCTTCAGCGGTCATATCCTATGCCAGTCGGGCTGTCAGAGTCAGATATTCATTTTGCAAAATCCATGGACAGTCCTTAACCCTTATGGTACCAGACAGCTCACCAAGCTTTGATTCTGTTGCTCCCTTCTCCTCCCCGAACTTTCTTCCTCTCTTGGCTCTCAGGTCGCCACCCTAACCATGGTTCCTCCCATAACTCGGAACTATTTCTGTCTCTCAAGCTTCGCTTTGCATACAATCTCTTAAATACCTAATTTCTTTCAAGACTCAGTGGAACATCTTCCCTCTTTTCTTGCTATTCCATTCCTAGATGATCATGACTATTCCCATGGCTTTAAATACTATCCATCAACCAGCAGTTCCCAGCTTGCATTTCCAACCTGATGAGTTCCAAGCTCATTGGGCCAAATGCCTATTCAACAACTGGATATGGACATGCTCACACAGCTCAGACGGGACATGCCTAGAACCAACACCTTGACATTCCTGACCTTCTCTTACTGGTCTCAGTAAGACTTTGCATTCACCCAGACAGATTGTTTAAAAAAAAAAAAAAAAAAGACATTAATTTGGCTTTTGAGCAACTGTGGTGATGGTTTTGCAAACATATAGTCATCTCCAACTCAAAGTGTGTACATTGAACACGTATGGCTTTGTGCATCGGTCATACCTCAACAAAGCTGTTTAAAAAACAAAAGAAAAAAAGAATAGGCCTTCGCAGTTCTCTTACTCTTCACTCCCACACCCAGCTAATCAGCAAAAGCTTGTAATTGATGTAAAAAATAATCATCACTCAGGCCTCTCCTGCCTAATGCCACATTCTTAATCCAAGCTGTCCTTGTCTCTTACACCACATCTGGCCAGCTGTACTGTGCCTCCTTCCAGTCCATTTTGACACATCCATAGACCCAAACTTAACATGTAGACCAGGTATCTCAGTCTGTGGCTTGGGCCCCACTACAAATAGCCTATTCCATGGGTGCTGGAAGGGCTCTTACCTTTTATGTATGTATTTCTATGATGCAGTACTCTAGACCAATGAGAAAAGCCAGTTCATGTCTTACAGAATAACAGATAGACCTCAAACACAATGGTGGGTAAAACCAGCCCAAAACAAAAGAGCCCTTACTTTATGGTTTCATTCCCAGCATGCTAACGAAATAACTAAAACTGACAAATGGCGGTAGGAGTCCACGTCCAGGTTACGCATAGGTTAGTAATCACTGCAAGGAATTAGACTGGAAATATTTTATGGAAGCCACCTGTATGCCTTCACTTTGTGAAAATTCACTGAACTGTATAGTTAGGATTTGTGCCTTTTTCTTTACATAGGCTAACTTACTTTAAAAACCATATAAAGAGCGTTTGGGTACCTCCAATTTTTTTGAGTTACTAACCGTCCTGGGTATGTTAAGACTAAGATACAGAAATGGTAGAATTTTCTGCTGGGTAATTATTGTGTATTTAGAAAAATGCCTGATTATACATTCAACTGACACACTAGAGTGATTTCAGAAAGTCTTGGCTAATACAAAAAGCGGGTGTTCGGAATGAATAATATCCTGTTGTGAGAAAAGTAAACATCCAGGCCTATGATTAAATAATGTTAATACAACTATGGTAAAGGAAAGAAATTAAAAAACATAAACAAAGTCTAGAAATACATTGCAAGTTCTATTCTGGTTGATGGGTTGACAGGAACAGAAACACTCTACTGTTTGAATGGGAAAAATAACACAGAGGAGCTGTAAGAATGCATACTTTGCAAATCATATTTAAAACATGAATGCTCCCCTTGTAATTATGAGATTACTTTGCAAGTGCTCGGGGCTGGTATTTACTATCTCAGGTGTCTAGATATAAAATCTTCAACACTGATTTCAGTGTTAGAACTTTTAGAGTTACTCATATACATAGGTCTTCATGTTTGTTTTTGAGAAGTACAATAGCTCGCATTCATGGACGAAAATGATCAAAGGCAGTAAATAGGACACAGTCTGTAGTAACACCCAATAATAAATTGACTTTGAATTTATGAGACAAAATGGTCATAAACTTTCAGAACAAAAAATGCTTGAAGCTTTTCAATCACAAATATAAGGTAAAATATAAAATATCAATTTAGGAAGTAATGTAAATGATAGCTCTGATAATGGTCTTTCCATGTGAGAGTCCTATTTACCTAGACAATAGGAAAACACTGATGACCAATCATTTGTATAGGGGATGAAAATTGAGGCAGCAATTATAAAATTATTAATTTAAGCAGTTCATTTAAAACTTATAAATCATTCACTACCCTTGAAAGTGCAGTTTTCCGAAATCATTAAAAGTTCTGTATTTTAAGATTAGAGATAACATTACAGCTATATTTACAATAGATGTTGCCTACTCTGTCATCTTTATTACTGGAATAAAAGATGTGAAAGTTCTATATTAATGTAGCTTCCCTCTTGTCCTTTTTCTTTATTATTTTTCATAAACTTTTACGATGTTTTTAGCAGAAAAATCAGAATTTTTACTGATTCTCTCTACAGCCTTTTCTGCAGGCATTCGAACATATTCCTAAGATCTATTTATACGTGGCTTTTAATAGGTAAGATTCTGCAGTGTCTTCAGGTTCCCTGTGGGGGCGGGAATCTCTAAAACAAATAGGAGTTTTATTACCGGTGCAAAAACAACTTAATTTTTCTATTCTCAAATGATTAACTCCATTTTACAGCATGTGACACACATCAGCCTGAACGATCTGTGCCGTGCGGGGACGGGGGTGTGGACAGCGAGCGGGGCAGACGGAGGCTGCAGTCAGTCATGAGCGCGGAGCACGACCCCTTCAAATTCCATTTCACGACTCACTTCGTGTTCAGCACAGAATTTGCATGAAAATCAAATTCATAAATTCAGCCACGGCTTTGATCAGGAATTTTGTGGTTGTTATTGTTCTTTTTTGGATTGTTGTAAAAGTTATGGCAGATGGTAATGTTTCTTGAAATGTCTGTCGATGCCTGTTTCCTTTCCTCTCCCACCAGAGTCCAGGGCTAGAAGATCTTTATAAAGTGCCCTAGGATCGGGCCTTCTTGGAACTTGCAAGGCCCTCAGACCTGAGGCCCTCATTTCCTCTAGGAAGAAGGTAAAGCAACAACGTGAAACACACCTCCCTAACTCCTGCCCAGGGACCTTTCCAGCACGCCAGGATGGTCTCCAGGAAAGTGGGCGCCGAAGTCGGCCCAGGATGGTGAATGAAGGGAAAATCAAGCAATTGACATCCACACCCACATACTATTCTTTGTATAGAATATCTACACGTATGTCCGTTAGGCAGGAGGCTAGGAACATACTGAGAGGTGCCATTTGGAAGGCTTGAGCACCAGGAGGATGGACCTTAGACATCCTGATGAAGGTCCCCAGTGGAGGACCGCCCAGGGACCACCCCATCCCACCCATCCAGCTGTTACTTTGCAATTACGACATCCCCATAGAGGAAGAGTTAAGGTTGTTGTGCTTGTTACAGTCGCACAGAAAGCAGCCACTTGTCCTCATCTGACCTGTGTCTCTAGAATAGAAACAATGGAGTGGTTTCCTACTTGCTGTGGGCATTTCAAAAGTATCATGAGAAAGGACACCTGTGGTTGGTTAATTATTATATAATCCAGGCCTGTCACTCAAATGGTAAAACCCTAAGACCCACCCACAAGAATAATTGACATAAGCCCACACCCCAGAGTTTCTAGGGCCATTGTCCCCTACCCCCAGCTCCTCCCTTGGAGGAGTACTTCAAGAAAACTTTGCTTCACTTTCCTTTCCTTTGTTGTCCTGTAATTCTTTACTGCAGTGGTAAAAAGATTCAAGCCTTCTTTTCCATCTAACTCTTGGTAACATATCTATATATACTATAAGCAAATTACAAATGGAAGTAAATCAATTTACACACACTATCACTTTATGTTTCTTCTATATATAGGATATGTGTTTATAGACATACACATGCCCCCTGTGGATGGTATTTATAACAATCAAGTAAAGAACATACTCATTGTAAAGTGGGGTTTGGAAGGCAACAAACTTTGAATCCCAGATCCACCACCTAATAACTACAGGACTTTGGGCATGTTAACATTTTGTAGACTTTTAAGAAAAGTATGTATGGGATTGTCATGTGGATTAAATGAATAAATGTTTATAAGTGCTTAGCACAATGCCAGATGCATGCCAATGAAAATCTTTTTCTCAAGTTTCAAAGAAACTGTCTATGTACGTATGCAAGGGCAATGTCCCCACTCCATGTGCGAGGAAGTGGTGGGCCAATTGCTTCCTGGGCTTAAGTATCAAACTCACATTGGCCACGGGAAGCTGGTACAACTGATACGTTGGTTCCAGGGGAAGGCCTAAGTCTTAGAGCGGTGAAAGGGTTGGTTTTGCCCATCCTCACGGTGACTGCTCTCACGCACCACCACGCTAATGGAAAAACCATTCCCATTTAAGCCACCCAAAAAGCCTAATTCAAGGAGGACACATGTGTTTGTTTCAGTGGTCCAGGCTCTGAAATTAACCTCATTCTGAAAATGCCCATTTTCCTGAAGCTTTGGAAGGTACTTTACCAAGGCATTAAAATTTCTACTCCCCTACTACACAGATTTGGGCAAAAAGTATCCTCGTGAAATTATACAAAAACTCTTACTTTCACGTCTGTTTTTGCTGAAGACATAACCTTCAGATCAGTCGATCTGAAAACAGTGATCACCGCTGTAAGAAAGAGAAACGGACGCCATTTGGAACTTCCACCACGGACTGCCTTGAGATCTGATATCTCAATAACCACTAATAAGTTTCTAGGCTGGGACCCAAGATTTCTACTCAGGAACATAATTTAAAAAGTACCTCTTTTGCATGCAATATACAGGCAACGTGCCAAGAAAAGAAACAACAATTATCTTGATTCACTTGCCAGCTGCTGCTTTGGACTCAACGGCCAACAACCAAAGAACCCACATTCCTGTGCTACAGAAAAATAAAATGAATCTCGGCCTGAGCACATACGCTTCTGACTATTGAAAAATTATCCTGAGAAAAAACTAATTGCTACGGTGCAACACAAGGTCTTCTCAGCCACCATCCATCTGGAAACAGAGACAAATATAAAACTGTTGGCAGTAGGGATTTTGGATTAATAGGACGATTGATACATGGCTCTTAATCACCTTTTTGTGATGGAATTGTTTCAGCAGAGTTAGGAGCCTATTCAGTGTAAATCAAGTGCTTTTCTTTGCCAATGCTGTTCTTTAAAGGAGGGCATCTTTTTTCTTTCTTTCTTTTTTTTTTTTTAAGATTTTATATATTTATTTGACAGAGATCACAAGTAGGCAGAGAGGCAGGCAGAGATAGAGGAAGGGAAGCAGGCTCCCTGTTGAGCAGAGAGCCCCACATGGGGCTCGATCCCAGGACCCTGGCATCATGACCCGATCCAAAGGCAGAGGCTTTAACCCACTGAGCCACCCAGGCACCCCAGGAGGACATCTTTTTTATATAGTTGTGTTATATGTATGCGTATAACATGCAAACACACATATACACACATATATATGCACACATATGTCAGTGTTCTGGGCATCTTACATATTGTAAAAGAACTTGAAGGACCACAATGAATAGTCTCCATTTTGCACTTATAATGAATAATTGCTGGTCCTTTTCATTACATTATTTGTTGGTATCAAGGCTCTTCAGAAAAATAGGAGACTTGCTTTTGAACATGGGATTTGAGATTGGACCAAGGCAGATGAAGTCACAGTCCTATCCACATGTAAAAAGCAAACAAAAAACAAAACAATACCCTGGGAGCGGTTTAGCAGTTTTCTGGCCACCACAGGTTACTATGTTAAATACACAGGTATTTAACAAATTATTTTCTGAAAGGTGAGCCAATTTGCCATTTCTTTTCTCTCCATTTAACCTGAAGTTTGGAATGGAGAAAACAGAGCTCCCTTTTGACAGATGTGCAGACATGGCAAATTCCATGCCAGCACACATTTTAAAAGGGGTATATTTTGTTATAGCTTGACTTATATTCAAATGTTCTAGAAACTACACTAGCATGTGGAACAGTGACAGCCTTCGTGTGGAAACTTCTGACTTAACATGTTTGACAGACTTCTTTAAAATGTCCACTGAGATCTTGAGAATTTACATGATCTGTAAAAGGTACCAAGCTCTAAAAATTCCACTGCATGATAACCTTGTGGGTCAACTGTGCAAAAAATAAAGAAAAGCAATTTGAGAAAATCTTTCATCTACAGGGGGAAGAATGATGAGAATTGTGAAATTTCTAATGAAAAAAATACAAACCCTTGTGTGCATATGGGCATAATTTCACACTCAGGCTTCTTCTCGACTTACTAATCATCTTTGTATTGTAGGGACCCAGTTGAAATCAGGTATCAGTCAGTTTTTCATTAAACTTCTATTTTATTCACGTAAAAATGTGTCATTTGGAAGGACATAATGTAAGTGGACTCATTATTAGCACTGATTATAATGAACTCGGACAAGTTATGCTGACCTATGGAAATAAAATCCTAAAACTTCCATTTCATACGGAAGGAATGCAAACTCTAATTTGAAGGAATGTTCCATGTGCGTCTACACACAGCTTTAGGATTTATGACAGGGAGACTTTTCATCTCAAATAGAAAGTTGACTCTCTAGGAGTTATTATATAGTGGAAATGAAATTTCCTAACCTATTTAGATGAGCTAGGTGTGTTTTATCTTCCACACCGATATCTCACGGCCTTCATTCCAGCAACCACCGCTGTGTTCTCTGTCTACTGCAGGAGAAGGGAGATAAACATGCTATTCCATGAGAATGACAAAAATATCTCCTATTTATTCAGATAAAAATCTGCTGGAAGAGTAATTTAAAAATACGAATAATGACTGACGTCTCAAATTATTGTATTTTATTGTAAAATCTAGATGTGGAAGTAACACTTTATTGACCCTGTTCCTTTTTTATTAGTTATATTTCCATACACAGTAATTGGGGGGGGGACAAAAAAACCCCCAGGATTTTAAAAATCATTTCGTGAGGACCCAATGCCAGGAAGGTTCATGGAGTGTCTCCATGACCACCTCCCGTACAGAGTAGCTGAAATTACTAAGTGGTCTTTCTAGGAACTCAGGTTATTCTCACAATAGCAAACTACTTCACACACCAACAGACCACAGTTTTGTGGGATTTTAATATATTTTTGTCTGCATCGTTGTTTTTTAGAGACTTCACTTGTTATAATGTGATTATAATAAAAGACAACTGGTGTGTCACATAAGAAAACTTTGGAAACGTTATCTTAAATTACTTTCTAATATAAATTGAAATAACTTGATTAATTTTTTATTTTGATTTCCAAGCTCCTGTTGAGATTGGAAATGAAAAATCACTCACACTGTAGAACTTTCTATCTTAGCGAAAACTCTCCCTGTCATAAATCATACAGCAGCATGTAGATGCAAATGGAGCATTCCTTCAAATTAGGATTTCAATTCCTTTCACATTATAGCTCCTGCCCATGCATGACCTTCACAGAGGTTTTTGAGGGTTTTTTTTCCTTCCCCCCAGAATTCCTGAATGTGACAGGCGGCGTAACATCAAGGAGATGCAATGTGTTTCCACAGCAATGTGTCAGTCAGCTGAGTGCATGGGATCAGCAAGTTTCAAGGTTAGAAGAGAAGGGAAAACGCACTTAGTTCAACCATATGTTCCAATGCTTGAAGCATCTCCATTGGGAGGCTGACTCCACAGCTGGGCTTTCATCCTGGCTTCTCCCTACACTAGCTTTCAGCATGAGGCCATTACCTACCCTACAGTGCCTCCTTCTCCTGACATCTAAGATGACAGTGATAGTAACAGAATAGCTCAACAGCATCCTCAGAAGGACTAAGTGAGTTCTGTCCCATAAAACGTTGAGGATCAAGTTGGTGCCCACCCACCCTTCACTTTCCATGGTGAGAACCTCATCTTAGCAGCATTCCTTGAGGGTCCCCAGCTATCTGGGGCCAGCACAGAAGGTTGAGGACATCTTTCTTCTATTGAGTCCAAATGGGTCTCCTCGAGATCATGCAGCAAAGAAATCCAGGGGCACCTGCGTGGCACAGTTGGTTGACCATCTGACTCTTGATCTTGGCTCAGGTCCCTGGGTCTTGAGTTCAAGCCCCTCATGGGGCTCCACACGGGGCATGGAGCCCACTTTAAAAAAGTAAACACACATGGAGACAGAGACAATGGTGCCCAATTCTTAAAGGTGTTGTAGGGTCTAATGAATGTAAGTGCTTAGGATTGACTTCTTGGTGATGAAGTCAATGATGATGATAGTGTAGAAGAGGCTGATTCTCATACTGGGTTAAATACTAGGTTCCACTGGACCAACAAGCTTCCCGGTCTATCAATGAATACTATAGTTTTCACAAGACTGCCCTTACCCTGTTGCTATGGTCCTCAAATGATTTCTTTTGTGGATAAATTCTGTTTCTGTAGTTCAGACAATGATATCACCTTGGCAATATGCTTCAACTATTTCACTAGTGACAACTGTCTTGGAAAGGTTGCACATCTTGTCTGAAATTTTCCTGGATACAGAAACACGATAGCCAATTACCCAGAAATTCTGAGCAGAGACCTTTATTTTCTTAAGTTTCAGTTGCTTCTTAGATCTCCTCTATGTTATTTACTCCTCATATGGAAAAAAGCTTTCTTTTTTGCACAAACTTCCTCCAACAGCAGCACATCTTTCTCCATTTTAGGCAGTATTTTTTTTTTCATGGTACAGTTAACTATGTTTTCCCTGAATTGTTTTTAATGTGTTTCTTACCAATATTAAGGATGTGGGTAAGACAAAGATCACACTATCTCTGATGAAGAGAAACTGGAGAGCCTTGTCACTTCTCTGCTGCTACCCTCCAGTTCTTACAATTGGAAAATGTCCATCCTCTTTCTATAAGGGAAAGGTTTCCTCGTTGATTCAAATCTTATATTGCACAACAGCACCTACGGGGCAGGGGGCGAGGGTTCTTCCCAAGACACCCCAAACCCTCTATTCCCTTAGCATTTATTCTCTCACCAATTTCTTTTGTTAAATTGCTTGCATCTCATACCTCATCCTTCCCACCATCTGGAATTTACCCAATTATTGCATGTGTTCTGTACTTCTTCGTATCATCCTCGATGTCCCCAGGGCATGGAAATGTGGCCACCTGCACCTCTGCTCATGTCTCTGCTTACACACCCATACACTCAGGCACACAGACATTTTTTATCTTAGAAACTCTCCTTGTTCTTTGATTCTCAGCTGCTTTTCTCATCTTTGGAGTCATTCCTATTTCCTTTCTTACTGCCCCTTGTTCTGTATTTGCATGCATCACACCAGCTCGCATGGTCTGCTTTCCCTCTCTGTTCCTTCTGTTTGTCAGATCTTTAACTGCACAGACTCAATTTTGCTTTTGGATCTCTGCTCTAACATGGACCCAGACTCAGAGGGAATACACCGTAGCAGTCACCCACGTGGAATTGGTAGCCAAACTGCATGAACTACGATCTATTCCTTCTACCATGTAACTTGGAACAACTTTCTAAATCCAGATTGTCAGGATCTGATTCTGTAGTGGTTTTGAGGAACACGGTTAAAATGCTTAGAATAATATTTGGCATTTGATGAAGATTCAGTTAGTGCCAGTTATTAAGTGTTTAAATTAGGGGGTAGTATACATGGATACGAATAGAATGTAAATTAAAACTAAAAATTAAGCCAGCCAAGTTCTTGGGCATTTAAATTTTGATGTTCAAAAATAAAAATAGGATGAAGTCATCATATTCCAATCTCATTCCTATTCTCAATGATGAAAGGTTAAATGAGAAATTGTTCATTATGTGAACAATGCTTAACATTTACTAAGCTTTCAACTTGTACTAATCACTGAATTTTTTTAAATAGTTGAGTAACCATTTTACATATAAAAATGATAATGTTTCTGATATTCAAGAATAAAAATATTCAATATATTTCCAGGGAGAGAAAGCAGCACATATTACTCCTCCTCAGGGTTCTGTATATTTGTGTCTTTAGTTAAAATGTTGTAAAAACGGTTTAGGAAAATTGTCTTAAAGGACTAAAATTATGTCATTTTTTTCTTAACACAAGGCAGCTTATTTTTAAACTTGTATTTAAACATTTGTGGATAAGTGAAAGTTCCTTAGTTTCACCTGCTTTTTTTTTTCCACTTAAAGTAAAAATAAATTAAAAGCTTTGTATTATACATATGTACAAACATTTAATTTAAAAATTCACTGGGCATAAGTAACCTAATTTGCTTCCTTATTCCTAGGTATGAAAATAAACTGAATTGGGGAAAAAAACCTTTTTGGTGACTGGATGATAGACCAATGTTGGCATTTTACATTTCCCATCATTTGTTTTAGTTTTCAATAATTTCATTAAAAATACAAACATGATTTTTTTAAATACTTTTTTTCTACAAACCTATCATCTGTTTGTATGTGTGCTCTTAAAAGCAACCAGAATGAGTTTCACCACAAGTACACAAGAATAATTTTTGGATGGTTAGATTTGGGGAATTACTTTTTATTTGTACATTTTGTTGTTGTTACTTGAGTTGTATGCATTTATCTTTTAAAAATGACACTGGGTGTGGTGCATAAACAATGAATCTTGGAACACTGAAAAAAATAAAACTAAAAAAAAAACATGACAGATAGTCTCTAAATGCAAGATTTGTATTTTTTCCTCCACATCCTTTTGAAAATATCTAAAAACCAACAAAGGTAGAATTGGATAGATCCGCTATATACATCAAATCTTTCTAAAGATCCTAAGATTCCAGTTATGTAAGCAACTTTACATAATTTTTAGAATTCATGTAGCCACTTGGTATATATTATAGAAACCCAGATGGCATTAAAAGGAAGAGGAATTTTCCACATTTTAATGCCATTATGGTCTCCCTACCATAAAATTGAATCAAGAAATAAAAATACTCATTATGTAGTGAAAGCATTTATGTAATATATAATTGTGAAAATATTATGGAAATTGCTGGGTCGTCAAATGTAAAAGGAATTGCTGTATCCATGGGTCTAAAAAAATAAAAATAAATAAAAAAAAAACCAAACCGGACCACATAAGCCTGGGCAATCTTCCTATTTTGCCAGAGGCAAAACAATTATGGTAATCCTTTTTATAGGTGCTTACAGTAGAAAAAACATTTTAAAGAATAAAGTAAATTAGCTAAATACTCCAGAGGCAGAGAATGTTGGGGTGATGCTGAGTGGCACTGCTCTGGCTGTCATTTCAAAAACGGGGAAGAGAGAACATTATTTTAGTTTTTAATAGCTGGTTAACATTTGGCTTGTGTGAGTTTGCAGACAGAAACCATCAGCTTCATCTCATCTAACTACATCAGACTGCAGGCAAGGACGAGTGGATCGATTCTCTGTATGATGGAATACTAAATCAGCTCCTCAACACTGGTTTGCCGAGATATTAAACCATAAATAACCACGCGCTCGCAGACGAGCTTCCATTTCAAACCTCTTCACTAATACTTCTCTGCCTTCTCCCCGTCCCTTTCCTCGAGGACTAGAAGACTTTGTAAGCATCTGCCCGCCCCACGCACCGCAAAAGAGTCAACAAAACAGAAAGGCATAGACAAAGTTGAAAACAAGTAACAAAAATTAAAAGTTAGTTTCAAAGACTTAACTCTTTCAAGGAAAAGGGTTCTGTGGGTCCGATCTATCCAGATCATCATTCCTTCTCTTTTCATAAAATCTCATCTAGAATGGTCTGATAACCACAGACAGATGAAAACAAAAGTGAAATAGAATAGTTTAAATGTTGTAAGTAATTCATGTGGTAGTTTCCATGAATGTCCAGCATAGACCCACATATTCAGCACCAGAAGTAGACAAGCATTAGCCTCATAGGCATCTCAACTAAGTGAGCTCAAGTCACTTCCTAACTAAATCTTTGGGCACCATACATATTCCCTCTAAAATTGTCCTCCAGTTTTAGGTTGATTGTCAATCACAAGTTAGGTGATTTTAGAGGGTGATGACCCACCTTCCATTGGGACATCATCATTATAAATAGTTTTAAATAATAATAATGGTTCCAGTCTTCTTGTGATTGTGAGGACTGGAAAACGCATGTGGATTTCTCAACAGAGCATCAGGAAATGAATGTGCTGAATGGAAACCATCCATTCCGATTATGTCATATATATATTCCTGTTAGGTTATATGCTCTATAGGTTCTACATATGTTATACGCAAACATGCTTTTGAAAGGACTTTTTAGTCTAAACTCTACCCTTAGAGAAGGCTGAAAGCTTATTTGAATACTTAAACCTAATTCCTAACATCCCAGGGTCTAGTACTGTAGTCATCCCCCCTGGGATTAACAGACTCAGCGGGAGCCTGTGCAGTCAGGTTTTAGGCCTCGCAACTCCCAGGATTCCTAAACTTTAGTTTTTGTATAAGCTTAAGAAAGAGCATGACAAAGGGAAAGAGTCAATATTTCCCACGTTCCCTCTGGATGTGAAAAATCAGTGGGAGCTGGTGCCCTTTCCAGGGAGGACAGCAAAGATCTTGTGGGATCTTGTGATCCCACAAGTAGTCTGGGTGACAATGAACTCCCCTCCAAGGGCTGCCCGGGCCATCCCCAGTACCTGCTTCCTGCCGTTACCTCAATCTGGCCCTATTCCTGGAGGACCCAGAGTCCCACATTTACCCACGAAGCACTTGGCTTGCACAATTGTTAACTCCCTCGGCCTAGCAACCCTACCTCCTCGAGGGCAGTTAACTAGTAGCTCCAAGAGGGAGAGCACGTTTCTGTGTTAGAATGTCTTCCAAAAATGCTGCTGGGTGAACCCGGAGGCTGCTGCACAGAGCCTCTTTTGGGTGCCCCTTTAAGCTAACGCACAAACAGAGCCAAACACCTCGCCACCACCCCCCCCCCCCGCCCTGGTTCTTCTGGGCCTCTTGGTAGGGCGCAGGCACACTCATTGCAGTGAGCAAGTAGAGGCGTGGCACACTGTTGCCTTGGAGACAGATGAAAGGGGAAATTTTATCTTCCTGAGCAGAGCTGTGTGTGTGTGTGTGTGTGTGTGTGTGTGTGTGTGTAGACGCTCAGCATCACCTTGCCAGACGACCTTTCTTCCCTTGCGCTGGCTCCCACATTCCCACAAACGCTTAGGCCCTCCCCCAGCCACATGTAGACCAGGCACTGAGGAAATTTACAAGAGTCAGAAAAGAATTTTAAGTGGCTAACTCAGGGAAATACATATAAGTGGCAAGACCTTGGTGTTTCTGACACCCGAAGCACCAAATAAATCTCTTTAGAGATATTAAGGGGAAAAAATGTTAGATTTAGGAGAAACAACATGGGTTAATCAGATGGATGCCTCGCGGGGGCTGAATGAGATCTCTGGGCTCGCCTTCTCTTAAAATTTCCTTTGCGTTAATATAAATAGTAAGAGTTGATAGTTATATGCTATGTTTTGCTATTTCTAATAAAATTTTTATAGTGGAAAAGCCATTATTACCTGCCTAATGTGTTAATCTATTCTCTCGATTTCCCCACACATAGACATAGCCTTCGCCAAATGATTAATAGTTTTTATGGTCACAATTAACTGTAATTGAAGCCATGGAGCTCAGGGGGAAATGAGCAGTCCCTAAAAGGCAGCCTTAAAGCCCATAAAGAGACAGGAACATAATATGTATGGAGTCCACTTAGACTCCTAGCATGTGGATTAAGGCTCATTTTGTGGTCACCATTAAATATACAATGCTAGAGGAGTTCACTTTCGCGCAAGCTTTAAAAGCAGAGGCATGCTGGAGCCAGCTCCTACCAGCTCACAAGAAAGGCTATCCTGTGAATTTCTTTTCAACTCTAAAACCATCGTGGGAGTATTTACACCAGGGAAATTGGTAGAAGTTACAAACCAGAATGGGATTTTTCTCCTTTCTTGTTTTCTTTTCTGAGAACTATTTACCAACAAATCCTTACTTAAAAGAGCAAATTTGAAATGTAGTTAAAACAGAGCTATTCCCAGAAAGAGATTTGGGGATTAAAAAAAAAAAATCAACTACATAAATATAACAATTATTTGAATAAACCACTGCTTCTCAACCCTTTACCTTTTCATGTTGTTCATTATCTTACTACCTACCACCTGTGCTTCCTAAAAATACTTTTCTCCAAATCCCCACTTTAAAAGTTTCCTGTTGTCTCTTTTATACTCTTTTTTCCCAAAACCTTCCATTTACTTTTACAGATACTTACTTCTTGTCTTTGCTACTAACCTCCCATCACCACATGCACGTTTCCCCTAGAATTTGGAAAATGGGTTTCTCATTAACAGCCTCACGTATAGAAATTCAGCACATTATGAATGGGAAAATTCACAGGGCTGGTAGGAGAAGAGTAGAGGACTGGAGAGAGCAACAACATTTCCAGTAAGTACCATTCATGATCTACCTCATGACAGAGGTTGATCTTACAACCTTTCTTTTACTTTTTAAAGTCCATCCTGTTAAGCGCCGGGTGTGATTGTAATTGTTTACCCTTTAAGTGGAGTTAGGATTCGTGATGATGTCACACAATGCATATGGGGCAGGACAAAGATGTAGATTCACTTTTTATTTCTCGTTCCCCCCCCCACCCCGCGTTCTCAGTTTCTAGTGATCAGACCAGGAAGCGTGTTCTGCCTGGATGGAGCCTGGCTGCAGGGCACCATGCAGCACAGGCATGAAGGAAGGATGTGTAAGCAGAGAAAGGGGGGGGGGGTGCACTGCATATGGAAGCACGATAAAAGATATGCTCAACTAACCAGAGGAGAGGGAAAGCAATTACAGAGATGCAGTCATTTCTGTAAAAAGATGTTCTTTTTTTTTTAAAAATGCACTTTCTAATCTCAGTCCTGGGTCAGAGTTCAGAGTTCATCCTGACTTTGCTGAATTTTCCAACACAAACAATTGAATTGTCTAATTAAAAATTGGGTTTGGGATGCCTGCATTGCCCAGTCAGTTAAGCCTTGGTTTCAGTTCAGGTCATCTCAGGGTTGTGAGACTGAGCACCATGTCACCCTCATGCTGGGTGTGGAACCTGCTAAGGTTCTCTCTCTTCCTCTGCCCACCTCCCTCTACTCCCTCTCTAAAAATAAGCCTTCTTAAAAAATGAGTTTAGCAGTGACCTCACAGGTAGGAAAAAGATGCCCCTGAGAATGGACAGCTAATGGCCTAATTTGAAATTTGGATCCCTGTAATAAATCATTTACTTGGAATTTTATTTCATATAACAGGTATCTGTGGTTTGGTAGTTATTGGTGACCCCCAGAGAAGAGATGTGCCCAGAGAGATGATTAGAAACATCTGGGATGGGAAAGCCCTAAGCCAGGATTGAGACCAGTCTAAGATCCCAGTCTCAAATGGGGATCGCATTCTACATGGGGCACCTCATCAAGCCTGGGTTAAATATTTCAAGGTGATTGGACTTCCAGGATCCTAGTACTCAGCACACTACTGCTTGCCTCCTTAAATTCTGACACCCATAAAGTCAAGACAGAGTGTTGTCTTGCAGATCACTGTGTCTGTGGTTTAACTTAGTATAGTGCTTCGATGAACCAGTTTTGAATGAAAGAATGACTGAATGAAAGAGGATCATGGTGGTCACAAAAGGTCTTGTCTGTCATTCTGCGGCAAAACCCAGTGTGGGTAATCACCCTGACCTCTTCATACTTCTAATTTCAATACCACCTATTAATCACAAAAAGGCAAGTTTAAATAACAGTTTCTAAAATAATTTTATTATGCTGACCATTTATAACCATAGGTGTCTTTTGACAAATAATGGTATAACTTATTGATAAATATGCAGTACAATCTCAGCCAGATTAAAAACAGATCAGGTGTTAGAAATGAATTAGTGGTTTTAGAAAATGAATTTTCACTAATTCCATTCTATTTTTTCTGACCCCAAAATTTGACCCAATCTTAGCGGTCTGGCCTCCAATAAGAGACACTTCATGCAGCATTGTTCACGCACATAAATGCTGCAAATTACTTCTTTTTTTTTTTTTTTAAAGATTTTATTTATTTATTTGACAGAGAGATCACAAGCAGGCAGAGAGGCAGGCAGAGAGAGAGGAGGAAGCAGGCTCCCTGCCGAGCAGAGAGCCCGATGCGGGGCTCAATCCCAGGACTCTGAGATCATGACCTGAGCCGAAGGCAGCGGCTTAACCCACTGAGCCACCCAGGCGCCCCTGCAAATTACTTCTATAGAAAGGCAGCACAATTAGTAGGTGCATAAGTCATCAGTGGTAGGGATCGCTCTTTGATTATACAGATGAAGCCAAAGAAAGTACTAATTGGTATGTTAAAAATTCTACTAATGTGACAATTTCTCACTGCAAACTTGCACTTGTCTTCAGTCATTAGATCTGAACAACAACAACAAAAAGTAGAGGAGTGGATAATTGGCTCGATGGTGCATCGAGGTAAGGAGCAGAGAGTGGCCCACACAAAGTATAATTGCAAAATTTGGCCCCAGATACTTTGAGTTGGATTACATAGCCATCATAAAGAAATTCATAAGACTGGTAATGGTAATCAGTTAAATTGATATACATACAAATTTTCCATTATGAAATAAGTTTGTTGTATAACTACACAGGAAAGGTCTTAATGAAAATACGTTCAGTGAGACATAATTAAAAAGAAAGGAGAAAGATAATTTTGCCTCATGCTATGGAATATCCATCAATGAAATAAATTGCATTAATGAAAGTAGCTCAAGAAAATATTTCCCTTGACAAATTCTGTCAACACTGGTGTAATTAATATGATCATATTTTTAAATATAGATGAAAGTTTCAGGAACTAAGTGATCACTTCAACCAGAGATGCCTAATAACTGTGTTCTTAGAAACAACCCTAACTTTAGGTTTCATTTTAGTGGAGGACAGCAATATTCTTCACTATTCTGATCTACAGCCACATGAAGAGGCATACGTACTTGGCCAATACATACTGGGCTATCTGAAACTATTAAAGAGTACTTGTACCCCAGTGTATTACATAATTTATGTGGCAGTTGTTTAAATTCAATGCCAATTATCTTATTGAAATGCTATTTAATAATATATGTGGTCTTTTCTACTTTAGTGGTAGTAGATTTTGATAGCATCCATCTTTAGTAGATTAATGATAGCAAAGAAGGTAACAAGTTGTCCTTGAGGAATAACTCACATTTGTTTGTAAAAGCACTCATTCAGTCCAGAGATCTAATATTTCAGAAGTTGATTTCATAAATTTCTTAGAGAACCACATGATCTTAGCCCTCTCCTCAGGGATCTCAGAAGCCATTGGGCTCTGTGCTGTGCTCCTTAAAACCTGATTTACTGGTGACTGTCAACAACATTTTCAGCCCATACAAATAACCTCAACATGAATCATAGTTCATGAAAGTAATGCTGTATAACACCTATCCTTTTTGGTGTTGAAATCATTTAAACCTAATTCATTTTACAGGTAAGTTGAATGAAGCAATTTGCCTCAACTCACCTAATTTTTAAAAGATTTTATTTTTTTAATCTCTACCCCCAACGTGGGACTCAAACTCACAACCTGGAGCAAGATCAAGAGCCACATGCCCTACCAACTGAGCCAGCCAGGTGCCCCTCACTCATTTCATCTTTTAAGGAGAGAATACTGGAATTCAGATATAAGGACTCTCCGTCATAAACCCACTTGAAGAAAATTAGTAATGTTTTAAGTTTGTTACCTTTTCAATTTTCAATCCATTTGCCAATAACTGCTACTTGACAGATTTATAAATCCTCCTAATCTCAATCTTTCAAGATTTTATTTATTCATTGGTCAGAGAGAGAGAAAGCACAAGCATGGGGAACAATAGGGAGAGAGAGAAGCAGGTTCCCCGATGATCAAGGAGCCTGATGGGGGGACTCCCTCCCAGGACACTGGGATCAAGACCTGAGCTGAAGGCAGACACTTAAGTGACTGAGCCACCCAGGCATCCCATAATCTCAATCTTCTGTCTTCCACAGCACATCCCCAGATGATGTCACTGTGGAATGCAGAACAGAGTAGCAATGGAAAATGTGCAAGGTATATTTTTAATTGAGAAGCTGGAGGAACCTGGGTGGTTCAACTAGTTAAGCATCAAACTTGTGATTTTGGCTCAGGTCATGGGATCAAACTCTGTCAGAATCCTCGCTTAGCAGGAATCTGCTGGAGATCCTCTCTCTCTCTCTATCCCTTCCCCCCACACTCCAGCACTCTCTCAAGTAAGTCTTTAAAAATGAGAAATCGTTAAAGTATTTGATGTGTCTACCCTATCATTACTATTTGCATTTTGGTAGAAATGAACTGACCCTCTGTATCATTTCCTTTTTTTACATCATTCACAGAAAGGATTTCTCAGAGTGAGCAGGCCAATTATATCAGGTTGTGGAAACTCAACACTGTATGTCTTAAGCCATCCCAAGCCCTAAGTCATGCCCGCCCATTTCTTCTGCACTGCATAGAGCTATTTGCACTTCACTTACTCAGAAGACTACTGTTTGATCTTGACGCCGTGTTGCCACCAAATGGAAATATTCAGATAAGCCCCAAGTGTTTTTACTGAAACGTTAACTCCTGAATTATGGGAAAACATGTTCCAGTCAATGATCTGTCATATTCAGTTTCATATTGTGTGCCCATGCATACACACACAGGCACACACGGAGACACACACCCCTAGAAGTTCATCCCTGTCCACCCCCATCCTTCCCCCAGTTCTAGCTGACATATTAGCAATGTCCTGAATCTACCTTGCTGTGCTGTTTTCTTCCCTCCCTGGATACAGGGCTTACATGTCATCATTGAGAACTGACCCTGGTTATTGACTTGGAGGCCGTCAGGGAGAGTGGGGGCAGACACAGTTCAATCCCGCAAGAGTGGGGGCAGACACAGTTCAATCCCGCAAGGCACCTGCTTTCAGTAAGTTCTTTGCTTGGGCTCCGGGCCATGGGAAGCTAATCTCCTTTGGAAAGGAGGGACTCGGGAACTTTGAAGATAAAAAGGTCTTGTATTTACCCACCCACATATCCCCAGATAAGTCAGAGGGACAAATTTTTTTTTTTTTAAATCAGAGCCCTGATTTTGACACAGAAAATCTACTGGGATTGTACCTTTAGTTTTGTTTGCAGATCTGAGCTCTTAAAACCTGAGCCTAAGCCTCATTTTCAGGATATGGTTCTTTGAGGCTATAAGAGGGCATCGCCCCTAAACTGTATTTGAGGCCCTCTAGCTTCCACAACAATTTCTGTATTAAATTGGCAGTTGACTGCCCCGAAATTGTCACATCTTTCTGTAATTCTGTCAGATGTCAGATGCCATTCTACTCCATTATTCTAATGTATAGCAAGAATTTTTTAGGATAGGTGCATGAGCTACTATCTCCTTCTAAGTCAACCCAAATCTTCATGCTAGAGATTGTTACCAACCTACTTGATGACCCACAGTAGGGTCACTATTACTTTTATTCAGCAGAGGAATCCAAATCCTAAAACCCATTTTATAGATGTACATCTTAAAAAATACTTATAATACCAATTGTCATAACCCAGGAAAGCAGAGCCTGAGGAAAGGATTCAGATTGCCAAAACATTACAGAGAAGGGGGGGGGGGTGCTGTGGAGAAAGGGAGGCCAAAGAACACATTCTGCATTAGGAGGGTGACTGCCTCACACTGATCCACAATGATGCCACAGATCACAACATGTTCATTCAGCACTTGGGAATTCTCCAAATTTATGAGGAGAAATCTCATCTTGGGGAATATATCAGAAATGTATCCACTTGGTTCCTTCCTGTCTCCCATTTCCTATTAAGTTTTCCCTTTTTGAGAGCTTAGGCCCTTCAGACCCCTTGACACACACACACAGAAACTCAAATCTCATACCCTAAGGAGTGATATTTTCCCCAATTTCCAAAGTTTGGCATAGGTGAAATGACAACCAAGAGAGAAAGAAGCAAGCATCTGTGGGAGTCTGAGAAGGTAGGTGAAGGTCTTGTCTTCGGTCTACAGTTTCCACTTATTCCAATCCACTCATGCCTCAACCCTCTCTGCCATCATTAACAGATCCCAGCAAGCCACATGGGACCTCTGCTTCGTCCGTGAGAAAAATAGATGCATCACAGCGACACCAGCCATGCTCGTGGGACCTTACAATTCAGTTACAGTGGAAGAAGAGAATACGAGAATTAAGAAGGCTTGTGGTTTTAGGTGGAATACAAAACAGCATAAATCTCAAGAGGTACAGAGAAGTAGGAGTTATTTTATTAGGGAAAACTTTCTGAAAAGGTTTGACATGTTTTGGTCTACATTTTTTTTTTAACATGCCTTACAAATAGAGTTTCTGCCTCTTGTGTATCTTGATCCCTTGATCCCCAAAACACTATGTCCGTGGCCCCATTCTCTCTCACATTACACCCATGTGACCAATCACAGCCCAGCTAGATAACTCAGCAGAGTCTTGATGGCACATGTTTATACATTTTCAAGTTACTTGAGGGTTGACACAGCTAGATAAATCTAATTAATGTATCTTTGATAAGCTAAATAACTTAGCTATCATTAACTGTTCTCACAGTCTTAGGGATAGTCAAAGGCATCAATGCGTGCTAAGAATAAAAACTTGAGCAACAGAGAAGTAACTGGCAGAAATGATCACACCAGGAAAAACCTTATCTTCACAAGTTATGTAACTGAAAGATTTAATTCCCATTTTTAATCTGGTAGCAATTAGCATGCATTACAATTTATGTAATTAAGTTTATATTAAAGTGTCATAATACTATTAATAGAGAAATTGCTTCCCTCATGTATTAAGTGCATAAAGAGGGTTGCTTTCTAAAAGCAGATACATCATAGGTGATGCAAAGTTTCTTTCTTATACTTCTTTAAAGTTTTCTCAACGAAGTAGGTTTTATTAATGGTGGGATGTATGAATCTACAACAAAGCATACCCAGAAGTGGATTACAAACTACTAGAAGGTATTTATTGTAAATACAAGGGTAATACCTTTAAGATCATTTTGAATACTCAACGTTGTATGCTTCAGTTTTATAGGCTGCCTCTACACACACGTGCGTGCACACATGCACGCACACACACTCCCCCCACATGCACATGTGCCCACAGACTCCTGCATCCACATGTGCACACACACATGCACACATATCATCTCTCCTATAAACATTATAAATCAGGAATCTTGGCTTTGCTTTAGAGGAATAACCTCGTCATGGGACACATTTTCTTGGGGTCAGTTAATTTCCTTTCTTTTTTAATATCAGTGGAAAAATATCCCACACCAACTATGGGAGTTAAATAATATGTCCACAAAGATGACATCTGTGTTTTCTACAAAGTGACTACATACCAGTTAGGCTTAGACAGGTGATGCGTGTGATATGGGTATCAAGATTCTACTCTCCTATTCAGCCCCTTATTTTCCCCCCTCAACTGATTTTCAGGCAGTTCTTGGTCTGACTTTTGCCACCGTTATACAAGAATGATTTAAGGACTAATTTGGGACAATTTAGCTAATGGAAATATCTAGATCTTCTCTCAGAGATATGCTTTTAAGCCTTACTTTTATATTTAGTTGGTATAAGTCTTTATTGGTGGTTTATATGTACAGATTATTTCCATCCCCATCCGTTTTCTATTCTCTGTGGGGAGATTTTTCCATTTTGATAACCCTCCCACATTGTTTGGATCGATTTAATTTCTCCATTTTAATCAAGCTTTTTGTTATTGGAAACAACTTAACAACAAGACCTCCCAGCAAGTTCATCCAGAGCGTGGGTTCTAACCACATTTAGTTTGAACCCAGGCAGTCTAGGGAAGCTGGTGGACTCTCCCAGAATACTGATAGAGGTATCAAAATATTGTCTTGAAATGCAGGTTCATTGCATTAGTCACAAGCCTTTGTGGCAGGCTAATAACTACTGTAATTTCTAGACATGAATATAAACTCTTGGGAGAGCTTGGTGATAACTCACAAGCGACATCAATTTATCTGATTTCTCTGGGTGCAAATCACAGGGACTATTAATACTGGAGTTAGCTGTCAACTATCAGAACTAAAGGAAAGGCTGTAAGATTTCCATGAAGTCAGCTCCAAACCAGTTGGTCTCCATCATATCCATACTTCTAATTTGAGAGCTCAATAAACTCTCCTGAAATGAAGGGTCTTTCCATGTAAATCTGATTTCTAATATTCCACTGGAATTTTGAAAGAACAAAAGACCTTCCATTTCATCTAGGCTTGTATGTCCATGTTCAAAAAACTCCAGTCTTCAAGAGGTCAAATCCTTAGGAAGAATGCGTATGATGAAAGGACTTCTGTGTGATGCCAACTAGTAGTTGTAGTCAACACTGTCATGAGAGAATGGGAAGAATACTGTTCACAGAATGCTTTCATAAATACAGTGCTGTGACCACAAAGTCAATGTCTCTTTCTGTATTAACAGTGGTGTAACCACACAATTATATGTTTATCTCCTATTATGTAAGTTTTAGTAAATAGGAGTCAAATGGACAGTTCTATTCGTCTCTTAAACAGTCTTTATAGTCTCTATTTCTTCATTTTCCCTAAGAACTTATGTGATATAATTAATTCATATAAAAAATAACCATCTGATTAGCTAGTATCAGTGTCACCCAGACTTTGGAATCATTGAGACATATTTCATTTGAACATACATCCATCAAAATAGCTCTGTATGTCAGCTAAGGGAGCGTTAGAAAACTCGGGAGTCCTAGAAAACCATCGCTGACAAGGGAGTTTCACGGCAACTTCTCTTCTGTGAAACTGAAAAGCTGATTCAAATGCATACTGGAGAAGCTCAGTTTTGTGGAATATGGGGGCTCTAGGTCACATCCCTTCAACCTAACATCTAAAATGAGTAAAAGCCAAGCAGAGGCCCTAGGTGTTCTGCAAACTAATTATGCATAATGCCTCTAATTTCATGAAATAAATAGTTTTGAGTTTAACAAACTTTCCTAAGTAGTATATTCAATCTTTCAGAGCACATGCATACATATGTGTGTGATGCATGCCTACAGACGGGTGTTCACATGGGTGTGCATGTGCGCTCTTGGGTGGAGTTCAGATGTTCAAGCTGGAGTGTACATGAGCGTGGATGTTGGTCTATTACAGGATAGCTGTGTGAGCAGTTGGGTTTCTGGGAGTGCGGGGGAGGCAGGCGCAGGGGACATAAGAACACAAGAGAAGCACGTGGGACATGTGAGGAATGTGGGTGGAAATTTGAGGACTCATGAGGGCCACGTGTGAGAAAGGTAGGGGTGTGTGTGTGTGTGTGTAGAATGGGGATATGTGAGTAGGACTGTGAGGAGCATGAGGATTTGGGGACATGGGAGGACACGGGGGATGGAGGAGGGAAGGTGCAGGATGTCTGAACATGGGCTTGCTGTGTTTGGATACACTTATGGGTGGGTGCAAGGCTGCCTTCGCCTCAGCCATGACTCATTCTAGGGGAGAGGAATTCCTGGCCTAAATGCAGAGGCGGCTGGTAGGGGAGAAAATGGGACTCAGGGTGAATTCCAAAGAGCTTCAACAGCTTTAGAACTTCGTATCTGGTGCTTACCATAACCCATCACCGTAACCTACGTGCCTTAGTTTACCACGGGCACTAACCACCCTTCCTCTGTTTAAAAGCATGAAATCCTGAAGTTTTGAGTGGTTGTGAAGGTAATTTACTTTAAATCCTCAAATTAGCAATGGAATAGGTCAAGTTCAGGGAGGTGTTCCTTTGTTCCTCAATTGATCCTAGTGTTCTAACTGCATGTTCTTGGTCAGGTACCACTGAGGACTATTGCATTTGTGGGAATAAAAATACCTATCCCAGAGAAAAAACTGGAATGTAACCTCCCACAGGATCAAGTGGAAAAAAACAGTTGCTGAAGAAACGTAAGATCTGATAGGGTCAGGCTGGATGGGAGACATAGCCATGGGCTGCAGATAAATAGGGCTCTGTGGGTTTTTCAAGGTTGAGAATAAAATCAAGTGTATCAGCAATTTTGACTCTAATTCCTTGCATTTCTCTGCCCTCCCTGTTTTTTTAACTCTTGAATCTCGACTTCTCAGCCCAAATTGTTAGTCTGGGTAGTATGTAAAGCTGTGGGTGGTAAAACCGAACTCCCATTCATCACACCACAATAGACCTAAATGCAATTCTAGACTTTTAAAAAAATCCCTTTTGCTTTTTTATGTTTTTCAACATTTACAAGTAACTCTTATTAGGCAGTTTTCTGGCTTAGCAACTTAGGCCCTTCAAAGGAACCAAAGAAAACACATCAGACTCAAACCTCAGACCTCTTCTCTTTCCTACCGATCTTATTTCCTGGGTGACCTCATCCATGATCACAGCCTCAAGTGTCCTCTCCCAATTCAGGACAACAGATCTTATAGCCAGTTCTCGATTCTCTCTGAACTCCATATTCATAGATCCTTAAACTCACTCTGGTATTTCCAATGGAAGGTCTAACTGGCATCTCAAAATCCAGGTTTCCATGTGCCAAGGGAACAGAGGCAACGAATAAACATATATCCACTTGTTCCACTTCTGTCATTCAAACAACTACTTTTAGTCCTCCTGGAAATACTGAGTGCATCCAACAGGATGGTCACAGACCTAGACAGACAAACATACCCACACACACACAGATGCGCACGCATATACTGTGGTAGGAACATCCAAGATGGTCTCAAATGATCCCATCCTTCTGGTAGTCAAAACCTCTGGGAATCTCAGACTGGACTATCATGCTTCTGACTAATACAATACTTCACCTTTGAGAGCATGCCGTTTCTGGAACCAGGTACAGAAGATTGGGACCTGGGTTTTGTTAGCCAACTCTGCCTCTTTTAGGCCATGATGTGTAACAAAAGAAAAACCGCATGGCAAGTGAGGGAGGGTGGTCAGCAGCCAGCAGGGCATGAGAAAGGGAGGCCCTCGGCTCAACCCGCTTTGAGGAAAGGAATCCTGCCAAGAGGTGTGCAGGTGAGCTTGGAAGCAGAGCCTTTCTCACTTGAGCCTTCACGTGAGACCACTCCTCTGGTTAGCCTCTTGACTGCAGGCTCGTGAGCGACAGCTCAGTAGAATAGCTAAGAAGGCAGGGACCCCAACAACATGGGTTGTTTTACCCTCAGGAGCCAACAGACTTTGGAGGGACTTACTGAAAGAGTTGTGATTTCTTTGGATAAGGTCCCTTCCTAAATGACTCTGCATTATTTAACCTGAGAACCTAAGATGGACCTTCCTCTTACATATAAATCTATCCTAAGAATGCACAGAAATTTCTATAGTGTAACTTCTCAGTAATAGACAACATGGAGACAAAAATATCCATTTAAAGTATTTTTTTTTTTAAAGAAACAAATAATTAGGCCTGGGGGAAAAACAGGTACAATCAACTTTCAGCCACAACAGATGTAAAGTTTTGGGATTCCGCCATGGAGCAGGACCGCCTTCCAAACAAGAACTACGAGATTTTTCGTTATTCTGCAGCTACAAACTATAGTTCCCACTGCCCAGATGAGCCATGATGGTAACAGATGGGTTCAAAGTTCCCAACACCTGGGAAGCATCAGATTTCTTGATCAGAGGTAGTGAGTTGGTTCCTCACTACCTCTGATCACATCCCCCTCTTTCCTCAAAATCTTAATTTAGCCATCATTCCCATCCTCTCCAGAAACCTTCCTTAGTATCTTCATTAGTAGGGGCCTTTATCTACATCCTATGAATATCCAGGTAATTCTAGCTGGTGCTCTCTTAAGGCGGTCTCTGTCTTAAGTTGCTCAATCATTATGCAGGAAATAAAAGCAAGTGGCTTTTGGTCAATCACAGCAATTTCTCCAAAATAAAAGGGAGACTGGCAAAGGCAACATTTTGTTAAGAGAGACGGCAAGTTTAAGGGCCCAGTTTAAATGACACGTCATTGTCTTCCACCACCTCCTACTTGCTCGGGACTGCACTGCCTTGAGCACCCAGCTCTGTCGTTCACCCTCGGACCCAGCATGGCGAGTGGCAGAAAGCGGGACAAATCATCGCTGCCATCAAGGATGCTCCCAGTTTCTCGAAATTTTTCTGCAAACTAATATCCAATCTGCTGACCAGGAGACTTGAAAAGTTACTGAATGAAAGGTCTTAGAAGTTCATTTATTTTCCATTTGATTTCGGGTCATAAATGTATTGCTGGCATGCATTTTGAGAAACCCAATGACGACGCTCACTTTCTCCAATTTGTGCGCTTTCAGCCTGAAAGGCACCTTTTCCTGCAGCACCTGCCCCCACCCCCGGCCCCGCAGAAACACCCACCCTCTTGGATGTGGAGGCAATTTCCTAGTGCTGACGTGTGGCTCCGTGCTCCCCGCTTCCAGCACGGTGATTGAGAACACACTGGAATCCTAGTTCCACAGCGCATGCAGTCACCAGGAGAGGCTAGGCTGCAGAGCTTTCTAGCTCTCCCATTGTCATCTTGGATTACACCATCAATGCCAGACCAGCTGTCCGGGAAGCGCCGCCAAGAGTGGATATTTATCTGGTTTCTCTGTCAATTTAAGAAGACTTAGCAACTTGGCCACCGGCCAGCAGCTACAGAACCAACCTTCAGAGAGATGCCTGCTGGGGAACAGACTCAAATTGTACCATTTTCATCTCCCTTTCCATTTATCCAATTTCTCCACATCTGCACATGACGGAAATGGAACGGACTCAGCACACACCCCTCCCTCCCCCAGCCCCCAGCACCCTGACAGTCACCGGCAACCCTCTCACTTCCTTTCCTTCATGTTCTGTCAGAATCCCATTCGCCCTGCAGGATCTAGTGGAAATGACAGCCACAGGTGCAATCACAGTATCACTTCTCCCTTTTGTGTTCTTACTGGCCTTTGGCCAAACGCATTTATTAAGCATCTATCACATTGTTATTGTCAGCTACCTACTAGATTGTGCAGAGCAACATAGCCAGGGATGCCAAGGTCTCTAACTTGCTCATCTGGCAAGTGTCCAGCCCATGATAGTCACTAAGTAATTATTGCAATAAGTTGGAATGAAGAGGCAAATCTCTAACCAAATTTAGGGTTAGTAGAAATGCTTGTGACTAGGCTTTATTGAGACTTTTCTAGGACACTAACCACTGGAGATTTAAAGACAAGGCAGACACCAGAGAGGAACGCCCAACAGAGTCAGACAGTCCCATTTTAGTGCAGTAGGGGTGTTTCCAATGAGCGCTGAGAAGGGGGAGCGAAATCCCAAAGAAATGATTTAGACTAAGGTGCATACATGGAAAAACTGAACCAGCTCCCCCTCTCTTACAAATACAAATAGGAAAAATAAAATTAAAGCCTCACAAAATGATCCTGTTTTCATGGACTCTTGTGGGCAGAGAATGAATTACACTCTGTTTTTTCTCTTGGATGTTCCTGCTACTTTTGGTTACAAAATATGGGTTGAAGTCTGGCACATTGTTTTTGGCCAAAGAAAAAAGTTAGGAAGGAAAATGGAACACCAGAGATATTAGATAGGTTTTCTTTTATTACCTCAGGAGAACAGCTTTCCAAATGCCCCCCCTAAGTGTAACATTTCAACTGAAAACTTGGCGCCTCTCTCTGGGGTGAGGGTAATGACCTGGAAGAAGAATGGGAGAGAAGGCAGATCTATCAGGAGAGGTCAAGAGCGGTCAGAAATGGAAATGGCCACCCTGGAGTCAAACTGGCCTGTGGACTTGGTGCTCAGGGTGACTGCGATAGAAGAAAGCCTGTGTGGTCAGCCTTGCCTCTAGTCTACAGAGGACAGTGCATGTGGCTAGTGAGAACACGGATGCCTTGTGCCTGTAATGGGGCAGAGACCCTTCGAACATGGGCTCTCATACTTTGTTGTATGCAGGAATTTCACGATGGGTTCAAATGAAAAGACATATATATTAATGCATACATCCCATCCTAAGGATTCTGATTTGATATCTGCAGTGCAGCCCAAGCTTTGGAATTTTTTTAACTCCCCTGCCCCCCTGATTTGAGAATCATGGTCACAGACAATAAAAGGATTCAAGACCCATTGTTAGTGGCAGTTGGCCAAAAAAGATCCTAAAAAACTGAGAACACGGTGCAAATCCAGAGCCCCAGGATAGCACAATTTATGTGGAAAACTGAAGCACAAGAATATATAATCGCTAAAGAAGCATCCCTATGGGAGTTAGAGGACTTTTAAAAAGAGGAGATAAAATGCCACATAGAGTGATGGTCACGTCTGGAGAAAATTCAGAAGGCATCCAAGACCCTATAGCTGGGGGCGGGGGGGGGGGGGAGGGGGGGCGGAAGGGGTGTGGGGGACGGGGTTAAGGACCAGAATGGGACTTACCCAGGGATGAGCAGATAGGAGAAAGGACAACATTCACTGACAGTAACACAGGGTCAAAATGTTATCAGACTTGATGAATATACATGCATTGCGTTGGCTTATCAGCAAACATAGCCACACACGACCCATCGTCTATCACTAAAGTCAATATTATGTCTTATTGCATGATCTGTTACTTGTAAAGTTTTCATTCTTTTAGGTTTGGTAAGCCAGCTTTACCTAAAGCTTCTATTTGGCCAACCTTTGGAGAATCACAGGAAAAAATATCCCTTCAAGGACTCTGACATCAGCCACACCCAGATGGAAAATACTTTATCAGTGGCAGGGATTTCTGCCAGTTTCAACCACAGGGACAAAAGCCACTCCACATTGAGACACTGTGTCAGCAGTTTCATTCTAGAAAAATGCTTCTTTAAAACCTGTATTTTTCCCTTATGAATTTTTAAGCTTCCCATTTTTCACAAAAGAGAAGGGACTTTAAAAAGATGTCCAGTAATGATCCACATGAACTTGCGACCACAGTTGAGGTAGGTTGGGGCTCTATAATGGAGAGTTGGATGTAGTTTGGGAAGAAAATATCAAACAGTTTAAAAAAGGTAACTGTTCAAGTGTCTGAAAACGTCTTTTAGACTGTAAAGACTTCTACATGCTTATACCCTAACATGTTATTTGTTGAGGAAACTCACACCATTCTGTCCCCAAAGCAGACACAGTCTAGGTCTTGGCAAATAAATAAGATTATGGCACAGGAATGTCACATCAGGTGAAAGGATACATGCACACCCACAAATTCATTCCACCTTGAAATTTCCAGTATCTTCCACACAGTTAATCTTTTCCCCCAGATTCTACTTGGTTCACTCTACCCCACACACACCTGCTTCACCACTGGGCAGCACGAGCCAGATCTCAGGACTGGGAGACCACAAATCCCAGCTGTTAATTGGCACTCGGCTCTCCTCTGGGGAGGAAGGATATGGAGTCTTACCAAGCAATGGTTTCAAGAAAACGCTCTATCTGAGGAGGGCTAACCGAATTCTCTGATATTTGCATTCCCTCCCTAACGGTTGTGCAAAATACAGCCACACTCAGTTTAACACCTCACCGTTCAAAATGTGGTCCATGGCCCAGCAGCGCTGGCATCCCTGGAAGCTTGTAAGAAATGCAGACTCTCAGGATAAACTCCAGACCATCTGAATCAGAAACGGCTTTAACAAGATCCCTGGTGATCTCTGTGCAGGTTAAAATAGACCATCACAGCCCTAGATAACTTGCCCTTTGGATTTCTCCAGATGCTTACTGTTTGCATTTCATATAAAGTTTTTGTGGTCTTTTTTCTACCCTACTTCAAAAACAGTGATTGGAGGGAAAAAAAGATTCACAATGGGCAAAGCCAAGCAAACAAATACACAAACCATTTCCCAGCTGTTCTATTTCTGTTTCATTTGGGTGATCTCCTAAGGCTTTCACCATAATGTTTATGCAAATCATCTGCTCTTCTCCCTCTCTGCTCACCTCTCCCAATCTCCAGTTTCACATTTAAGACATGCTTATTGGATAATTTCACTGTGATAGACCTATAGCAATTAAAAACCAATTGGTCTCCAATCTAATTATCATCTGCCTTCAAGATGCTTTGCTTTTAGAATTAAGAGTGATAAAAATAATAATTACAACCAAAGAGATACCCATGTGATTCTAATGATCAGACCACTCTGCGAAATTCTAGGAGTATATTCACTATTGCTTCTGTCCTTTTCAAACAGGCATCCAAGTTTTTGAACTGAGTTAGGACTAGCCTCAATGTGGATTTATATTACATCTTAAAATAGTTCTTTGCAACGGCATTTTAAGCTCTGAATTTTGGGGAGGTTTTGGGGGGCCGGGGGTAGAGGGGGAAATCTTCTATCTGCAGCCTAACAAGTATATAGGTTTACCGTTGAATTCAAAGTCAGAAGACTTGTAAATTCTTAGATTACTGAAAATTCCAGTTTTCCAAATAACTTGGGAAAACATAGTCGGAAAGTTGGACTTTAACTTCTTAATTACAACAAGAAAATATTTTGCCGCTATACCACTTTAAGAGCAGGTCCATAACCCCAGGTGAAAATCTTTGCTTATATTCACATTATTGTTACTTGTATTTAATTTGCAGGGACTAGGGAATCCTGATCCATTTTACAGCTCAGAAGATACTCACCTGTTTTGAACAGCAACCTTTTCAGCACGCTAGGCTTTAGCTCATAAACCAAAGCGTTACACCATGCTTGAAGTGAAAGCTGAATGCTACATTATCTCTTTTACTCAAATTTGAAAACAAATGGGAACAGGAGAGTGAAAAAAAAATGGTGTGTAAAGCGGTTATTTAAATCATACACAAATTATGTGAACCCATGATTTCCATCCACATCACAAACCAGGAATGAACAAGTCGCCTATATTCAGGAAAATTAGGTTGAAAATTGCCATTGGTTAAGAAAAAAATTAGACATTCATGTCTTCTTCGCTTTTTCTTAGGTGAAGTGTGACTGTTACTGGGTGGGTACGCATTTGGAAAAAGCACATTTATGGTTTACTCCTTTCCCTTAAATCAATGTGGAGATGACTTACCTGACAATAAATGCAACACTGAACCAGATGAGGTCAAATGCAGAGGTTGGGTGTTTCTGTCTCATTGAGAATGAAAACCCAGAAAACTCACCAAGCTACCGGCTGGATTCTGCGGCTCTACCTCCTGGAAGGCGTCCTTCACGGAGTCTGCTCCCTCCACTGGTCATGGCTGCCGCTTATAAGCAAGCCCAGATCCACTTCCGGTAGCCCCCACACCCCCTCCCTCCACCCCGCCCCTCTATGCCAGGAGCAAACCCCAGGGAACAACTTCCAAGACACAACTTGGCTTCAACCTCTACCAGCAGGGAGATGTTGATTAAAAATGGAACTTTCTGTGTTCGTAGAGCCAGAAACACCTGACTTGGGTTCTAGGCATGCACAGCTGAGAGGACTTCTTTCCACTAACTTTTGAGAACTACTGCCTTGTATACGTAAATAAGGAATCTAAGTCACAGACAGCTCTAACCTTCGCTGGTGTTCCTATCCTGTCTTGCCAACAAGTTGCTTTGGAGAAGATTCTTAGACTTTACACTTTGATTGTTGTAAGACAACTACTGTTCTCCTATTTACTTTAAATAATGCGTGGAAATTATTATTGCCCACATATTACCCGTGGGGTCCACAGCTGCTGTGGGGGGAGCAGGCAGGGGCATGACAGGGGCCTCTCTCTGTGGTGGACACATGCTCACAGGTCAGAGCCACACTATGGGCAGAGGAGGAGAAAAGCTTGGTGCCAAAAAAAAAAAAAAAAGGAAAAAAAATGTTCCTTTTTTTTTTAAGATTTTATTTATTTATTTGACAGACAGAGATCACAAGTAGGCAGAGAGGCAGGCAGAGAGAGAGAGGGGGAAGCAGGCTCCCCACTGAGCAGAGAGCCCGATGTGGGGCTCGATCCCAGGACTCTGGGATCATGACCTGAGCCGAAGGCAGAGCCTTTAAACCCACTGAGCCACCCAGGTGCCCCAAAAAGATGTTCTTAAAAACCAATTCAGAGACTTCAGAGACCGAGCATCTGTAGAAGAAAATCACAATGGTATTTTTGCGTCAGAGCAAAACGATGAGTACCAACAAAAGGACGCCCAGTGAGAAGGATAAAGTAACAAACATTCTCTACTTGACCGAATCCTAGCCAGGCTCCCTCTTCTCAACGAGGCCTCTGCCTTGTCCCATAAAGAGCTGAGCTAACATGGTTTCTACCATCTCTAAGATGGCCTGAGTCCCCCCTCCACGTGCCTGTCTGAAAAAACCTCAAGACTGTCACAGTGACTGTCCCAGCCAACCCCTGACAATGGCAGGTAGCGTGTCAAGTCCGGTCATGGCCAGCCAGCAGACACAGCGGACCTCCCTGCATCTGCACAGACCCATCCTGTGTAATTTTTCCCACCCTGACTACGGAGACCCCCATCCCCAGACTCCCTCACCCTCCTTGACAACTCAACGAAGGCCCTTGTGCCTCGGTGCAAAGGTGAGTTGGGTTCAGTTCATGCTGGCCTCGTGCCCCTACTGCTGTGGTTATTACGGAGTAAAATCCATCCTTTCAACTTGAACTAGCGTCGGACTTTATCTTTGACATAGCAATATGGACAGCAAGCTGAAGGAGTAGTCCCAGATTTCTTCTTCAAAACGAGGAGAGGGGAGGGGAACTCAGACTCTGACCGAACCGAGCTGTGCTTAGAACTGAGGAGGTGGAGAGAGAAAGATGCAGCCTGCCGTATCTATTCTCTCTCCATTGGGTACTTTCCTCCCAGAAACGTATCAAAAATTAAGTATTTGTGGTTAGTTACATATCAGTATCAATACTTGAATTTCTTTAACAAAAACCCAGCTGATTTCGATCGTATACTGCTTAGTGCCCAACTGTGAGCCTCACCTGCGGGCCATCACCAAGGAGGCAGAATCTGGGACAATCTGAGCAAAAAAGTAGATAGACTGATGAACTGTAACTCACCCAGTAAAATAAATATGCCACGTGTCCATACTCACATAAATAAATAACTGAATGATTAAATGGCGGAAAAAAAGCAGTTCTTTTTCTTTTTTCAAGATTTTATTTCTTTATTTGAGAAAAAGAGAGAGCAGGAGTGGGTTCGGGGAGGAAAAGGGAGAGAAGCAGACTCCCCACTGAGCAGGGAGCTCCCATTCCAGGACCGGATCATAACCTGAGCTAAAGGCAGACGCTCAACCGACTGAGCAACCCAGGTGCCCTGACAGTTCTTTATATGAAAATTCAAATTAATAAATGTGGAAGGAAGGAGGGAAATATTAGATCATTGTAAGGAATACACCTGAATAATAACAGTGGTAGGCAGGATCCCTGAAGGGGTGAAAATTTAAGGAGAAAGGAAAGCAATCTAGGCTAAAAGTAACTTCACCAAGGAGAAACCCAGTGGTGACCGAAGTCACATTAACCAAGAATTTGAGGCCCATATTGTAAGTAATAAGACATATTGACATCACGTATCCTGCGCCATTATGAACCGAGGACACAAATCTCTTCTGTGCTATTATTGCCAAAAAATGCACAAGCTCGATTTAATAATAAGAAAATACTAGGCAAACCAAAATTGAGTGACATTCTACAAGATGATCGGTTATTTTAAAAAATCAGGAGAGTCAAGATCATGAAGGACGAGGTCAGACTAAGGAACTATCACAGATGCAAGGTCATTAAAGACCTCGGTTGCTGTGTGTAATCGGGGATCCTGGGCTGGATCCCGGAACAAAAGTAGGATATTAGGGGGCACTCTGGAGGAATCTGGGTAAAATTTGTAGGTTAGTAGAGTCCAGCGGGAATTGCCTAGGTTTTCCTAATTGTTAACGTTAGGGAATCTGAGTGAAGAGTAGATGTCGATTCTGTACCAATTTTACAACTTTTCTGTAAGTCTAAAATGATTTCAAATAAAAATACTTCTTTAAAAAGATAGAAACATAGTATTTTCATGTGGACCTATCCTTTCTTGTGTTATCTGTAAATTAAACTTAAAACACAACTGGGATGTCAGTTTCCTTCCTGGAGCACACTTGAGTTCATGAGTCTAAAAGTTGCTACTAATATATAAACGGACACATTGTCCCATGTAAACTGCCAGGTCGGCTAATGAGTGGAGGTCCAGCTTGATCACTAATAAAATGTATTTATTATAAAAGCAGTTACACTCCTTAACATTACAAAAAGTAAAAGAAAATTACTGATAAATATAGCACACAAAATAAAATGTTAATTGCCCATAAGTGTTATTGTGGGTAAATTGGTATTGAACGAGGGCGACATTTTTAGTACTAATGTATATAATATGACCCATTTAAAACACATCTCAGTACCTCAAAAATAAAATTTAGCAAATTTAGGGCATTGAGTAATTGGCTTTCATTAAGGTTTTCTTAATTGGATAGTTTCTCAATAGGTTTGTTAGTGATCACAAAGTGAATCTATCAAGCAAATTGTAAAAATGTAGAATTTGCCATGTAATGGACACTTATTCCCAGTTATTACTATCAAGAGGAGTTGGGCATGTGATAGATAAGCTACATTTTGCTTAATGTTTGCTTTGAGGTATTTTATTGTTCTAAATAGGTAGTAAATGTCCATTTAAAAAGAAGAACAATAGTCAGCAAGCTGCATACAAAATAAGGGGAGGACTGTCTATGTTTCGACCAATTTTAATCAACCGGGTGAAAGCAATCACCCTCAATCATCCTGCATGCCAGAGTCACTCTCTAATGGAGCCACGCTGACTCCTGTGTGAGCCACAGCAGGACTGCCGCATTCCAGCTCCTGGGAGCCAGAGGGTGGAAGTATCTGGAAACATCCAGTCTGTTAAGAGTATTCTCCCTCTCTCTTTCTCTCCCTCTGCTGTCCCCCAATCCATGTGGATTTCAGGTAAAACAATTTTCAAACCCCAAAATTTGCAAATTTCAAAACATACCCTAATTTCCTATTAGAAAATCTAAATCATTAATTGCAAATTATGGAAGGTCATTGCAATACCAAGACCTCCAATATTTTTTTTCCACTTCAAACATATAGTTTAAGCTCTTATGCCCCAACTGTACCCTTTTTCTTTGAAATTCATCCAAATGCTCATAACAGTGTTTACAGTTGTGACCACATATATTGTATACCTCTTCCATCGACTGAAGGAAACAGTGTTACATCAGATAACTGTTGAGCAAGTAGCTTTTAGTTCTACATAATGGCATGACTAATACGGAACGGACGGGAAGTGAGTGTCTGTGGCAGCACTCCGTTTGTGAAATATGGAAAAGTAGGGTGAAGGCTAATGTATTTTATTAAGAGCAAATGAGAGAAACAGAGCTAGATAATGTAAGAATTGTAACTAGAGGACCAAGTGTGCCTTTTGTTCTGTTCTTAGCTTGTGAGATAGTCAAAGAAGAATGATTTTAGCAATGGCGTAGTATTACATGAGACACTGATTAAAGAAGCTTTATTGACAGGTACAGTAGCGTGGGGATCACAAACAAAAAATCTATTTTGTAGCAACAGAAGTTGTGTTTCAACATGACTAGTGATCCAGTTTGGGAGGTAAACAGAGACAGTCATGCCTGTGGCAGAGTTCCTTTCTTTAGGGGTGGGTCACCAGAAATTGACCCTCTGATTATACTATACAGAAAACCACCAGTTCTAAGTCATTATGTATTTAATCCATGTGTATTCAGTTGACTCTGCTGGGTGACTGTAAACATCTGGAGCTGTGCTTGGTGATGGGACTGAATTTGAAACACAAAGAGCCTCATCTCTTGATCTCAAGGGGGCTCAGTCTCATGAAGAAGACACACAAATGCTGTTTTTTCTAGTAGGAGAATTTGACCTTGAAATGGAGAACTTGGAAAGCTTTACTGAAAAAACAATGCTTAAAATGACAGAAATGAATTAACTAATTCAAAGAGAAAGGGATTTACTACAAAGGAACAGCAAACTCAAATTTTATGCCATGGGGATGGGGGATGAATGGAAAATAAATGAAACTGAACTGAAATAATATTAGAGTGGAAAAAACAGGGGCATCTCTGCCTGAGACGAAGCAGGGGCCAGATCGTGATTTTGTTTAGGTTAGTCACATAATTTATCACTAAAAATGGGACATATTCTTGATAATGAAATCTGACATGTTTATAATTAATCTGGGACAGTCAGCATAACCCGTATGGGCTGTACAGTCACCATGTCCTCTATCCTTAGAGCAAAGAGAAGCTTTTAAAGAGTGAGGGTAGGAGATGACATAAAGGTCTGCAGAGCAGAGAACGATTGGGAGGGGGGAGGCTGTTGGTCCTGATGTGGGCAGACAACCCTGGAAGCCACTTCAGTGCATTATCCAAATGATGACAATACCTTTAATGGGAGAGGTGGTAAGAGAGAAAATCGGGATAGATTTATGAGATGTTTAAGGAATGAGTCTTGGTGATCCATCGGATGGGGATTATGATGAAAGGGGGCCTCCTGGATTGATTTCACCTTCTGACAATGAGGTGGGTGATGATGCTATTCTTCAGAATGGGAATAGCCAGAGGTGGCCAGCAGCAGGGAGATACTGTGTTGGGATGAGGCTTGGAGTGTGGACGATGATCTAAAAGTTCATGGTAACCTAACAGGGAGTTCATAGAATGTCCCAGAGACAGTATGTCAAAATCCTCCACCTGGCCCTCTCCAAGGATGAAGATTCTGTACTTCAGGAATTGGGACATGAAGCCCTTTGTCCTGGCAGTGACTTGGGAGCAAGACCCTATCTTGTGTCTGAGTAAAAGTTTCCACCAAATAATATGCATTATTCACTATGGAGCAGAAAGAAATCAGGTGTGGGCAAGGAACAGTCCTTCCACTTGGCTATGGTCCTTATACTTTGGGAGTGGGAAAAAAGTCATACCACCCTAGGTGAGAAAAGAGCTAGACAGAAGACCAAAGGAGACTAAGGGAATGGCCTGATTGGGGGACTCTAGGAACTGTGATGATTGACACCCAACTGAATTCAGTTGTTCTGTGTTAGTATTACTTTATCACTGCATTATTCCCAAGATGCCCATAATTTTTTCTGAAATGCTAAAGTCTGGTCATCCCTGTATTTGGTAAATGAAGGGGAAAACCCGAGCTCTAGCTAGAAGCTAGCTAGAACAGAGATCGTCAACTGAGCTGAAACTCTTGTTTGGTCACTAGGGTAATGGTCCAATGTGGGAAGCTGGCTGGAGTAACCTCCAATGACCGAGAAGGGTTTGTAGAATAGATACGATGCCTTCCATGATCTCCAGAAAATCTTGGGGGAGGAGGTACCCACTTAAAGTATCCAACTTCCTATAGTCTTGAGATAGCAACTCAAACTATTCTTTTATTTGGATATTAAGGGGAAGGATGGTATCTAAAGGCTGAAGGAATTGGGTCGAAGACTGCCATGGTTTCCCTGAACTGTCTGGAAGCCAGTGGGAGATTCCGTACCCTTCCCCAAGCCACTCCTTCAGCAGAACAACATTCACATGGCAAAAAATAGTTGGGTGTATGTAATTATGATTTGTTTGGTCAATTTAGTAGCAATTTTGCTTGTACAATATTATTACTACCTCAGAAAGTATTTCCTTCAAATTAAGAACTTCAAGGGGTGCCTGGGTGGCTCAGTTAAAGCCTCAGAGGTTAAAGCCTCTGCCTTCGGCTCAGATCATGATCCCAGAGTCCTGGAATCGAGCCCCACATCGGGCTCTCTGCTCAGCAGGGAGCCTGCTTCCTCCTCTCTCTCTGCCTGCCTCTCTGCCTACTTGTGATCTCTGTCTGTCAAATAAATAAATAAAATCTTTAAAAAAAAATTAAGAACTTCAAGGATAAGATGGACTCTGTTTATATTATGTTTTATAGCTTAAATTCTGCAGCTCAGCTTCAATTTCATGATAGAAGCCAAAAGAAAAGTAGAAATTGCCCAATGAAGTTTTCAGAAGCATTTGAGCACCATATCAATTTCATACATCATGTAATTTCAACTATGGTAAGGCTGAAGTGTACTAAATTTCTACTGAGAAAGTCATCAGGAAAGATAAGAAATTTGCTATCTCTTATACAAATTATAGGTAGAAAATAAATGTGATACTGTTCAGAAACTATTATTAGCATCATTGCCGCTAGAGTTCATAGTATAAAGATTCTGTCTAAGTTGAAATGAATCTGGTCATTATTTCTTTTAATTCCTAAATATTTTTGTTATGATAAAATGTGGCACTTTCATTACACTTAGCTTATGTTCTTTCATATAACCACAATCCTATTCTAGAAGATGCCGTTCTATAATAATTTCTTTGGTGCTACGGATGTCTACCAAGAGAAGTTTGTCAAACATCCTAAGCAAATGAAAAAAAAAATTACAAAGAGTCTCAATCATCCTGGTCATTTGTAACCAGCTTCCTTTAATATGTATTTTGGAAGAACAGGTCATTTCACTGCTCAATTAAAAAATTAATTTGTTCCTGTTGAAAATGCACAGAAACATGAATCATTTATAACAGCTTATTTTCAGTGAAAATATGGACTCATTCACAGCAACACAATTTATCAGAAAGTTTCTCACATGAACAGCTTGGAAGCAGATGTGAGAGTTCAATGGGCATATAGCCATATCACCACATGGAATAAAGATATTATTTTATTAAGAGCAAACACAGTTTAGTGTGGCCTGATGCAAAAAATCATGATAGGAACTGGTCTTGCTAGCTTATGGCTTGATACAACAGCTGTTAGTTTAATGGCTTTTCAAAAAACTACAGTTTGGGCTCCTCATTGTCCAGCAGGCAACATGAAGGCCCTGAGCAAATCAAGTTGGGAGTGGTTTTAAACTTTCCTCAGGAGGAGGGAAGGGTAAGCAGGAAGCCAGAGCCACAGGAGGAGCCCTGGTTCCACTCTGGCTAGATTCACTGACAACTGGCATGAATCTGGCATGAGAAAAATGAGAAAAATTTACGTCAAGGAATGGACCAGGTATTGCATACCCGACTCATGAAATACAGAAACAAGCAGTTACTTCATCAGCATTTTATACATAAAAGCATCAAGTGATGATTGAATATAGATTTCTTTCTAGCAGAGGTCAAACAAGAAAGATCTGGAATGAAGGACATTGGGCCAGTTGGCTGGAGAGCATCACAGTCAATGGGGGCTGCTGCAGGCAGCCTGACGGCCCGCTCAATTTTTCTCACAGGGTCTCTGTATCCTGTGCAGAGACTCACATGGGAAGAAGGGCAGTAGGAGGCAGGAGCCCCAGTCGCAGCTGCTGTACCAGATGCGGGACTTTTGCTGGAGGAACACGGTCTCAGGTATAGAGTGTGTAGATGCTCATGTGAAAAATGGGTCCCTTTCCAAACTTATCGAGAGGAAATTTAGAAACAGTCTTTGGTTACCTGGAGTGGACACCGCTCTTGCCCCAAAGCTATGTTAACATCCCCACCCCCGTCATGGTGTAGCCTGAAGAGACCCGTATCATTGAGACATCTCGTGGAGAACACTAGTCTATTCTAGTCTGCCCAATTGGTACAATTATTTAAGATTCTAGGGTTTTAGGACAAAGGTCAGAAAACTATGGCATGGGGATCAAATCTAGCCTCCTTCCTACGTTGTGCATGGCTTGGTGGGAATACAGCTATACTTTTTTTTTTTTTTTTTCATATTTTCTATGGATGCTCTCTGTGGCAGAGACACTATGGACCACAAGCCTAAAACATTCTACAGAACGTTTGCTGGCTCCTCATCTTGGGCATGCTGGGACCTCTCTCCAAAGTCAATAACAATGTCTTCCCTCTCTCATTTCCCGCTATGAGAAAGGATGGTGCCTAGTAGGCCTCTTTGGGTTCCAGAAGCAGCCTTTTCCACACCTGCAACCAAACATCAGGTGACATGAAAGGCCTCAGCCAGTTTTGAATGGGGTCTAGAACAAAAACAGATTCTACAGTGGGTCTAAACAGCCCCTTGGACCATACGACCCTACAGACACTACGTGGTATCCCTGGTGGGCAAAGATGTGATACAGATCATGTTGGCCATCACCAACAGGAACAGCACACCGCAGCAATTCAAGGTTTGGAGGTAATTCCACGTCATCTGCAGCAGAGAAATATACAACTCTCTTTAAAACAAACAAACAAACAAACAAACAAACACAAACTCCCGACATGCTACTAAGCCCCACCACAGAGGAAGTGCCTCGCATTGGGACACTAAGTGCAGGCAAATTTGCTTGTAATGAGCTGGGTTCTCTCAGACCCACCAAGTCCCAAGTCATCCGGGCTCAGCAGAAAGCCAGCACAAATGGGAAGCAGTGCACGTGGGATCAAGCCCGAGCAGGTACAAACAAGCTACACAAGCCACCAGCCCAGATCCTTCGGTTAGCCCCAGCTCTTCCCCGGCATAGTTCCCGCAACTTATGCTTAGAGGTGCATGACTGATCCCCTATCACCGACTGCCGGAGAAGGGAAAAGTATGATCTTGGTGCACAGATGGCTTCATTGAGAATGCGAGCGCAAGCTGAAATGGAAGGTAACACCGCTAGAGTTCCGATCACAGAGAGAGGACGGTGAGGAGAAACCCTCTAAAGGAGCAGAACTTCTGGATGGTGCCATGGTCATCCAGTTTGTGTGAAAGAAACGGCTCAAGGTTAAAATATATCCAGACTTCGGGGCGGTAATTTGGCCAGTTTGTCCGGGTCCTAGGAGATTTGGAAGATCAGAGGTAAGGAGCTCTGAAACAGAAGCAGATATCCATCGGTGCCTATGGGGTGGGCATGAAATGTAAAGATCTTTGGCCACCAGAGAGCTTATGCCGCCACTAAACAATCACTGAACAACCAAGCGGACAGAATGACTGAGCCAGTTAGTATAAACCAACTGCAGTCACCGGTCACTGCAGGAAGTGCCAGGTTAATGGATGCGCGAAGAGAGTAGCCTTGGAGGCAGGAACGGAAGCATCACCAAGCAGAGCTCCCACTCAGCAGGGCTGATGCAGCCATCACTCCTGGACTTCAAATGCTCAGCCACAGAGACCAGCATCCACTCGCCAGAATGGCTCCCTGCTACAAAAACACCAACTGTGTGGCACTTTGACTACATCGGATCTTTTCTATCCTGAAAGGATCAGAGATTACTTTTGATACGGGAGTCATTACTAATTTCAGATATGATTCGTCTTCATGGCCTGTGAGTATCAGCCAGCACCACCTTTTGAGGATCTATAGAGACGCTCCGAGGGTATGATACAGAAGGACCAGCAAACCTCATGGAGATGTCCTTACTCCCATACATCCTTTGCCAGAATGCGGCTCTTCGGCTGATGCAGTGTTTTGTGGGTGGCTATGTCAGGGGGAACTGTCCCTGACCGGTGATAAGAGAGCCACTGTTACAATTGGGGGACAAGGAGGAATATGTGGCATGTAGCTACCCCTTTGACCACTTTAATGGTAAGTGCAAAAGAGCAGCAGCTACAGCCTGAGAGGGCAAAGGAGACAAGGGTTCAAACTCTCTGCAGGGCCGCCAGCCGGAGCTACAGGAGTCCTGTCTGGGCAGAAGAGGATGGAGACAGTGAGTATTAGTAGCAGCCAAGAGATCCCCCCGCAGGGGCAGGGTCTGTGGTCTGTTCCATCCATCACTTACTTTTCCCAGGGAGTGAGGCTCACCAGCGTCCTGAAGGAGCTGATCCCAGAACTTATATGATGGTGGATCTGAGCTGCAGCGGGGCGAATCCTCAAGGATGCTGAGCTGGGTCCCCAAGATCCCTCCCTACTCGGGACTGAATGATTTATTTCCCCCAGATGCGGAACAGTTTTTTCCCCTGTCTTTAGGAGCTGCTGAAGCTGAAGAGAGCTGTTTATCCAAGTTCATGCCCGCTTCGCCAAGCAGTCAACATGCAATGCCTGGTTGATCCAAGACAGTAAATGTCCAACCTCCTCACTCCCACGCAGGACATCTTTAAGGGGCCCTATGAGCAGGGTTGGCCATGCCCTTGTGGTGACTGCCCCATAGCCCAGCTTCTCCCTCAGCCCCATCCCTCCTCGTCCCCTCTGCCCCCCACAGATGTTGTTCCAGGCAGTACCCCCGATAAACATCCCTCATAACTGCTGTCTCACATTTTGCCTCCCAGGGAAGCCAGTCCACTACAGCATGTGATTAAGAAATGGAGGCAGCTCAGACGAGGCAGCCAGAGGAGCAGAAAGTGACCAGGAGGGGATATGGCAACAGACAGCTGTTTTTCCTTGTAAGATTTCTTATGCTGGTTTCATTTTTAAAATATATGCATGTATTTTCTTAACAAAAATTTAAATATAATGTTATAAATTTATATTTAAATTTAAGAAAAGAAAAAGAAGGAAAAAAAAAACAAACGACTGCACTGGAGAAGGCATTATAATCGTGGGTCAGATTGTTTTCCATTCATTTTCATTTCATTTCATTCATTTCAAAACCAGCCCCCAGGGAAGCTCTCGCCACACCAAAAGTCCAACTCTTTTACTAAATTATATGCAAACTGTTTCATATTCCCTTTCTCCTCATCTCATATTCTTTCTTGTACACATGCATGTGCCCACTCACACAGGTCCCCAACACAAACACACACTGGGCTTTGATTCTCTTTCTTCCCATCACCCAAAACTTTGGGGAAATTAAAGAACTGCCAGGACATCCTGAAAGCTTCTGGTAGATTCATCATGTAATTGACACAAGGATTGAAAAGCCAATCAACTGAACATAGGTTGATATGAGTTGAGTCTATGTCATCTCTTTCCTCTATTAAAAGGAAAATATTTGGGGCAGCTGGGTGGCTCAGTGGGTTAAGCTTCTGCCTTCATCTCAGGTCATGATCTCAGGGTCCTGGGATCGAGCCCCACATCGGGCTCTCTGCTCAGCGGGGAGCCTGTTTCCCTCCCTCTCTCTGCCTGCCTCTCTGCCTGCCTGTGATCTCTCTCTCTCTGACAAATAAATAAATGAATAAAATCTTTTAAAAATAATAAATAAAATTTTTTAAAAAAGGAAAATATTTGGTGACTCAATCTGTCAGATCTAACTCATATTGCATATTTCACAAAGACTACATAAAAGTGTCCCAGTTATGATTATCTCTCCTAGAGTCCTGGGCCATCAACTTAATAAACATTTTTTAAAGAAAACCAAATCTGACCTATCAGAAAACGTTTATGTTCATTTTAAAGGGAAAGATCTAGTACTATAGGTGATTCCGGTCAAAAAGGCCACCAAGAGCCTTCAAATTTTCTACACCAAGAGATAACTGTCAAAACTCCAGGTCTTGGAAGTACCAAGATCAGCAACATGTGGAGTGAAAAGGAAATTCTAATCACAGCTTCACCATTTCCACATTGCTACATATCCCTTTGGGGACATCACCTTGTTTATCTGTGTCCTAGACATTTCATCAGTAAAACTGAGTGGTTTGCACTAATAGATAATATCATATAATAACATATCAGGGCTCTCCGGTTGCATGATGGGTACTGTTCCAAGAGTCTGTTATATAGGAAGGACAATATCAACTAATGAAAGATGATTTTGTGAAAAATTATAAAAGGAAACCTCATTTAGAATGCAGCGGGGAGGCCAACAGGGGGAGGCCTGATGCCCTACCAGTCCTCAACTGCAGACCCAACTGCAAAAGACCACCTTGCACTGGAAACTACTACCCCAGCAGGAAGAAGGGCTTTCCTTCTCCCCAACCCTGCAACAGCCCAGCCAATGAGAGACAACCACCGCTCAGCCAATGAAAAGCCAGCATCCTCTCCACCCCTTTGTTCCGGGAACCTGCCTAGAATTCTGCCATAGGCTGTTGCCCAAGATTGCATTTCTTTGCTCTACCTGAATAAACCCACTTTTGCTGGTAAAATATATATTTTTTTACCATTTAATTTTTTACCATTTAATTTAACCATTAAGAATTATTTATTTTTTACCATTACCGATTTTGAATAATTGGCTTCTGTTTGGTTGGCTGTCAGCTGCTTTTCCTTGTTCACCCTACTGTCTAAGGAATTTATTAAATGTGTTTCAAAGAGTGACACTTGGAAAGGATTTTTTTTAAAATGAAGCTATTTCCTAGAGTGGACGAGGCACAATTCAGTGGCACAGAACTTCCACAAAACGAAGATATCATTTCCCACAAATGACCCCCATTTCATAGAGGCAAGGTTTCAAGGCCACATTAATTCCACCCTATTTGCATAGTGTACATCTGAATTTAACAAGATTTGGAAAGTTTGTCATCTCAAAAACAGAATGTTAATTATATAGCATTTTCATTTGAAATCACAGATAAGGAATTTTTTAAACGTTTGTACCATAGAAGGGTGCACTATATTCTCTCTCTCTCTCTATATATATATATGTATATTCTCTCTCTTTATATATATATATGTATATATATATATATATGCCTGCATATTGATATAGTGCCCAAGGCAGCTTTCTCTGCAGAAGTAAAAGGATATCACCCAACTTAAATACACAAAACCTTTCAACAAACAATCGCTGACAAAATACTGTCTCTGGCAAAACTTTAAATACAGTTTGACTGCCTTTGCTTGTTATAATCAATAACCATTTTTTTCCTGTCATTTTTGCATCCATTTAAAAATAAAATGCGTAGGAAATGTAGTTTTTGTCAACAATTCATAATAATCACAGGATATACCAAAAGTTTAAAAAACACAGACCACCAGTAAAGAAGGTGAACATCTACACATCTTTTTACTGTTTTAAGAAAATGAAAATCCAGTATAATTCCCTCATTTTAAACTTTTATACAACATCTCTTAAAATATATTCTGCATTTTACTTCAAAAATGCATTTTATTAAGAAAAAAAGATGGAAGAGATTACAAATCAGGACATGAAAATCAGGACATAAGATGAATCAATGCGTTTGGATGCCATAATGGTGCAGGTTCCAGGAGTGCGGACCACACAGAACCATGAGGTTTCCCCATCTGTAAACCTGTCTACATCTCCAACCGGGCTAATGCGGCCACTAAATCACATGAGCACTTGCAACAGATCAGGGCTGTTACGATGTTCGTATTTGGCTTTGCATCAAATAAAAACTACCATGTCCATGTTTAATCCTTCAAGTCTTTCAATTAAAAAAAAAAAGTGTGCCCTTTATCAACATAGGTCCTTCATAAGCTACTATGTTAATCATATCCTATGACTTAGTCAAGCATTTACAGAAACAGTAAAATGGATAAAGAGCTATGGGAAAGACGAGCAGCTTCCATAAGGAAGTTAAGAAGGAAAATACGATGCTTAGTTTATGTATTTCCAGATTGTTCCGGTGTGGACACACGAAGGAATCCAATTTTTCCTTGCCAGGCACCTAGAACGTGTGATCATAAATAGCAAAGTGCCTTTATTACATAATCAGCTTATGAAATTTCAAGATGACTACATGCACCCATCTTGTCTGCTTTGCCTCAAAATCCATATTGCAACAAGTTTCCTAAGGTTACTGATAATCCTCTGCTCTCTTGGTATGTATACACACGCCCTAATCAGAATGTACTAGTCAGTAGGTTATACTGATTTTTGGTACTTTTTAAGAAATCACCCCGTCACCATAAATGAGACACCACAGAATGGCGGGCTTCACACAGATCATAGAATATGCCGCCACCCCTTAGAGTGAGGGTCCTTAAACCGCTCCACTGGCTTTGGTGAAAGGGGGCATGTTGCAGTTTCTACTTTAAAAAGTCTGTCCTGGGGGTCAGTGCATGGAAAAATGTATGCCTGAAGGGGTATACATTTTAGAACGGGGAATGGAGTGCTCCACCTCAAACTGTCTCTTCTTCTTTTTTTTTAATACATAAGGAACATGCTCCACAGAATATAGTCAAGGGAGATCAAAGAAAATTTGGTGACAGGCTTTAGAAAAACAGAAGTACAAACATATAAAGAAAACTGGCATAAGGCTCGGGGAAAGTATTCTCAGAAGTACATTTCATACGAGACATTACAGTTGTAAATAAAAATATTTTTTTGGCATTGTTAAGAATTGTGTTTTTTATATCAACAAGTTTAGTGGTTACAAACACTTCACATTCTTTGGGAAACTGGCGTCATCCAGCATCTTCCCTACTGCCAGCACCGAACACGGACAGCAGAGGATGAGAAATTTAAAAGGCAGACATCACACACGGACAACCAATGTACTCTCTGAGTCTTGTCACATATGGATTTTACGTTCAGAGCTGAAGTCTGACACTCCAAACCTAATGTGTTCAAAATCATTAAGAAGAGTCAAATAGAAAAAGAGCACTACGATCAAACCAATGACAACAAAACATCTTTCAAGACTATTGATAAATTGTATTGAATGTAATACAGAGAAAGGCAAAGGGTTGATATACTTTTGGCCACTGAAGATGCAAACGCCAGCCAAACGGGATCTGAGAAGCATTTCCAGGCCTATGAATAACACCGCGAGGGACACTAAAGCAAACACAGCGCATGTTCTCAAATAAAGCAAGGTCGTTATAGTCCAATTTGGATTTTTTACCTCTAACAAAACTGATGTATCACATGATTGAGAGACCAGGGCTACAGTGCTCACATTCAAAAACCGTAGTCATCAAGCGAGTCAAACTTCTGTTTTAGATCCTATCAGAACAGTTGGAAATTAAGAGCAATAGCAAATTCTTTGTTCTATGGAACGACTGCTATGGGAAAGACGTCACTGCACGAGGCCTCCCGAAGCCACCTCGAGTCTGGCTATGGCAAGATGGCAGAGCTGCAAATCCAGTGCCTGTACGTTCAGTGAAAGAGCGTTTTCTTGTCCACTGAGAGCCCCTGGCTATTAGAACAGACTGTCGGAACTGCAAGTTAAGTCACAGCCGCCCATCAGAAGAAGTACTCTCTCTGATTTTCATTGACTGCGCTTTGTACATTAAGCTCACTTTTCAAAACAGCCTCGGCACTGTCTACATTCTCTGACCTTTTTGCCTCATTCCTTTTGTATAACCTTTTCTGCTGATAAATGCGAACGGCTATGGCAGCAATGCACAGCAAGATAAAGACCACAACAGCTATCAAACCTAGCGAGAGAAGAGAAAACAATGCAAAATCAGAATTTTTGTCCACATGGAAGCCCTGCTGGCTTCATTGCTTAATAAGTCATAATACAATTATTTTCCACATAAACCGAACATCTGGTATCTACAAATTAAAAAATACCCCAAACTTCAGGTATTTCTGGATTGGGTGGTATCGTAATACATTGAGTTTGTTTCCGAGTTCCGTCAGCCTGGTAGGTTTGCCTTGGTTTACTCTGCATGCGTGTAATACTGGATTTATTTAGTGCATTTCCATTTATTTTAAAATTTTTTAGTGTGTTTACATTAAACACAAGATGTTACCGACATGTCTGTAAGACCATGTGATCATGGCATATTAATACACAGATTTTAATTATTTTAAAATTATAGAGAGTAGTAATTATAAAATGACTAAATGTGCTTTTGTACTTAAATACTTAAAGATTGTAATTCAGTTGATCTGCAATAGTTCGTCATACTGCTGATTAGTAGGAGGACCAGGATATAGGTATCTGACTGATCCTGATTAGTGAAATATATTCATATGGATAATATAGATGATTTAGCTTATTTCTATATGAGGAATATTGATGTTCTGAAACATCTGGTTATAAATCAAAGTCTTAAATACCACAACTGTTAACTATACCAATATATGGGTATCAATCTTGGCATTCCATTGGGCTAGAAGTTCTTCAAAGTGTGATCTGTGAGTCCCTGTTGGCCCCCAGGACACTTTGAGGAGGTCCACAGGGTCAAAGCTATTTTCATAATAATTCTAAGATGACTTTTCCATTGTGTTGACATATCCATTGCTAATGTAAAACAAGGTTGGGTAAAATTCCTGGTACCGTAGCATAAATTAAGACAAGGCTACCAAACTATGACAGCCGTCATTGAATTCATTTACACACTGCCAAGCAACCCTGGAAAAAAAGAAAAAAAGCTAGCTTCACTTGAGAGTGCCCTTGATGAAACACTACAATATTTTATGAAATCTCAACCTTTGGCTTTTTGCCTTTTTAACATTTTGGACCATGAAACAGAAAGTACTTGGGGTGTATCTCCCAGTATGGTGGCTGTCCCCAAGAAAAGCACTTGTACCCAGGAAAAGGTGACTTGTGAGCTCAACTAGGTACTCTTTGCTTCATGGAACACCATTTTCATTTGAAAGAATGACTGACAAACCGTGGTTGTTTTGACTCATACTCGACAGATACTTTCTCTGAAAATGAGTGAAGTAAGCCCATCACTTCAAGAAAAAACAACGGACAATATATGTTATCAGTAATAAAAGTCAAACTTTCCAATGAAAAATAGAATTTGGAAAACCACTGCCCGTCACTATGAATTTGAGAGTTTCTTAATACTTAGACTTTTCTGATAAGAACAGTGGGGGTGTTAATGGATATAGTTGTTTTTAGACAAAAGTAGGCATGGTGGAAATAGCAAGGTGGGTCACCTGTCATATTGTAAAGCTAGGATTCTTCATTCCTGTTTCAATTAGGTGCGTCTAACTTGAATGGAGCCCACCAAGACAACACACTGAATCATTGTTACCAGAAGCTGTGATTTCTCACCAACCGCAGCTGATTCCTGAGCACATGATTCAATGGGCAGATTCATTACATCAAATCAGAGTATTGCCAATGGCTGAGCCGACTGTCGGCTGGGTCAACCTTACCTGAGAAGGACAGCAATTCCTTGCTCATAAATTTAATATAAATGTGACACCAAATTCTGTACCTGAAATCTAAAAAATTTACTGATGGGCATGGTTATTTTATTAGTAGTAGTCATATTAATAAGTAGTAATTTTATTCAGAATATCTAATTGCTTTCTATATTTTCCTTTCATCAGTCGAGTTGCTATAAATATTTCTATTGTTTGGTATCTTGTTATAGGCCTCTGGTATCAAGAGAGATATTCTGAATAATTTCAATGTGAAAAACTGATGAAGTCCATTATGGAGAGCACGCTACAGCAATTAGAAAATAAACATCAACATTACAGTGGCCCAGACAAGACATCCAGACAGTCATAATCGTGAATGGACTCTGGAAATAGTTTGTTCCATGTATGTGATTTATCTCCTTTAATTTGGGGAAGGTATTATGTCTGGATGTGTTATGTCCAAGGAAAACCTTGATCTAACCTGTTTTACGTCCCCCCAAAATACACTAAATTAAATATGGCCAACCACCGTGCTCTATGACATTGCCATCTGAGGCTCTGTGTGAATGTGTTTTTATGAAGAAATTTCGTAGCTTTCTCTTTGTCTAAATCTCACCATCCGTATCTGCATAGCTCGGCCAGAAACCCTGTGTAATATCTGGGTCACCAGTTTTAAATGTCTTATCAAACAATTTTCCTATCTTAACATTATTCAGTGTTTGTAAGTGAAGAGAAAGATCATCTAAAATGTAGAACATAGGGTGATTAGCCAATTGGGAATTTTAGATGGATTAATTATTGTTACACAGTGGATGCAATTTAGGAGTAACTAGACGACGGGTGAAACATTATATCACGATGCTACCAGACGGAGAAACACCCCAGAGGATGTATTCTGTGACTGAGCAGATAAATCGCACGTGGTCCCAGACAAGGCCTTCGGCGCTGGAACGGCCACGCCCAGCTGCTCTGCTCCTGATGCTTAGTCTCTGCAATGACCCAAAGCAGACATGACTGGATTCCCAGACCCTCAGTTCCTGGGCTGCAAACTTGCCACGCTGTCTTTCTCTGTGTTCTGCCTTTGAGCCAAGCGAGCTTTCACAGGTGACCCCTAACTTGTTTTCATTCCAGAATAACATAGAATGACTTACCAACACACCCCTCCTTTATTCTGTAAGTCCTGCCAATGATCTCTGCCCAAAGCGAAATATTCTAAAGATTATTTTGTTTTAGCACTGGCTTGACTGTCCAATCACTCTCTACGTGTATCTATCTCTCTTTCTATATCGTCTTATATCTATACTAGTTAAATGTATAAACGAAGCACCATTATGAGACTGAGACAATCTGTTTAACAAGGAATCCTAGTTTAAAACGTGAAACACATTAAATGCTAGAGCTTTGTATGAGTTTTTAACCATATAACATATTAATAATATACTCAAGTATTTCTTTTAGGTATTTATTAACCACTCTTCTAGCAGGTCTTACTGTTGTTTGCTTGGTTGGTTTTTTTGCTTGTTGTATGACTAAATGGGAATTCTATCTTATGTATCTTTAATTTCCACCATTAATTTGATAAAAGAAAAATACCCAAAATAGCATGGGGATGTTAATATCCTCACAAAAATCTGACTAGTACTATTGTCTATCTCAGTAAAATCCCAACTTCTTAAAAGAAGTTGATGTCTGGATAAATAAAGGTGTAAAAAATGGAACAGAATGGATCAGTAAAAGCCCACATATACTGCCCAAGTAAAAAAGTAATTATAGTATCTGGCAATGTAATAAAATAACTGTTTACTTTTTACGTTCTTATCCTATGCAGAGCGTGATTAATAACCTTCTTAAGACCACTGATCAGGGAGAAAACTAGATATTTGGGGGGCTGGTTTTAAATAAATTATGTCTCGGAAAATATACTGTTTCATTGCCAGCAAGAAATATTTTTAAATTTGGGGGGTTAATTCTGCAATTTAAAATAACTTTGAATCACTTTTATTCCTAGCCTAATATTTGACAAAAATGCAACTAAAAATGTAATATTCATTGATGTGACCTAAACCATGGAACTATCCACTTTATCGAGCATGGCCACAACATAAAATATAAGTTTTTCCTACTGTTTACATAAACTCTTGCAGAAGCAATACGACAAATTCCAAGAAGCCAACAAAAACAGTACTGCTTCCTCCAGTATATTCAGATTTCCCTAGGGATTGCAGAAGGCCACTTTCAAGCTAAATGAGAACTCATTTTTACACAGTTTAGCAACTATTCCTTGAGTGTGGTGCCTTGGTGAAATTATCCATTATTTATACTGAACATCTTCAAGGAAGTCGGGAATTCAAGAAGACTCTAAAAGGCAATCCAGTATAAATAAGAAACCAACCCCGCTGACCTAAGGCTTCAGTGCCTGACCCTGTATGTGGATGTATGTGGATTCTTCATGGTTTCTCTGATGCTAAATATTTGTCACTTCTAGTAATGGGAGGTATCAAAGAAGAGCCCATCCAGGTTTTCTCTTACCTCCAATCACTGCAGAGTCACTTCTGATCGCATTAGCATGGGGTTGTCTGTCATCTCTTGTTCCCGAATGATCTGTAGTGAAAGGATAAAAAAAGGGGGGAATGGAGTGATACAGCCAAGCAAAAGAGGAAATTTTGGAAAAATAAAAATCTTAAAACATTTTAAACCAGAGCAGAATTAGCAAAGTCAAGGTGGGATCTCTACGGACAATTTTTTTTAAGCTCAGAAGTGTCAACTGCAGGGCTCACGTGAAGAAAGCCCTGAGACTCTAGAGAAGAAATGGGAAAGACAACTGGACGTCAAACTAACAGCCAATTTTGAGAAGCCGCCTTGAGAACACGCTGCCGCAGCAGCATCAGAGTGCTCAACGTCCAGGGGACCGGTGTGTTTGTCACTGTGTAAAGGAAGAGCCACACACCACCTGCAAACGAGTGTGTCCTTTCTCTCAATGTGGCGTCAGTGCCGGCCTGGGCCATACAGCTGGACTCTGTCACATGTCCCGAGACGGTGATGGGGGCCGGGTGGCTGGGCTGTAGCGCAGCCTTCAGCGGGGCCACGTGGCTGAGCTGCATGGCAGAGAGACAGCCCAGGAAGCCCTGTGCGCCGGCCAGTGCCGTCTCCTGGTCTATATCACTGTGTTCTGTGAACCCAAAGAAACAGCAAAATGTTAATAACCGTGCGAGAGTGAACAGGCAAGGCTACACACAGAATGTTCGAGTCTGGTAATACAACAGTGACACATATGCGAGAGACTAAATTCTCCTTTTTTGTCTTTATTAAAAGAGTCAGATCCAGTAAGTCTCTCTGTGACTACTGTCGAGCCTCTCCAAGTGAATGAAGGCAAGTTTTAAGGATGGCTAATTTGATATGATGTGGTGAACATCGGAAGTGATTGAAGTCTCCCTAAGAATGGGCCAGGTTTTGAACTGATGAGGGTTTGCGAGATGGTAAATTGAAGCATAGATCATTAACATGATTTGTGATAGGGCGTGGGAGTAAGAGAGTAAAGTGCTTCCTGATTTGGAAATAAATTCGGCTCAGCTTGTGAGACGTAAATATGAAAAGCACAGAAGTTAGATGGAAAATTGAGCTTCTAGAGTTCCCTTATCCACTGCCCAACCAGACGATTCGGTCTGGCCTGAAAGCTTTCCTGTACTCTGCGACCCCAACCAAACACGCAGGGGGATGTTATCATGGTGGTGGAGGCTACACCCCAAAAAGTCCCCCTAATGACTCAGGCACAGCAGTGAAAACGTTCATACCTCGCTGCCTTTTCTCCCTCTTTCCGTGCTGCCTGTCACTCAGACATGTGCTGTCCCCTCTAGACAGAAAACCCCTCCCCCGCACCAATGGGAGCTTAGTTTATCTGCGACTACGGTGGCACAGAGATTGGTTTGAATGTCAGAATGTTAATTTACAGTTTTACGGTGAAGACTATATTTACATTTTATGCGTGGTGAGGCTGCAGTTGACACCGGGCGAATGACCCATGGAGTTTTAGAGTTCAAATGCTGTCGGACTACAATGCGCGCCACCTACCCATTGTGACCAGAAAACAGCAGACTCCTCTCACCTGCTCTGCATGTACAGGGAGGGACACAGGCACAATCTGCACTGCTCTCTCTCTCTTTTTTTTTAAAGGATCATAGGTATGAAGTATTTATTGGGTGCTATGAATGCGCTCAGCACTGTTGTCAGGGATTTGTGTGCTCGTGTTTGCAGCTCCCAGGACCCGGGTCTGCTGGCAGTGGTACAGGCGCGACACGTGGGGTCAGAACCGCAGTGACTGCTGGAGGCTGGGGAGCCGTCGGCATTCTGAGTTGGGCCTGTCAGGCTCCAAGCCACAAGGTTCTGCTACTTATGAACTGCTTTCTGATTGACACATTGTTTTCTCTCCTCTGTTCCTATCTTCCGCAGTGCCTCTTATTTATTTTGTTATTTTTTTTTGGCTTGAGAGCAGCTAGTCTTCAAGTGACTCTGGACAATTCAGCTCTGATTGAACCTACTTGTTATGGTAAGAATTCTGAAGAACGCCCATTTTGTTCCATTTCCAATCACACTTTATACCTAATGATAAAAATGCTGATTAAGGGGTGCCTGGGTGGCTCAGTCATTAAGTGTCTTCCTCCGGCTCAGGTCATGATCCCCGGGTCCTGGGATTGAGCCCTGCATCAGGCTTCCTGCTCAGTGGGAGGCCTGCTTCTCCCTCTACCACTCCCCCTGCTTGTGTTCCCTCTCTTGCTGTGTCTCTGCCAAATAAATAAATAAAATCTTTAAAAAAAAAATGCTGATTAGGGGCGCCTGGGTGGCTCAGTGAGTTAAGCCGCTGCCTTCGGCTCAGGTCATGATCTCAGGGTCCTGGGGTCGAGCCCCGCATCGGGCTCTCTGCTCAGTGGGGAGCCTGCTTCCCCCTCTCTCTCTGTCTGCCTCTCTGCCTACTTGTGATCTCTGTCAGTCAAATAAATTTAGAAAAAGAAAATGCTGATTAAATGGTGAGTATCAAGAACGTCATCCTCCAGTCTGAACAGCAGAGGGACGACCTTCCTCTCCTGCTGTGGGGGACAGATACATGGCACTCGGGCTAAAGCATTCTCCGTCAGAAGGCCAAGTTCAGACCACCAGGCCATCCCACATCATTGCACAAAAGCGGGCTCCCTGGACCCAGAGGTGACCCTCAACCCCCAGCATCATGCTGTTACTAGAAGCCATTCCGTCCATGTGCAGAAGCCAAGAACTAACTCCCAACACAGAGCATTCGCTCACTTGAATGGATAAACATTCAAATATATTTATGTTTAGAAAGACAGCGTTCTTGCTTTGGGTTTTTTTTTTTTTTTTTACTTTAATAAGAAAAGAAAACATACATTAATACAGCATAACCAAGACAGTGCTTTTCACATTTATTCCACCATGTTAAAATCTGGATTACAATTTCTGTAGACTTTTAAAAAATCTTATCTTTTGAACTAGAAAAAAATCTCAATAGATAAGATTCACTTCTCTGGTACAAATCTGATAGGAGATGAATTTTATTTTACTTTTTAAAAAAGATTTTCTTGTTTGGGAGAGAGAGAGAAAGAGCTAGTGGGATAAAGTGCAGAGAGAGAGAATATCCCAACAGATTTCCGCTGAGCATGGACCCCAACAATGTGGTGCTTGATCTCACCACCCATGAGATCAGGACCTGAGCCAAAAACTAAGAGCTGGATGCTTAACTGACTGAGCCACCCAGGTGCCCTGAGATGGATATTAAAAACTATACCTTCAAGTCCAAAACATTTTACATATTACAAGTTACTGTATAAAATACTTTAAATTCTAAAACTTAAGGTGGGCAGTTAATCAACTGATACTTGTTTTAAGAGCTACCAAGACAGGAAATAGATTCCCTGCATATCAGGCATCTCACATTCTAGTAGCAGAGACAGAAAATAAACACAGAAACAGGAACGAGCGGTGATGATCCAGAAACCACGAGAGTGGTGATGATCTGAAGAAATGACTTAGAAAGTGTGATGGAGTATGTCTGGAACAGAAATTTATCTGGATGGAGTAGGTGATTTTTGTGTGTCTCTTTTAAGGTTGACTCTTCACAGTCCTGTTCCCTTAGGAATCTGTAGATATCATTCTAGCATCTTCTGGCTCTATTACTTTTCTTCCTCAAAATTTATTAAAAATTTGATGATTCCGGAATTTTGCATAGAACATGGTGGGCCCTTTTCATGTGGTGACACAAAGACTTTCTTTAGCCTAGAAAATTTCATACATTGTGCAAACAACTATCGCGTCACCTTCTTTTTTTTTTTTTTTTTTTTTTAGCTTTAATTTTACAGAGAATGAGAGAGAGGGAGAATGAGCAAGAGGCGTTGGGAGGAGGGGAAAATCCTCAAGCAGGTTCCCCACTGAGCCCGGAGCCCGATGCAGGGCTACATCTCACAACCTGACCTGAGCTGAAACCAAGAGTTGGGCACTTAACCAAAGGTACCATCAGGCGCCCCATTCGCCTCCAACTTTTTTCATCTTTTTGGTCTGCTGATTTTTCACACGGGGTCTCCTCTGCATATTCTAAGGGATTTTACTCTTCCCACCTGACTTTTATTATTTAGGACTTAATTTTGTGTGAGTCAAGTGCTTCATTCACTTGATCTTCTAGGTGATGAATTAAAGTTTCAACAAAGATCACTCTTTCTTACTTTGACATTTTTGGTCTGGAATAACCATACTTTTTCGTTCTTCCAGGTCTTTTGGTTGCTTTGCTAAAAGCAAGTGCTCTTACTAAGTTTCATCGTGATGGTGTCTGTTTCCCTGAAAAGGCTTATTATCATAGGGAATGATTCTGGTGGCTTTGTTTCTTCTCCCATTTTATTGTTAAATCTTCATCTTCTTGTTCTTCTTGTTCTTCCTCTTCCTCTCCTTCTCCTTCTCCTTCTTCTTTTTTGGTTATTACATCTTCTTAAGAATGGAGTTGCTTTTCTCATCTGCTAGGAGCTTTTCAGTCACTGACGTCCTGGTGGCTGACAATGGAGAAGGTAGACCATGGAGTTGCCCCATGCCAGTGACGGTTGTAGGCCAAGGACTCATGGAACCTCCAGACAGAGAGGACTCAAACTTCAGATCATCCTCTGCAAAACTCAGGAACTCCTCAAGTTTCAAGTTGCTCCCTTCTTTGGCAAAGAGGGTAAATGGGCACAGTGACATTTTCAATGCTGACCTCTCCCCATGGGGTCCAAAGATATCTGCAAGCCAAGCATTTCCAAGTGGAGGGGAGGGATCTATACAATTTAGGGTCTGCCCTCCAAGACTTCCCTAGGTTGGCCCCTAACTCTCTTCCAACCAGAGGTCAAGAGTCCCCCAACACTTTCTTCACTGGCAACCTCCAGGCTTCCCCATGCCTGCTGGGCTGGACCAACAACTCCTATATTCAGGAGAGTCAATGGGTGGGAATTAGAACCAGGAGGAAAAGCATAGCACAGGCTTCTTCAGCTACCTCCCCAGAACTGAGTCTAAACAAAATGAACAGCTATACTATGTTGTTCATAAGCAAAACTGGCCTTAGAAATACATGGCATTAGATATCTTGCTGAACATTGACAATTGTGCTAATTAAAGCCAATGAGAAAAATACCTATCTTTACTATTATCTGACTCCTGAAATGCCAACACCATTTAAAGATTAGAACAGGGAGGATGGAGGAATTGAAGACCGACATCTGCTTGACACAAATCCTGAGAGGACTCAATCATGTTTTGGATATTTCTGGTTATAAAAACCCTTAATGGACTCAGATTTTTTGATAATCTTGCCTATAAAAAATTAGCCTCAACTGTATTTTCTAACAGAGGGAATGACTTCTGCTTTGTTAAAGAAGAAACTTTTTAACAAAGAGCCTACAAGAAAAATCAGAGTACCAAGGAATTAAAACTCGTATGAGGAGTCTTTCTATACCTGGAAAGAGGACTGTTTCTGGAAAGGCCGTGAAGTAAATGGAAGAACATCTGAAGGAGGGCTTCATGGAAATTCTTGTGGCTCTCATTACCAAACTAACAGAAAACCTCAGAAAACAAAACCAAACAGGTTGGCTATACCTAGCAAGAGGGACCTTGTTTCAAAAGAATCTCAGCATCTTTAACACGTAAAGATAAGGGTAAGAAGGCTTGTCAGAACATGGCACACTAAGTCAGAGGGGGAGCATGGCTAAGACCCAGCACGGCATCTTCATCATTACATGCAATTACGACCAGGATTCGATAGTGCAAAAGTAAAATGGCAAAGCAGTCAGCAAATGCTACATGGATAAGGAAGCAGTTATTCATAAAATGGATTTATATGCCAACCAAACCTACTGCTCAGAGATATAACCTTGAAAATCTGATTAATACAGAAGCTATTTATAGTTCGATATCTCTGGGCAACCCGTACTTCTCTTTTGCTTTGAATGTAACCTGTCTTAAGTGTCACGGACATTTACAAAATCACAGGGTCCCTTAAGGAATCTAATCAAACTGTCTTATGTAGCCCCTTGGCTTTGAAGTGGGTTTTACATAAAGTATCACCGAGACTGACGTTTGTTCCTATAGCTCCTCTATGAGATGGAGTAGACACTCTCTTCCCTCTGACCACACACTTTATTTACATCTGGCCTAAATCTCCGCTGCAGAAATCTGAGCTACTTCCTGGCTCTGCAGCCTCAGAAGAGATCAATGATCCCTACGGGTCATTGCCTCTAAATATACCAAGGCTACTGCCCAGCAGAGAATGACTGAAAAACATCTGCAGGCTTTTAGAAAACTCTTCTAACAGAAAAGCAATCCATAAACAGAACTCAGAACTTTATTTTACAGTGAGTTTTGGATGTAAAAATGAAAGTAATGCAGACAGTTAATTATGCAGGAATGTGAGCCATTCCTGTCTGAACCCGCCGGGTTCTTCCCACTCGATGAGGGACCAAGGGATTGCTGCCGGTCGGTCGGCGTTCCGGGACCAATAACAGATCTGACACAAACAAGTAAAGTGAAAGTGAAGTAAAACTTCACTCCGCCTTCGAACAGAGATTCTTCCATCATTATATAGTGGGTTAAATCATTCAGGAGGTGAGCACATTTTTCCGTGCAAGGTTTGGTGCAATCTCAAGGTTATGAAATGGTCTTCACTGAGTTTCTTTTTTCGAGTGTCGCATTGTGACCCAACGAAACCTTAATGAGTTAGCAAAGCAACTTTATGCCTTCATAGTTCCTCAGATCAATTACATCTCTTCTTACATGATGTTTAAGTTAATAGTTCTCCTAGCGGAGCTGATGAGGAATCGTTCACCTCGACATCAGTCCTTAATACACGTGAGCAACATACTTAATAGAGAAAGGACGTCAGACTGTTTGCCTTTTCAGAAGGAAGACTGGAAAGAAAAAAATTGCTTCTCCTCTGTCCTCCAGTGCTCCTTTTACAAAGGAAACGGACCATAGGAACAAAGTTTTAACTCCAACCCTCATTGACAAGCATTAGTAACAGTTATCAAGCAAGGAGGGTAATTTTTAGGTAATAATATCAAATTGTACTATGATGACATGGAAACCAGCTCTAACCTTCTATTATACCCAAAAGACAACACTAGCAGAATTCACATTTCACTGCTCTTATTTTCACGGACCAGTCCCATAGCTCATCACTAGGCTGGCCTGGCCCGCATCTCCTTGCTTTGTGCCCAGAGCTCCTGTATGCACGCTCCTGCCAACCTCATTCTCTCTTCTCTTCCATCAGTTCCTGCTCTTTAATAAAGTCACTCACACAACAGTGTAATTCCCTGACAATGGCTTTATTTTTTTTACTTATTCCTGGTGCATGTGCATTTTAAAGCATGTCAATAATTAAAGAAATAAACAATTGCCTTCTCTTTTTTATTTTAGGAATGATTCTAGTTTTATCATGGTACAAGGGTGTCTAGCTTTGGCAGCTGATAAATATATAATTTGTGATTTGTGACTTTTGCTTTTATCATTCAGTATTTTCTTTGAAGTGTAAGGAGAGCTCTGTTTTCTTATGTTTGCCAAATGAAAGCGATGAGGGCGATAGGAGCAAACCCGTCCTTCCTACCTGGAGCACATCCTTGTGGTTTTATGAGTCTCTGACAACATCTCAACGTCTACCACACCACGTGCTCTATAATTAAAATCAGATCCGCGTTTCAGCAACCTGAGTGTTCTCTGGGTTTGGGACGGGACACTTTGATCTATGCTCCTGTATCAGGATGAGGAGAAGGGTGTTTTTAAGCTTCTAGGTACGGCCGGTTCAAAATGATGCCATTAATTCTATGGAAACAATTAGAGCCTCCACAAGGATGAAGCCGCTCTATGCATCAAAGATAGTCTATGACATTATAATTGTTAAAATATTCAAAAATCCACCTGATGAAGAAAAGAAATTGAGACTTCTTACTGCTCTTCTTCTAAGCTGTACTTCTCTTTTAAAATCTGCTTTTAAAATAACCGCTCTCTTAAGTGTCATATCATAATATAATTACATAATCAGGACTTAGGTCATCTGATTTCTCCTTGCCTCTAGGCACTGAAGTGAGTTTTACATAAAGGATTCCTGACACACTAGAAGTTGTTCCTCCAGCTCTCAGTGGAAACTGGCTGTCCTTTCCTTGCTGACTACAGACATTATCTACATGTGGCCTAATCTCCACTTCAGTGATCTGAGCTACCTCCTGGCTCTGTGTCCTCAGGAGAGAGGAATAATCACTATTTTTTTAAAGATTTTATTTATTCATTTCGACGCGGGGCTCAATCCCAGGACACAGAGATCATGACCTGAGCCTAAGGCAGACACTTAACCAACTGAGCCACCCAGGCGCTCCAGGAATAATCACTATTGATCAAGACCTCTAATGTGCAAAAGCTACCACTCAGGTAAGTGAAAATCATCCATTTTTTACTAAAATAAATCAGAAATCTATTATAACATATAAAAGTATCTAGACACAGAATTCAGAGCTTAATCTCACAATGAGATACGGATATGAAGAGCAGATTTAATGTACTCTTGATCATAGGAAGATCCGAACTAAGCTGCTTGCCTAAAACCTTGATCTTCCCACCACACCTCCCAGCTACTAATGATTATTATTGTCAAAGTTACTGAGTCCTTAAATTAAATGTAATAGGAAGTTAGAGATGGTTTCCATGTTTTCATAATACTGTTTGATATTATTTCTAAAATTTACCTTCTTTTTGAGTATCTGCTTATAATGTTTGTTCAGTGACAATAATCCAAAATAATGTCCATAGTTCTTCCTAAATTTAAGAAATGAGTAATGGAGAAAGTTGAAAGAAGGAAAATAGGTCCTTGTTTCTGTGTTTCCATCTATAATAGCAATGAATGGTCATATCCTTCAGGCTTTGGTTGAAAAGGCAGACAAAATATACAACTCCAAAAAAAAAAAAAAAGATTGATGAGTGTTTATATTCTGCTCCCTTAAAAGAAATATTCAGAAATCATAAAATGACACAAATATTTTAACTCATTTTTATTTGGGGGGCTATTTGGAACTATTTTATCTAAAGTGATATAAGGCCCATTACACTAAACTGCATACACAGGAACATTGTGTGTATGCTCACTAAACAAAAGCTCTGTGAGGGCAGACACAATGTCCACTTTGCTGAATGGCATTCTCTGTGTACATAACAGGTGATCACAAAGTATGTGCTAAATGAATCTGTGGGAGGTTGCAATAAGGCTTGAGACAAGGACCAAACCAGGCCCTGACTTGTACCTCCTTTCAGGTCCGAATAACCTAACAAAAGATTTAGGATGGGAAAAGTTGAGTAGCACTGAGAAAGGGTATGTGCTATGTGTTGTGCACTCGCCTATGTGACTTCCCACACGCTTGCTAAACAAATGAGAACAATTCGGTTGGGGTCAAAAGTTCGTTGCTGGTCCTTGCTGCCCTAGTACTGCTCATAAATTACTTTCAGGTTTGCTGTTATCAATACAGGACAATTGTACTAGCATCAGCCGTTTGGCGTCACAAGGTCTGCTTATAGTCAATGGTGAAACTTATTATGGGAACTCGTGGGTGTTTAACTAGACACAGGTGTATTGCTTCTCCTATCACTCTATATATGGCCTTAATGCTTTGAATAAACTTAGCACTGTTGGACATCCTCCTCAGTGCTCCTCCTGCCCCCATGTCTCTGCTTCTCGAGTTCTTTTCTTCATCCTCTTACCCTCGCGTTCCTGGTCGATTTGTCACGCCGGCCGTGACATGAATCTAAGTGAAATGAGCTTCCAAATAGAAAAACATATTTGAACAGGCCCCTCCCCCAGAAGATCAATGGGAAACCCAGCCAGGACCAAGTTCATCTACCAAGGAGTGCTGTTTCAATACCAAGGAGAGCGGCAGAATTCCAGAGGAGAAGAAAGCAAAGCACGGAACTCATGGCTTTCTCCCCATGATTTTTTAGCCTTGCAGTTAATTTAATTTTTTTTTCTTTTTCAATTTTTTTTTTCTTTTTCTCTTCTTCTGCTAAATTTTTTTAACTTTTACCGTTTTCATTTTTTAACGTTTTTTAAATAGTTTATCTAATATATATATTTTTTTCCTCTTTTTATATTTTTTCTTTATCGGCTTTCTTTTTTTAATAGTTTCTTTTTTTTTTTTTCTTTCTGAACCCCTTTTTATCCCCTTTCTCCCCCCTCACAATTCGGGATCTCTTCTGATTTGGCTAAAGCATATTTTCCTGGGGTTGTTGCCACCCTTTTAGTATTTTACTTGCTCCTTCATATACTCTTATCTGCACAAAATGACAAGGCGAAAAAATTCACAACAAAAAAAAGAACAAGAGGCAGTACCAAAGGCTAGGGACCTAATCAATACAGACATTGGTAATATGTCAGATATAGAGTTCAGAATGACGATTCTCAAGGTTCTAGCCGGGCTTGAAAAAGGCATGGAAGATATTAAAGCAACCCTCTCGGGAGATATAAAAGCCCTTTCTGGAGAAATAAAAGAACTAAAATCTAACCAAGTTGAAATAAAAAAAGCTATTAATGAGGTGCAATAAAAAATGGAGGCTCTCACTGCTAGGATAAATGAGGCAGAAGAAAGAATTAGCGATATAGAAGACCAAATGACAGAGAATAAAGAAGCTGAGCAAAAGAGGGACAAACAGCTACTGGATCACAAGGGGAGAATTCGAGAGATAAGTGACACCATAAGACGAAACAACATTAGAATAATTGGGATTCCAGAAGAAGAGGAAACAGAGAGGGGAGCAGAAGGTATATTGGAGAGAATTATTGGAGAGAATTTCCCCAATATGGCAAAGGGAACAAGCATCAAAATTCAGGAGGTTCAGAGAACCCCCCTCAAAATCAATAAGAATAGGTCCACACCCCGTCACCTAATAGTAAAATTTACAAGTCTTAGTGACAAAGAAAAGATCCTGAAGGCAGCCCGGGAAAAGAAGTCTGTAACATACAATGGTAAAAATATTAGATTGGCAGCAGACTTATCCACAGAGACCTGGCAGGCCAGAAAAAGCTGGCGTGATATATTCAGAGTACTAAATGAGAAAAACATGCAGCCAAGAATACTATATCCAGCTAGGCTATCAATGAAAATAGAAGGAGAGATTAAAAGCTTCCAGGACAAACAAAAACTGAAAGAATTTGCAAATACCAAACCAGCTCTACAGGAAATATTGAAAGGGGTCCTCTAAGCAAAGAGAGACCCTCAAAGTAGTAGATCAGAAAGAAACAGAGACAATATACAATAACAGTCACCTTACACGCAATACAATGGCACTAAATTCATATCTCTCAATACTTACCCTGAATGTGAATGGGCTAAATGCCCCAATCAAAAGACACAGGGTATCAGAATGGATAAAAAAACAAAACCCATCTATATGTTGCCTACAAGAAACTCATCTTAAACCCGAAGACACCTCCAGGTTTAAAGTGAGGGGGTGGAAAAGAATTTACCATGCTAATGGACATCAGAAGAAAGCAGGAGTGGCAATCCTTATATCAGATCAATTAGATTTTAAGCCAAAGACTATAATAAGAGATGAGGCAGGACACTATATCATACTCAAAGGAACTGTCCAACAAGAAGATCTAACAATTTTAAATATCTATGCCCCTAACGTGGGAGCAGCCAACTATAGAAACCAATTAATAACAAAATCAAAGAAACACATCGACAAGAATACAATAATAGTAGGGGATTTTAACACTCCCCTCACTGAAATGGACAGATCATCCAAGCAAAAGATCAACAAGGAAATCAAGGCCTTAAATGACACACTGGACCAGATGGACATCACAGATATATTCAGAACATTTCATCCCAAAGCAACAGAATACACATTCTTCTCTAGTGCACATGGAACATTCTCCAGAATAGATCACATTCTTGGTCCTAAATCAAGTCTCAACTGGTATCAAAAGATTGGGATCATTCCCTGCATATTTTCAGACCACAATGCTCTAAAGCTAGAACTCAGTAACAAGAGGAAATTTGGAAAGAACCCAAATACATGGAGACTAAACAGCATCCTTCTAAAGAATGAATGGGTCAACCAGGAAATTAAAGAAGATTTGAAAAAAATTATGGAAACAAATGATAATGAAAACACAACGGTTCAGAATCTGTGGGACACAACAAAGGCAGTCCTGAGAGGAAAATATATAGCGGTACAAGCCTTTCTCAAGAAACAAGAAAGTTCTCAGGTACACAACCTAACCCTACACCTAAAGGAGCTGGAGAAAGAACAAGAAAGAAACCCTAAACCCAGAAGGAGAAGAGAAATCATAAAGATTAGAGCAGAAATCAATGAAATAGAAACCAAAAAAACAATAGAACAAATCAATGAAACTAGGAGCTGGTTCTTTGAAAGAATTAATAAGATTGATAAGCCCCTGGCCAAACTTCTCAAAAAGAAAAGAGAAAGGACCCAAATAAATAAAATCATGAATGAAAGAGGAGAGATCACAACGAACACCAAAGAAATACAGACAATTATAAGAACATACTATGAGCAACTCTACGCCAACAAATTTGACAATCTGGAAGAAATGGATGCATTCCTAGAGACATATAAACTACCACAACTGAACCAGGAAGAAATAGAAAGCCTGAACAGACCCATAACCGGTAAGGAGATTGAAACAGTCATCAAAAATCTCCAAACAAACAAAAGCCCAGGGCCAGACGGCTTCCCGGGGGAATTCTACCAAACATTTAAAGAAGAACTAATTCCTATTCTCCTGAAACTGTTCCAAAAAATAGAAATAGAAGGAAAACTTCCAAACTCATTTTATGAGGCCAGCATCACCTTGATCCCAAAACCAGACAAGGATCCCAACAAAAAAGAGAACTACAGACCAATATCCTTGATGAACACAGATGCAAAAATTCTCGCCAAAATACTACCCAATAGGATTCAACAGTACATTAAAAGGATTATTCACCACGACCAAGTGGGATTTATTCCAGGACTGCAAGGTTGGTTCAACATCCGCAAATCAATCAATGTGACACAACACATTAATAAAAGAAAGAACAAGAACCATATGATACTCTCCATAGATGCTGAAAAAGCATTTGACAAAGTACAGCATCCCTTCCTGATCAAAACTCTTCAAAGTGTAGGGATAGACGGCACATACCTCAATATTATCAAAGCCATCTATGAAAAACCCACCGCAAATATCATTCTCAATGGAGAAAAACTGAAAGCTTTTCCGCTAAGGTCAGGAACACGGCAGGGATGTCCGTTATCACCACTGCTATTCAACATAGTACTAGAAGTCCTAGCCTCAGCAATCAGACAACAAAAGGAAATTAAAGGCATCCAAATCGGCAAAGAAGAAGTCAAACTATCACTCTTCGCAGATGATATGATACTATATGTGGAAAACCCAAAAGACTCCACTCCAAAACTGCTAGAACTTGTACAGGAATTCAGTAAAGTGTCAGGATATAAAATCAATGCACAGAAATCAGTTGCATTTCTCTACACCAACAACAAGACAGAAGAAAGAGAAATTAAGGAGTCCATCCCATTTACAATTGCACCCAAAACTATAAGATACCTAGGAATAAACCTAACCAAAGAGACTAAGAATCTATACTCAGAAAACTATAAAGTACTCATGAAAGAAATTGAGGAAGACACAAAGAAATGGAAAACTCTTCCATGCTCCTGGATTGGAAGAATAAATATTGTGAAAATGTCTATACTACCTAAAGCAATCTACACATTTAATGCAATTCCTATCAAAGTAACATCCATTTTTTTCAAAGAAATGGAACAAATAATCCTAAAATTTATATGGAACCAGAAAAGACCTCGAATAGCCAAAGGAATATTGAAAAAGAAAACCAAAGTTGGTGGCATCACAATTCCGGACTTCAAGCTCTATTACAAAGCTGTCATCATCAAGACAGCATGGTACTGGCACAAAAACAGACACATAGATCAATGGAACGGAATAGAGAGCCCAGAAATGGACCCTCAACTCTATGGTCAACTCATCTTCGACAAAGCAGGAAAGAATGTCCAATGGAAAAAAGACAGCCTCTTCAATAAATGGTGTTGGGAAAATTGGACAGCCACATGCAGAAAAATGAAATTGGATCATTTCCTTACACCACACACGAAAATAGACTCAAAATGGATGAAGAATCTCAATGTGAGAAAGGAATCCATCAAAATCCTCGAGGAGAACACAGGCAGCAACCTCTTCGACGTCAGCCGCAGCAACATCTTCCTAGGAACATCACCAAAGGCAAGGGAAGCAAGGGCAAAAATGAACTTTTGGAATTTTATCAAGATCAAAAGCTTTTGCACAGCAAAGGAAACAGTTAACAAAACCAAAAGACAACTGACAGAATGGGAGAAGATATTTGCAAATGACATATCAGATAAAGGGCTAGTGTCCAAAATCTATAAAGAACTTAGCAAACTCAACACCCAAAGAACAAATAATCCAATCAAGAAATGGGCAGAGGACATGAACAGACATTTCTGCAAAGAAGACATCCAGATGGCCAACAGACACATGAAAAAGTGCTCCATATCACTCGGCATCAGGGAAATACAAATCAAAACCACCATGAGATATCACCTCACACCAGTCAGAATGGCTAAAATGAACAAGTCAGGAAATGACAGATGCTGGCGAGGATGCGGAGAAAGGGGAACCCTCCTACACTGTTGGTGGGAATGCAAGCTGGTGCAACCACTCTGGAAAACAGCATGGAGGTTCCTCAAAATGTTGAAAATAGAACTACCCTATGACCCTGCAATCGCACTGCTGGGTATTTACCCTAAAGATACAAACGTAGTGATCCGAAGGGGCACGTGCACCCGAATGTTTATAGCAGCAATGTCTACAATAGCCAAACTATGGAAAGAACCTAGATGTCCATCTACAGACGAATGGATAAAGAAGATGTGGTATATATACACAATGGAATACTATGCAGCCATCAAAAGAAATGAAATCTTGCCATTTGCGACGATGTGGATGGAACTAGAGGGTATCATGCTTAGCGAAATAAGTCAATTGGAGAAAGACAACTATCATATGATCTCCCTGATATGAGGGAGAGGAGATGCAACATGGGGGGTTGAGGGGGTAGGAGAAGAGTAAATGAAACAAGATGGGATTGGGAGGGAGACAAACCATAAGTGACTCTTAATCTCACAAAACAAACTGAGGGTTGATGGGGGGAGGGGGTTTGGAGAGGGGGTGGGGTTATGGATATTGGGGAGGGTATGTGCTATGGTGAGTGTTGTGAAGTGTGTAAACCTGGCGATTCGCAGACCTGTACCCCTGGGGATAAAAATATATGTTTATAAAGCTGTAAAAAAAAAAAAAAAAAAAAAAAAAAGAAAGGATGAATACCCAAGTTTTGTAGCAACATGGACGGGACTGGAAGAGATTATGCTGAGTGAAATAAGTCAAGCAGAGAGAGTCAATTATCATATGGTTTCACTTATTTGTGGAGCATAACAAATAGCATGGAGGACAAGGGGAGATGGAGAGGAGAAGGGAGTTGAGGGAAATTGGAAGGGGAGGTGAACCATGAGAGACTATGGACTCTGAAAAACGATCTGAGAATTTTGAAGGGGTGGGGGGTGGGAGGTTGGGGGCACCAGGTGGTGGGTATTGTAGAGGGCACGGATTGCATGGAGCACTGGGTGTGGTGCAAAAATAATGAATACTGTTATGCTGAAAAAATAAAAAAATTATTAAAAAAAAAAAAAAAGAAAAACATATTTGATATACGTGGGGCCATGACAAAGTCCTTGCAGGCCTCCAACTAGAGGAGAGTAACCGACCTAGGGCCCTCTGAAACCTATCTTTATATTTGGGCCGAGGCCATGCCTCCTGTGGGTGGCTCCCAGTGGTGGCTGATCACAGCAGGGATTCCTAAAGCAGGCTCATTCTTGGGAAATAGGAGATTCTTCTGACGGCTGGCTGACTCAAGGGCTCCCAAAAGACTGCTCAAACCTTCTGACATGACACAAACTTCCAAGATCCTTCTTTTTCATTCTCTTTTCTTCATTAGGAGGCACAGTTGCATGGCCATCTGATGGCTCTCCACTCTTGACCAGCTCCCACCTCACTTTCTTTTTTATAAGTTGTTCCCTGAATAAAATCCTCACATGGGTGATTTTGACTTTGTGACTGCTTCTTGGAAGACCCAGCCTAATGTAATAAGAAACTCTAAGATTGAACAAATCTCTGGAAAATTAACAGCTCCATTTTTGCATCTATTTTACTATAAATTAATATACTATGTTAAAATGTAATAATATACTACATACATTTAATTGTAAATTCCTATACCACACCAAATTTGACCATAAATTATTATTCTCCTTTGAATTACAAATGACTTGAATAGGGGATTAGTCCTTGGTCCTTGGTCAAGATCCTAACCTTAGGTACACACCATATAAATTCTTACCTATACTTTTAGGAGAAGAATTGATTCAGACTATAAAGTTCATTGCTGAATCTGGACTTTAATCTTATTTTTCAGTATGAGTCATATGCATTTTAATAATATGCTATTCTTGAATAAAAACATTAACATCTTTAATTCCCTACTAATCTCCCTCCTCATTTACAAAAAGGGAAACAAATATTTATATAATGAATGTTATTATTCTACTGTTTGATTAATACAATCCTCCTAATAGAATGCAGATAAGTTTCCCAACTGTTTTGTAATATATTTAACATATTTCTACTCACAAAAGGTATTTTCATCAGTAACTGTGGCATTAAATTTGAAGATTTTATTCTTCAAAAATATGATTGTATTAACATTATGCATGACTGTTAAAATTTTCTATCTTGTATTTTCCATTTTTATGTAATGCCTCATCTCAGACCCTGCTAGACTGAGGAACTCTTGAGATCAGGATTTGTTATATTTATTTGATTTTTTTATTGCTATAGTCGAATTTACATAATTTACATGATGACACTCACTTGGAATTTTTCAGGTAAGCTTCCAAATATCTAAGAAGTACTTTGCACACATCCACTCTAGCATACTGAGAGAACATTGCAACTCATATTTCCCGTTTGTTTGTAGAATGAGAGCACACAATTTCGGTGCTCATCATAGTCCTAGAAAACCTATACATATTCATAAATTTAACTATTAACCTTCTCAAGGACCAATATTTTGATCACTCACCCACGGGTTTAATCAAATATTTCTCAGAATTCTGAGATTATGTTCAGGAAATGTAAGGAATAATTAGTCAAGGTACAAATAACTGAAGAGTTCAAAAAATAAAAGATTCCATTTACCGTCCGAGGGGAAATATTCCAGACTAGCATCAAATATCAATCAAGAGATGAACATTGGACTACAAGAGGTCCCCACCCCCACCAAATCATGTTAAGTATCACTCTTCTTTATAATTTACTTATAACTAAAAAGAAAACCCTTTCAAAAGGTACTGCTCCTCTTTCCACTTAGTCCTTGTTGTTAAGTGTAAAAAAATGTATATATATATATTTATGTTAAAAAGGCAAGGGTATGCTTCTACTTGAGTGCTAATATCAGAAGTAATTGGTGGATATAAATAATAACCACAAGACATTTAAGTAGACACCGGCTTCCAGCCAGAGTGGCGAGCTACTACCACCTTTCAACAAAGCAAAAAGGATCCAAGCGAGCACCTAAAGCAGATTCACAAACCTTGAAGAAAAGCCCCTGCTCTCCCCTCCCTTCTCTCTTAGGTCTAGTCTTGGTTTGATCATTAGATGACAGCCTGTGTATTTGGCAGGTGACTGATACACAGTCCGTTATTTCTACCTTTATTGTCTGATATTTTTGAAGTGTGAGAACAATATCATGTTTCATTATGTGGAGACCACAGTGGTATTATTGTCAAAGGACCATGCCTACTCAGCAGGAAGTCCCTGCACACAGTTACATAAACCCCTGAGAAGTTACTGGTTTTGCCTCGATTATCACTCATTTTGTACTCAAAATAGAACAGAGTATTTCTTTTGGCGTGACCAGTTTTGGTGTGGCCTGTGTGCATGTGTGCACACTTGGACTACGATTCTTCTGATCTCTTTGTGTCATGATTAGGGGGACGTCGTGCCCTTACTTACCTAAAATCCTGCCCAGTACAAGAGACCTGATGGCACTGAATTCTGTACCTGATGACAGGTGGACTTGTCTCTTTGCATTCTCATCAATCTATAGAATTGTCATATGAGGTACAAACAGCCAGATGGATGCCATTTTGTTGGGAAGAGGACAAAAATCCACGGAAGACAAAAAAAAATGGTAAAATAGGCAATTGTTAGTATGGCCCCAGAGATTATAAAAAACAAAATTTAAAGAGCCATTTACAAAGGTGAATGACTTTTTCTAAACCTCCTCTTCTACTCTCAGATAGCAGTGCACCCCATCTTCTATCCCCTTATAGCACTGTAATTTTCTCTACTATATGAGAAATCCAAAGCTCATAAAGCTAAAAAAAAAAAAAAAAAAAAAAAAAAAAAGATAGGAGTTTTTTCACCTTGAAACTTTTACCAAGGTTGGTATTTTCACTTGAGTCATTCAGCTAAGACATCTTCCTCTGTGTAGAGGTCCAAAACTTTCATGCTTTTCTTTAAAACTGGTAGAATGAACAATTCTATTTGTTTCATGAGAGTAGTAATAGTTTTACTAGTTGTATGTATGATAAAATAGACAGCTTTCCCTCCTGAACGATGTAAAATAAATGAGGAAAATGTGGCATTTTGGGTATCAAATATTAATCATATCTTGGACAGAATCTTTATTATTTCAAAAACTAGACCACATTTGGCAGTCTGTCTATGGTCTGTGCAGGAGCAACACTGGAAGGACATCCTCAATCTATTCATTATCATAATTCTGCTGACAGTCCTTCATGCTGGGGAATCATAATGGTAACCACCACTTCTCTTGAATTTATTATATTACCTCTACAAAGACCATTCCTTCTTCTCTGTTAATCTCTACATGGTGAAGCTGTCCATCCGCCATGTTTTTGAAATCAAAGTTAACGACATCAGGTTCTTGATATCTATTTAGCTTGTACCTGATCTGCAAACTTCCTAAAGTAGGGAAGAGAAGTTATATTTTTAGTTAAAATTATAGTTTAAAAGCTACTTTCAAAAACTCAGAGAGTATTCTTTTTAGCTTTCAATTTCTGGTGGGAAATTCACAGTAGCTTATTGGAGGTCTCCTTTCCTCATAATTCTTAGAAGTCAGCTTCTATGTTAAATTGCACTATTTTCAAGATCAAGACCAAGCATGTTGCCAGTAAGTAGTCTTTCCTGCAAATCTTCAACTTTTCCCCTAGAAGTCAGATATGCAGTTAAGCATAAGCAAATCTCTATACTAGCCTTTAATTTAAAAAACACACCTTTGTATACTTTGAAATGGCAAACTGTTGTGGAATATTGCATTAAGTGCTTCCATAATCTCATCTTTGAAAAATATACATCTGCCACTCCTAAAATGCAATTGATTAATGGAATTTTTATAAGCAAATGGAGTTTTACTAAAGACAAAAAATATTTTCACATGGTCACAGTCATAGATTTTGGAATGAGATTAGGATGAAATCAATGGTTTTTGGCCAAACTTACCATGAGAATTAATATCTCACTTAGCTGCCTCAAAGATGCCAATTTATTTCACAAGGTAGCTCCAATTTAGCCAAGGAAATATCCTAATGTATAGATAAGCTTCAAGCTCAAAAGATAGACAGTGAATGTAAATATACTTATTCAAAAATATTATTTTTATTTTAGTGTTCTGTGCCCTTGGGCCATATTTATTTAAGTTGAAATGATACATTCAAGTTTATAAACTTATTTTCCTCACTCAGATAATTTATATATGGAATTTTTATCTTTAATCTGGATATAGAGAGGAGAAAAAAACATCAGCAGTGACAAGGCTTCTGTAATATACACATGTCCTAATCCACAAGCCCTTGCCCTGCACTGATGAACCAGCATTTTCCGCGACAATTTCATTGCTGACCGTTAGAACCAACAGATTACTTTGTGGATCTTCTCCTATATATAATGTTAGGTTGTTAACATTCCCTCAAAATCTTTCTACTTTTAATTGAAGGAAGTATTTACTATATACAAATAGGCATCTTCTTTCAAAATGAACCATAAAATTGAGACTGATAGTATATGGAATAGTAAAGAGCTTCTAGCAATAATAAAATATGATAAGTATTTTATAGAAATAAAAAAATGAACACTGAATATGTGAAATTACCAAAATTATAACAAGCTAAAGCTATCTTAAAATGTTAAATAGTCCTCTTAGATTAAATTTATAGGACAGTACTGAAAAACAAAATTGAATACAAAAAACAGTCACACTTTTCTTCCTGTTTGTAGTTTGAGAGGCAAGAACATGAGAACAATCCCTATTATTACTAATCTAATGTTCTAATTCAATTTTTTCTCTCTCTCTCTCATCAAAAAAGCACTCACCATTTTTGGCAATGATAACTGAAAGGTATTCTTTATAAAAGGAGCTCACATAAAGCAGTAAGCTTGGTGCTCGTGTTGTTCGAAAGCTAAATTTGATCATTTCTCTGCTCAGCTTCATATCGCCATGAAATGAAGCAGCGTGGGAGCTGGAATTTTTATTTAAGGAATAATTTTCTTGAAAATTGTAAATCACAGATGAGCCAGATCCAAAATATGCAGAAATCTCTGAAATGATACACACATTTTATGTTAAAAATTAAGTACAAGGATCTTGTTTCAGTTATATTGATGTTTTTAATTAAAAATAACAAATTATATAGATAAAACAAATAGCTCCAAACCAGAACTAAATAACAAAGGAAGTTAATAGAACTTTTATGATGGTCCTTGAAATGGCTTTATGTTAGAATTATATGTAATTAATTTGCTAGTTAACCTTATAATTGAAAGCATAATGTCCTCCACTCTGACTTCAGACATAAACCAGGTTTTTTGGCTTTTTTCTCTCTTGCCAACAATTTTCTTATTTAAATTTTTAGTCCCATCTATTATTTTGTAGATAGAATACACTAGTCTTCCTGTAACAGGAAGGAAGTTTGAGGGGTCCTCTTACCTTCCAGGATCAACAGGCAGAAATGTTCCTTTTTACCTGAACACTTCCCCCTATTTATTGTGCCTTATGAAAAGAAGCTAAGTCCAGCGTTCATGTAAGAGAGGGCAGCAGCATCTGTGTAGCGGCGATCAACACAAGGAACTATCCAGCCTCTTTTAGTTTTACAAAAGTGTAGTACTTTACTTATATGAGACAAATATCCCAAATTCACACACACATGCATGTGCATGCACACATATACCACGTATTTTTTATATATGTATGAAAATGAGGAGGATACTGGAGGAATAATTAGAGTTGGATCCTTGAACTCTACTTCTCTCCATTACTATAAAGTGGAACCAGTTGTGGAATGTGAGTTGTAAATGATGCTCACGGGGTGACACAGCAACATTTCCATTCCCTTGGCACTTGAAGAGTGTTTTTGTTTGCTTGTTTTATTATTTTTATTATCTGCAACACACTTTTTGTATGCAACATGATACACAGGTGCAGAGTAATATTCTTGATTGCAGTCAGCAAGCTGAACTAGAAATCATTCAGATTCAAGAAGTAAAGACACGTTCTTGGGAAGATGTGGTCTTTGTTCTCACTTTGTTTAGAACTCACGACCTGAGATCAAAACCTGACTGAGAGCAAGACCCAGGCCAAGATCAAGAGTCAGGAACTAAGTGCACTAAGCTACCCAGGCGTCCTCTACCTGTGAACAGCCTCCTAGAACAAGAGCAGTGGTGTGTGAGTTATTATTAGAGGTTGACTTGAAATTATAACTTAGTTCTGATAAAAAGTAGATGACTTTTAACCCACTTTCCATGAAATAATCCCAAGGGCTTTCTTTGCAAAGCAGGAATTGCTTCAATTTGGAGGCAATTTTTGTTAGCCTCCTTCAGGAAAAAGGTTCAGTAGCCCAGACACACTCAAATAAAGCAACTGAATTAAACATGATGGCAGTTTTCTAGGAGCAACTATGAAAGCCTAACAAATGTTTGTGTATTCAGAGAAGTCTGTCCAGAACACTTAATACTACACTCAGATGTTCCTTTCTTCCATGACATAGGTTTGTGAACAAGACAAATTGAAAAACATTCCACTATTTTACTTCACAGATATTGCCCACATCATAGAGAAAAATGCCGGAGTATCTCTATTTTGTTACACATGCATATTTAATGGAAAAGTTATTTTTATTCTTGGAAAAAATATTTGTTTGGCAAAACCCAAAACACAATACTTCCTAAGTCTCTTTTCGTGGTTGACTATCTTCATCTAAAATAACAATAATGCCTTTAAAGATTTTCAAATAGAGAGCTGCCCCATGGGACAGGTTGTTGATAGCTATAATCCTTAAGAGGATCAACATTGGATAGAAAAAAGCAGATTAAGCAGCCAATACTTTAAGACATCTAGAGGCAACTTGAGAGGCTTTATGATTAATAGATACTAGTTTTTTAAGAAATGAGGCAAATATCCAAGAAATGAAATGAGATTAGCATGAAACAGGTAATTTGAAAAAAAAAATCAGAAATGGAACTATTTCTCTTTCAAATTAGCTACCCAGAAAATGACTACTAGATGTTTTCTTCACACTAGATGGCTTTTCCTGTGAGGATACCCCATGGCATACTTACCTTTGGAGCAGAAAGGCCCTGTATATGCAGAGAAGGTGCAGTCACAAGAGAACCCACTGAGCTTTTCTCTGCATTTCCCTCCGTTCTGACACAACTTTCCGTAGCTGCTGCAGTGCCCTCTGCAACCCGGCTCCACTCCGGGAGTCACCTTAGCTCTTTCTTCCAGGTCCAGCGACATTCCGTTCAGCTGCAGAGACCGAATGCAGCCCAGAAAGCCCCTCTGTCTGGTGGCCGTTCCACCTAAGAGGGAAATACGGTGAATGGAAACATGTTCCTTCATGTTTTATTCAGGATTCAAGACCAGATAAAACTGAGACCTCACAAAGAAGGACCCACGCTGTAGCCTTACAGGGAATGGGCAAAGCCAGAGGAGCCAATAAAATTTGGGGAACACAATTTGTGACTGAATATTGAGAGAATTCAAGAAGATAAGGTGAGAATTCAATATTTTCCCAAGGTTGAATCTGTTACATATTGGTTTTCTAAAAAGGATTTATTAAAATGTAAATCAGAGAGGTGGTTTTCTTGTTGTTGTTTTTAGTTTCTTTCAAAGAACAGAATAAGGCTATATCTTAGTCTCATGCAAAATAACAGTAAATGGATTGATAGTCTTATGTAGAAGGTTTTTTTTTTTTTCACAATTTTAAATCAGCATATATTTGTGGGTAAGTGTGGCTCATTCTTCATACTGAAACCTGATCCTGATGCCGGTGTGCTGTTGACTTATTGAGAATTATGAAACACTCCTTGAGTTCTTCTAATGACTGTGCACCGATGTCGTCTTTGGTCGTTATTCTTCCATCAAAAACAAGGTTACTGAGATTATTTGCGTTTGTCTGCCATACTTCCCAGTGCATTTTTTCTCAATATTGGTCCAGTGTGGATAAATGTAAGCTCAGAAAGATTCTCAGCAAACTGGGGAGAGGGGATTGATGGAGAGACAGTGATGTAGCACTTATTGGCTAATACCTGACAATATGACTTGTCAAGTGACCCCTGAAGAGGTTTACAGTGTCTGAGTGGAATCAGACCCTGCAGTTCTAAGGCAGAGGTTCTCAAACCTTAAGGAATATGAGTGTCACATGGAAGCCTTCATAAAGATACAGACTTGCTCCAAGAAATACTGATTCTGTGGGCCTGAAATAAGGACTGGGAATTGAAACAATAAACAATCAACCTGGGACATGGATCTTATTCAGGCGGTCCCTTGACACCGCATTTTGTCAGCACAATCCTGATAAGCATGTAAGCTCGAAGAGGACCTTCACCACGTGTCCAGAACACCATACGTTAAATACTCAGAACCTGAAGTGGGAAAGTAGTACCCTAATCTAAATAGTCCAGACAATTCTACTCAGAGGCGTCAGACGGACACAGGTCCTCTAAAACAGAGCTTTGTTGCTGAACAGATGATACGGTCTCACCTCCAGATCTTAGACCTGCTCTGTACAGACTGTCTCTTCCTAAGACATGCTGGCTCCTCTACCACTTCACGTAGCGCACTCTTCATCTGGCCTACATGGCTTAACATCTTCTTATCCCTCAGAGATTAAACATATTTGGGTTTTTTTTTTTAAACTTCAGAGCCAAGAGTTGGCCATAAAGACCCTACATAAATAGGCCTTTGTCACCGTCCACCAGGTTTTACATTTTACCAACTGAGTTTGTGTATTATCATCATACATCAGCACACAGAACTGTGCCTGACGCAGAAGAGCTGTGCAGTAACTATTTACAATCGTAACTAATTGATCAGCAATTGACATTAATAACTGATTATTAATAATCAGTTAACACACTGGCTCATTAAATTGGATTATGCCAGGGGCAGGTGGAGGCAGGGTGGGAGCTGGGTGCTTGGTGCTTCAAAGAGAAAACGCTATTGGGCCACACAGGGTAGTCTGGGTCCCTGAGCTTGAGAATGAGGATAAAACCCAAGGAATGTTTCTGAATCCATTAAGTCTACATTTTTGAATAATGAAATACCATGAAGGGAAAACTAAAAGAATTTCTAAGAATTTTGGACTCATTTCACTAATGGTATTTAGAATTCAGATTCATAGACATAAGGGTCCCCATTCAAGCACCTGTACTTAAATTTGTGTATTGAAATTGCTTCAGCTGACATAATTTGTGCCTCTTCTATGATGCAAATACAATGAAGTCATATTTCCTATTTATAAATCCAGATGCAGCACGCTATGGAGCCAGACATAGTCCAATTCCAGTTTACGTAGGCATGGCAGGGAACAAGGAGTTCATCTCATCCCAGAGTCTCAGAATAGCTGACAATATTCTTGTTTCCTTCCTCCTACATCTACTCTGTCCCCTTCCATTCCAGAAGTCTCTCTTCTCCCCTTATTCTCAGGACCCTTCTTTTCCTGCCACATCTAAACTGCTACTCACCTTAGCCTCAGGCCTCCCTAGTCTCACACTCTGCCAACTCACCTCATTAGAATATCGAGAGCTCAGAGTTAAGACTTTGACCAAATTCTCTTAGTGTCCTTGCTGGAGTTTTCTTTGTTGGGTAAGGAAGCCCACAGCCTTGCTTTTAGCTTTGGCCTGGAAACTCTTTGGAAGAGGGCCAGGGGCTGGAAAGACTGAATTACAGGTGGATTCCTGGTGTATTTCATTTATTTCATGTTATAGTACTTTAAATCATGATATATCATGATTTAAAATAACGTTATCATCATGTAACAGTAATGTTACATCATGGCCTGGTAAGCATTTATCACTCTGAAGCAGCAAGTCTCTCTGCTTTAGGAGTTGAACTCCCTTTGCCAGTGACATCATAATAACTAAATAACATGGGGGTCCAACAGCTGAATACAATTCCTTTTTATCTGCCCCAGCTTGTTTATTCTTATTTATTTTACTTTGTTCTAGACGATGAGGAGCTAGAGGCATAGGAAATTCCAGAGACAAGCCCATGGGCACAGCTGAGGAAATATTAAAATAAACCCACTCAATTACAGGCAGGAAAGGGCGAGAACCTACAGTGGGCTTTTTATTGCAAAGTGTGTCTCCACACCAAAATATGGTCAAAAAAGATCATTTTCATTTTCTTCTATTCCTTAGATCATTTTGGGTTGAACAGCATTTCAGTTCTAGAAGCTCTACTTTGGAGCTCTTCGCCGGGCACGGTGTCTGACATGGGAGGTACAGAATTACATTGATGTGCCCTCATAGAGCCCATGGTCTAGTGGTAGACTTGGACAGGGAAACCATGATGTTAATGGAAGAAACAGGTACCTGGCAGACAAGAAGTTTAGAGGCTGGGGATATTAACAGGAAAAAAAAAAAACCCACATACATGTATGAAAAACATATATTTGTAATAGTGAGAAGAAAATCAAAACCCAGCCTTCCAAACAGGATTTCTGAATTGTGTACTTGTGAAGAATTAATGTTCACCTAATCAGATAGGGTATTTTTTTTAAGATTTTATTTATTTGAGAGAGAGAGAGCGCATGAGAGAGCATGAGTGGGGAGAGGGGAGCAGAGAGAGGGGGCAGGAAGCAGACTCCCCACTGAGCAGACAGCCCGACATGGGGCTCAATCCCAGGACCCAGAGATCATGACCTGAGCCGAAGGTAGACGCTTAACTGACTGAGCCACCCAGGCACTCCTTTAATCAAATAGCTTTAAACTACACTTTTTAAATATTCAGGAAAAATGTCTAATTAAACATAAACATATGTGTCATACATGTGTTGAGGATTTTTGCTTTTCCATTAGGTTTCAAGTTAATAACTTCTTATTTTAAGAAGAACCATCCTGGAGAACACAGCCAGTGTAAATAGTATTCAGCTTGAAAGCTTAATTAAAGAGTCCAACGACTTTTCGGGGTTAGTGTAGGTCCAATTAAAATGAGCTGCAGTTTGATTAATTGATTCTGGATGTTTCCACTGAGCTATTATGTTTGGAACTGTCTTCCAATTAATTTCCTATCAATTTACCTGCCATGCTATATCAGATATAATGAATTCTGGAACTTCACGAACACTAGGTATCCTGTGAAACTCGTGCCTAACTTTCCTACATGAAGAAATAAAACTAAATCTGTTCACTTACATAACAGTACTGGGATCTGTACCTAATAGGTGCACTAGGTGATGAACAGAGACTGACTCCAACACTTTTATCATGTTCATTACTCTCAGGAAGTGAGTCTAAGTGACAGATGCTATTGTCATGAAATATGAGCTGGCTCTTTCCTTTGCCAATTTTTTTTTTTTTTTTTTTTTTTTTTTTGGTTTGGAAGCAGGAACACCTTTAATTTTTTAATGGCAAATTATTTAGGTACTGTGCTTGAACATTATTGAGGATTAACTGGGAACAACTGTATATTTGCCCAGGGGCCTTAGAAAAGAAAGAAATCAAGATCCCACGTTTCTCTTTAAAATTTGAAGTTATAGAAATGTGTCTGGCAGAGTACAGGGGCTCTCCCGGACCATGGCACTGTGGCAGAGAAAGGCAGCTGAGGCTCTGACCACTGAGAGGAATTTGGAATGGGAAAGTGATAGCCCATGCAGGCTGGGCCCAGGACCAAGTCAGGGAACTGAAGGGAAAAAATGGTCTCCTGTATATTACGTACTGGATCTTTAATCCTGACCTACCCAGCCATCCTTGGGATGGCTTAGCCTCAAAGAAATGGTACATTAATGTACAGAGCTGTGAGACTGGACCCTGGCTATAATTTTGTCATGGAACATTCCTCATTGAGCATAATCCTAGGAGAGTCAAGGGGAGGAGGACTGTTCTCCCTCATGTTCAAAGAACTATTATGGCTGAAAAGGAAGCTAGTGTAGTAAGCAACAGTGTCATAGGGCAGAAAATACTGGCACTGGTCCCTGAATCAAAGTCAGTGGTGAGAACAGGCCCTCGTGGTACTCCCAGCAGAAAAATGTGGGTCTACTTCGTTTACTCACATGCCAAGGCCACAGCACCTCTCTGGTTTGACCTCCTAAGGCATATTTTAAAGAAATGAACTGCCGGTGGTATGAGTCATAGTCTCTGCTCCTAAAAGAGCCCATGTGAATTCTGATTTCAGTCAACAGTCACTAAGATTTGCTCACTAAACATGCAAAAGTACACTGAGTGCTTCTTAAGCTAATCATGGAAAAGACATCTCAAGGAGGAGAGAAGAACACAATTGAAGTAAATGATATGATTGCATGAAAGAGAAATGTGGCTTTCATTGCACTACGCTTTGGTGTGTGGGAACATATTTACAACAAAAGAAAATCAGATTGAAATAAAAAATATTCAAATGTAAAACTTTTGACATTCTCTTCTCATAACTATTTTAGCCTACAAAACGTAAACTAAAAGTAAAAAGACAAATTCTAGAATATATTGTAATTAATAACCCCTGCTCATCAAAAGACACCATTATGCATATAAAAATAAAATCCAAAGAGAGAGAAGAAATTGGGAATAAATGTATCTGAAATGAATCCAAAATACACACAGAGTTCTTAGAAATCTTTTTTTTTTCAAGCCACAGTTGTGGCTTGAAACCACAACTGTGAGATCAAGACCTAAGCTAAGATCAAGAGTCAGACATTTAACTGACTGAGACACCCAGTCCCCCCACCTTTTTTTTTTTTTTTTTAAAGAAGACAACCCTCTAGAAAATGGGCAACAGATTCGAATAGCCACGTCATAAGGAGGGTATCCAAATGGTCAATAGCTATTTGGCAGTGTCTCTTAATGCTTAACATATGCCCATCTTATGACCCAGTAATTCCACTGTTAGGGTACAGACCCAACAGAAATATAAGCATATGTTCACCAAAGGACCAGTATAAGGCTGTATTTGTGGTATCCAACTTTACAAGCCCACAAAAGCCTATCCACCCAAAATAAATCTATCTTTTTACTGGTATTGTCAGTTTCCCAAAAGATCCCTGGGTGACACTCATGTGCCACTGAGGGTGAGAACCAGCCTTCAGAGTTTCCATAAACTCAGAGCTCAATATTAACCTTTGTGTATGGTGATTAGAAACGGTCTGCGCTAGAAGCTCGACAAGCATCTGTGGATTTAATGCAATTCAAATGCAATGCAAATGACTTCTGAGTCTATGTCAGGAGTTCTCACTTCTCTTCCAGGTCCCAGTCGCAAAGTACTGCGATGGAGTGTGCCCCATTTAAAAACCTGTCAGTAAAAGAATTTGGATTGCAAACAAAAATTGCAGAGCTAGTTGAATGAAAATCAATTCAAGGCTAATTTAAGATGCTTCTAAGAAAAATGCTGAGTTTACAAACCAAAATAGAAAATGACCACTGTCACATTTCAGCTTAGAAAAAAAAATGATTGATTCTTTTCTCTCCATCATTTCTGTGGTTGGAGAATGTTTGCAGGGGAGTGATAACAGCAGTGACTCTCGCCACTGAGTCCTCAGTGTAACAGGGTCAAGGGCATATGTTTAATATACCAATTAACATCATGCCACTAAACTTATTTTTTAGAGTAATAAATAGCACCTCTGAATAGGACTGTTCAACTCGGGTCGTAAATCACACACATACAGAAAGGAGAAAGTGAAAGAATGTGAAAAGGTCAGGAAAGACCCAGTGCCATAATTAAAAGCAAGAATGGGGAAAGATGGGCTACAACTACAAGGTGAATCATCTTTTTTATTACAAAGAGCTATGTGATGGTTGGGATAGCGGGGAAGGGGAGGAGATGGTCACTGCACTGGTGTTCACTGGTTCTAATTTATCACATTACATTCTCGTCGACCGCTTTGACTTCTTCATATAAGGTTTTATGTTCATTATTTTATTACTCCTTCACGTTGCATGGCATCCTACAGTTTAGTTAACTGAAGACAATTATTCCAACTTTTGGAACTACAGGGATTGCTGTGTTCTATAATTCTTTGCTGTAGACGAACCTAGTTCCACCTCCGAGACTCTCATTTTCTTCTTTCTATTTTAATCGTCATATATCATTGTTGCTCAGTTGAATCACATTTTTAATCATGCCTTCTATTTCTTTTTACTGATTTTGCTCAGAAGGTAAAGAAAGCATCAGTCGTGCCTCAGAGTTTCATTCTGAGATGTGGACACACTTTACAACAGCTTTTTAAGGGACAGACTGAAGGCAGTGATTGGGAAAACATATCAGGTGCTTTCAGGTCGTCCCATTCCACTAGTCACTTCTGAGCAACCACCAAAATCCTTAATTTCAAAAAAATGTAATGTCAATAAGTATCATCAACATAGGCCTGGCTGTGGTAGTGCAGTGAGATGGAGACTATAATGGAAATAAAAATGAATATATATTCATATATCCACAACACTTTACCTATAGGTAAAAATGTTATAGATATATCTCAAACAAACATAGTTCTATATTATCAAAATTTCTTATGTTTCATATTTGTAATTTTATAAAGTAACTTTATTTGGTATTTGAAATATTCCACAATAGTGTTAATGTTTTCTGCCAAATTTGTTTATAAAAAGGAAGGCACATTGTTGGTAAAAGCTACTAAGTGCTGGGATACTAACATTATCTTGGACTAACATTAGCTTAGTCTTACAGTTTGGTCCCATGTTTATAAAGAACTGTGTATCTGTGTAACTTACAACTATCATCACCATCATTGTCTGGATTCAAACATTATTTAGGAGTAAAAGTTACACTATAGACTTACTCTTTGCAGTTACATTTATCTCACTATATCCTGATACCCCAAAATGAATGACAGTCATTATGTATACTTAAAGATACTGATTAGCCATAATTATTTTTAAGATGGAAGGGTGAACTACAAATTAAACTCTTGAACTTTAAAGTGAGGGGAATGAAATTACTCTTTAAAATCTGAACCAGAAGATCATTTCTGTTGAATCAGAGCACAGACTCTCAGGCATCCCAGAGTCATGGCTCAGAGAACAGATTTAGCTTTAGAATACTGGAAGGTATTCAAACGTGGGGAAACAGTGCCCAAGAGAGGGTCCCTTCGATATCTGACAGTGTGCTGGCACAGAACATATGAACAGAGAAGCCCAGTTTCTTGGGAGTGTGTCAATGTGGTGTGGGTGGGATCTCACTGAAGAAAAGGGAGAAAGGGAAATATTTTCTCTGGGCTGCGAAGAAGGACCAGCAATCTTTCGCAGCCTGGCGGGACTAGGGTTTGCAGGGCTTATAGTATATAATCCAGACTGAGGGGTCCGGGAACAGCTTGAATCATCCTACAAATTATGATAAAGGAAGAGAATGAGAAACATGAACTTCAGTTGAAATTAAAAACTGAGAAATGTTGTGAGGATCCCAGGGACCTACAAAGAAGCACCTTGTCCCCAAGAAGATTAGCAGGGGTAAGAAGTAACACACTATCAGCAACAACCAATCCAGCACAAGCTGTGTGTGTCTACACTTAAAGTATGGCCCACAGATGGTTTTCACCATCTGCTCTCCAGCCCCTGCCACCACCATCTCTCACGGGGACCACTGCTCTAGCCTGCTTCTACCCCATTCCCTCAATCCATGTTCCTCACAGCAGCAAGGGAGACGTGGAAAATGTCCATTAGGGTGCCTGGGTGGCTCAGTGGATTAAAGCCTCTGCCTTTGGCTCAGGTCATGATCTCAGGGTCCTGGGATCGAGCCCCACATCGGGCTCTCTTAGCGGGAAGCCTGCTTCCTCCTCTCTCTCTGCCTACCGCTCTGCCTACTTGTGATCTCTGTCTGTCAAATAAATAAATAAAATCTTCAAAAAAAAAAAAAAAAGAAAAGAAAATGTCCATTAGATCTTGCCACTCCTCTGTACCTCAGAATAAAAGGAAAATTCCTCCCTATGGTCTCACAAGGCCCAGTATATAACTTGAAGATGATTGACACCACACTTTCCATCAGACCAACTCTCTCCTCCGACCACAAAGGCTCCTCCTCTTCACATTGAGTACGGTCCCTTGGCCAGGAATTCTCTCCCTTCAGGTGTTCACAAGTTCCCTCCTCTGCTTTCTCTGGCCTCTCTTCAAAGGTAAGGCCTTCAGAGAGCACTCCCCTGACTACCCCACTTCAGGTAGAAGCCCTCCCAACCCAAGTCATTTCCTGACATTTTATAGTATTTACCATCATCTGAAGTTGAACACACACACACACACACAAATATATATATATGTGTGTGTGCATGCGTGTATAAAATAAGTATTAACATCAAAAACTTATATGACAAATAAGATCTATTTTGTCCTACTATTTACCCTTTTATTGGCTGCCTCTTGTCTCCTCCACTGAAACATACTATCAAGAATGCAGAGAGCTACTTTCTGGTCTCAGTAAGAACTACATTAAATTGGTTCTAATTTTCACTTATTTTTTACTAGTTTTTTTATCTACTTTGCACTAATTCAGTGTAAGCTTTTAAATTAAAATTTAACCCCTCAGTGAAGTATTTTCATCTAGAAATTTAAAAAAACATTCTGATTTGTGTGATAGTAATGTTACAAATTGATAAATCAGTATTTTTTGTGTAAGTATAGTTTTTATTAACTTGGTTGGGGCCCTTTCCTAAGACAGGGGCCCCACTCATGTGGTAGAGGTAAAGACAGAAACAAGACACTGATGTGGCCTCTGGACAGTCAGTGACCTTCCTGTCCCTATGCCGTTTTAAAAAAATAAGAGTCCTTTCAATATCATCACAAATTGTCAATTTTCTTGGTTACCTGTGAGTAAAAAGAAGGGAATTATATAAACAGATTTGTCTTAATAGTGAATGTAACATTTTTTTCAGAGATCTTTCTGTCTTTTCTTTCTAGTTTTCAGTGACTTGACTTAAACATACTAAAGATTTTAATTTATAAAACTTTCACTAAGGCAGTCCTCGGATCTGAACACATATGGGAATATCAAAAGCCTAACCAATCCTAACCAATTGCCACCATAAAGATAAAATCTCTTCGATATATTTATTAAAATTATAACACAGGATTGATGGCAAAAGACTCAAGTCTGTTCCAACACAGCCTTTTGATATAATAACAGTACTTCTAACCGTTACAACTTCCTGAAATCAAATTAAGGCCAGGATTCCTATCACACACACTATGAAGTTAAAATTCATACAAAGGATGAAAGTTCACGTTCAGGCGAACTACAGCAGATTTCACTGAAAAATTCGAGGACTGTTTCAGCCTTCTCAATTTCCAAGAATAGTAAGGCTATTTCCAAGATACTGACAGATTTTAAATTGCCATAGCTTTGGTTGCAGCCCTTTCTCAGTTTTTGTATATCGAGAAATATCTATGTCAATTTCATGACCGAGTTTCTAGCATGTTACTAAAAGAAAGTTATGTATTCCGAGTACTCCCTACTATTTCCATACCCTTCAATAAGTCAGTTGAGTGGTTGCAAGATTATGATTAGGTCGTCATCTGGCGCAGCGCCCTACTCAGTGAAGACGCTCATTAACTATTTATTGAATGAAAGAACTGATGATAGAAATAAGGAGTATATAAATTCATTAGAAATCCCAAATGTGGGCGCCTGGGTGGCTCAGTGGGTTAAGCCGCTGCCTTCAGCTCAGGTCATGATCTCAGGGTCCTGGGATCGAGTCCCGCATCGGGCTCTCTGCTCAGCAGGGAGCCTGCTTCCCTCTCTCTCTCTCTCTGCCTGCCTCTCTGCCTCCTTGTGATCTCTCTCTGTCAAATAAATAAATAAAATCTTTAAAAAAAAAAAAGAAATCCCAAATGTGTCTTAGTCAAATAAGTCACAAATAGGCTTCTCTTTTGCAGTGAGGGTAATAAAACAAGATTATTAAGCAATGAAAGATATAAAGGGAATCTGTTGAATTTTGTATTAAAACAGAACTCTTAAAAATGCTTGAAATATAATTTCTGATCATTTATCATTTATTCTGCTTTATAGAGCTGCTGTGCCCTTATTTACATTAAAATATATGAGAAGTGATCAAGTAAGAAATAACTCCTTGAACTTAATGGTCGATGAGTTCTCTGAAGTAATTAGCAAAGACTGAAAATAAAACAAATGTTTCCAGAAGGATTCTGGTATCCTGTCTATAGAAACCAAGTGAATGTATCCAGGCAATAAAGGAATGTCTGGATATAAATAAATGCGAGGTTGGTGTTCAGAAGGCCTCCGAACAGTGGGCAAATTGAGGAGCACCGGAAGAATCGATGGTTTATACACTTGGCTCCTGCTTTTCTTTTTTTCCTCTATTGGCCTGTTTTTTGACAGGGGTCCCTGTTTGGCATCAGCTGGAACTACAGGGAGGGTTCCTTAAATCCCATGAGAATGGAGAGAAACACCTCTCAACAAAACACTGAAAGTGCTAATGTAAGAAACAAAACCAAAACCAAAACCAAACAAACAAACAAACTCAAACTCGAACCAATTATATAATATTAAGAATCCAGGTTTAGGAATGAATCAACATAGATTTAAATCTCATTTGCTAGGCAGATGTGTGGAGGCAAGGCACTGCAATCCCTTGTGCCTCCGTCAGTTCATCTGTAAAATGGGGCTAACCCGTGTCACAGATTGATTACGAGGAAGAACCAACAGCCTGGAACACGGGTTCTCAGTCAGCAGTGGCTCGCTGCTGTTACCGGTTGTTGTTATTTCATCTTAGCCCAGCTCCGCACTTCCTACAGTTCAGTGACAAACTGCCCACCATCAGAACTTACCCACGAAGAGCTGACTGTTGAGCTGTAAGAGGACGTGCCCGTCGGCGGGAGCAGGCTGTATCTTTGGTAAGAGCTGGTCCACTTGAAGAGACGCCTCCTTCATGTTCCTTTCCACCCTGACATGGTGCCACTGGTTGTCGTTGAAGTGCTTGGGTGACTGCACCGAGATTTCGAAAGGCCCATTCCCCACATCAAATGAAAAGGTCACTACTGCCGGAGCTGGGAATAGGAGACATGAAGATTATTCGACTTAGTCCATATGCTGGACAGTGGAGTCCTCAGTACCCTTGGGCATATAGCACCAGGGCATAGCAACCACAAAACAGAAAGGTGATGGCTTAAATCTTACGGAAGGACCCGATGACATCAGTAAAGAAGAGACATGAAATGAGACCGGAAAGCACACTTTGAAAAAAACCCAGATTTTAAGAAATTCATCCTCAGAGTTAATTTTGCATATCGATAGAGCAAAACTATGTAACCAGGACAAGAAAACTAAATACCATCTGGCATTTTATGTAAAAATAATTTTTATACTGATTCAAAGTTCATCTAATTTTAAAAGCATGTAATATACATTTGATATTAAGATACTAACAGTGGCCTAAAAGTATACCTACATTATATGGCATACGAAATTATATGGCTGGTTGATTTAAGTAATTGTGTAGTTAACTCAGAATTTTTAAAAAATTTAATTTTTTGGGTTTAAAACTCTTCTTAAGTTGGTTTTAGAGAATACCAATTGTTTTCCCAAATTAGCACGTTATATATTATTTTCTTGCAAAAAGGCCAATATCATAGATTTTTTTCCAAAAGGACACAATGAAAAGATTTAGCTGATAAAGTTGAAACACAGTCGTTTCACAATTAAAGGATTGACTATTAAATAGAATGCCACAGACTTCTAAGAAAAAGGAGACTCACAGCGTAGCTCTATCCTTATAAAATCGGTAATCCCCAGGTTCTCTAAAAATACCCCAGATGAAGCTGTTGTCTTAAAAAAGAAAGATACATCTGCACTAAGTTCTCCATGGAAAGTAGGAAAATGAAGGTATGAGGCCTCAGTATTGAAGGAAGCTGAATTCCAAAATGACCCTGTTTAAAAAAAAAAAAAGGAAAAAATCAAAAAGAAAAATTCATAAAATAAAATGAATGGCATAATTACATTTTCTATTTTTAGCATTTCTACCATTAAAAATATCGCTAATTTATACAAACCTGCTTCTCTTTTTCTATTAATTTATTATACAAGACGTGAGTTTAAAATTGGTGATCTTACAAAGGATTGCAATCCTGGATTCCTTCCAACATAGGAGAGGAATGAACATGGCAGAAATGGTCTGAATGTCTTAATTTACAGAAGAAAATCAGCCTCACCCTAAATACTGCCCTCTAGCAAAGTGATATGATAAGAATCTGCCAACCATTAGTTAATAGACTTAATTTTTTTTATAACTTGAAAATTCAAACACCTACATTCCTTTGAATAACAAAAAAATCTAAAGAAGCTCAAATCACTTTTTGTTCTGACACTTCTAACACACACACTTCACAGACTCACACCTTGAACTAACTGTTTTCATTAATGGGCTTTGCAATTTTCTAAACTGAGACTGGCATTCAAAATAGTCTCAACTAATTAAAGATCAAGACACTACTTAGGTCTGTGCTTTGCTGATCTCCTCATGAAAATGCTCTTTTCATTCAAAATTACCTTTTACTTTGCTTGTAATAGTGAAGTGGATAAAGAGCAGGAAGGGACTCTGAAAAAGTTTAAAAATGCTCAATATAAGGAGAAAATGTTTAAAAGGCTGGGGTATAAATGAAGAGATCTGAGAAAAACTTATGTGGATTGTAATTTAATTACAATTTCTGTCCACATGCAACTTCTTCACTTTCCATTCATTTGGCTGTTGTATCATCGACAACTTTCCTCTTGAAAAAACACGGTGGGACTCCTCTAGCTGGCCGTATGGGAAATACAATATAAATGCAGAGGCATGAGGTGACGGAGTGAGATCCAAGTGGCTATGTGTGGTTGATGAGAAGCGCTATTAGAGAAATCAACTATGCATTGCTGCTGCCACCAGCAAGCTCTCGACACATCAAATATAAATACATACTTGAGTTTTAAGCAACCTGCCTCCGTACGCACTCACAGCATTGGTTAAAATTCTATCTAAATTACCTTTCTGGAAGACGTATTGATCCACTGAAGTTAGAAAACAGTAATTTCAAAACAATGGCTCATTATGTTTGCAGGGAACAGATACCAGAGTTCAAAATCACAAACTCGACTCAGCTTCTATCTGTTCCTTAGATTTTAATTTATTTTCTATAAATTCTGGACCAAATAAGCAGTGGTTGTATCTATTTTACTTTTTCTGTTTTTCTTAGGGACCTGATTCAAAAGTCAATTCTCAGCTCATCTGTGAACAATTTTAGAGCTGAATTTATTCAGCTGAGAATACACTTTAAGGGCTTTTTCCCCCCACTACAGCCAAATGAAACTGTATTATCTGAGTTTGCCAAGCCTAGTCCTTATTTCCATTTTACAGTTATTTCTACGCTTAGACATTCTGATCTCTAGGAATGAATGCAAGAAAATGCAAAGTATCAAGTCAGGGATAACAACGCACTTGTGTTCTTAAAAGGTCTTACCTGACCTATTTTTAAAAGGATTTAACTGCCTTTCTGTTGAAATGTGATATACATGAAAATTAAAGTTGTAACTCTAAATTATGGAATATTATTGAATCTTATCCATTTGGTCAGATTAAAAAGAACACTCAGAATTCCTTAAAGGTTTAAATTAGATAATATCATTATTAGACATAATATTTCAGTTGTTTCATTTTAATATCACAACTAACTCAATAAAGCATCCTATAGAGGGCTTCAGGGAACTGGTCGAAACAAAGGAACAATTCTTTGAAAGGCTATCTTCACAATGAATGTTCTTACAGCCATGGAAACAATATATTACTTAGGTAGCCTAAACATTCTCACACACATAATTGTGTCTATTTTGTCTAGTTAGCAAACCTCATTGTGCAGATTCTCAATAGGTAAAAAATAGAGAACATTTGATCGGAGTAAGAAATTGCTGCTAATTCAAAACAATTATAAAGAAAGCAAAGGCCAATATTTCCATGATTGAATAATGTTTATGGCATATGATACCTCAGCTCTTTACAGACTGCTATTAAGAAGCACGGAGAAGAATGTGAACTGCCTCAGAGAAAGGAGGGGAGAGGGAGGGCGGCAGAGCGGAGCCCAGCAGGCGGGCACCAGCAGGAAGCTGCAGGTCTTCTGAAGACAGAGTTTCTGGCTAAGGTGGTTTAAAAATCCTTAAGCTGCACCAGTAGCAGCTTTGAATGCAATCACTTGCTGGATTAGTCGGGAGAGTTAGACCCCTTTTATTAGCCCAACAAAAGCAAATCAGGGTTTGTTATTCTACACAACTCACTAATGGTTGCAAATAATTTTAAGTCATTAATAATTAGTGTATTTTCAATTAAATTCAGTATAGTGTACTAAAAATTTGGAATGATTCCTTCAGGAATTCCACCTGTTCTCTTTCAAAAAAAAAGGGGGGGGGATGGATAATGGGATCCATAGAAGAAGGGGTAGGAAGGATTTAATTTAATTCCATACACAAAGTAAAAAGAGCTCATTCAGAAAAATTAACTAGGCAGAATGTCAAGATTAGAAGTAATTTAAAAAATATTCCTTTTGCTAAACTTTTATTTATATCATAAATAAATTGTCCTTTAAAAATAACAGATTTATTGAGACAGAAAGTAGATCAGTGGTTTTTCTAGGACTGGGGAGACAAGGCAGTTGGAGAATGACAGGCGCTAAGGGGCACAGAGTTCTTTTTGGGTGACAAAAATATTCTAAAACTGATTGCGGTAATGGTTATACAATGCTGTGAATACACTATAAGCCACAGAGTAGCTCATTATACATACGTGAATTGTATGGTATATAAATTATATCTCAAATAAAGCTGTTTTTAAAAAAGAACAATATTTGAAAAAGCTGTTATTTTTTAAGGCACTCTGTTTTACTTTTAAAAGCGGAATGCATATGACATGCTAACCCTACCTACCTACCTTTCTTTCTTCCTTTCATTCTTGAGGTATGATTGACATGTATATGTAATGTATACAACTCGACAAGTTCGGTAACACTAAGTTTCTTATGTAAACAAAATGAAGCAAAATACAGAAACTCCAAGACAAGGGATAATTTACTAGTCAAACATATCTTTCTGAATGTGTAACAATCATTTTCAAGAGCCAGAAATACAATTTCTTTCACTAGTATTTTTATTTTGAGATAATTGCAGATTCTCGTGCAGTTGTAAGAAATAATACAGAAAGATTCTGTGTGCCCTTAGCTAGTTTTCTCCATAGGCAACATCTTGCAAAAACACAGTACACCATTGAAACCAGGATGTTAACACTGACACCAGTCAAGATGGAGGAATCTGTATTCCTTATGCTTCTCTTTTACAGCCACACTGTACTTCTCCCCTGCCTCCCCGCTTCTGTAACCCTGTGACAACTCCTAATCAGTTCTTTGATGTCATCTGAAGAATGTTCTATAAATAAAGGCTTATGGTATGTAGCCCTTTGAGACTATTTTTCACTCAGATTTACTCTCTGAAGATAAGGCAGGTTTGTGTGTGTCAGTAGTTCACTTCTTCTTCTCGCTGAGCAGTCCATGTCTGAAAAATTAGTTTAACCATTCTTCTGTTGAAAGACATCTGGATTGTTTTTAGTTTTCAGCAATTAACAGACAAAGCTGCTATGAACATCTATGTACAAGTTTTCATATGAATGTAAATTCTCAGTTCTCTGGGATACTGCCCAGGAGTACAGTCCCTGAGTCGTATGAGAGTTGAATGTTTTGCTTTTTAGGAAACTGCCAGACTCCTTTCCAGAATGGCTATATCATTTACATCCCCACCAGCAATGTGTGAGGGTTCAGGTTTCTCCGTGCCCTGGCCAGAATTCTGTGTCACTACTTTTTTTCCAGCCATTTGAAAGGTATGCAGTAACATCTCCTTGTGGTTTTGATATGCATTTTCCAGTGGCTAGTGATTTTGAGGGATTTTGTGTGTTTAATTGCCATTTGTGGCCTTTTAATGAAATCTCTCTTCATGTCTTTTATCTAGTATATCTCTGGCTTGTAGATGGCCACCTTCTCCCATGGCCTTTCCTCTGTGCACAGGTGGGAGGAGAAACTCTGTTGTCTCTTCCTCTTCATATAAGCACAGCAGGCCAACCCAATTAGGGCCCCACCCTTATGACCTCATTTAACCTGAACTACCTCCTTAAAGACCCCACCACTTAGTACAGTTATATTGGGGTTAAGACTTCAACATATAGGGACTCCTGGGTGGCTCGGTTAAGCAGCTGCCTTCGGCTCAGGTCATGATCCCAGCGTCCTGGGATCGAGTCCCACATCGGGCTCCTTGCTCGTCAGGGAACCTGCTTCTCCCTCTGCCTGCCATTCTGTCTGCCTGTGCTCGCTCTCTCCCTCTCTCTCTCTGACAAATAAATAAATAAAATCTTAAAAAAAAAAAAAAAGACTTCAACATATAAATTTTGGGTGGGGAAACACTTCACTCCACAACATCCATATTTTAATTGGATTGTTTCTTTTTTCCCACTGTTGATTTCTGAGGATTCTTCATATATTCTAGTTACTAGTCCTTCATCAATTCTCAGTCCTCACCTTACTTAATCGATCAAAAACAATTACCATAGCTGATTATTTTCCCCTCCTTGAAACATTTTTCTTCACTTGGTTCCAGAATACCAACACTCTTTTGCCTTTCTCATTAGTGCTATAATTCTGTTCCTTTCTTTCTTCCTCTTTCCCTCCTCAACCTATTAATGTTGGAACGCCCCCAGACTCTATCACTACACTTCTGCATCCACAATGACTCCTGCTGGTCCATTTCATGGCTTTAAATATGCTGATGACTTACAGAAACTTATCTGAAGCCTGGAACTCTCAAACTAAGAGCTCCACATCTCTATCTGTATGCCTCCATCATAACTTTAATATGGTCAAAAACCTGAGTTCTTTACATTTTTCTGCAACTCCTTGACCCCAGCAATATTCTCCCTCTTGAATAATGCCAATTTTGTGCCTCCAACTGATTATCTGACCAAACACCTTGGTGTTATTCTTGATTCTTCTGCAACCTACATTGATCCATCAGCAAACTGTATTGCTTCTCCTTTTGAACTGTTCCCATACTACAACTATCATTATTGTACCCATGGCCTAAGCCACCATGATCCCTCAGCTGGGTTGGTGATATGGTCTTATAAATGGCCTTCTTGCTTCCACCTTCCCCATTATATCTCATTAAAATGTAAATTAGAATATACCAACCCTCTGCTCAAAATTCTCCAATGTTTTCCAATCTTTTTTTTTTTTTTAAAGATTTTATTTATTTATTTGACAGAGAGAGATCACAAGCAGACGGAGAGGCAGGCAGAGAGAGAGAGAGAGGGAAGCAGGCTCCCTGCTGAGCAGAGAGCCCGATGCGGGCCTCGATCCCAGGACCCTGAGATCATGACCTGAGCTGAAGGCAGCGGCTTAACCCACTGAGCCACCCAGGCGCCCCAATGTTTTCCAATCTTATTGAAGTTGAAAAATAAAGACCTCTCAAAATCCTCAAAGATCTGACCACCAGATCTTCTAATGTCTTCCATCATTCCTTGCTCCCTCTGCTCCAGATATTCTGACCATCTTGTTTTTCCACGAACATTCCCATCTCTGCATGGTTACTCTGGCTTCTTCCTCTCTCCAGAGTACTCTTTCACAGATATACACACGCCTTTCTCCCTTATTTCTTTCAGATTTATATTCAAATGTCACCTTCTTAGTGGGCATTTTATAACTATTCTATTTAAATTTTCCAAACCTATAGCCCCCTCACCTCAACTATATTGTCTTCACAACACTTACTAGCATCTATCATATCATATATTTTACTTACATATCATCTACCTCTCCCCCAAGAGAACTCAAGCTCCAAGAACGCAGACACTCTGTCTATTTTGTTCCCTCTGTGCTAGCACTCTCTCTCTGTCTTTCTCTTGAGATGTGGGGAAGGCATAGTAAAATGTATGGGCTCAATAAATATTTGTTGAGTGAAATTATGAGATTTCCTTTGTCAAAGTAGCAATAAGAAAGGTCAACTTGACCCAGTTAGTTTGTATTATGTGTATCTTAATAAATACACTCAAATTCTTAGATAAACTACTAGAAAGAAGGAGGGGAAAGAGGAGAGCAGAAGAGAGAGAAGAAAGAAGAGAAAGGTGGAAGGGGTAAAAAGATGAAGAAACTTCAGGAAAATTAAATAAAGAAAAACCGAAGAGAAAATAAAAATATAAAAATTAAAAAGAATTTCCTAATGGTAGAGGATTAACAGACATAGTGGAACTTGCAAAATTATATGATTATCTGTTGAAATGGAATTGATCCTCACTCTTTTTAATGGTTTATATGTAGTCTGTCAAATGGAACAGAACTTTGTCCAATGGAAGAGAAATTAACCAAATCACTAGTCAATATCTTTCTCTAGTCTACAAATGTAACTTCTGCAAAGTTATTTATTGCCTACATGCACCTTTGATTATTTAATGCATTTTGGGCAGCTGTGATTTCTCAGACAGCTGAACAAGTCGATGCAGACAAAATGAAAAAAAAAAAAAAAAAACCAAAAAACTAATTTCATTGACAAGACTTTTTTGGAACAAGAAACTTAGAACAATAATTTCTAACCATGTAAGTTTAGGGGGCTCCTTCATGGACATAGAAATTCAGCAATGAATTAGCTGAGAAATACACTGAATAAAATAATTAGAAAAATTCAAATGCCAGAGTTGAAAAGACTACCTTGTTCAGATTAATAAACTGAGAGCAGAAATTTAGATCATGTTTGCAACAACAAGCTTCTTAAAAAATTTACATTTTATATATTTTACAACATCACATCCAATTTCAGGAAAAATTAATGGCAATGCACAACACTGAGATGCATCCTTGTTAAGTTACTGACCTTTAGGGGAAATTATTGCGTAAAGTATTCGGTTAGGAAAAGCCAGTCATCTAGCATGTGAAAAAATCAGTTTGTCTTCAGCACACAGCAATAGTCAGTATCAGGAGACAAAGGAGCACTATCCACAAATTTCCAAGAGGAAGAAAATGTGTCCAGCCTATTTGTGTGTGTGTGTGTGTGTGTATTAAAGCAATAAGCAGATATCCTCAAATTTGAAAGAAATGTGAGAATAAAGCACACATAAACTTTTTTTTGAGGAAAAATAAAAATAAAACCTACTTTGTAATCAAATACCAGCCAAAACATATCTATAAAAGCTGTAGAAGACAAGATGACTGCATCTCTCAGTGCAAACAAAAGTACAATAATATGTACAAATGGTGAAAGTCACAAAGTGTGACCCCCCCCCCAAATGTTACACCAGTTTCTAAAAAGTCCAGATGTAAGGTTACATTATAACTCAGAAGTTCCTAGAAATATACTCAAGGTAACTGAGTTATATAAGAAAAGAAGATAAATGAAAACATATGTTCACAAAAACCTCATACACAAATGTCCACAGCAGCATTACTTCTAAGAGCCAAAAAATGGAACCAACCCAAACGTCCACCAACTGATTAATGGGTAACCAAAATGTAGCCTATCCGTACAATGGAATATTATCTGGTGATAAAAAACAATGAAGTGTTGATACATGGTACAACATGGATAAATCTTGGCAACACCATGCTACGTGAAAGAAGTCAGTCATAAAAACCCATATTCCATGTTTTCATCTAAATGTTGTTGACTGGGGCTGGAACTGAAGTGGGAGGGAAACAGGGAATGTTTGTCCAGTGGGACTAGGTTTCTTTTTGGGGTGATGAAAATGTTCCAAAATTGGTTGTGGTGATTGCTGCACAGCTCTGTAATATACCACAATGATTAAATATACGAAGATACGATTAGATTGTATACTTTAAATGGGTGAATTGTAAGGCGTGTGAATTATTTCTTACTAAAGCTGTAACCAAAAAAAAAAAAAAAAAAAAAAAAAAAAGAAACAATATAAAGTTAAACCCACAAAGTTTGTTTTAGAGTTCTGAGGCAACAAATATTTCCAAGCACATGCAGACTCAAGTGCAACACTCATGGATCTTCTGGAGAGGAAACAGAAAACATCAGCGACCTGACAAGGCAATCCAAGAAGAAATAAATCAAAATAAAAAATCATTCAAGAATACAGAGGCTATGATGATAGACTAGTGGCTAGCATTAAGAATAAACAACTACAGAAATAACAGCAAAATTAGCAAAAAGGACAGGTGGGGGAGAAAAAGGAGAGGAGAGGGAAAATGAGTGCTACTTTTCCCATTTTTTACAATAGATCAATACTGCCTAAAATTTAAAAATGAATTTAATATGAAACCTAGTGACTCCATAACCTTTTAAATTTTCATAATCTTTTCTTAAACTTTAGTGGGATCATTCAAGTTGAACATATATTTATGAGATATATAAATAATGTAAAGCAATTCCCTTGGCTTTAATTTGGTTTCTCCTTTCTCTGTCAATTTCTATTAATAAAGTTTTGGAAACTTATTTCTCAATTCCTTTTTTTTTTTTTTTTCCTTTTGGTCCAGGATAGTGCTTCTCAACCTGAGGCAATGTCGCCCCAGGGGACATTTGGCAGTTTCTGGAGACATATTTTGTTGTCACAACTAGGGGAAAGGTACTACTAGTTGGGAAGAGGGATACCACTAAGTGTCCATCAATGCATGGAACAGCCCCCAACCATAACAGGTCAAATGGCAGGAGTGCCAAAGTTGGAAAACCCTGCTCCAGAAATATTTAGCAATTCCTGGAATAATACTCACTGGTAGTCATCATTATTTGCGAGCTGCATGACTCTTGGTAATTATTACACTTTTTTTTTTTGGCATTTCTGAATATTTTAAAATTTTATAATAACTGTATCAGTTAAGTCATTAATATTTAATATTTAAAATAAATAAAGGTATGCATGTGTATAAAATTATCACAAAAGCATATTATTATAGACTTGAGAATTAACAGGATTACCGGTGTCAGAAAAGTGGAAATTTTCTGAAAGCATTAGAGAGAATGTTTGCTCACATTTGTGCTTGAATATCAATTACTAGCTAGTAATGTAAGTCAGAACAGAACACAAAATAAAATAAGAAACCACAAAATATTTTTTCTTCCAAGAAGTAGAAAGTATTTCAGTTTTATAAAGACACTGTATTAGAAGAGTGAAAATCAAAAATAATTAGTATTAAGTGAAATCATGTACTCATTTGAAAACACTTCACTGCTACAAGTCCAAGTGTATTGATGAAAAATGATTCAGATGGAACTAGATTCTCTATGTACTATACGATTTTTCAAGTGGAATAAGTCTTTCAATATAATCTAAACTCTTTTCATTAAAAGTATATGTTTGCACATCATTTAATTGCTTATATAATCAAAACTTTGTTCCTGTCTCTTACGAATAATTCAAAGCTACAGGTTTCTTGAGCTGTGTATGATGGATCATTCTCATTCTTCCATAAACTGCTATTTATCGATTATCTTTCACATAACAGGTAATGTACTATGTGCCATGAACACAATAATAAATGAGCAATGGATCTGCTCTTGAGAGGCTCAAAAATAATTAAAAGCCAGTATTAAAAATATATCTTTGTAATTTGTTCAATATTATTTGAAAGTGTAAGACGAGGCTCTCTAGAGACCTTTGGGAGGCTTCATGGCAGAAGGGTTTGAACTTGAGCGTGACAGGTTTCAGTACGTGGCTTGGGGAGATTTTGTGGATGGAGGAAAGCAAATGAAAGGGCAGTGGTCATCAGGGGTCCATGAGGTTTCTTCCTGCTGCGGGACGTGCAGAGGTAGGGAGAGGACTCTATAGATGTCCTCATGATGAATGTCAAGAAAGCATTTAACCAGTGTAAGCACTAACTGGCATGCTCTCCAGCTAATTTTTATGCATGCTGAAGTTGAGGGATTAGCAGTCAAGAAGACTTGGGATGGTACCTCAAAATGAGGATGTTCCTACTGCTTCGAGGGGAAAGGAAAGTACATGGGTAAGCCCTCTCATTAGTTACAGTCTCTCTGTTAACCAGTAAACCCAGATGTTTTCCTGTGATTCTTTCTTTTGACTCTTTTGCTTCTACAGTTAATATAAGTCAGAAACATATTCAGCAGGATTCTACAAGCATCTTGAAGAATAACCATATTACTAAAACCTTTCCTGTTTTATGAATTTACTTCTGCTATTTTTTTTTAACTGAAGGACAGTTGACAATGTTGGACAATGTTACATTACTTTCAGGTGTACAACACAGACACTTAACAACTCTACACTATGCTCTGTTCACCACAGTGTAGCTACCGTCTGTCATCATGCAACACTATTACAATGCCATGGACTCTATTCCCTGTTCTTTCTCTTTTGTTCCCAAGGTTTATTCATTCCATAATTAGAAGTCTGCTCCTCCCAATCTCCTTTATCCATTTCACCCGTCCCCCGCCGCCCTCCCCTCTGGCAACAACCGTTTTGTTCTCTGTGTTTATGGGTCTGTTTCTGTTGTTTTGTTTTTTAGATTCCACATGTAAGTGAAATCATATAGTATTTGTCTATCTCAGTCTGATTTATTTCACTTAGCATAATACACTTTAGGTCCAACCATGTTGTCACAAATGGCTATACATGTTTGTTTGTTTGTTTGTCTGTATGTATGTATGTGTGTATATGCTGCATATATATCCATACTGCATATATAATCCATACTGCATCTCTCCATACTGCATATATTTTGGGTATTACCTCTTACTGGATATATCATTTGCAAATATCTTCTCCCTCTCAATCTGTTGTCTTTTGTTTTGTTAATGGTTTTCTTGCTGTACAAAAGCTTTTTATTTTGGCATAGTCCCAAAAGTTTATTTTTGCTTTTGTTTTCCTTGCCTGGGAAGTCGTATCTAGGAAAATGCTGCTAAAGCTGATATTTAAGAGATTACTGCCTGTATTTTAAGGAGTTTTATGGTTTCAGGTCTCCCATTCAGGTCTTTAATCCACTTTGAGTTTATTTTTATGTATGGTGTAAGAAAGTGGTCCAATTTCACTCTTTTGCATATGGCTGTCCAGTTTTCCCAACACCAATTGCTGAAGAGGTTGTCTTCTTCCCCTTGTATATTCTTGTCTCTTTTCTTGTAGATTATTTGACTATACAAGTATGGGTTCATTTCTGGGCTCTCTATGCTGTTCCATTGATCTATGTGTCTACTTCTGTGCCAGTACAATACAGTTTTGATTACTATGCCTTTGTGGTATACTTGAAATCTGGGATTGTGATACCCTCCACTTTGTTCTTCTTTTTCAAGACTGGTTTGTCTATTTGGGATCTTTTGTGGTTTCATACAAATTTTAAGATTATTAGTCCTAGTTCTATGAAAAATACAATTGATATTATCATAGGGATTCCAATGAATCCATAGATTGCTTTTGTATATGGACATTTTCACAATGTGAATTCTTCTAACCCATGAGCATGGCATAATCTTTTCGTTTGTTTGTATTGTCATTTTTCTTCACCAGTGTCTCCTAGTTTTATGGTATTTTTTAAGTGAACCAATTTTTCAATTAAGTAATTACCATCCTTGGTAAAAAAAAAAAAATGTACAGTTCTGGTGAGTGATGTTGATAATAATAGAGGTTATCCGTGTGTGGGAAGGGGATATATGAGCAACCTCTGTACTTTTGTTTTACTTTTGTTATAAACCTATAACTGCTCTTAAAAAAAGTAAAAAAAAATTAAACAACCATAACTATTCATAATAGCAGTTAGTTGTTTTGTTTCCTTGGGATCACAAGTTTTGAAGGAAAATTTACATGTAGTAAAAATGGCCCTTTCTTTGGTATAGTAATTTTGACAAATGCATAAAGCCATAAAACCATCACCACCCTCAAGATATAGAACACATCCTTCACCTGTTCCCCTTTGCAAAATTTCTCTCACCTTGAAGCTGTTACAGAGATCCTTTTTCTGCTCCCATTGTTTGCCCTTAGACACTGAATAACAGTCCAGCACATTGCATTTTAAGTAAGACTTCCTTCACTTAGCATAAAGCACTTGAGATTCATTCATGTTGTTGCATGTATCAATATTCTATTTCTTATTATTCAGTAATATTCTACCATATTGTATGGATACACCAGAGTAAAATGGGAAAATTCATTCATTCACTAGTTAATGGACATTTTTTAGCAGACTATGAATGGACCCAATATAAAACTTTACATACAGGTTTGCATTTCTCTTGTGTACCTAGGCACGGGACTGCTGGATCATATAGTAAATATGTGTTAAATCTATAAAAAAAAATCTGCCAAACTATTTTTCGAAGTAGCTATAACACTTTGCATTTGCACCAGCAATGAGGATTTCCAGTTACTCTGCATCTTCACCAGCATTTGGTATTATCAGGTTTTTTGTTTTTTAATTTTAGATATTTTAATCGTTATATATTGATATCTCATTGTGGTATTATTTTACCCTTTTCTAATGACTAAGAATATTAAGAATCTTTTTATGTGCTTTTTGAAATCTGTTATTTTCTCTGATGAATTGTATGTGTAAATGTTTTGCCCATTTCTTAATTTGAATTTTTTTTATTATTGACCTGTGAGAGAGTTCTTTCTATATCCTGGACCGTAGCCTTTATCAGATATACATATATATTTTAAAGATTTCATATATATGTATACTCATATATATGTATATATATTTTTAAAATTTACTTATTTTAGAGACAGCTAAGTATCCTGTGACCTTGCTAAACTCACTTTTAAAAAAAAGAAATTCTTACAGATATTACCTACAAATCCATATCATTTATAAATGGAACATTTTATATCTTCCTTTCTGATCTACATCCCTTGAATTCCTTTTCTTATCGCATGTGCTAGGACAAGCAGTATGATGTTGAATAGGAAGCGTGAGAGCAGACATCCTTGCCTTGATCCTCATCTGAGAGGGAAAGCGTTTCAAGTCTTTGACTACTCAGTATGATATTAGCGATCAGATTTTCATGGATGCCTTTTAAAACACTGAGGATGTTCTCTTCAATTCCTACTTTGGCTTTTTTCATAAATAGGATGTTGAATTCTGCCATTTACTTTTCATATCTATTTTCAGGAAATTTATTTCTATGTTCATAAATAAACTCCTTAAGGATGAACGATATATTTACTAAGTTTTGTGTCTGCAGCACAACTGTAAAGGTGGGTTTATCATTCATGTTGTGCTTTAGGTCGAATACTTAACAATGTTATCTATGACTTCTGACATCATACAGTAATAGCAGCAGTCCCATGGGACTTCAGAACAGAACAACATGCATTAAAAAAAAAAAAAGGATGAAAGAAGGACTTGGAAAAAGATGATACCAATTAATTAGGGGTTGGCTCATATTCGGGACCACTAAGGATTCATACTCATTTTTGTTTTATTTGTCCTGTTTTCTCAAGGCTTCTTTCCTACAAAAACTTAGCTAGATATAAGATTTTCAGCATCTCTGGTTTGTGTGAGAAAACCTAAATGTCATTTTTTTAAATCTCATTTTTCCATTTTTCTGTCAAAGAACATCTAAGAGTTCCTTTGTCTCAGTGAAGGGTACTAGCATCCTGACTGTTTCAATGAATGCTCCTAAGCGACTTTATTTAGATCAGAAAGCCAGAGACCATCCTCCCACCCTTTCAACCTCAACTCCCCTCTAGATCATACTGAATTTCTCTCTCTATGTGAGTCCCTTCCTTAAGTCCCATGCCACTGTGTTGTTCAAGCCTTTATCATTTTTCCTTGTCTTACATCAAAGGTCACTTTGCTGGTCTTTAGATTTATAACTGGTCTCCATGCTTTCAGTTGGATTATGAAGATTAAGCTATATCTTGGCCTTAAATTATTCAATGTTCAGGTCCTAGTGCCCTTAAGATGTTGTCCACATATCTTTCTTCTGCTTATAAGGCCCACTGTGCATGATTCCATATCTAGAAGCCCCATGGTAATCCAATCTATCTCAGTTGGAAAGAAAAAACAGTGTCTCTAGGGCGTGACACCTTCAGGAGTACAGATTTCCCATACTGCTCTTCTGACTCAGAAAATAAGAAAGAGCTCTCCATGCTGAGAACAGTCCTATAATGTCATGTGAGGATGAGCCTTGAGCCTGAAATAGATTTACAAGACCAGGCCAAGGAAACTCTCAATTACTGTTTCATTAATAACTCAGAAATTATTTAGCTGGTTTCTAAATACTTAGACTACTTGTAAAACCATATATCTCTGCATCCCCATGGTCACAAAAGTTTAACATTCTGGTTTCTCAACCTCAGCACTATGGACATTTTGGACCAGATCACTCTTTGTTGAGGGGAGCTGTCTTGTGCATTGTAGCACAGTCAGCAGCATTCCTCACCTCTCCTTCTAGATGCTGGTAGCACTCAATCCCCCAACAATTGTGATGGCCAAAAATGTCTCCAGATATTGCCAAATGTCCCTGGAGGGGGAAAACTGCCTTGCATAGAGAATCACTGTGTTAAGTGAAAAGGTTCCGTGTGTTCATGGCAGGAAATTTGTGAGAAAGAAGACCTAAGGACTAGTGGTAGTGACCTCAGTCAAAGCAGACACTTGCCCAGGATGGTGGCAAATGGAATAAGGGGGAGGGTGGAAGCCAGCCTGGGCCCCTGAAGGGTTAAGATCAGAGCCAGCAGTGAAAACTGCGTGTGACGTATAGGACAATTTTCTATAGTCACAAAATCCTTGTACTCCCCTAGATGCATCCTGAGTTTACAACCTCATCTCTTTGCACATAATTTTTCTCTCCATGCAATACCCGTGTCATCTTCGTGTGATTGTGTGAGGCCTACTGGCAGAACAGGAAGTAGAGATGCTGAAGATCAGGGATGGTAGGTATAATGGAAGACAGTTTTTTACAAGTACATATAAATTTTTATAGGCCACTATCATCTTTGCTTTTTAACTAAGCAACTTCTGCTATGTATCTCCATAAATCCACAGCATTGTTAGATCATCTCCCAGTTTGAGCCCCTAAAATAAAATTTTATCGTAGGTTATACTTTTAACATAAATAAATGTTTCTCCCATTTCCATTTTAAGTCCTGGAAATAGCTAAAAGCATAAATAATTAATGCATCAGTCTCCATATGTATGGGTACGTATGCTCATTTCATTTCCTGCAGAAAATAAATATTTTCTCTGAAACCAGAATTCTGGTTTAGAGTGTTAATACACTGAATATACAAAACAGTATGTCCCACTGATTTAGTGTAAATACACAGACACACAGACTGGGAAAAAGATGAGATTAAAAATTGAAACATGTTTGATAAAACTGGCATTTGATTCTACTGATGCTCTCATTTCACCACAGGCCCAACAGTAGAAAACTCATATTCCTCACGATTTTACGCAGTACTGAGGCTTTCCTGAGATGGATCACGGCATGCGGAAGTTTAGGAATGCTGGGATAGGTTTATAAGCCAATCAAATTGAGATGCTTAGTGGTTTCGTTCTCTTAGAATCTGAACAAAGCTTGCCACCAAGCATTTATTACAGGGATTTACACTTTATAAGGGTACATTATTTGTTGACTGACTGGAAGAATTACTTCAGGCACTGCTCATGCATTTCACAACAGAAGTGTGATTCATTATTATATGACAGAAACATGATTCTTGCTCAGCCATGTTGACAACCCACTGCCACCACTTACTGTCTCCCCGGCAGAGGAGAGGTCCCAGTTTATAAGCTGCTTCTGAGTGCGGTCGGCCCGTGTCTGTAACCACTATCTTCCTCACTGGCAGATGCTCTTTGTAAGAAAGGAATCCAGTGTCATTGGTCCTAAAAAACAGTAACGACAACAAGATTCTTAAAATTATTCTGATTAATATAAGGGAAGCAATAGTCCTTATTGCATTTCAAAGCCAAGATATGAGGTAAGTCTGCACATGCCAAAGAGCAAGGATCAGATTGCTCACTTGAGTGAAAATGTGGCCACATTTTAGTGTCTCCTGCAGACTGACTATAGTTGCTGATTTTGAAATTCAGTTGACCATTTTCTATGTTTTAAGTGGAATGGTTATAGCAAGGTGATCATTTTGTAATGTATGAAAATACTGAATCATTATGTTGTACGCCTGAAGGCAATACAGTACTGTATATCAATTATAATTCAATATACATACATGATTAATTACATTTAGTGTAATGACTGATACTGTGTTTTTAGATCTACCAAATTGGTATTTATTTCTATTTTTTCCCATAGTATTTCTTGCATTTCTGCTCCCTCTCTCCTACTTTTTTTGGTTTACTCCATATTTCTTTGTATTCAATTTTATTTTTTATTCACCTTTTAGGTATATGTCTATTCATAGTTGTTTTAATGTTTGTTTTATGGATCCTTACATAATGCACCTTTAATTCATCCACTTTAGTTAGATTTTGTGTTATATTACTCAATATAAAATGGTAGAAGCTTACTACAGGATAATATCCTTATTACCCCCCCCCCATTTCCCTTCAGCACACACCTGTTCCTTGTGTTATTGCTGTCATATATTTTAAATCTAGATGTCATAGATGTTATAATACAGCTAGACAGTAAATTTTAATTTTTCAATTACAAAAAAGAATTTAAAGCCTGGCTTTTCTATTTAATGACACAGTCATGATTTCCAGCGTTCTTCATTCCTTCCCAAAGATCTGAGTTTTCATCTGACATTATTTCTCTTTAGCCTATGGAATTTTTGTTAGTATTTCACACAACGCAGTTCTGCTGGTAATAAATTCAGCAGTTGTTTAATCTAAAAAGGACTTTATTTTACTTTCATTTTTTAAATATCTATTTGTTTTGTATAGAATTCTAGGTTGACACTGCTTTCTCTTTCAACACATTACAGATAGCATCCCATCGTCTTCTGACCTGTGCGTTTGCTAAGAAGTCAGCCTTCATTTGTATCTTTGTTCCCCTGTATGGAATGTATTCCACTATATCTATTCAACCTGGCTGCTTTCAAAATATTTATCTAGATCATTGTTGTGTGTGTTTTTTTTTTCTTTTCTTTTTTTTTTTTTTAGCAATCTGAACAATAATCCAAGGTGTGCTTTTCTCTGTTTTCATTCTGCTTCAGATTCTCTGAGTTTCTGGAATCTGCACATTGATGTTATATTATGTATCCACTACGGAATAACAAATTATCCTACAACTTAGTGACTTAAAACAACATTTATGATCTACAGTTTCTGTGTGTCAAGAATCTGGGCATATCTTAACAGGATACTCTGGCTCAAAGCTCCTCCCAGGCTATAACCAAAGTGTTGGCGTCAACTGCCATCATCTTGACAGGGGAAGGACCTGCTTCCAAGCTCGCTCCAGTGGTTGGTTGTTGGCAGTCATCTGTTCCTTGCCAATGGATGGACTGAGGGCCTTGGCTCTTCACTGACTATTGGTTGAAGGTCACCCTCCATTCCTTGCCACCTGGCCTCTCCCCAGGACACAACACAGCAGATTGCTTTATCAAAACAAGAGTCAGGGAAAGAGTTGCAAGGAAATCAGAGGTCACAGTCTTTTGTAACCTCATCTCAGAAGTGATTCTCTTCCCTTTTATCATATTTTAATTATTTGAAGCAAGTTACAAGGTCCAGGTGACACTCACAGGGAGGAAATCACACAGTGATGTGAATGATAGCCTGTGTGGATCATGGAGGGCCATCTCAGAGAATTGGTACCACAGACATTTATTAAACAAATTTGAGAAATTTCCAGCCATCATTTCTGCACAGTTTTTGCCTCGTTTTATTTCTTATCCTTCAGGGACTCTGATTTCTTGCCCATTAAATCACTGATATTTTCTCAAAATCCACAGAGGTTCTGTTAGTTTTTCTTCTAAACTTCCCCCCACCCTACCTGCCATGTTCTTCAGATTAAATGATTTCAATTAAGTTGTCTTCAGGTTCATTGAAGATTTCTTCTGCTAGATCTTATATTCAAGTCCGTCCAGTGAAGTTTTCTTTTCAAGATGTTGTGCTTTCCTATTCCAAAATGTATTTGCTTCTTGAATACAGTTCTCATTTATGATGATATGCCCTCTCTTCACTTGTTGTGGTTATTTTTACCTTTAAGTCTTCAGGCATGTTTATAATAGCTGCATTAATGTTTTTGCCTGCTAATCAAACATCAGTGTTCCAGGGTCTATTTCTAATAACTACTATCATTTTTCTTGACTTTGGATCAAATTTACCCTTTTTTGGAATATGTAACAATTGTTATAATATTCTGAATATTACGGGTGATACACTATAGAGACTTTGGATTCTGTTACCATTTTTTAAATCTTCCCCCCACCCCGCCCCAGATAGGTAAAGCACAGTCTTATCACAATAAATTGTGGAGGTTTAGTTTTATACCATCTTAGGTGGGCCAGCATCAGTTGTGTTCTTAGTGTTCAGTCATACTGTTTTGTTACACAGTCTTTGCTGTGAAGACACAAACCTTCTGTCATTTCTCTGGAAAGCTAAGTGGTTTACAAGCCTGTCTCAATTAATGAGACTTAAACTCCAAATTCTGTCTCTCTTCTGGTAGTAGTCACGGAAATGTCTCTAAAGCTTTCACGGAAATGTCTCTAAAGCTTGTTTCTCTCAGTGTTATTATACATACCAGCACATATCATGCCAAAAAACTCAAGTTAATTCCAGCCCAGGCCATACCCTTCCTCCCCAAATCATTCAAAAGAGCAAGAGGAGGCAAAGAAAGACTGATCTGATGCAGTGATATTCCAAACAATGGCTACTAATGGCATTGCCTACAGTAAGACAGCTGTAGCTGTCTGCGTGATTTCTAGAAACCTTTCCTGTGCACGTGCAAAGGAAATCATACGGAAATCACCATTCATTCTGGTCGGCATCACAGTTGCAGTAATACTGAGAATCAGTGCAGTTCCCTTCCAATCCACAAGTACATTTCTGAGGATCAGGCAAAGACCCTCCCTAGTATGTTTGCGTTTCACATGCACAGGGCAGCCAGGGATCTGAGTGGAGTTGGTAGAGTGAACTCCCCCCAGGTAGCTTTCTTCTTTCTGAGATTCCTACTCCCTTCTCAATATTTAGTCATTTTGGCAGCCCCATACTCTGTCTTCGGATACCTCAAGCCAAAAATGTCTAGTATTCCCTTAGAGTCCTAACCATGTCATGGCAAGCACCCTCATGGGAAAAGGCAGGTAAACATCGATCTCATCCACTTGGATTCTATTCTTTCTAGGGTCCAGCCCCCCAACATTTGGTTATTCCCCACTTTCTTCAAGTAGGTGTTTTTATAAATATCCTTAAAAAATTATCCTTAAAAAATTTAAAGAGCTACATGTTCAAATAACTGTGAGAAATTCTAAGTTTACCTGTTTAAAGGTTTTATAGGCAGATTACTGAAGAAATGTGCTTTTATAATTAATGCCTGTAAATATATTTTGAGAATAACAGAATTCTCAATTACACTTAATTTTAAAGAAAATGATAATTGACTTACAATGAAGAAAAAATATAAAAAAGATGTCTCCCTTTCATTCTATTACAAAAATAAAATGTAATGATGTATGGTCCATTACAAAAAATTCAAATTAAAAAACTATTGGTCTTAACATTTAGGATTCAGATTAATTGTAACAGATTTCACCAAAATACACCTTTATCTAATTTCTTCACTGTGCTCATTTGTTCAGTATCTGCCTCACTACACTAAATGGACTGAGCAAGTCCATTTTTATTTTTAAAAATAAACTTTATTTTGCATAAGGAAATCACCATTCATTCCGGTCAGCATCACAGTTGCAGTAATACTGAGAATCAATGCAGTTCCCTTCTAATCCACAAGTACATTTCTGAGGATCAGGCAAAGAACCTCCCCAGTACGTTTGTGTTTCATTGGTTCTTCCAACCCACCAACTCAGAGGGCTTCCATCTGAAAGACAAATGTGAGAAATGTGACATCTGCTCTATACCCCACAGCCTTCCAGCCCAGGCCATACCGTTCCCTCCCCAAATCATTCAAAAGAGCAAGAGAAGGCAAATAAAGACTGATCTGATGCAGTGATATTCCAAACAATGGCTACTGATGGCATTGCCTTAAGAAAGCTTTTATTTTTTTTAATTTTTTTTTAAGTATTTTATTTATTTATTTGACACAGAGAGAGAGAGAAATCACAAGTAGGCAGAGCAGCAGGCAGAGAGAGAGGGGAAAGCAGGCTCCCCGCGGAGCAGAGAGCCCGATGCGGGGCTCGATCCCAGGACCCCGAGACCATGACCTGAGCCGAAGGCTGTGGCTTAACCCACTGAGCCACCCAGGCGCCCCTTAAGAAAGCTTTTAAAAGAGTATTTTATTTTTTAAGCTTAAATGGTCAATGTATTTTTCCTTAAGTAAGAAAGAAACCAGCAGTTCCCATTTAGTTCAGGCATGGTACTCAAAAATGTTTTGAGAGCAGTTCACATATGTAATTTCTTTAAAAATAATTTTTGAAACAAGGAGACCTCAAAATATAAACCACAGTAACTAACATGTCAGGAACAAACTTGACTTGAGATCATGAAATGCCCATTAAAACATTATGGAATGTTAAGGAAAGTCAGTGATTGATCTCAACATATTTATTGGCTAAAAACATATTAGCTGTTCATTAGACATTAGGCATGATATGGCACTCCCTTATTATGATTTAAGATCTATTTGGAAATACGTATTTTTTTCCTCCCATTTAAAGGCCTGGCTATTTATTTGGAGACTACAGAAATAACACTGAAAGATCTTTATGCCTGAAGCAAACACTACACTCAAAAACAAAATTTCCCTTAGCCAAATGCATTTCTTTCTATGATGAATGTTCAGCTTCCAGCTCCTTCTCAGAGTTACGACTAAACATGATGCCAAAGAACTAAAGCAAAGAACAGACAGAACATTCAGGTGAGGAATGCAGGCCATCTGTCTTCGGAAAAAACAATAGGTAGAGAGGAAAAATCATAGTCATTTGAGAATGAGAGCATGAGAAGAATGTGACATCAAATCAGTCAGCTCCTCAAAGGTGTTAGATCATTTTTCTGTTGACTTTCAAAACTTTTAAGTTATTGCCATGAGCCCTACTGAAAATCTGGGACTTACCTAAGAATGCCAATGCTTATAACAACTTACTATTAGATCGAACCTCTACTAATGCCAACAACCTTTATCTCAGTGTTACCAGCACATATCATGGCAAAAAACTCAAGTTAATTGGAAGTTTTTGTATGGACAAAGACATTAAAATCAAGATTATTCATCTTTTTTTTAATTGCAGGATTAAGTCATCAACAGAAGGTAAAACCATCTTGAAACATTTAATATAAATTTTTCAATATACTGCTTAATACATTACGTGTTCGTAGATTAAAAAGAAAATAAAGTATTCCTAAATATTGAACAATACTGTCACTCTAAATTTCCAATCTTCCCTATAAAACAGAAACCACTGAATGTTTTAAAGTTACCAAGTACATCTGGTTCCCTTTAAGACTTTTTGAAGCATCCTAAACAATTTAAATAAGTATAAGAAAGAATGAAGAAAATCATGAGAAATTTTTTAAGTTAAAAACTAATAGTATAAGGGGCACCTGGGTGGCTCAGTCAGTTAAGCCACTGCCTTCAGTTCAGGTCATGATCCCAGGGTCCTGGGATAGAGACTCAGTAGGGCTTCCTGCTCAGTGGGGAGCCTGCTTCTCCCTCTCCCTCAGCCTGCTGCTGCCCCTGCTTATGGACACATACTCTCTCTCTCAAATAAATAAATGAAATCTTTTAAAAAATTAAAATTATAAACAATCGGTGATCATGGTCAGACATTTCACTTCCTGTAGTTAAAATCCCAAAGGACTTGAGTATCCACATTGGCCATCTTTTCAATGTGCTGAGTCACAGCTCCACAGGCTGCTGAAAATCTATTTACATACACACCCCACCTTATTCATTCACAATAATGGCACCACTATTACTTAAAACTTTGGTATCATCAAGATCTGAGACTGTAAATTTAACCTGTCTGACACTTCCTTCCTATTCTTCATTGTGAACTCAAATTCCAAATTGTTTTCTCTTTTCCAACTCAGGATCATTCTACATGAATTCTAGGGTGATGGACTTGAAGAAAATCTGTGTATTTAACAATTACCATCATCCCTTGTTCAATGGCCTTTTCCAGAAGTTATTTTCTTTACTAGTGGCTCTCAAGCCTGGCTGAAACATGTGGGAGTCTTAGTAAAAGATACATGGGCACCAATGGCCATGAAGGTAGGCGTTCCTTCACGCTCTATATTGTCCTCTTTGTGTGGGCTAGCTCACTAACCCTGCAGGATTTTGTTTTCTGGTTCTTCCAGAGTTTGATTCATTTGTGACTTTGATGTTTGTCTTCCCTTTGGTCTTTCTTTTCTACTTAAGCAATTCCATTCATTTTTTGCATCCCATTCATTTATCCTTCTATGATTAAGATTCTCATTCTCTTAGAATACACTTACATATTTGTTTATCTATGTTTTAGATTCCAAGATCAATATTTAGCAACAATGAACAACTGAACCATCAGTTGCATACGAAAACTATTATGTTAACTATAACCATGCTGCCCTAGAGAGCCAGGAAGAGAGAAGCTCACTTCAGGCAATTTGTATGTGTCATGTCGTACCACCCAATCACTGCCACACCCCATGACTGGCCCTGTGCCATAGAAGAGGAAGCAAAGGCTGATAAAGACTAATCTACCCAAACTCTCTACTTAATCAATGAGAGCCCTGGAATTTGAACTTACAGCTCTTCCTGCTTTAAATCCTATGCTCTTCTCACTACAACTCTCTGATGGTCATTCACAAATGGGATTGAGGTTTCAGGGGGATAAGATTTGAGGGAAGACTGGCAAGATGGGAAGGGTTGGTGGGGGTGAAAGTCCAAATGAGAACCTTCTGAGATAGAAGGAGGAGGAGGAGACACAGGAGGAGGAGGTGTGAAGGAAGGCAAAATGGAGAGAATAATCTGGTTGTACGCTGTGGGTGGAGAATAGTAGAAGAGGTGCTTAACTAGAAACAACAGGTTCAAATATCGTCCCAAGAGTTCAAAATCTTTTTTGCTTGACCCACACGACATATGATAGTCACATAAGAAATGCATGTCTTTAAAAATTCTTGTCATGCTATGGATCTCTCTTAAGATTACAAATAGGGGTAAACATTCACTAAGTGGCTTTATTGTGCTGATGTCTTAGAACCTTCTCTAATTTCTAAAGAAAAATATACCTCAATATTGCTGCTAGAAAACAGTGTGTCGGGGAGCGGCATGAAATTGGCATAACCAGGGTGTGGGTCCAGAATAAGCACTTGTGATATTCAGAGAGTTGAGTCTGTTTTAAGGACAGACAGTAAAGAGGAAGGCACCAGGCTTCCTAAGTAGAAAAGTGTGTCATGATGAAGCAGTATTTCTTAGAGGTTAATTCCCATCATAAAGACGAATATTTTGGAATGCATACTGGATGGTGAGAAGGTATGGAGAGATGCCCACAGGAGACCAGCTGGAAAGCTCCTGCAGTAATTCAAGAGCATCAGAAAGGCCCACACTAAGGCAGAACCGGGGGACCAAGATATTATCACATGATGAGATGTTCTAAAGCGGAAACAAGAACAAAAACAGAATTTAGGTGCAACTAAAAGCAGAATAAAAGAAAGAGTTAAAAAGAGGTTTTCAAATTCCTACTTAAATTGCTGAATAAACTGTTTCCAGCAGCCTATTCTAATTTACAGTTTTACCCAGAGGCTAACTGCCAACAAGCCCTGGAAAAGAGTCCCACAGAATAGTCACTTTCAGAAAAGTAAGTCATATTTTCATTAGTTCTTCTGCATGCCAGAACAAACCATATATGTCACTTGCCCTTTATAAGGGACGAACACCAAGCATCCATCCAGGATCCGAATGAAGCCCTTTTTGTTTATTCATTCACCCGAACGAAGCATTATGTGATGAAGGCCACGAAGAGACTTCGAAGGCAATCAAGACTTTGAACAAAGCTCAGCGTAAATTGACCTTGTTCTTTTCTTCAGGCCAAAGCATTGCTGTGGCTTCCAGACTGTGACGCGTTTGCTAAGCGGACAGGGGGCAGACACTCTCAGTGGCCAAATGCCACCACCTTGGCATCATTAAAATCCACAGGAGCTGTTGAAGTCAAGTTCACGGTGCAATGCGTGCGGCAGGACAGATGCCTCAGTTTCCTTACCTTGTTTATTGACAAGTCGTGACTTCTTGCAGTAGTAGGTAAGCTCCTGTTCACAGTGCTCCGCAAGGTTAATTGTGGCCTGGAGCTGCTCCATGCTGGCCACGTACTCGAAAAACCCAGCGTATGGGTTCTCTGGGTTAGTGTTTCTGACTCTTGTTAAGTCAGAGCCATTGTGCTGTATGACCGTCCATGCAGTTTCTTGTATGCAGAAATGGGGAAGAAAGAGAGGAGACCATCACTAGTCTGCAAAAGTTAAAATAAATAAAGAAAATCAAAATCACCTTTTATCTGAGTCAGATTTTTCTAGTCATCAAACCTCTCTCAGAGGTAGAATCAACACAAATGGATTCTTAAAATTTTTAAATTATCTGAAGTGATTCTTTTCCCTGAAGTTTATACAATTGCCATGCATTTGCAGTGATTTTATTTTACTCTTTGTTGCTAATTTAACCAGAAAATGTTTATGGTGAAAAATATTAAGGAAACGAATTATTAAAATTTGCAAGATATTTCATTTCATTGAATCTAATATTCTACTTTTTAAAGATATGTTTTTATTTTATTTTATTTTATTTTAGAAAAAAATAGTTGCCTATCATATTTCTAAAGCATTGTTGATTACTGACACACCCCAAATTCAGGGATGTTACAATTTAAAAAAAAAAGTGTATCTTTGAATTTCTAAAATATTTTAAACTACATAATGTAAGCAATGACTTTTCTGCTCTTAAAAATCATTCCTGTTACCAGCAAAAGGAAGGTCACTTTTTATGGCCTATATATATATATATGTATCTCTTCAGACAACATTTAAGTATGAGTGCACGCCAATTCCTTTTTAAATTGAATTTTAAATATTCATTTTGGTCTTGTGTGATGTGCACCATGATGCGGGCCCATAGGAAGTTATCCCTTGGGCTGAACCCATCTGATGCAGCAGCAGCAACTCAACTAACTCACAAAATAAAGTACCTCTGAGTACTTACTAGCGTAATCGCCATTGACACCTGAACATCAACCATCATAATGATTACTAAAATTACTAAATGGAATAAAAATCCTACAGTGTTTGTAGCAGAAGATAGGCATATTGTATCTAGCCTTCAACTTCTCTAGGAATTGACTTCACATTATATTTATTGTGATAGATGCAGGCACATGAACAGATTAATCAAAAGGCCTCTGATTTAATAGGTAAGAAACAGACTGGAAGTTGTCAAAACCCTGCTATATATAAGCTGTTAAGTCACATAACTCTTCTGCATTGCAGAGGACTATTCCAAATTGGAGGAAAACAGGAGGGAGAATTTCCTCCCCTCTCTTTAGCGAACACATTCACACGGATCGGCAATCAGAACAAGGTAAGAAATTCCACTCCCAGCCCTCTCCAGGTCACCAGAATTCTGAATAGAGAGGTCTGCTAAATAAGACAGGAGACAACTTTGACAGCCTTATTGCCTTCCCTGTGCACATCATTATTTTTCTTGGAAACAATAGCTGTTACTTCTATTGCTGCCTTGCATTTTGGCTCACCCTAGAGCTCTATCAGCAAATTAATTTCCTTCAAGAGGACATGATACATAAGCTAATGGCATTAGTTATGGATGGCCAGACAGTGATATGGTATCGAGACCATCAGGATATTTGAGTTGCAGATACGGCGTGGAATGTGAGCTTACAAAAAGTCAGGTAAAATCTGAGACTCTGTCTCCAAATTTTAGAAAATAAAGTGTTAGAACACAGGAGACAAAGGGTAGGTCTGAAATTCTCTGATTTTAGCCAACTCAACCCTGGCTATTAGAGGTTTAGGATTATTAACCAGGTAAATCTGTTAGCCTAACCTCCACTGGACTCTGGGTTTTTTTTGTTCAACGAACATTCTTCTTTCCTTGTGGTAAATCAGTGGCCTGCGTGAGGAAGTTCGACTCTGAGCCGCTGCCAAAGGAGCAGGACAACACACCTGCCTGAGGCCTTTGTCTCTGTCTTTTGCATTACCCTGAGCGGGCCTTCCCTAGCATTCAGCGTCCACTGGGTCACAATTAACACTTGGTTCCAAAGGTCTTTTAAGGTGCTGTAAATTTAACCCAAGGCCGAGGCACCATACAACCCTTAAAGGACAGCACGTGGAAATACTTCTTTTTTTGACATCCTAAAATTTCAGTATTATGGTAGTCTCCGTAAGCATTTTCATTTTCTAATAAAAAGTGCTACAAAACAGAAGGTTAAACAGATGCTGCACTTATGAGATCTCTAGCTTTCCAGGGCAAAGCAGAGACAAGAGAATCATCACCATAGGTTAGGAACACCAGGAATGAGCACCCAGCAGCCATGCTCCAAATCTCATATGTTTTGCTAACAGGGGAATTTCTCACAATTATTACCCCGGGGCCTCTTTACTGCATTTTCAGACATGACTGCATTACCTGATATTCAGAAATTCTAACTGTAAAGGACACAGACTTTCTCACAATTTGTAATTCAGCATTTTGTGATTTATTCTTTGGGTCTTCTCCCCTTGTGTGTAGGCTCTAGGAGAAGAGTGATAGTTTCTGATTTGCTATCATAGTAGTAACTGTAGCACACAGCACAGGGGCTTGGCACAGCATGCAGAAGATATTAAAGAAATGTGGGAATAAAGGAGTAAACGCACTGTGTCGTCCAGACTAGAGTACTGACTCTATGGTGCCGTTAGACTTTCAGTGCCTTTAGCTCTTTTAGAACTTTGTAAATTGTAAACGGATAGTTCCGCATATTAATAAGTCTGAAACTATGAAGGGTATGAGATGTTATCCTACTTGCAAGTTAACCAGTTATCTTGCCTCCTATATGAATTATATCCATGTATGTATATCTATCCAGACAGATCTAGCTGTCGACGGGTGCTGGAGAGCTACGCTAACAGACACAAAGAGTTCCTGGATCAGGGACCACCTGCTCACAGAAAATGCTAGCAGCATCTGTTCTCCACGGCCCAGTTTCCCAGGGCCAATAGAGGAGTGCCAGATGCACCTGGGCATGCTGAAGTCAAACTGCGAGAGGAAACCCCCAGCGCGCCTGGGTGGCTCAGTCTGTTGGGTGTCTGACTTCAGCTCAGGTCATGATCTCATCGGGGGTCCTGGGATCAAGCCCCCCATGTTGGGGGTCCCGGCTCAGTAGGAAGTCTGCTTCTCCCTCTCTTTCTGCCCCTCTCCCCTGCTTATGTATGTGATCTCTCTCTCAAATAAATAAATTCTTTAGAGAGAGAGAGAGAGAGAAGTAACCCTCAAATTATGAGACTCGGATGTTAGAGGCGATGGCTGGCACATCTTCACCTCTCCTTCCCAGAGGGAGAGAGGAATTCTGGCTCTGGAATGCAACAGATCTCTGAGGGGAGGCACCAGTCCATAGGTTTTTTGTCTTGTTTTTGGGTTTTTTGGGGTTTTTTTTTGTCACTTTTAGCATGTAGGCAAATACATCTGGGGGAGATAAACCTTCAACCTTCTAATCTCTGCACAGAAAGTCACTATCTCTAACTTCCAAGACATATCTATATGAAATGATCCTTTAACACAGGCTTCCAGATTTAATTTTTTTTATTAATTTATTTGCCTCATTTAGTTATTTGCTTAGCAAGCAAGGCATTGTTTCCTCACAACAACAAACTATTGTCCACACACCAGCAAATTCCACCTGGCAGAGGTTCAAGGGACTCCCCTCCTCCACACCCACTGCGGAAGAAGCCAGTCCCGCCTCCATTTGCACATTAGTTTCAGTATCACTGATGCACACATATGTCTGATTCTTCGATTCTCCTTTGAACTGATTGTGACATCTTACCAGTTTTCTCATTAATAAAGTATTAGACGAAATCTTTAAAATGTGGTTTTTTAGTTTTTATTTTTATATCTGTGTGAGATTTTATTCATTTATTTACTTGTTTGAAAACTGTCCTTTACCCAAATGCTGAGAGAGTTGGTTGTTGTGGTAAAGGAGACACGGAGACATGAGTCAGGAAAGACAGTTGTAATGGGCAGGAAAATCTATGAAATTTAATAAATACACTCAAAAATTGAAAGGCAGTTTGGGTCTACCAGTGTGTCTCCCTGAAGAGATTTCTAGTATATAGATTGTATGTAAAGCACCTGAGTAATTAAGAACTTGATTTATCTTCGGCTGCGGTTTTTGAGCATGATAACAGTGTAAAGAAAAAAACGTGCTGTTTAAGCAACACAGTTGCAGATCTTGTGTTCCTTCAGGATTAACGGGGGTGTGGGGGGGGTGATAGATGTGATTAAAAGCTGGGAGGTCAGGGAGGAAGTGCTGTGTTCAGGAAAGCCTGGGAGATGAAAGGGAAGAACAGCCAGCATTCTGGAGCAAAGCTTGGTATAAACAAGGCTGCATCTGAATAATGATCGTTAGTTATTAACTCTCAGAGCTAACAAGGAGGCCTTATCGTTGGAATCCCTAAAGTAAAAAGAATCCTGTTGTTATAAATCTCATACTCTCCAGCCTTCCCAGGGAATGGTCTCCGGAGCTCCTGTCTCAGAAGCACACAGAGAGCTTGTTCAGAGGGCGGAAACCCGGCCTTGGTCCTCCAACTTACCGAGTCGGCAAAACTCAGTCCAGGCATCTTGGTGGCACCTTGGCACCTTGGCCAGAGGGAGTTTAAACCAGGGAACTGGCATCTTCACCAAAGTCTGAGAGCTTTAGCACTCATCATTCTCTCCCCCCCGAAACAACTGTCCTGACAAGGCAATGTGTGAAATGAGAAATATCTTGAACATAAAACCATTACATTATAGAAAAAGCAGTGGATTTCGGGTAGAAGAAAAAAGCCTTGTACATTTCTGCAGGGAGAGACACTGGGATTCACGTTATCCTGACTACTTATTTTTTAAATTATATTTACAATACCGTATTTAGAAAGAATTTTCTGTCTTTAACAGAGTTTGGGAAATTATCCATTCAAAAGAAGTTTCCTTTGTAGTTTTTAGCTGGTAACGCTTCAAGGTATTTAAATCCACGTGGAATCATTTGCTTGACACTAATTCTAGACTCATAACAGGATTTTTTTTGAAGTTACACAGCTGCAAGCAACTGATTCAGCATTTTGTCTTCTTTTTGTAATTATTCCACTTGATTTATATAACTAGAAAATATGTTATTGGCTACAAGCAATGAGACGCTGATAGAACATAACCTTTTCTAGTGGAAAAATGTTCAGGCTGGGAGAAAAGGGGTTTTAGTCCCTCATCACTCCCTAGTGATTCTTTAGCCTGCTTTACCCAACCTCCCTGCTTTCCTCATTTGCAAAACCAGATCAATAGGAAATGTTTCAAGCTGTAACATTATTTTTCACTGGATTGTTACATTCTGGGATTGTCACTTTAGTGTAAATGTATTTCAGTATTCCGGGGTCTCTGAAGACACTGAGCTGTCTCCTAACTGGATTATCTGTGTCTCTGCCTTCAATGGCTTGCTTTTCAAATGGCTTTAAATGTTGTGAATGTCCCTCTTTTGCATCAATGCTTTCTGAAAATTTTGCTGAAACACCTGTCACCTCTCTCTGTGTGGATATACATATTTCCTCCATGTCTCTCAGAATTGTTACAGAGTCAGCATGAGACTTCACTGACTGAAATAAGGCACATAACCGATAAAGTAATATGACGAGGTAAATGTTGATTTAATAAAAATGGAATAATTCATTCAATAAAATGAAAGTGATAACTGCCTTATCATGTAGATAACGTAAGTTCACATGGCCTATAAATTTTGGAATTATTCCATAGAAAGATATCATACATGTGTGAGTGTGTGTGTGTATATATATACATTCAATACTCGTTATTTACAGGTCCTCATTACTTGAGAGTCGCCTACTCATGACAGTTTATTTGCACCCCCCAAATCAAGGTGCTCTTGGACATCTATAGACATTTACAAAACAGCAAAAAGCTTACACTTAGTGCATATGTATTTCAATATTCCAGGGTCGCGGAAGACACTTAGCTGGATTATCTGCATACAATGTCCTCAACAATGGTGAAAGCAAATGGAAGCTACCTGGTTGTGTGATATGAAAAATCCCTGAAGATACATTCTAATCTTCTAATTTCCCTAAATATCCGTTGCCATGGTTTTACCACCATCCTCCAGTTTTTAGAATTACACATTAATACAAAGGAACTCTTGCTCCCGTGTTCAACTGCCTTCTCAGTATCTCCTTTGAATGTGTCACAGACATGTCAAACTCAAACTGTGTAAAACGGAGCTGCTGGTCTTTCCCCTCAAACTTTTTCTTTTCTTTACCTTTCTTTTCTTTCTTTTTTAGGGAGGGGTAGAGGAAGGGAAAGCATCTTAAGTAGGCTTCAAACCCGGTGCTGAGCCAGCGCAGAACCCAATGCAGAGCTCATTCTCGCAACGCTGAGATCATGACCCGAACCCTGAGCTGAAACCAAGAGTTGGACGCCTAACCAACTGAACCACCCAGGTGCTCCCTGTTCAAACCTTTTATGACCACGTCTTAAATAATGGCGACCCAATTACTCTAGTGGCCCAAGTCAAAATGTGGTGTTATTTTTATTTTCTTTTGTTTTCTCACACCTGACATGTATTGAATGAGAAGGTCGAATCTCCCTCCCCCATACACACTGCTATAATCCAGTACAAGCTGCTACCATCATCTTGCATGGACTCTTGCACTACTTGAACTGGTCTCCAAGCAGGTCTCTACTCCTGTTACAGACATACAGATGGACATACATTATATACGCATACATATAGATCTATACCTTATAAATATATCCATGCATATGAGGGGTGTGTATGAGTGTTTGTGTGTGTCCCTCTGTTCCTAGATGGGCACTTCCTGACATAGGCGCCATCATGATCCCATCAAATGCAGTCAGATGGCATCCATCATTGCTTAAAACTCCCTGGTGTCTTCTCATCTCATTCAGAGTAATGAGACTTTGCCTCCTGGCCCTGCCTTGACTCTTGTTCTCCTACTACTCATCGATTACTTGCCATACTCCAACCACACTAGATTTGTCGCTGTTTTCTGAATGCACCTGGCAAGAGCTCTGCTCTCAGGACTTAGTACTTGCTATTTCCTTTGCCTGGAACATTCTCTCCCCAGATATTCACTGCCTGATCTTAAGCAGTGAATCCTCCTCTGAAACACCTCCTACTTCAATTTAGTGTTTCCTTTTTCTGTGTGTTTTGCTCCAGAAAACTGTGACTTCCTGACGCAATGCTATTCAGTGTAAACTTTCTGCACTGATAGAATAGGTGACTGCCGAGCAATGAAAGTGTGATCAGTGAGATTGAAAAAAAAAAAAAGGGCATTTAATATAATCTTATTTTTATTAATTTAAGTTTTAATTTTTAAAATGTGTTTCTATTCATTTAGTTTTATTAATTAGTTTTAATTAAATTTGAATTGAAATGGGCATTTGTTGCTAGTTCTACTATACTAGAGAGCACAGTTCATCTAGAATCCATTGTTTGGGGTTTGGTGACAAAGGGATCAAGATTCCTTTTGAGGACATTAATATACAACCAACCCGTCCCGTGCCCCTACCAGCACCACTGGTTGAAAGACCACCTTCCCTTCACTATAAATCAATGCAAACTTTACAGTAAGTCAACTATCCATACATGAGGAAAATCTGTTTATAGACTCTCCATTGTGTTCCATAGATGTATTTATTTCTCCTTACGCCAATCACACACTGTTTCACTTAGCCTGTCAGTATAATGTCTTTATAGCTATTAGAGTTGAGTCCTTCAACTTTATTCTCCAAGATTGATTTGGTTCTTCCTGTCCCTTCAAATTTGCTGATAAATTTAAGAGCTTCCTTGCCAGTTTTCACCAAAACAGTTACATCAACCAACAAATAAACACCTCACTGGAATTTTAATTAAGACTTGTATTAAATCAATACCTACATGGGAAGAATTAATATTTACACCATACTGCGTTTTCTAATCAATAGGATTTTTATATTTCCTCATTTATTTAGAATTTTAATTTATCTCGAGCATTTTATGCTTTTCTATGTAGAAGTCATGCATATCTTTCATTAGATTTATTACCATGTATTTGAGATTTTTTTATGTGATTGAAAATAAAATTTTCTAAAACTTCATTTTGTTTACTGCTGGTATGCAGAAATGAAATGAAGTTAATTTTTATATGAATTTGATATCCAGTAATCATCCTAAATTTTAATAGTTTATCTACAGATATATGTATATGGAGATACACACACACACACACACACACACACACATATATACACACTAATATATAACCTAGTCATAGACTAAGAATGAGAACCAATAGATAACTTGGTCATACACAAGTAATGATAATCTTAGTTCTACCCTTCCAGTACTTACATCTTCCCTTTCTTTCTCTTGTTTTATTGCACTGGCAAGGACCTCCAATATAATGGTGAACAGAGTGATAACAGCAGACATCCTTGTGTTAATGCTCGTAACAAGGGTAAAGCTTTCACTATTTCACCACAAAGTGTGATAGGTGCTGTAAGTTTTTTGTTAGTACTCTTTAACAAAGTAAGGAAATTTCCTTCTATTGGTAATTTATTGAGTTTTCATCTTTTCTTTTATCATGAATGGATGTTGAATTTAAACACATTTTCCACAACTATTAACTTCTATTTAAATTTATATAAGTAAAGAATTCAAGAACACAAGTCATGTGTACCTACATTTAAAAAGTAAATATTTTTCAAAGCTTTCATATGTATCAGTCTACTAAAAGAAATAAGGTCTATCCTTTTTGTTTAGGGACTTAATAAGATACATATATTATGAGATGTTCTACGCAGATACCAGATTCATTGAAAATAATGAAACATTTCTAAATCATTACTATTAAACCATTTTTAAAAAGTTTAAACTATTTTAAAAAAGTTTTTATTAAGTTCTTCCACTGAACAATATATATTTTAATCAAGTTGAAAAGTAGGTCAACTTTCTACTGGTCTCATTTTAAATTTGTGTGTTTAAAGCATTCATGCAAATTTAACTATTAAAGGAAAGTTGATTAACTCACCAGTCATATTGCAATATAGAAGAAAGGGCTCCAGGGGACCGCTTCCATCTGAATCTATATAGTAAAACCCTGAAGTATTTCCTCTGTGCTTATAGGCTTCACATGACTGCTCATAGATAGCTGTAAGAAAAAAAAATGAATCTTCATAAATGGAATAGCAAAAAATGAGTCTCTTAAATTTTAATTTGGACACAAAATACAGTAAGTTTTGAAATTTAGTATGTATATTACTGACCAGGAAAAAAGTTAAAACATATTTTAAAACAAAACTCATTCTTTTTTTAAAAAAATTAATATGGATGAAAGGTCACACAGAAAAAGGCAAAATGAGGTTGAATTCTGTGGCATTTCTTTTTGTAACAGAACATGAGATTAATTAGTCAAAATAGAAATTGATTTTTACATTAGGTAAAACAACAAAAGAGAAGGTATGTGTCTTAAATGTCAAAATGGTTCTAAATATAATATAACATCCATTTTGGACATCTATCCTAATGGGTCTTTTGACATCCACTTTGGAATTTCTAATTTTAGTGACCCCTTGTAATAATCTCACATCTGAAACACAACAGTATAATCTCCTTAAATAATCTGCTTTTATCCAATAATTATGTAATAGAAAAATTTTAAATAATGTAACTACTCTTTCTCATATAAAATTATCTATAGATAAAATCTTTAAAAAAATGACTGAAAAAGCTCATCAAATATTTTAAAAGTCATTTATGAAAGAAACTTTCTCTAATGCCCTGTCATGAGAATTTAATATAATTAAAATTGGAAGCAGAAAAAATATTTATATGAAATATGCCCTCAAGTGGTCTCGATGTGTTTTGGTCCATAATTAGATGTTTTTGATTATATAATTATACATTTTCCATGTACAAGGTTTGATATTAACAACTATATATGATGCACATGTCTCACTGAGCACTTTGCCAAATGCACTGATAATTTCCATCAAGCTTTTTATTTTATGAAATGAGAAATAAGTTATGCCCTGGGTGTCTTTCCTTCATCTAGTCCAAATTTTTGAAAATTATATTAATGACTTTTTAGGCAATATAACTAATTTGCTCAGTGTTATAGAAATTTCAGATATTCATACAAATTTATTTCTCTACTCTTCCATAGTCCGATGATTTTATTTTCTTCCTATTATATATGGTATAGACAAAAATATAAGCATGGATTGTTTTAGAGTCACTTTTATATTTTGTGCAGTGAAACGGGCATTAAAATGGTTAGTTTACTCACTTCTATATGCACATATTTATGTTCATAAATTCTTTGAAAGACGTTGGCAGGAGAGACTCATGATTTGAGAGTCAGGGCTGGTATTAGAAAGGTCACGTGATTGCATGAGGGTAATTAGGAGTACATTTGCTTTGTGTGCATTGCTTGACTCCTTATAACATGACTGTTTATCACATATGACTTATATCAAACTTTTGAAGACTCCTTCTCTGCCCCTTCCTCTATGTACTTATGCTAACAATAGTAAAGGCTTCACTCTAACCAGGTTTGTCATCCTGGCCCCTTTCTCAGAATGGTTATTGGCCAAAACCCTTCAGCCATTTGGACTATCTGCTCAAGAACACAGTCAGTTAACACAACAGTTAGATCAAACTGTGGCCACGGATGAAAACATCTTATCTATCATCCACTTGTTTTCCTTAGAATTGTTTGTGTGCATATTTAGATTCAGTCCTTGATAACAATTACAAATACATAGTTAAAACACATTCAATTAGCTCTTTGTTTTAAGTTAGTTACTACAATTAGGATGATGGCAGATATAAGAAAGTAAAAAAGATGGCTGACTGGGTGACCTGGCTCAAGTAACCTGCTTCTGGTCACAGCAAGGTGTGGCTTTAGCAAGAGCCAGCATCCTTCATGACACTGTGACAGAGAAAATGATGCTATGGAATGACTCTGGCTGTAATGGTACAGGTATGAGGGGTGAAACCAGGAGCTTCTCCTGCTCACACCTTTGCCAGCCCCGAATCAGGACCTCTGAGGGTCCCTTCCAGAATGTCCACGGCTGGGAGCCCAGGATTCCAGTCTCAACCCTAGCAAAGTAGCACACAGTGAAAAGAAGAGAAATGGGGAGTCTGACGACTTTGCCCATAACACCCTTCCCTGAAGTTGAAGCTACAGGAGAGAGTAGAAGGAGTTAGGTTGCTTGGCAAGGTCAGGAATGATATGAAAAAACAGGAAAGAAAAATGATGATCTCACCATCATTCATACTGAAAAAGTGGACACGAGTCTTACAACACATGCAGACATTTCATCGAAAAATTACATGGTTTATAATGTAGGAAGAGTGTTTTTTGTGATCCCAGGCTCTGGAGCATAATTGTAAGTATTTACATCCTCACTATGCCTCAACTATTTAAGGAGACTGGGGCAAGGGGACTGATCTCTCTCCGTTACTTCATGAGTCAACTGGGGATAATAGTATCCACCCACTACGGTGGTCATCAGAATTCAAGAAGGTGGGACATATAAAACACTAGATCACTGGCTGGCATTTACAAAACACTCAATAAAAATGAACTATTTAATGATTAACATCATTATCTGCCATCCTTATTTCATTATCATAAATGGGGTCACAAGGGAATTGAAGGATTACATAGTCTGCATTGTTTACGTTTATCCTCAGCCGCCTCTTGTTTTCTGCACATACTTCCCCTTTGCCAGCTCTCCTACTCTTTCCTATCCTGTTTTAGGTTATCTATTTCTATGAGCTACTTTGACAACTTCTGGAAAAGAGGTGTGGATTTCAAATAAACTAGAAAGCAGCTGGATGCTGAACTTTGGGGCTGTGCGTCCCAATACATGGACGTAGATGCACCCAGCCATGCAAAGGGAAATGAACAAAGAAACCAGAACAGAGGCAAGAAGCAGCAGGTGTGCTCGGCTTACAGTTGTGGCAGGTAGCTCCTGTGTAGCCAGTGTTTGTACAGTTGCAGTGAAAGGTGCTCCACGACTGGGAACATTCACCACCATGTTCACAATAGTTGGGCAAACACCTAGGAAAAGTTGCAGATACAATCACTATTTTTCATTCTGAGCCATCATAAAATATTGATCACTTATACACGCTCAAGTGAGAGGAGAATGCCAACAGTAAGAGAAAGGGTAAATTTAACATGACTCATGGTTATTCAGTCTGTCGTTAAGTGGTTTAATCACAGAACAAAACCGTCGATCGATAAATTCATCAGATTTCAACCAATTCCCACGTAGTTGTGACTGCTTAATTTTCAACATGTCCTACTATATCAGAGTCCTTTCTTTTCCGTAAGCGACAAAACACTAATTCAATATGTTGTCACAAATATCAATAGCTTACATAAAACAACAACACTTAATCATATTGATTTCCTACACTGAATATTTAAAAGAAGAAGAAATAAAGAGAGAAGAAAAGAAGGAAGTAGGAAAGAAGGGCATCTTTATTCACTTTTTGAGTGAAGATCTCCAGGAATGTTGAAGGTGCGTTGGATAGACACATGAATTCCTAGCAGTGTTAGGGTGCTCCAGGGTGGTAAGCAGAACTCAAAGGGGCTCCCAGGATATTTTAACTTTTTAAGAGAAATACAGGCATACTCGATATCTGCCCCAGACTGCACAACTTCGTAATTTGAGGTAATTCAATTTCAACATTAGAACGTAATACTTTCCTTTTAATGATGCCCTATCTTTAAAAAGCTGGATTTTCAGTAGTTGATTTAAAAAAACAAAACAAAACAGTACTGCGTAAAATCAGTGTTGAATAAAAATGAGCGTGGCAGTGTCTGACCTAATTCCAAGCTTTTGAAAAGTTGTGCAGTACTCAACAGGTAAATATGTAATTATGAAGTAGTTGTGTTTAATTCAAGATAAAATTAAACTATTTTCAAATTACATAAATACTATATATAATATATACTGACTTTTACAATTATATGGATTATATTATACGTATTATATGTCGGTATATATGTGTGTGTGTCTGTGTGTGTGTATATATATATATATAGAAAGAGAGAAATATATATATGTTTCACAGGGTTACTAAATTTTAGGGCATAAATAAGTTGTTTGGACCAAAACTACTTTTTAAATGAAAGTGTTAGTTATATTTTGGGCTTGGAACACTACAAGAAAAACACTGAAATACACAGGGTGCTGTGGACAACAAAGCTTGGGAGCTTCTGCTATCAACATGAACAGCCCTGATCAGATTATTGATGCTTTTAGAATGCAGAGTAAAAGATATATTGAGACCAAAGCCTGAAAGCTCTCTTTTTCCTCAGAACAAAAAAATAAACTGCCAAGCCTGTCAAGAACGCATTCGTACTGGGGTTTCTACCACCTCTGTTATTAAAAAACTAAGGATGGGAAACTTCATGTTTCACTGATAGGATTTCTCCAATTTTAACTGAAAGTAATGTGTTTGATTTTTCCTGATTATAAAAAATAGATATCCACTGTACAAAAATCAAATGATCCAGGAAACAATAGGGAAGATATATATAATATATATATGTTATATATATTATATATATTATATATATATATAACCCTATATACAAAAATCACCACTATAAACCTATATACATTCATTTGCGTGTGAGGTTGTATTTATAACTATAATTGTATGTTATTTTACAACCTTTTTTTAAGGATTCACAAATAAGTAATGGGCATCTTTCATTGCCAACTAAGTTTACATATATTTTAGCATTTTTATAGATTCAGAGGAATCCATTTGAAGAATGTTTCAGGACGTATTTAATTTTTGAAGCATTTCAAGCCAATAACAATCTAAAAGAAAGAGGGAGATTAAAACAATAATAATCCTAGTTGGTGATCAGAAAAATAAAGGACAAAGCAGGCTATTCTTTACAGACCTCAGCCATTTTTTAAAAGGGAGCAGATATATGCGTCTATACCTATGATCCCAAAGAATGAATAATTAGTCTGATAAACGTGCTGTTTCTATTTGATTTGCTGCTGCTGAAAGATACTGAATTCATTTTCCCTGATTCTTGTTAGACTTGACTTTTCACATTTTTTTTTTTTTAATTTGACAGAGAGAGAGAAATCGCAAGTAGGCAGAGAGGCAAGCAGAGAGAAAGAGGGGAGGAAGCAGGCTCCCTGCAGAGCAGAGAGCCCGATGCGGGGCTCGATCCCAGGACCCTGGAATCATGACCTGAGCAGAAGGCAGAGGCTTTAACCCACTGAGCCACCCAGGTGCCCAACTTTTCACATTTTTTAATTACGGTGTGAAGCCTAGATTTTGGATGTTATTTAAATTCACCATATAGGGGCGCCTGGGTGGCTCAGTGGGTTAAAGCCTTTGCCTTTTGCTCAGGTCATGGTCCCAGGGTCCTGGAATCAAGCTCCATATCAGGCTCTCCGCTCAGCGGGGAGCCTGCTTCCTCCTCTCACTCTGCCTACCTCTCTGCCTACTTGTGATCTCTGTCTGTCAAATAAATAAATAAATCTTAAAACAAAATACATTCACCATATATTAGCTCTGTTTGACAACTAGTAACCTACGGCAAATTACATTGTATAGTGAAGTACTGATTTTCATTCAATGTCTAAACAATTTGCACTTTTCTCCTCACTAGTTACGCCAATACAAAGTGAAACAACCCATCAACCCATTCTCTCTAGCCTCCAACACTTTCCCATAGACATTTCCATCATTACTTTCATTGCTCATAATTTACATGGGGATACAGGATATGGACAGCAGCTCCCTTGGTGGTTCTATCCTCACCTCCACCGAGGGACTGACTGCCCTCAGCCCTCCACTACCCCCAACCCAGATTTCTGACGTAGAGCCACACCCCCTGCATGTCCACAGAGGACAAACAGAGGGCTTCTAGATGAGTGTGTATGGGTGACTCCATAAGGAAGATGTGAGTGTGTAAGGGGTGTGGGAATGATCTTGTAAGTATGTGCATGTGTGTGAGTATGCATATGTATGGATTAATGAGTGAGGAGGGATGAGAATGTGTGTATAAAGAGTGTATGTGTAAGGTTTGTGTGTGGTAAAGAGCTTTGGGGTGTGTGAGTGAGCACACAAGTGTGTACATACACATGAAGGCATGTGCAATGGCTGTTCATCTATGTGTGTACAGAGTGTGTGCGAATGACTGTGTAAGTGTGTGAGCATTTGTGTAAATATGAGTAGGCGTGATCTAAAAGTTATAGTAAAAAGAGCTACACTGTCAGTTCCTGTCAGATTTTTAAGTATGTTTTTAATGTTCTTGTGTTTTTATTTGCAATTTATTAAACCATTAAATTATGTGTTTACTATACATAGATTAATAGTAACCACAATAAATGTGAACGTGTCCCCTGGGGCCTATGCAGCTCAGCAGGCAGACACTTCCGTGGGACCTTCCCGGCCCCGGGGCACTGAGATTTGGTGGGGGCTCTGCTTCTGAGCCATGTCCTCTCGGCCAACTTCCTCTCTCTGTGCATCTGCTTTCATATTTGTTAGAAACAAATACTACTAGGAACAAAGCCCATGAGTTTTTGTGAGGATTACTTTAAGTACATATTAATTAATTTAAAATTCATTTCAGGGAGGGCCCCTCTATCTGCTAAATGGGACGCTGCCCAACTCATAAATCATTTAATAAACCAATTAGATCTTTAAAGTTTAAAAAATTAATCAATAAAATCCATTTTAGAACCCAGTCCTTGCACGCAGTCTCTCACACACATGTAGACACTCACAAGCTCACTCACATATCTAAAAGCACCTTATATACTCACACAAGTCCTCACACACACCTTCTCGCAACTTGTCACACACTAACTCATACAAACACACACACACACAACCATGCTATCCCAACACACACACACACTTGTGGGTCATTCACACACGCATTCCCAGATTCCTTGCACACTCACATCATCCTTACACAGAGTCGTTCAAACTTAAATACTAATTCATGTTAAGTGCTTAGAATACACCCGGGTAAACAGATTTTTAAAAAGACATTATTTAATAATGCTTGGAAGCTACGTCAATAGGTATAGCACATAAGACCAAAATAAAGAATATATATTTTCTTCTGAATATAAGAGGATGCATTTAGAGATACTTTTGGAAATTCAAAAGGTAAACAAATGCCAAAATTACTTTGATTCTTGCTATTGTTTTTAGGGTTACCAGGGTGACCATTAGTCATAAGTTTCTCTTAAATAAATAAGTCATGTATAGCCAAGATCTATCTGTAATTTGCTTACTATTTCTGTTTTTCAGATGTGGAACTAAAACTATACATTCTCCTGTGTGTATACATTCTACTGTGCTGTATCACAATCCTCTATTTTATAAGTGCGTATCTCCCCTAGATTACTTGTGTAAGGGGGCAGCTTCAGAGAAAACCCCATTGGAGAAGCGTGGATCAACTCGTACCGAGAGAACTGTCGGCAGTCTGAGATGGTCAACGTGACTATCACTAATATTGTGGATGACTGAACTTGCCCCTGGGGACCTAATGATTGTTAGCCACTGAGGAGAGAGCCAGCCTTGAGAGAGCCGGCTCAGGGAGCCTTGCCACATGCCCTTTCCCAAATTGGGATTTAGGTTCTAGAGCTGGTGTGGATGTAACTTTGAAGAAGGTCACTGTCCTTTAGTCCCCAAATCGAGCCAACTGAGGTTTATAGTCTAAATCCTTCCTTTACATATCATCTTTCATTGTAGAAAGATTATTTTTATCTACAAATCGGGTTAAATAAACAAATGCGTATTCATAAAAAGGAAAGTAAGGCCTTCTAATCCTTTGCTAAATGAGATTAAAATTACTTTTTCCTACACACAACACAGTATCTATTAGTGTTCAAAATAGGATCCCCAGGAACTGATAGACTAATGGTCTATCAGATATAATATATATAATATATAATATTACATATAATAGATGTGTGTTTATATTGGTAAAATGTCTCATACAAATAAAAAGTTATTTTTACAGCTCAGAATTTATATTCATTCAAAATATATACTGAGCACTACTACAGGGTAGGGGTTAAGTCTGTCACAACATTGCTTAAATTTTTTATCTATAATGGCTATGACACTCCATTGAACTCAAGAATTAAAATTAACACCCTTGATATTAAAGCATGACTGGCAAGATTACTTGGCTAATATGCCCATGCCTAAAAATACTTTTCTAATTATTAACTATCAATTATTATTTTAAATGTCACTTGTCCTCTACAACTAACTTCCAAATCTTGCATTATCATGCCCTGTACTGGACTTCTAATAGAAACTACTGGGTCATCCTTACACCTTGATCAATACTGCAGCTCCAGACTTTTCCAGAGGAGAGGCTCTTTTTATTTTCCCTGCAGAGAAGATAGTAATGGGTTGTTAAAGGTACACATTAGGAGCACAGCAACCCGTTAAATTGCTATGCTTCTGAAAATATTACTCAGCTGTCAGAGAAGCAAAAGACACTTTGATAACTGGCTCCATCCATCTCTGACTTATTGGTACGTGGTGACCAATACTACGGTTAGACTGTACTAATTTACTGCGTTTAATGATATATTTTTGATACATTTACACCCATCTAAAATTATAACAGCATCAACATTACCTTTCGTAAGTTGATAGCATATGTACGTATCAATAACATGGTCATGTCTTCCATCTAAATTTTATCCCTGGAAATATGAAGCATAAAACTAAAAGTGTATTTTTTTTCTTTTTTAAAGATTTTATTTATTATTTATTTGACAGAGAGAGAGAGAGACAAATCACAAGTAGTCAGAGAGGCAGGCAGACGGGGAGGAGGAAGCAGGTTCCCTGCAGAGCAGAGAGCCCGATGCGGGGCTCGATCCCAAGACCCTGGGATCATGACCTGAGCTGAAGGCAGAGGCTTTAACCCACTGAGCCACCCAGGCGCCCCTTCTTTTCTTTTCTTTTCTTTTCTTAAAGCATCTTATTTCTAATGTGAATGTCATCCATTTCCCGTGGAACAGATGATGGCAGAAAAGAGAAGTTTAAGAACATATTCATTTTAAATATAAATTTTAATATGCTGTCAAAAGTCTGAAAATGGACAGGTCAAGGTAAAGAAATGAGATTGCCCTTACCTGTCAGTGATTCCACATGAGTCTATCTGAAGGTCACTGAAGTTTCCAACGGACCCCTGCTGAACTGAAATCAGATCTACCACCTTGTTACCGATAGAAATGAGTCTCATACACCCCTGAAATCCACCCACTGGATTTTTACATTTGGATCCGAAGCTGTTGTCAGGGCAACCTGACCAAAACAAAACAAGACAAAGTAAGTCAGGATATATCATAATGAATCAGGATTCAGTATCACAGATGACCTCATTATAAAAAAAGAAAAGAAAGAGGTACTTGGTTAATTTCTCAAAATTAAAAGTGGGAAGAAGAGCACGTCGCAGTCAACATTAGTGTGATCTAAATGACATACTGCAGTTCATACGAAGTATTTCTCTTTATTACCATAAGGTTTGCATGAGATCTATAATTATATCTCATTATATTTATAAATAATTATAAATATGACAATTATTATAATAGTATTTCATGTGAACCCTATGGTAATAAAGAGAAATACTTTGTATTAATGATATATATATAATAATTATGTTATAATTATATATCCTATATACTATATTATCATTATATAAATGACATATTAAACTTAAACACAGGAAGTCTTTTGGGAAGCAAAAAAGGGAATAAAGATTGAAAATGTGCACTTCAGATAAGAAAAGATAAATCAGTAACAGAGAAATACCTTGTTATTTAAAGCTAACTATTTGGGAAAGGAGCTGTGTTGACTTGGAATAAAATTACCAATGATTTAATTAAATACTTTATTTTCATATGCATATAAGAGCCATACACACATGCATTTTAATAAATCATAATGACTTAATGTCAAAAACATTTCACTGTGGTTTTATTTATTCTTTGCCTCATAAAAGAATGTTCCATTTATATTGATTTTTTCCTAACACTTATCTAAGACCTGTTTCTAATTATTTCAGTAATAAAGAACTATATTATTAACCATTATTCTCTGGGGTTTAATGACGTTCTAAGTGTTTCTCTAGCCAAGTGAAATAAATAATTTTATGGAGTATGAACACATATATTATACTTATGTATTTTTCATTAATCTTTCTCTGCTGTTATGGTTGTCAAGCACTATTACAGTTTGAAGAATAAGAAATGAATCAGCAACTTCCTAATTCCTACGCAATCCACATTCTTTTTCTTCCACCTATATAATCCACACTCTTTCCTAATTATACCTATTGTGACTGACAATACTTCTCCTTAATGCTTGCTTTCCTAAAAAACCACATTAACATGGTAAGTAAAGGCCAGGATTCATACTTAAAAATGGTTATCAGGTACACTGGAATATCATATTTTAACCAAGGGAGACTTCGAAGTTTCAAATTTGATATATCAAGAAAAGGTGATAAGAGCTCTTGGAGTATCAATCTACTGTACATGGTATGACACACATTTTCAGTGCTTAAAATTCTTCTGTGGTGTAGGATATGGTTATCATAACCTCGATATGTTTTCTAGATGACTTATTAACCAATTAAGAATGTTAAAGTCAAAACTGAGAGGATAATAGTTCAGTAACGTTTGGGGGCGACTACAATATGCCAGGAATATAAACAGCTCTGCTAATCTCCTTTCCTCCAGGTAGTGTTTCCTGACACATTTCAAACCATTTCAGAATAAAATAAATTGTGCAATATGCCTGTAGGGAATAAAACTAAGCAAATGCAGTGACAAAGATTACGGAACTTTACAGAAAGCACATCGTCATACCATTAGACACTTCATATTCCCACCTACAATGTTTAATAAGCAAGAGATTTTAGGAATAAAGAAGGGTTCAAGCCAGGTTCGTCTCATTAGTCTACGATAACAGGCAACCACAAGTTAATAGATTGCAATGGCAGAGAGAAGTTCAGCACTGAAGCCGTTCGAGATGGAAGTTCTAAAACATGAAGATTTCTGGGGAATACTTAATGCTGAGTTAATGAGTGGATCCATTACTGGAGGCAGTCAGCATATGAAGCACCTCTAAGGATGACAGATAAATTATCACTCGGTGTCACCGCACCAGAAGTAAGATGTTGGCTTGACTTCATGGATGGAGAATGTTTGCTTTGCCCAAGTGGAGGTGTGAGAATTCTGCACAAGGTCTAGTGCCTCTGGTCTGCACTGCCCAGGGTGTTATCAAGAGCACAAAGATCACATGGGGGAATACTGCCGGAATTAGGTGTTTACCTGCCCACAATCTGGAAAACACATTCTTAAAATTTAGAATTTATAAATGACACAAGCTGAGCACCATGCACCACAATGCAGTCCGAGGTTTTGAAAGGCCCTCAGCTGGAGGGAGAAGCTGCTTTTGGAAAATGGACGGATAATGGAGGATGACATGGTGTACGTGGACTGCTGTGATTTCTGAACAGCCCCCTCCGCCAACATGACTATCACTATGAAGACCGGCCTAGAACACAGGGACAATGCAGGTTGGTGGAAGAGACTGAAGCCAGGTTACGCCAACTATAGGCTGATAAGATCACTGGAAAGCAGCAGCTGAATTGAGAGAGTTGGGGAAAAGAAGTGAAGGGAAGTATCTCAGAACACTGTATATTTATTTACTTGAAGATAAACCAGCTGAAGAACTAAAAACTTAAGAAGAACCTTCCACCTAGATAATATGGATCCTAGTACTAGAGGAGGCTCTCATGCACACAGAGCAGAAGGTCTTCTAGGGCCAACAGCTGGGACAATTTTCCTTGGGACTCACAGCATCCAGCGATAAAACTGGAAAGAGTTGGTCATCCCACTCTCCTCCAGTCTACTCCCCGAATCCAGAATTGCCAGCCCAAAGCCCTAAGTGGGCTTCCAGAAGGATGGACCTCTTCTACCAGTATCTGGACCACAAGTCCAGGAAGAGAAGAAAGGAGTAGGGCAGAAGGCCTCCTGCTTTCTTTTGCCTCCTGTTCCCACCCTGGAAATGTTAGGTTGCCCTAGAATGTGCAGGGCGTATGCTCTTTGATCAGTAGAATCTCATGTCCAAAATGTTCAACTGAAGAACACCAATTGAGATGATTGATTAAACAGAGATACCTAAGTAAACCTGGGATGCCGATTTCTTTTTTTTTAAGTCCTTATGGAAGCTTCCACAGTATATTGGTTAGGAACTCAGAGACACCTTAAGAGATGCCAAATTATAAAGAACAGGAGAGGGAGAATAAACCCCAAATTCAAGACAGAGTTTACTTGGGGAGATGAAGAGATAGGACCCTGGAGGGGCAAATGAATGTTGATAATACTATATTTCTAGGCTGGGAAATACACATGTAGATATGCATAGTATTCTAATTAGTACCCTTTAAAAGGCACATAATGTAAGAGGTGAACTTCCAAGGACACCGGGTACAGGGAATATGGGAACTCTCGATCTTTGCAACTTTTTCATAAGTGTAAAACTATTCGAAGATTAAAAGTTTATTTAGATAAAATAGTGTATATCATTTTTACCATAATAAAAACAAGCAAAACTACAGCGTGCACATACGATACATTTCACCATAAAATATAACAGAATGAATAACAGCAATAAACATTTTCTGCAAAAAATGGGTAGGCATCGTTAAATATGAACACGAGGGATGCGAAATACTTTAAGAACGAGGATTCTATTTCCTTGATTTATACTTTTATCCAGTCTATTCATTTTATCTAGTCTTTTTTCTTCACATTTAACAATATGCCTGTTTTTAAAACCTTTTAGTGCTTCTAAATCTTTTCCTTTGAAGTGAAAGCTCTTAATTTGCTCCCCATATCTTACCATTTATTAAAGGAATGCGTTCCTATGGATTGCCTTAAAATCAACCATCTATTCCATGAGGTTTAATAAAGAACTCGGTTCGGAAATGAACAAACCTCAGGAAAGGAGACGACTACATCTTTGAACGTCTTGCCGCTGTGCTGCCATTCACAGCAATGGATTTGGCAGGGGTTTCCTTTGTTTGTTTGTTTGTTTGTTTTTAAGAAACTGTCTATTTTCCCTCGACCTCATTTCCATTTTGCTTGCCTGTGTGGAAGAGCAGCTCGAGACCCCTCAGGTGTCGTTCGCACGCGTTCAGTGGCCGGAGCCGCGGGGACCGCAGCCCAGTGCTCAGGGTGCGGCTGGGCGCTCCCGCCTTCAGCAGGAAACAGGCACGGAGGGCGCCTGCCCGCGGTCAGAGCCGCCTGCGACGTCAGGCCGAGGCTGAGGGGCCAGCCCTCCTTGGTCACCGCTTTTCAGGCGCCGTGCGCGCCGGCTAGTCAAGCCCGCGGCAACTCCGGAGGAGAAGGAACCACGCACGCCTCGCCCGGGTGGTCACGGGAAATGGGGCCACGCATGCGCACAACACCCCCGGCCAGCATCCGCCACCTCGGACCCACGGGGAGAGCTCCCATGTTCTTGCACGGGATAGAGCTGTCCACAGAGCACGGAGGAGAGCCCTGTGCTCCACAGAACGGTGGCGGGCAGGTGAACGCCCCTGTGAGCGGCTGGTGGTCAGCCCGGGGATAGGTCACCACTAGCAGTCTAGCTCCCAGAAGGCTGCCTCCCTTTGGTTAGTGGACGTTCCAGGAGTGAAGGGGCCGGGAGTAGGAGTTGCCCCAGTGGCAGCAGCAGACTTCAGCCCAGCGCGCTGGCCAGGATACCTGGATGAGAGGACACTGACATCAGCCACGTGTTCAACGGCAGGAGTGGCAGGAGCTGCCCGCAGAAGCTTCTCCCAGTTCCTCCTCAGAGTCATGAAGTGGCTTCTGCAGATGGACTGTTGTTCCATTTGGAAGTCAGGGTTGGTGCCACCCAAGTGGGTTCCTGCTGCGAGGACTTTGAGGACATCCTCCTCCCTCATTTGCAGGACATCGAGGGCTCCAGACATCAGTTACGACATGGACCCCTCCCTGGGTAGCCCAGAAATTGTTTGTTTGTTCTTAGTATTGGATGACTAATGCACGGTCTGTGTGCTTACTCTCAATTCTTAGAAGAAATCTGTATTGTACTGATGAACAATAAAGATTGGGCTACTGCCACCAAATTCAAAAGTGATTCTACACAGAGGTGACTATTAAAATTCAAAATAACAGCAATAAGAAACCCACCAAATCATGATTAGAAATAAGTCTTACTACTACCAGTTTTACAACTTTGCCTTTCTAATGGCAAATCACATTTTATTTTAATTTTCCAGTGGTAGAGATTTATTTCCATTTCCAAGGTTTTCTTTTCCACGCTTTTAGTTCAAACATCCAGGGCAGGTAAATGCTTCATTTGTTTTTGTTCTGTTGGAGAGATGGCCTGGTGTTGAAGGTTGATGCCCTAATTTCATCAAATGTATCAGTGCATTATTACTGAGCAATGAACAGAGGTTTCTATGGCTAATTAGGTTAGATTATTTGCCATTGGCATAATATTGCCCTTCTGCATTGGGCAGTAGGAAAGCAATAAGGATGCTCCAGAGGAGCTAAGAGCCATGTGCAGGACAATACTGCAATAAAATCAGCCCATAAAATCTGAAAAAACCATATAAGAACCATTTAACACTAGGAAAATATAACAAAGTTGGAAAGTAAGAATGGAAGAGGGTTGTCTATTTGCAATCATTCTCATTGTCAAAACTGTAAACATAAGTCGATCCGCCTCTAAGAAATGCATCTTAGGTCATAGTTGGTCATCTTGATTCACTCAACATTTCCACATTCAAAGAAAGTGAGAAATTATTCCATACTATTGAATTGGTTAAAACATGATGACATCTCCAAGACAAAGGGAGTAATTGCAAATATGGGTCAATTGCCCGTATGGCCTGACTCCTTCTCTTACCTCCGAAATAATAGGTACCACCTGAATAAATCTGTTCGGGCCCCAGGGAAGAAGTGGCAGAGGCCACTTGGCCATCTACGGCCACACTCAAGTGATTCCGTTTGGCAGATAAGGAGATGGAATGCCACTGCCCGTCATTTAATCCAACACCTGGGGGAGACAAAACCAGTTAAAAGAGATCTCTCTCAACAGTGAACAGTATAAGCAGTCAGAAGCAAAGTACACATTGCCTGTAGCACTCAGTATATTAATAAAAGGATACAGAAAGACAGGAAAAGGAGGCAAGTGGGTACCCTCTTGTGGAAAATGGTGCGTTATTCCTTTCTTAGGGCCTCAATAAAAAGCACAGAATCCCCAACTTTGGGCAAAGTCCTAAGTGGTTAAAAATCTTTCAATTATTTGGCATGGACAGTTTTTAGCTTCCATCATGTAATTTATCTTTTACAGGGAGGGCTTTAGGAAAAGCATATTTTCCAGAATTCTAGGTTAGACCCAATAAAATGATGTATCTGCTTTTTTACATTTTGTGTAGTCATCTTTTATAATATTATATATTTAGCAACATATATCAAGTCAATCATTACAAAAAATTACTGTAATGAATACTGAAGAACTTCCCATATAATATGAACTTAAAAATTAAAGCAGTGTGTGAAACCACATTTACATAGTCGATCCTCATGGTGTATAGATTCCGTATTTGCAAATTCACATACTCACCATAATTTATTTTTAACCCCAAAATCAATACTCAGGGCATCTTTGGAATCATTCACTAAAACGCACAGAGCAATGAATAGAGTTGACCGACACATGTGTTTCCAGCGGAGGTTAAACACGCAAATGCTTGTTATGGCTCTCATAGGTAAACACATTTCCCACATCTTTGGGCTTTTGGTTAGTGATTCTGCCATTTAAAAGACCCCAGGCGTAGTGATGAAGTACCGTTTGGTGTTTCTAAATGCAAGAAGGCTATAATGGTGCCTCTCAGAGAAAATACACACGTTATATGAACTTCACTCAGGCATTAGTTATAGTGCAGCTGGTCACAAGTTCAATGTTAATGGATCAACAACACATATTAAATAAGGTATCTTGACACAATGACATAGAGAGCAAGGTTATTTATTGACTGGTTAACAAAAATGTTGTGATCAGAAGGTCACAGGAACCTAACCCTATAACTCCCCTAGGAGTGGTAACCATTCAATACCATTCAATATTTGCTAATTCAATGTTCATGATGACTTTACACAACATAACTAATGCAAATAATGAGAATCAACTATATATATACAAATCTAATGACAGTCCTACATTTTTGTATAAATATGGGGAAGAGCTGAAAGGAAATATCCCTGTACAGAAACAGTAATTTTTGCATAATGGAAAATTGTGGTTTTTATTCACTTTTATATTTTCCCTGGATTTTTCAAGATTCTATAACCAAAAATTGCATTAATCAAAAATCAAAGTATTCTCTTCACCTCTAAAAAACAATCTCTCATCCCTCCCATGGCAGCTCTAGTTCGATGAACCCATGAGATGGTTTAGCCCTTTCCTTCTTAAAGGGAATTAAGTACAAAGGCTCTGTGTTTGAGTATCAGCAGACAGGTGGAAGCTAAGCATCTCTATTGTGGATTTACCAGTAAGGTTTATATCCATTGAATACCCAATGCTCTATGATTTTGTGTATCAAATTAGTAAACTAAAATAAATATTAAATATTTAATAAATATTAAACCCAAAGGTCATGGCCTCTTTTCTGATATTATGTACAATGTACAATTTCTTTACTTCCCCAGCCATTTTTGACCACAGGCTTTCAGACAGAAAATGTGTAGAAGCTCTCTTAAGCGATTAAGCTCTTTGCTCTGGATTTATTTAGTATAACGCAAATTCCATCCTGGGCACTGAAGCTCATTTTTATACTACATCCAGGAAGCAAAAAAGATTTACAAAGACCCAACTGGCTCGGTTTGTGAAAGATAATGAGAAAGACCTGAAAACTGAAAAATGAAAAATGTAGGTTAGATACTTTTAGACACATTTTCTAAGAGCGCGCTCTGGAAATAGACGACTGAAGAGTTACGTAATCCCTGACGGTATGAGATCGGACTAAAATAGATCAAATGCCCCAGATTTGTCATCTAGAGCTTCCTTTAAGAGGATACATTTAGAGTGAAAGTCCTTGTACTGAGCTTTGCGTCACATGCAAAGACACCTCCCACCTTCCCTCCGCCACCATGCACGGCCACGCCCTCCTATTGGCTCTCTTGAAGACTGGACACGCCTGTAAACATCACTTTGCTTCTGTTATCTTATCTTAGGCTTTTTACCGGTCCAGGACCATGCTTCTCAAACTGTGTGTGTTGATAAACTTTCTTTCCTGGCCTAGAGCAGATAATTTCATAAAATTGAGGGCAAGTTAGTTAGTAAAAATTAAAGAAGACCAAAAATACAAGCTCAGCGTCCATGTGTTTGGATGGCATGGCAAGATCTTATTGCTCTGACAGGTTCTTAGAACTTAACGCCGAGTTTTATGCTCCTCTTGGAAACAAATATTTCACTGAATAGGTGTTAATGCAGGGACCAAACTTTGAGTAGCTGTGCTCCAGGTATCTGCTGGGTGATGCAGACTGCGGGGTTAAAGTCAAAGCTCGGGAATTTCTTCCGTCAATACAGAAGGCAGTTTAGATTAAGACCAAAAGACTGCTAGGACAGCGGCTCTGGCTCTGTCATCTGACCCAGTGAAGTCACCCACCTCACCAGCTAGCACATAGTGAAGTTGTGCACTGTTTGTAGGGGAGCCACTGGAAAGCTCTTCCCAAGCCTCGTTTACAACAGACACCACTGACTTCTGAGAGGGAGACTTGTTACCCATCAGTGGGATTTATTATGTAAATGAAACCATGAAAAGTCCCACGAGTTTCTTTCTCTTAAATGACATAATAAAAGGGTCATTTTAAAATTAGGTTCTGTTTTTTTTTAAGTGTACAACTCCTTCCCGCTTTTAGGTCTGATGAGAGGGAGCCCCTTAAAAGACCACATCACTGTGAAAGAAGGGAAGGAGAATAATCACAGAATTTGTACTTTTTCTTGTTCGTAATGTTAGGTAAGTAAATGCTTATTCGAGGACTGCTCCCACCCCTCCTAAGTTTTGAATCTGGGGGAGGGGCCTGTTGTGCGTATAATAAAAAAAATAACAGTTTTTATGGATTTCATAAAAAGTACTGTGTGCTTTACATGCAATGTACATTTAATCTTCAACACTGTTAGTATTATGCTCATTTTAAATATGGGGAAAATGAGGCTCAAGTAAGAACAAATTATCCACGGTACTGTCCAGCTGGTAAGCGGATTCCAAAACCCATACTCTTCTCTGCCTGCAGGACAAGCAGTCCCTTTATTTTTTTGCTGTTATAAATAATTAAATTTGAGAAAGTGAAAAGCAGCCCCCAAATAGTGAGCAAGTAGCCTGGCATTCTGAACAAAGCCTTGGTGGTATGGGACTTTGGTAGGCACACCGGGCTAGGCCTTGGTGTTCTCCCACTGAGCACAATCTCATAGAAACCAACATTAATCAAGGCAACTCTGTGATGACAATGCAATTGGACCAAAAAGAAAAAAAAAAAAAGAAAGAGAAAAAGAAAAAGAAAAGAAAGAAAGTCAAGATGACTTTATAATCTTGTGTAAGCCCAGACAATAACAGGCTACTGAGAAAACCACAAAAATACCAAACTTCATCTTCTGGATAATATGAATGACAACCGATTTTATTTATTTATTTTTATACCAATTACCAATTACAGCTTTGGCCTTATTTCATTCCTCCATCCTAGAGAAGATTTATAAAGACACCTCATCACACAGTTGCTAAGCCTCACTTCCTAGCAGCATTTAATCCAGAGGAATTTTCCATTTCCTCGAAATCTCCCCGCAAATAAGCTAACAACCCAAAATCTTCCAATAAATCATTCTTAACACCCTATATTAAGACACGCCCATGGCTCCCCAGGGTGTGTGTTCTCCTTGCCGCGATAATCAATAAACCCAACTCATTCAATTACAGGTACATTCTCTTTGGACTTTTGGTGGAAAGCATTGACAGCTCTAAATGGAATAATGAAAGAATAGAAAAATAAATAGAAGTGTTGGCAATTATATGTAGTTGGGGAGAACACGACTGTTTACCAGAACTCTCTTCCTCTCTTTCCTTTTCCCTTCCTCTTCCCATCCTCCTCCTTTCTCTCTCTCTCTTCCTCCCTCTCTTTTTCTCCCCTAATTAGGTCCAACCACATAAACACAAAATACAGAAGGAGGAAAATGACTTACATCTGTTCCTTGTACACAATCTTCTGGTACCAACCCTAAATTGCTACAAAGAAACTGTGACAGCTTAGCCACTATCACTGTCTCACAAGACTGCTATGGGCATCCATGAAATAAGATTTTATAAAGATAAAAAGCCCGCTGTACAGGGTAGGTTCTTTGCAAAGGTGCAAAGGTGGTAATACGTAGGCTCTTGCTCAAGGAGCAACTTAAAGGTTTTTCTTGTTCTTAAATAGCTTTAAGTGCTCTGAAACAGTGTCAGAAATTCCTATATCCATTAACTATAGTCACTAACCATAACTAAAGTTCCAGACAACCAGATGGCTCTTGTCAAGATGGAAATATGGAGATCACTGGTGCCAATCACTTCAGAAGAAAGAGGGAGTTTCCGGGAGTGACAGGTTTACAATCTGAAAGGTAGGGGTATGCTAACAATGAAAGGGAAGAAGGTGGATAAAACAAGGCTTCTCCCGGGTTAGGCAAATCAAGAGGGCTGCTCTTCTGCCGGGGCCACAAGAATCAAAGGTCTAGTAAATGAAAAATGCCAGAAATATCTCTTATTCTGCAACCCCACATCACCAGGCCTTGCTCATAAGAGCAAGAAGCCGGTTTATAGGCCTGATTTTCATAGGCAAAAGCAGAAGCAGAAATGCTAAACCATAGCAGAAATCTCAAATCCTACAATAATGAGTTTGCTTTAAATAGGAAAATATAAGCACGCTGTTTGTAGGGTCCTTGATGCCGTCTGAACGATTTTTGTTTTGACATCTATAAAAGCGACAAATACTAGAAATATTTTGTGTCATGAAGAATTTTGTAATACTGCTAATATCTTTCATTATTCAGACTAGTATCTTTAATATTTCAAAAGTTATATAGGCTGACACAGTATTTTCAAAGAATTCCAAGTGACAATTTGCCAAACTGTGTATTACATTAAAAATTTATCCTGCTGGGCGCCTGGGTGGCTCAGTGGGTTAAAGCCTCTGCTTTCGGCTCAGGTCATGATCCCAGGGTCCTGGGATGGAGTCCCACATCAGGTTCTCTGCTCAGCGGAGATCCTGCTTCCCTCTCTCTCTCTCTGCCTGCCTCTCCATCTACTTGTGATCTCTCTCTGTCAAATAAATAAATAAAATCTTAAAAAAAAAATTTATCCTGCTAATTCAAAGATTAGACAATTCTGTTCTTTCTCAACACAATTTCATTTTTATTCCACTGCAAAAGATAGAAAAATTATGATCTTTTAAAACATGTAAGATTAGTGATTTGTATCTTCAGGAGCTAAGAAAAATTGAGCCACCCTTACAGAATGCAAAGCTTTGACATAATATACAAACCCGTCAATAAGTATTTGATTCCCTTTAAGCAGTCATTATAATACATTCTGACAAAGGACTTAATTCTTGAACATTGTACATGTGAAAGCCTTCCCCCAAGAAGAAAACCAATGACCCACCCACCTAGTACCATTTACACACTATATTTTCAAGTGCAAAAGGTGCTTGCCTCACTGAAATTGGCCAAAATTAATATTTTTCAAGAAACTGAAAGAATGGGAGTGGGGGAGTTGGTAAGTCAAGGCCTACTTGTATAATCTGAAGTATAACGATTTTTCCTAACTTGGCATTCATCCATAGTCAAGACTCCTTGTTATTAAGCTGTGGAAACAGTCACACTGAGTCCTCTGATGCCATAATGGGTTATATTATATGTGAACTTAAACATTAATTTAGAGATTTTTAAATCATTCAGAGTATTCTATACAGACCTATGCCTAGTAATTTAATAAATATTCCTGCCTGTAATGTGTTTAGAAACGGACTGACTTCATGGGGCGCACTATAGTAACACTGTACTGAAGCAGTTTCTTTAAGATTTTGAAAGAAGGCTATGAATATAACCACTTCTTAGGATGTCAAATAAATCACAATAAACTACACATTAATGACAAGCTTACAGTTTTAGGCCCTCGTTTTAGGGAGCCTATTAATTATTCATATGGCACTGATTAATTTATTTCCTTTTGTCAAGCGTGCAAATCTACCACATTTTGAGCATTACATTAAAAAGTCACAACATAGTGGCTGTTAAAAATTATAATTAATATTGAACTTTCAGCTCCCACATTTAAACTGCAGTGATATGCTGAACAACAAAAAGATACATAAAGACTATGCATTTATGCATCCATTTGTATACTTGTTCTTCCTATATTTAGTTTCTGACTGTAATCTACCTGGTTTTTCCTCTCTCAGTCATATTCTATTAATTTGGTCATAGTTAATATAAAGGAGTACTACAATGGCATCTTTAATTTTTTTTTAAAGATCATTTATTGAACTGATGTAGCAATTTACCCCAATGTGAACTCTAGTTGCTTGGCTTGGGTGTTATTCCACATATATGAAAATGTGATGGAGATCCCTTGTCAAGAACTATATAATTTTAATGAAGAGACAAAAATATCTATCACCCAAAGCACTGACCTAAATTAGACATTAATTTTCCAGATACTCATACAGTCTCCTTAATTATATTACTTCAAATCATTATGATACCATATTGCCTGGAAGTGGAGAGAATCCTATTTGGTGCCCAAATGGAGAACTTCACATGAATCTTTCCATCCTCCCCAAATATATCCAACTCTGTACAGCATACATCAGCAAATGAAGTCATATCACACACAAATCTAGAAATAGAGATCCAGATCCAAGAAAGACCTCTCGCTTTCAATCACAGAGCAGATAAGGCTAATAGCTATGTTAGACAGAGCCTACTCTTCCATTGAAGATGCCCAGTAAACTTTTGGGTCCATCTCAAAGTCCTTCACATTTTTTCCCAAAACACTTTTCCTCAGAATATAGTCACTTATCTGGAGTGGGCAAGAGAAGAGGGTCATGAAAGGACACTTCTATTCCCCCGTAACTATCGTTTGGTTAATAAAAACTGCTAGTGTCGAAGCCATATTTAAAAGGAAATTGGAATCAAGGTCCTGTAAGGCAGAGCACTGATAATCTTATTAACTCAAGTATCCATTTATTAAACAAATACTGATTTTTGGTTATGCATAAAATCTTATGGAAAAGGGTCTGAGAGATAATGAAATCTTTCAAACCCATATGCTTTGCCTGCAGGAACACACTTATTACCTGCTGTGATGTCACTGGGTAATTTTCCTGGCTGGTAGAGATTCAGCCTAAGTTTTCCATCATTAAGAAAGAGGAGGAGACCCCCTGAAACCAGGTGAAGTTCGCTGAATAGCAGAAGTCCTGCCTTATTCCAGGTTCGAATTTGAAACATGGCCGAAAGCTCGTCCTCCCTGGAAAAGCCTGGCAGGGCTAAGTAACTCTTAGGGCTGAGAAAAGTCACAGGCACAGACTGTGATTGTGAACAGGAAAACGACACATTGCCCTGGGAAGAAAGCAAAAGAAAAAGCTTTAAGAATGGCTCACATCATTTTAGTAATAGAAATGGGAGTATTCACAAAGGCTGTTTATCGATCCCAAATTATCCTTGGTTTAAAACAACAACAAATTGCTAACAACATGAAGATTCAAATCCTTGCCGTATAGCTGAAAGATTCTTCATCTCCTGTGATAGGATGGTCAGGCAACTCTTTCCCTGGGTTCTTGGTGAAATCCATTTTCCCCCAGCTCTCCGCTTCTATAAAGGCATCTAACTCAATGCCACTGAAGTCAATAAAATTTATTTAAGCCAATTTTTGTTTTTTATCTTTCCTTGGCTTTCCATTCCCTGGGCTCTGGGTGAAATCCTTTTCTCCTTCATCCTTTGATGCCTTTGGTTCTAATCCACCCCATAATGTACCCAATATTAATGAGCTACTGTTTTTCCTTCTGTATTTTTTCATATTTTTCTCTTTTCCCATTGGATCTCTTATTTACATGTAATATATGTATATATAGTTTCAGTTTTATGTTCAGTTATATGTACATAAGCACACACTTAAGATATATGTTGACAATATACCCGCACATTAAGTATTATTTATTTTACAAAAATAGGAGCTAAATGTTTAGAACTTAAAAAATACCTTATGGAAATCCTTTTGAGCTATCTGGCATACATCTAATTCCTTCTTTTTGTTGACTGCATAATATTCTATTATGTGAATATTCCAACTTTTACTCAGTCGTTTTCCTGTTAATATGCTTATCCTTTGTTTCCAGGTTTTGCCTCTCCCATAATGCTATAATAAATAACTCCCCATGCTCCTATGTATATTTTCAGTTCTACAGAAGAGGGTTCTAAATACAGAACTATTTATACCTATATGTTTTAATAAATATTTCCAGCTTCTTTTCCAAAAAGAAGTTAAAGTACTCCACATTTCCACTGGCAATATACAAGAATATCCTTGTCCTCACATCCTTGGCAGGAATAGGTATTATAGATCTTTTAAATCTGCACAAGTTCAATGACAAAATGGCAACACGATAGATCATTTTTATTTATCTTGCATTTACCTGACCAACAGTGAATCTGAGCATTTTTCATGAGTTTGTGGCTCTTTTGGACCAGCTTTCCTCAGAATGGTCTGTTTATATCCTTAGCACATTTTTCCTTTTATGTTTTACACTAGACACTCAATGCGTAATGCATTCCTTACATTCCTTTATTTTTTAAAAGATTTTATTTTTAAGTAATCTCTACACTTAACATGGGGCTTGAACTCAAAACCCTAAGATCAAGATGAGCCAGCAAGACATCCCAACATTTCTTTATTTTTAAAACATTTTTGGCCTTTTCTTATCATTATGCCTGTATCATCAGATTAACATATATTATTTCTCATCTAATGGTTTTATAATAGATCTTCAAGATACCTTAGAATTGTATAAATTTTCATTAAAATACTACATATATATATATAAATTATTCTGCTCATACAGTAAAATAGATAGATATTTAAGGATTTAAAAAACCTTAAGGTCTGAATTATTTAGAAATAACAGGCTACAGAAATGACAATAAATGTATTTATTTTTCCTAAAAGTAATCTTTAACATTTTTTCCAAATACAGATTTGAAAAGTCAGTGAAATCGACTTTACCTAGAAGGATACACATTGGAATTAAACCATTGGTCTTGGATAAACAAAAATATTTGGCTATACTGTGATTCTGTTAAAAGCGAATTAGCTTTCCTTGTGGACAAATATATTGTCCCGATGAATTAAATAACAAAAGCGGGAGAGTAAACTACACTGACCCATAATGTAAAGGCAATTAGAAACCAACAAACCTCGTAAAACTGGAAACATTTTACCAGCTGCAGTTTGGGCTGATGCTGCATTTGGACAGCTACCTTATACCCTGCAAACGGCAAATCCTCTTGCCTGTGAAAAGTGGGTGTTAGCTGCACGAGCAGTTTCTGGAAACTCCTTTGCCGATGAAACATACACATCTATCTACAGTATTTTTATTTTCCTTTTAAATCATATTCCCTTTTATAAAAAAATAACTAAAAATCTTTCTGGATGGTATGCTCCCATAAATACTACCAATTCACACACAGAGAATCAGGAATAAAATATTTGGTAAACAGTAAATATTCCCACGATATGCTCTGGTATTGGCTGACACAGCACGAGCTTACATGGATACATCCTCAATTTTGAACAATTAAAGAAATGTATTTAAATGGATCTGTGTGTCGGCTTTTCTATCATGGTTAAACTGGAAACCATGTTTCCCAGAGTCCCCTTCCATGCCTGGTTCTGGTGAAGAGTTAGCCCAAAATGAAGCGTCTGTGGTATTTGAGTCAAAAGTGAGATGCCAGCCATTTCCTTCCAAAGGATTTTTTTTCCTATGACAAAACACAGTGAAAGATGATCACAGAGAAGCTGGTCTGTTCCAGTTTGTCCTGGCTCTCCTTCACTCTGCTCTGTCTCTTCTTCCTGACAGCTGCCCTCCACATTCCAGTTCCTCTGACAACTGTTAAGATCCAAGTCCTAAAATAGATCCCTTGTTCATAAAACTCATACTGGTGCTGCTTCCCTGACTGAACCCCGACCAGTACAGTCATATTTAAAATCTGCTGCATTTCCACAGAATTAGAATATAATGCACCCTGACCAACACTGCTATTGGGACAGACTGGCAGATGCAGTGTTGTAACAGCCTATTCGTTTCTTTTATTTGTTATGAATGACCATGGCAGAATACAGGTTTTCAAATGCCTCTCTAATATACATGGATGTTAACTAATTCCAGGAACTTGGTATGCTTATTTAGGGAGTTTGTCAGGGAATATCTTATTAAGGAAGTTACACAGCAAAGAAATTAGTCCCCTGGAGAAATAACATCGCATAATTAAATTACCAACTGTAAAAAGAAAAAATGCTTTACTTCATATAAAAATAAAAATAATCCTGGCCTGTGCATTATAATTTCTTTAGATGGGATTAATCCTTTCTATGCATATTGCCAGGCAGAGAAAATTTTTAAAAGAGTAATCTCTAAAACATAGTATCAAGTGGGAATCCAAAAATGGAGCAGTTTTATTGTGTGGAAAAGTAACATAGTCTCACTCATTCATTTACATGAGGATTCTCTTACCTTAGCGATGATCTCCGGTTTTTGTCGCTTGGCCAAATCAATGATATCTACTCCATTATAAAAGAGGTTTTCTAGACACCCATGAAAATTCTTATGGGGGAATGATACTGATTTTCCAGGTGCTGGAATCCCTCCAAAGCTGATCTTAGAAAGAAAAATGGCATCAATAATATTGTTTAGTGATTTTCTGATAATCTGCTTAAATAATTATGATTAGCAGCTATAGCTTTAATCACCACAGATTAATCAATTTTTCATCACTACACTGCCATGTTGCTAATTTCATATGGATATTTTTTTAAATTAAAATGCAGATTTGAAAACAAATTTACATGCATTCAGTTTTCATTTACACGAGAGCTTGATTATTCTTACAAGTTACTAATCATATCTGGATTTGATGTTTATTGGTTGATGAATCAAAAGGCAGCTTTATCTCCATGGTAAAGCTCTGTTTAATAACATAACTGGTTATAATGGCATTTTGTTTTATCTACATTTCCGGCACATATTGGTAATTTGCACATTTTAATCAATTGATAATCTATTCATTACTCCAACGTCTCCATAAATCTTCACTGCTCAAGGATGCCCTACAGCACACACACACACACAAAACAAAAACAAACAAACAAAAAAAAACATGCAACACATTCTATATTCACTTATACGATCTCCTGGAGATTTCCTACATGTGATAATCTGTGACTACACATTTCAGATAAAAAAGAAAATCTCTCTCTGTGAGAGTAGATTAACATATCGTCAGGAAGATGAAGCATCAGGAGTATCTGCCCAAGTCTGCTCTTGTGAGTCAGGTCACCTTGGGAAACACTTCTCCAGGACTTGGATTTCCTCTGAAAGAGGGGAGGGGTGCTCCCTACGGTGTATTTTCTTTTGCATGACTCCCCAACATATACGTTGTAAAAATCTGTATTTATTGAAACATAACTATCACACCTCATAATCAAGGTCCAGGTAACTGAACTCTCCCTGGGCGTGGAAACGGTGCCTGTGCTCATCTACTGTAAAGTTGACTTGTCTGCCCACGCGCTGGAGGAGCACGGAGTGCCAGTGCTGATCGTCCATCAGGCTGCCCAGGGTGAGATTGATGAGCGTGTGCGCTGAGGGCAGTCTGGCTTCACCTGAGAAGAGAAAACAGTAACAGCACCATGATTCCCAGTCTTAAAAAAAAAAATAAGTTTCCCCTCGTGGACCAGCATCTCTCGTTACAATTGCCATCTCCTTCCTCGCATTCCACAAAGACACTAGTATGGATCCACCTGAAGTTTGAATATAATATCCTCTCAACCCTGTTGTAATTTCTTCTATTGTTAATTCTTTTTATTAGTATTTCCCATCACATGCTCATTGGCCATGTAAATTTTATCTTTGCAACAACCTCATTATTTTTACTACCTCAGTATTTTTCAATGACCCATCCCTTTCTTCATGATGTTTGAAAAGAGCTATGTAGTTCTCTTGGTACTTTGTAAAAAATATCAAATGAGGGTCTTGTACAATTTGCAAAATATGAGCCATTTGTACATGAAAGTACAATATTGGTATACATATAAGCCCTCTAATATGGAAATAAGGCACCTTAACTGTTAAAAGAGAAGCTATAAAAATATAAAGTTACTAAAGTGATATCCAAATGGCCAGATTTTTCAAGTACTTCACCAAATAACTTTACCTGAATTAATAAGTAAAAAGAGCCTTCCTCTTCTTAATTCCAGTGTGATGTGATCTCCGTTTTGCCCTTCCCGGTGGAGCAGAATTCCATCACTCTGCATAGTTTTAAATTTCAAAGAAATAATATCCTTTACTGGGCTCAGGGAGTTTTGGTCAAATCTGTAGAGAAGGGAACTTTTTCCATCAAGATCAACCACCTCTGATCCTAGGAACAAAGACATTAATAGTCATTCTAAAGGACATATATGCTTTTTATTAAAGCATCTTAAATGTGTGTGTATATGTATATTATATATATATGATATGATATACATATACACAGATATATATAAAGCATTGTGCATTGTGCACACACACACGCATAATTCAGTTCAAGCCAGTCATAAGAGAAAATAAAAGTTCCAATGTCTAATTCCCTCTTGATGCCTGGGATTGATTCCATTCTAGCTTTTACCAACCTATTTACAAAATCATGATCTAGAAATACATCTTAAACTGTATTCTTAATTTTCTCTATTATTGAAAGTTATTTTTTTTTCATTCAATAAAAAAAAGAAAATCAGGAAAAGGTTATGATCAATATCCCTAAAACCACTTTGCATATTTCACAATCAGTATTTTAATGATGTTCCTGAAGTATAGAAGTTAAATGGTTTTTAGCTCCTGAAAAAATGGTTTTGACATCTCAAAATTCTCCCAAACATGCTGTAGGTAAGAGATCTGCATAAAATACCCACATATACATCAGACTCATCAAATGCTACCTCAAATATATATTAAGCTGACCTTTGTGTTTTGTTTTATCTTATTATTTTTGTGGCTAAGTAATAGTACTTAAGAACGATGCTATATTCTGTCTTCTAGAGGACATCGTTGCAAAGACATTCACTTAATGATATTATAAGGGCTGTTCTGCTGCATCTGTGTCAAAACTGTGACACTGACATGTTTTTTTCAGCTTTCTGATGGTGTCTTATCTACTCATTGTCAAGATCACTTTTATTCAGTTCATCCGAAAAAAGATGTCATGTTAAACCAGTAACGTAACAGCACATCTGTCAAAATCAGTTGCATCCTGAACAACAGACACAAAATAGAACTGATAATACTCAGAAAGCCTAGCAGTGTTTTCTACATTTCGCAAGTCAAAGTTTTGTTTTTGTTTTTTTTTTAAAGACAATTACCCTTGAGAGTACATTTATGTAATAAATGAAGAGGTTAGGGAAACCCGATGAAGCTGTTTTTCAACTGGTTAGCTGACTCTTCCCAGTCAATGAAATGACAGTAAAGTTTACTCATTTTGTTTCATTTGATAAAATTATTACAGCTACTTGTATGCCCAAATATACATTTCATTCAGATTATCCATCATATTTAATGTGAACCATTTATACTCACCACCCCCGGAAATTTTTTTCAACTATTTTATGCAGCTATCTTTTGAAAATTCAGAGGTTTGATTTTTCCACATCTTGTTAATGTGCTTATAAAGAATTCATTCACCAAATGCACATGAATAAACATTGCATTCTGTAGAAAGAATAATGTTAACTGAACAATTATTCCTTGTTATATAGCTGAATGAATGTGCACGGTAAAAACATAACTCTGTGTCAAATACAAATAATGTGTTCTATGATTATTAGATTACAATAAATTAAGAAAAATTCCAATAAGACAGACTTTAAACGTTGACACATTCAGAGCCACGCAGTTATCTCTGAGTTAATGTATCGCTTAAAGGCAACCATCATCATATGATTTTATTTTAGATAAAGTCTATTTTTGGAATTAGCTACCAAGAGAATTTTTTTTTTTTTCCAGTAAAGGTTCAACCTGTGTGACTTCAGCATACTATTTCTTTTGTCTCTTTTACGCTATTTTATTATCATATTACAATGGTCATATATATTCACCCTTCACGGCACCTAAAGCTTTCGTGGTTTCAATATTTCTATCAGCAAAAACAGGATAGTGGACAACATATCAGGCGATTGATGCTTGAAGCATCTCTTAAACTGAAGCCACTTGCCCCTTTCCTTCACTCTTACCTATTATCTTCTTGGTCCACAGATAATACCTCAGTAATGTGAGACATTCATTCAACAAGTATGTATTTAGTGCATCGTTTGCGAGGCCCTGGGACAGATACTGGGATGAAGAAAGTAATCAATATCAGCATGGCTCCTGCCTTCATGGAGCTGACATTCCATGAAGATGGACGTGGCTTGGGGAGTGAGCAGCCATGACGGGTTGATGGAGCCTAACCGAAGACTGGGTCTCTTTACTTAAGGTAGCTGGGGAAACTCAGCTCTCTGATCTAGAAACCTCACCACTAACCTCCCACTCCCCATGGTCTTCAAGTCCTACTCATGTCCCCCATAAACTTTTAGAATTACTCTTAGGACATTTAGTTCCCAAAACCCAGGCATTCTCCCAACACTTTCTCTCCTCCACTGTCATGAATGGAAGCTCTGAAGGTTGCTGAGAAATACGGCGAGAGTTAGTAATTCACCTCTCAGAAGAAGAAAAAGAGTGAGCAGGGCTTGTCTTGAAAATGGTTCTGAAAGTAGTTTAAGTAGGAGAAGAATAAACAGACTGCACATGTGTGTGAACAAAAGCTTCAGGGAAAAAAGCTAAATATAATTCAGAATGTGAGTACAATGTCAGCACAGGAAAATGTCAACATATATATGTGTAACATAAATACAAGAATTTTCATAAAAGAAAAAAATTCAGGATTCCTACAGTATTACTTCAGATAAAAACCTCACTTATAAAAAAAAACTCACTTATAATGAGTCTAATATAAGTCATTGTTATAAAAAGCTATCTACACAACATATCTGACATACAAAAAGCATATAATTTTAAACAATAATCACAAAACACTGTGTTGTGGCACATACAGTTAATGATATAAAAATCTGGAATTATATGACCAAAAGTCTTGAGAAAGAGAGAGAGGTTTGTACCTTCTCTTGAAAATGGTCTTACCCACTGTTAAGAAAAATTGGAAATACTAGATATAATACTAGATATAATAGATATAATGTAGATATAATACAAAGGAATAACTTTACATCCTTTCAATGTTATATTGGACAATTTCCTCACAGACTCACCTAAAGAGTATTTAATTCTATATGAACTAATAAATGTCAGATTTTACCATTTATTACAGATTAGGATTAGACTTTGTTAAATTACATGTTAAGTTGTAGATCGTTTCCGCTCAGCAGAAATACAAATGGCTCTACAGTTACGGTTTTATTGCCTTGTTGGACATTAACTATTTCTGTACCCAACATAGTGATAATAATCCAACACTCTTTCTTGAATTCCTATCTATACTCAGTCTCTTGAATCTTCTTTCAACTAGCTTTACCATTCTTCTGATTCCTTTTTTAATTAATTAAATACACCTTTCATATGTGTTTATTCTGTATTTGAATTTAAGTCATGGTTTTTTGCTTCTGAAAAATCTACTTTCAACATTACTACCTACAAAGTACAACTTGAGCTTCACATCAATGGGGAAGCAACATTTCTTTTTTTTTTTAATTCTATTTATTTATTTGACAGAAAGAAAGAGAGATCACGTGTAGGCAGAGCAGCAGGCAAGGAAGGGGGGAAGCAAGTTCCCTGCTGAGCAGAGAGCCCAAAGCAGGGTTCAGTCCCCAGACCCTGAGATCATGACCTGAGCCGAAAGCAGACACTTAACCCACTGAGCCACTCAGGTGCCCCTGGGTAAACAACATTTCAATTTCAACTTCAACTTCGGCCATCTCTAATAACATTCAAGGCTAATTTATTTTCACTATTCCACAAAGAACACTATCAATGCAAATACATTCTCACAAAAGAAAAGTTCAAATGATTCATACCAGTATTTCTTTACACTGAAACTAACTTATGAAGATTTGATGAGAGTAGGCCAATAAGGAAAGTAATTTAACTCAATATTTATTTGTTTAGAAACACTAAAGTAAACATCCAAAGTAATATTCATGTTTTAATTAACAGAATCACACTTATGCCCCTCTTTGTCACTTTCAAAAAAAGAATCTTTGGTACACAATTGAAACACATAGATAGGAAAAGTAGACATATTAGAAAACTGACTTTAAGAAAAGCTAGAAATCAGAAGTTAACAAAATTTGTTACAGTAAAAGACCTATAGTCCAAAGATGTAGGAGGAGACATGTTACTTGACTGAAAGAATTATGTTTCTAATGGTAAATCTGTTCATTAGTAGGCTTATAACTGAGGTTATATTTTTAATGATTGAATTACTATAGATATTAATAATGTGGCCCTGTCAAGCCCTGTTCACCACAGGGAGGACATAAACTCTAATTTTCTAGTAACTAGTTGCAAATTGTTCTGACACATTTATCCCCCTCCAGCTACACCCCATCTAAACCATTTTTTTTTAAAAGATTTTATTTATTTATTTGAGAGAGAGACAGCAAGAGCAGGGGTGGGGCAGAGGGAGAAGCAGACGCCAACTCCCGCGAGCAAGGAGCCTGACATGGGGCTTGATCCCAGGACCCTGAGATTATGACCTGAGCCAAAGACAGACACTCAACTGCTGAGCCACCCAAGTGCCCCTTCTGAACCATTTTTAATCGTGTTTTATTACAGTGTAGCTTAGAGGTTAAGACAACCAGTCTGTGTGGGTTCACATCTTCCCTCTACCTTGGGCAAGCGTATGAGTTTCCGGTTATTGATGTAACAAATGACCAGAAACTTGGTCCCATGAAACAACACAAATTTATTATCTTCTAGTTTGGGAATTCCAAAGTCCTAAAATCAAGGTGCTGGCAGGAGCTGCTTTCTGTCTGAAGTCTCTGGAAGATAATCCCTTTCCTCCTCTTTCCTAGCTTTTAAAAACCATGCACACTCCTTGGCTCATGACTCCTTTCTTCATGTGCAAGACTCCTATCATAGCATCTTCAACTCCCCCACCTTGTTTCTGCTCTCCTTCCCTGACTGATGCTCTCACCCCCTTCTCATAAAGACCCTTGTGATTACACTGGGCCCATCTGCGTAATCCAGGCTACTTTCCCTATCTCAAGACCCTTAATTTAATCAAACCTGGAAGTATCTCTGTCATATAAGGTAACAAGAGTCATATAAGGTAACCAAGCATTACTCCTTCTAAGACACAAGGTACTTAACCCCTTTGCCTGTTTCCTCTCTGTAACATGGGAATAATAATAGTATATTCTTCACAGGATTATTGTAGGAATGTGTATCTGTATAATTTTTGGAAGACTTGCCAGCAGATAACTACAACTCAAGGAACATTAACTACTACTAATGCTAACACTATTATTTCCTGTTAGAACACTGGGCAGGCAAAGAGGCACAGGAAAAAGAGTTTAATAAATACATCTGGTGTATTTATTTTAAAGAGTAAATTCTTTAAAAAATAATGAATTTCTGAAGAGCACGAGAAGTGCTCAATTATCAATGTCACGGGCCAGGCTATGCAGCAAGAATGATTCTGAGCCATCTGTGGGTTCTGTGGCTTTTTCTCTGTCTGTCAACTAATGCCTGAGCTGACTCACCATGGCGATTGTCAGTGACCTGAATCCTCCTTGGTGAATACCTCCATCTCAAATCTCCTCATTTACAGCAGGCAACAGGGAAAGGAGAGACTCACAAAGACTGCAGGCCCCACTCTCCTATCAGCAACCCCAGGAAAGAGGGAGAGACTGCTTTATTTGCATGATTCAGAAATACAATCTCCCGTGGAATGAAGAGTTTTCCCATACAAAATACTTAAATTTCTTTCTGGGAGTTGCGTCCGAAGTGGCATTGCTGAAATGTGTGTTCTCTGCTCCTTTCTGTAAGCATGTATTTATGGCGAGCTCCCTGTAAACAATGGAAGGCACAGGAATGCATAAACCCAAAGCACCTTTTTTTCTGTCAAGGAGCTTCCATTCTATTGGGAAAGATGCACATTTTTCACGCCAGTGCTTGGATCTTTGCTTTCTGCCTCCGTGCCGGGTCCGAATGATTTCTAGCAGGTACAGGAGTCGATCCACTCAGCCTCAGAGAAAGATGTCAACTAAATTGCAGATGTGCCTCTGTGAGCAGCAAACAGTTCCCCTACCTCTGCATATTTCACATAAACACAGTCCTCATTGTGGTATCTGCCACTTGACTTGGCATCCCTCCCTCACACCTACATCCTACCCCTGTTCCAGAAGTTTGAGACTGCAAAATGTGAGGTTGCTATCTGAAAAACTGATGCCTTCCCCCTCTTCCCTAAGTGGATGACTAAGTAACAGTAATGGCAGATGAGCAGATGACAGCATGAGGATTATCTGACCAAAAGGACAAGAAGGTTAAAGAAACCTCTCCCCTGGAAATTAGTAACCTGGTTGCAGGCTGAACTGTACCATGGAAAACGAGCATGTTTATCTGCGCTGGAGACGGTATGTGCAGAAAATTGTGGAGGCGGTGGCGGCTTGCCCCTGCAAGGTGTTTTGGGGGAGAAATTGGTTCTGTGAATTCAACTGTGAATCATCGCATCACTGATGAGGTCAGTTGGCTAAGAAACGTGGAAGAGACAAATTGGAATAGAAAATGCATGAGCTGGAAAACAAATCCTTGAAAAACATAAACCTGACTTTATTAAAGGTCATGAAAGAGTTCCTGAAAAAGACACGAGTGTCTTCTATTAATTCTGTGGAAAGCACCCCAAAAATATAAAAGACAGAAAACCTGCTTTAAGTGGAGAAAGAACAATGGACCAAAACTCTTCTGTGCTAAACAAGAAGTTGGTCTCCAGTACTGAGCACATCACTTCTTTATCTGAAAATTACTACCTGTGAATTTCTAAACAAACAGATGTCCAATTTTGACTTCTAAGAAACATAAATCAGACTGAGTCACCGTTAAACTATTACATGGTGAAATATGAAAGCAAGAGCAGGATGTATTGGTACTTGAGATCTGCAAATTACTGAACTGGGTTTTGAAGAGACGGTGAGGAGAGGCCAAGCACTTGTGAAATCAACAGGAAATGGGTTGTACTATTTTTTGCATAGTAGCATCAAGGAGCACAGAATGATTTAAGGGACTCTTAAGTTTAAAACCAACCAAAATTAATACAATAAAAAGGAAGAAGATACGGGATCAAGGGCAGCACCTAACCACAGAGAAAAGGTGACTTTACTATCACAGTTTTAAATAGACTGAATTAAGATCAGTGATAACACTCTAGGAGGTTATAGGAACAAACAAGATCACTGCCACTAAAGTATCCATCTAAATTAACCTTTTCAATAGGTTTGAAATAGGTAACATCTACCACATCAAGGACCCCTGACTGTGTTACTGGAGAACAGAAGCTATATTTCTGTTTCTCATATTTGTAAATTTTGTAATGAATGCCACAGAAGTCACTTAAATGCTGAGTCTCAGTTTCCTTATTTGGAATACATGGAGAAAAATTCCAATTTCTCATACCACACAAAAAGCTGTGGGTTTCAAGTGCAAATATCAAAAAACCTCATTTATTATATATTTTGTATGCCATTATTATCATTTTAATAATAACTAACATTTGAAATCTCCTATGGTCATCTCACAGTTCTTTAATCACCTGCTACTGTAGACGTGTAATACAAATGGGGCTTTTTTTCTTTTATTCATTTTTCAGTTTTTATCATGGCTAACTGGATGTTCTTCTTAGTTTGTCCACACAGCAAACAGTTACTGAACATTTACTGTGCCAAGTCCTACATTAGGAGCTGGTGTTACAACAGCGAACACATTCTGTCCTCATGGATCCCCCAGTCTGAAGGAAAAGAAAGATATCCAGCAACTCATCCCACGTGGACACATATATTTACAAACTCTAAGTGGAGCATGAAGGAAAAGTGCATGGTTGTATAGCAATTGTGAACAGGGAGATCTAAATTAGGCTTTGATTGGGGACAATATGTTTGAGGAAATGAAACTTACTCTGAGTAGATGCCCACCTTTGTAAATGTCTAGGGTCAGGAGGGAAGTAGGAGGTATGGGGAAGGGGGTGTATGAGTCTGGGAGAGGGAGAGGAGAGGTGGGAGGATGGAGACTGGCTAGGGCGGGGTTCTGGTAGCATGAAGGAGATTGGAGAGGTCCACAGATCACCTGACCCTGTGAAAGCCTGGTTCCAGATTTTGTTGGGATGGATCCATTTTGGTTTTGTCCTTCACCCTAGGACGTAACAACTGGTTCTCAGATTGGTCTTTACTCATAACTCAATGACCTCTGGCTTTTCAGTTAAAAGCCCAAGATGTTTAACAAGTCCCTCTAGAGTGGCAGGACTGATTCTTTTTTTTTCCAGAGGGGTTCCTCCAGGCACTAGGTAGATACCGAAGTCTTTGGCACCTGACCTCTCCCATCCTGCTTTTGCCTGGGGTCCTTGGTATCTCAGGTTGGGCATGTGTGGTTTTCGAATCAGCCAAGGACTGAGGGAAAATTTCTATGCAGGAGTTGAGACAAGGCCCTCCCTCTCTGAACCCCTCCCTTTCAGGATTCTGCACTCAATTTCTAGCCACTCTGGCAACCTTGAACTCTGAACTCTGTCTCCTCAGTCCTGTGAAATCTGGCTACTTTCTACTTATACATTATGATGTCTGTAAACTAGGATGTGTTTTTAGGAAAAGGTTGGTTAAATGTGGATTTCCCAGAGTTTGCTTTCCTTCTTTCCAGAATCAAATCTTGTTGATTTCCAGCCTGTTTCTGACTTGAACTTCAGAGCCCAGAAGGTTTTTTTTTTTTTTAATGCATATTTTGTAGCCAGTGATTATAACTACAGCAAGATAGCCGAATAAAAACAACTCTGCTAGGAGTGGTACTGAAAAGCACATCATCTTTTTGTGAACGTTTTAAATCACTGTCTTGGTCTATTAATTTATCTAGGATTGTGAAGTGGAAATATGCTAATTCTATTATCCCCTTTTTATTTATTACCTGGAATATACCTTCAAAGAGAAATTCTCCCTCATCTTCTACTTGGTTACCTTGAAGTACAGATCACACAGGAATAGTAAGATAAATTCTTGATGTTCCCCTTCATTTATTAATTTTCAAAATAATGAGTTGGTTCCTTCATATCTCTCATAGGTAACCAATTAGATTTTCATTTTTTAGTACTGTCATGAGCCCATTCACTCAAAACTATTTAATATGTTGCAAAACTGCAGTTACTGACGCCATCATATTTCCATTTTGGGTCAGTGAGAGCCTGCTCAGTTTTGCAAACTAGTATCTACTGATATAAGTTGCTCCAGCTTTTAATAGCTTTTACATTATAAAATGCGTATTTTTATTTTTTTAAGTTGACATGAGTTTCATAATTGTTGACTTGCTTCCATTTGTTACATAGAATCTATCATTTTCTCTTAAACAGTCTGGATTTAAGCAAATAAACACAATAGTTTCTATGTTATACGTAGTTCCTCTATTTCTATAGCTCTTTTCTCTTCCGATCTTCTCAGTTGTCCCTGTGCTCTGTGTCTGACCTTCCACAGGCTGCACATGCCACCAGGTTGGTGAGAAAAGCCCTCCAGAGGCTCACCGCCCCTGCCCTCCTTCATTCATTCATCTATCAAGAAGACTCGTATCCAAGAAGGAACATCTGACTATCATACAGTATCACGTGCGCCTAGTATGACCACCGGGAGAAGAACAGCTGTCCCGGGAACAGGTGAAAGTGTCCTCTGCTCCAAAAGTGACGTGTCAGAGAAATGGTCGGAGACAGTGATTTCTCTGCTGAGAAATGGTGACAAGTACAAGACTTGTCTCAGTAGAGAGACGAAGGCTACACGTGTGGTGATTGCCCCGGGTACTGCGCAAAAATCCCAGGTCTAGAAAAATCATGAAATCATGGCATGTTGGAGAAATGGAAATGGTTCAGGATGGCTGGACAGCTGGAGGCTGTTGAGGATGAGGGAAGAAGCTCACAGAGAACAAAATGAGGATGTTTACCCAAGAACTAGGGAAGAGGAACCTGGGATTTACACAAAGGACAACTGTCGCAGTGGTTCATCCACAGTTAGAGAATACCCTCTCCTGAGGCATCACCGCCACTCCCTCCGGACATCTCCCACAGTCACTTCCACTCCATTTTATTTCCCTTCCCTGCCTCTGTTTACCAGTGTTTACCTTCCTTTGGGACATTCTGTAGACTAGTATTTCTATACCAGCAAACATTTTCTCTCCTTTTTCCTTCTTCCACAAGTTATTTCCTTACCCACATCTCTCGTCTAGCTCTATAAACATGTTCACGGCTGCTATGGCCAAGACATCTGAAATTTATACTTTCTCTTTGAACCCATAAAATTTAGCTTCTCCTTCTCTCATTACTCAGGAAACAACTTCCAAGTTTTCTGACATAAAAGTAGAACAGGCTCTTTGATATGGATTTTCCATTCACTTGATGTTCCTTCATAACAAGTTACGGCCCTAACTCACCCGGACAGAGGGTAATAAAATTATGTGTGGCTCTCACAATAGCCACGGTCCCTGCAATATTCATTCGAGCAACTTGCACCTGTAACTTCAGTGAACACAGGCAGGAGGCCCGGGTATCGGCATAAAAATGCATGTTACCTGAAAAACGGGGTAAAGGACCCACTTTAATTATCATAGAAATGCATCTTTCCTTTTCAACGACATGAGTAGTTGTCCAAAGACAGCACTTCTTACTTTAATTCTTAACAGCAGTGCAGTAAGTGGGAATTCATGATTTAATAACAACGATATTCACATAGGTTTCAATTACCCACCTTCAACTAAGAGCGTTTACAGTTCCAACCTTCTGTATTCCCCAGGCTGGCCCTCAAGAAGTCAACAATGGAATTAATGATCTCCCCAGTGCCCTCTCAGAGCTCTTCACTCTCCACTGGCCCTCCCAGCATGTCGCCACTTTCCAGATGCTGGTTCCAGTCTGATAAGTCAGGGACCCTCCCATGCAATCACTAAGCTCTCTTAATTCAACATCCCCGGTACATTTGAGTCTGATTTGAGACAAGAGAACCCTCTCTACTGATTGCTGGCCCTCTGGTTTGAGGCCCCACTGTCAAGGCACCGGTGAGATCGGAAGGCTCCCAACCGAGCTGCTGTCTCCAGTGCGCCCTCACTTTCAGCCTGAGTGACGACTCTCAAATATAAACCAATCCTACCGGCAATTCTCAGCTCTGTGCTAGACCAGTTTTATGCCCACCCCTGTCCAGGCTCCCATGGGAGAATATCTGCATTTTAGTTTCAAACCTCTTGCTATAAATGTTCTTGTATTAATCTCAAATCATCAACCACTCCATTCCTCACTTCCTACATTCAGGCTACAATATTTTACATTGAGTGTGTATAATGTTTATGACATTGCCTCTTCTGACCCCTGGGGTCAAACTCCTCATGTTAGTTGCTGTAAATGTCTGTTTTTACATGTACCCATGCACCCCCCCTAAAAACCCCACAGCTCCCTTTCTCTCACTGACATTAATAAGCAAGTTGAGAGCCAGCTCTGTAGGGTCCCCATAGACCCCTGTGACAGCTGTCACACATGGCGGTCTTGCAGGTTGCCTTGGCAACACATACATTGCTTTTTTGGGCTTTTATTGTACAGTACTATAAATTTTGTTTTGAGTTTTATAACTTTGTAGCATTTTAGATAATGTTGCGTTGTGCTCTCTTGCACAGAGTTGAAGAACTATAGGTGCAAAAAATATTATATATAACAGTAATTCCCAATTATTGAAATACAAATCAAAACCACAATGAGATACCACCTCACACTAGTCAGAATGGCTAAAATTAACAAGTCAGAAAACAACAGACGTTGGCGAGGATGCGGAGAAAGGGGAACCCTCCTGCACTGTTGGTGGGAATGCAAGCTGGTGCAGCCACTCTGGAAAACAGCATGGAGGTTCCTCAAAAAGTTTAAAATAGAGCTACCCTATGACCCAGCAATCACACTACTGGGTATTTACCCTAAAGATACAAATGTAGTGATCTGAAACATATGCACCTGAATGTTTATAGCAGCAATGTTCGCAATAGCCAAACTATGGAAAGAACCCAGATGTCCATCAACAGATGAATGGATAAAGAAGATGTGGTATATATATACAATGGAATACTATGCAGCCATCAAAAGAAAAGAAATCTTGCCATTTGCGATGACGTGGATGGAACTAGAGGGTATTACGCTGAGCAAAATTAGTCAGAGAAAGACAATTATCATATGATCTCCCTGATATGAGGAATCTGAGAGGCAGGATAGGGGTTTGGGGGGGTAGGGAAGGAAAAAAATGAAACAAGATGGGATCAGGAGGGAGACAAACCATAAGAGACTCTTAATCTCACTAAACAAACTGAGGATTGCTGGGGGTGGGGAGGGCAGGAATAGGGTGGTTGGGTTATGGACATTGGGGAGGGTATGTGCTATGGTGAGTGCTGTGAAATGTGTAAGCCTGGCGATTCACAGACCTGTACCCCTGGGGCTAATAATACATTATATATTTATAAAAAAGTAAAAATAAAAATAAAATAAAAGGAAAAAAAGATAAAAACAATTCCCAATTGTTAAGAAATATACATTATTAAAATTTATCCCTATACCCAATAGCTAGTAGAGTTCTCTTTCAGCAAGTGTCAATAAGTACTTAAAAGGCGAACGCATGTATGATTCACAGAGCTATCAAGAGCACAGGCTTTAGAAAGTAATGGATGTGAATTTAAATCTTAGAACTAAAACAGTCAGTCTGTGTAATCCCGGACAGAGTTCTTGATTTCTCTAAGGTTCACTTTCCCCCACGTCAGGAGACTTGAGCAGCCTGGTATACACCACTCTTGAGTGAGTGGCTCAGGCAAAGCCCAGGAAAGAGTCACATTAACTTGGTGCAAGCAACGTGAATGTGCAGGTGGGCGGGGGCATGCAGTCCTCCAGGCCTTCAAGAGAGGCTCAATGAGCTCCCAGCATGGACAGGTGTCCTGCGACACTGTCCCAGCACAGAGACCTACACCACTCCTCAATACCACTTCTTTTTATAGGGATTATAGCAGAACAGCCTTGTGTATCTGAAGAAAATCCAAGCTGATCTTGGATCTGGGCTACTCAGGGGAGTTGCAGACAAAATCCTACAGCTGTGTTCATGGGCGGAGTGCACCTGCAGCTCTTCCTTCTGAGGACAAGGATTGCTGATGGTCCCACCCATTTCTGTACCAGCAGCCCAGAGCAAGCCACAGGGCTCATTCAGCAAACAACTCTGGTCCTCTCCTCTTGCCCCTGCATAAAATGGTAATATTCATGCCCCTACTTCACTGTGTTATTAGGACTCGAATCCGAAAATGCCTAGAAAGAAAATACCTGATACATATTAACTATTTCATAAATGATGGTTTAGTAAATTCATGCTTTAGTAAATTCATATTCTGCAAGGCTGATACCATGAACAGGTGGAGAAGAGAAGTGTAACCCAAGAATTAAAGTCCATTTGATCAAAGACCCTCCCTTAAGGCACTCACACCCAACCCATCTTGAGGTTATTTTAGGTTACCTATGAGAATACTTCTCCATTGTTTATATGTTTTTCTCTTATCCTAAATTATACAACAGAGTCCCGTCATACCCTTTAACCATAGGTGTTTACGTTTGAATTAAAATCTTGTTGGCCCTCGGGACTGCTCCTTCAGCGGTGGGGCAGGGAGAAGAGGAAGCTGATTAAATGTGTGCACAATGCCTCACTGCAAGGGACAGCAACTGAAGGGGCAGGAAGAAAACTGTTCCTCAGGAACGCAGATCAATGAAAACGGAGGGAGATCTGAGTCACCGTGGAGCACACGTCGGAGAGAAACCAAAGGAACCCATTCCTCAGCAGTCACGTCCATGGGGACATCACAAGGGTACTTTCGTTGTGGAAAAACAGTATAATAGTCTTGTTCAACTGATGTTGAGTCGACATCCCAGACTGAGGGTGGATTAAGTGGGGGAAATGGCCTCATATTTCTAAGACTCTCTTAGATGTGTGATTTTTAGGATTAAGTTAGAATGCCTATAAAAACCCTACCTGACAGAGAGTAAGTGCTCGAGAACCGTTAGCTATGTTTATACTGCGATAAATGAATATTTTACAAGGTGCATGCTCCGAGTAAGGAGAGAATGCAACTAGAAATACAAAGCACTGGAAATTTGTTTCGCTAATTATCCACCATGTAGCATGGGCTTTGCTAAACTCTATGATCCAAAGACAAGAAGACAGACTGTCCAGGTTCTGAGTTCCATAACTGCACTTGGGGGGGGGGGGGCGGTATGTTTTTAAAGGATGATCTTATTCAAATGGATCGTTGCAAAGGAGGCGCTAACCCATGATAGAAGCGGCTACGCTGAAGCAGTGAGGCCAAGAGACTGAACGGGCAGACAGTGAGAAGTGGGCTGCCCATGGCTACTCTCTGGGATTTAACAGCTGGACGGAGCCCGAGCTTGCCCTTGGGCTCTGGAGTCGGGCAGACCTGGCTGCAAACCCAGCTCAGTCACTTCCCATCCATGTGGCTTGAGCAAGCCATCTGCCCTGAGCTTTTAGCCACTGTGTTCGCAAAATCAGAGAACGGAGTAGTTATCCTAAAACATGTATCCAGACTTCTAAAAAAATTTATAAACTACATGTTAATAGAATGTTAGACATATAGTAAGCACTCAAGAAAACATTGCTATTTCCAGCATTAAAAAATTAATGCTATTGGGGGATGCCTGAGTGGCTCAGTCAGTTAAGTGTCCGTCTTTGGCTCAGGTCAGGATTCCAGGGTTCTGGGATCAAGCCCCACAACAGACTTTCTATTCAGCGCGGAGTCTGCTTCTCCCTCTCACTCTCCCTCTGCATTTGCCTCTTTCTCTCTCAAATAAAGAAATAAAATCTTTTAAAAATTATTATTATTATCATTATTATTATTATTATTATTACTATTGATATTCATACTGTGATCACTATTCTGTAGGCCCTGGCAGGAACAAAAGGCTGGTCAGCTGACCGTTGATGTTGGGAGGGGGACGGTTTGGGGTGCTGGGAACATCACCAACCAGTGTAAGGAGACCCGTGGTTTGTACACCGTGGTTTGTCTGTCTGACAGAGTTTAGACAACGTCAACAAGTTGCCTGCCCCCTGCATGACATGCCTTCCCTTCCTGCAAATAAAGTGAACCAGAACCTAACTTGACTGACATCAAAAAGTGATAAAATGTGTGTGAAAAAAGCTTTCATGGCTAAAAAATAAAGGTACACCAGAGGAAGAATGATAGAGAAGAACCGAACAGTCCTGGGCTCCTCTCCAGATTCTTCTGTGTGTTAGGCGTGAGATGCTGGGCAAATTACGGAATCTCTCCAAACCTCAGACTGCTCATTTGATAATTGTAGATCATATTAACTAACTCATTTTTCCATAATAAAGAAGCATCTAACAGGATGGTGCGGCTTGAGGTAGGCTATCAATAACTCTTAGGCCCCTGCCCCACAAAAAGATATAATAAAACGCTTCATTAAGAGGAGACTAAGTGAAATCTGTGGTTTCTATCATTTTTTATGTGAAAGTATTTCAAACACATTTTATATTTTGGCAGAGGTCTTTACCTTTTCTATGAATTTATGCCGAAGGGACAGCACGTTTATAAGTGAGTTATGTGGCGTATTCTTTTTAGGCTGGAGAGACTAACATTCTTTCCAGTCCTGACATTTGACTGGTCATACTAAATGGAACACTGTGCCTTTTATTAAATTCAGGGTGCCTAAGTGAAACAGCATCAAATATAGTCCATGGCGGGGAAACTCTTAATATTTGAAAGTCAGGGTCTAGCTAATAATATTAGATTTGGGTAAACGGACTCACACATGTCTATAAACAGGTACCTGTGTCTGTTTATCTCTGTATGGATCGATCTATCTATAAAATGCTTCCACGTCTGATTTAAAATATAAAGCCAAACGCTAAAGTCAATATTGCCATGTATGGGCACAAAAAGAGCTTTCCGCAAAAATCATTCCTATCTTTCTCTTTACATAGCTATAAAGTCAATTTCAGCGTACAGGTTGGCTTTCAAAACATCTCCTCTGAAAACTATGCCGGTGTGATGGATAAACAAACACTTACTGTATGCACATCCGAACACCTCGATCCGCATTCCGATTCTGCCCCTGGGGTTCCACTCTAAAGGGATGAAGCGCAGAAATCGGGCTTTGATGGAAGGCTGGAGTCTATAGTACACCACGCTGTCGGCATTTGCATTTCCTGAAAAGCCCTAAAAGAAAAGGGAAGGAAGGAAATCAATGCATCTGGAGAATATCCGTTTCACCCCGGGACCTCGAATGTCAATGAACAATGCCTAACGTGCCTTTTTCCTGTAAAAATGGCTACCTGCTTCAAGAAGATCATATTACCAGTTACACAGGAAAGCCCGCCCATCCACAGAAGGTACAACTGACCAGGCTTCTCTTTATACTGACAGTAGCTGAAATTCCACCTTCCCCATTAAACCAGCTTTCAACCATTTCAGCCTTTCAACCCCAATAAACTTTGTTTCTATAAAGTTCAGATTAAACTTAAAAGGTATTAACATTGTGAACAGCACCCAAAAAATTTGAGAAAGTCTTCTTCCAGTATTCGAAAAGTAGGGTCTGATTCAGCAAAGACGTTGCCTGTATCACCGATGAATGATAAAACTTAGGACATTTCTGTTGTTTCATTTTTTCCTCTTATTACCATGTACAAGAGTATCTCCCAGCACTCCATGCAGAACACTCTGATACAGACTGTTCAACCTCATGGAGCTGCCAGATACGCACATTAAGAATTGCTACACATCGGGACGCCTGGGTGGCTCAGTTGGTTAAGCAGCTGCCTCCGGCTCAGGTCATGATCCCAGCGTCCTGGGATCGAGTCCCACATCGGGCTCCTTGCTTGGCGGGGAGCCTGCTTCTCCCTCTGCCTGCCATTCTGTCTGCCTGTGCTCGCTCGCTCTCCTCTCTCTCTCTGACAAATAAATAAAATCTTAAAAAAAAAAAAAAAGAAGAATTGCTACACATCAAAGTTATTTAATAAAAAAATAATAAAACCAAAGCACCTGTATTTAAAAACAATGGTTAAGGGAAATTGGAAGCAATAATAATTTGGAAAGACCTACAATTAGACTTACAGACTCTAGAATTTGAAAGCTAGAAAGACCTTGAGAATGGTGCTAAGCTAGCACAAAGTGCAGATGAAGAAATTAAAGGTCAAAGAGGTAGAAAATAAGGGTGGTTCAGTTGGTTAAGCATCTGCCTTCAGCTTAAGTCCTGATCCCAGGACCCTGAGATGAAGCCCCGCTGACTCCCTGCTCAGCGGGAAGCATGCTCCTCCCGCTCAAATAAATAAAATCTTAAAAAAAAAAAGGTATAAGATAACCTTCTGGCGTTTGTAAAACTACGTAAGGGGAGACCCAGAGCTACCTTCCTTCTGCCATAGCAGGGTGCATCTGCCTAACACAGAGCTCGCCTGCAAAACTGGCATAGGACCGCGCCTAGCATCAGAGCAGCCCTGTTTACACCTTCACGCCCAAGGGTAAGGCTTCATAGGGGAAAATGTTAGAAGGAAGCAGAAGTTGTTCTCAATAATTTGTATTTTTTATCTCTTCTTCTCCTTCTCTGCTACCCATCCTCCCTTCCTCTTACTTCTTTTTCTCCTCCTCCCCCTCCCCCTTGTTTTATGCTTTGTTCCCTCCTCTTCTATAACAATCAGCATATGCCACAACAAAAAAGCCATCTATTCAGGCTCTCCATAAGTCTGTTGACCATGACTGGGCCAGCACATAAGGTCAACCTCATGGACGTCGCACAAGGTGAAGGTGAACACATTAGGAATACCAATACACAGGAGTCTGCTCATTTTCCTACTTTTCTTTCTAGTTTACAAATATCCCCTTACCAGCATTTACCGAAACATTTTTTTAAATGTTTGGTGTTTCATAGTCAAATTGATTTGATTTGACTCCCCTTATCAATCAGTTCTCTACCTGCTGCCCTCCCCCACCCTCACCAATACCCCCAGGCACCCAGCTCTCAGGCTCACGTGCCACAGGCCTTCCGTGATGGTACTTCCAAATGATATCCCAAATCAGGGCCTCTGTCTCCATCTCAGCTAGGACCACCCAGTTGCACAAAGCATTACCTCACCTGAACTGCCTCAGTGACCTGCTCCTCACCATTTTTGTTCTCCTGCTCCCTGTCGCCATCCCCAACCACAGGCCCCATTTCCTCCCCTCTGAGCAGTCAAGAATATCTTTAAGGGCAAATCAAACCACGTCACCCACACCTACTTAGAACAAAATCCAAGCTCCTTATCAAACACACAGTCTTTGACAACACCCTCCATTAGCTTTCACTACACTGTACCCCCCGGAACAACCAGGCTCAGTCCTGCTCTGAGCCTTCACAGCCGCTATGCGTACTACTCTGAAAGTTCTCTGTACAGCCGGTCCCCTTGACATCTCAGGACTTGGTCAAAATATGACCACCTAAGTCAGACCCTTTCTGATCACAGTTTCAAAAGCAGTGTCCCTGGCATACCCCTGCATCTGACCTTCCTGTTTTATCTTGTTCATATTACTCATTATTTGGGGTCTTCTTTTGTTTGACTACCTTGTTTGTTGATCTCATCCCACTAGAAGACCGGCTCCATCAAAGCAGGGACCTGCAGTGGCCTCCATCCACAGTACCCAGAACAGCACTAGGCTCGAAGTGGTTCACAATAAAAAATTTGTCAGATGTGTACATTTGGGAAAGACTGTGCTAAAAACAAAATAAAGTTCAACAAGTTTCTCGATTACAGACCCTCTCAGAGCACATCAAACGTGAGTGTGCGTATTGCTTTGTGTCTCCCGTGACCGAGACCATCATCCTATTAGGCCCACATTCCTACCTACTGTTTCCTACAACACAAATAGGAGAACACTGTTTAAACCCACAGACATTTTAACTCTGATAACCAGACCCTTCTAGAAAGCCCCATTCCTTCCACTAGTCAAAATTTTATACTCTGGGCACTGGTGTGTGTGTGTATGTGTGTGTGTGTGTGTGTGTGTGTGTGTGTGCGCGTGTTTACCTGCTCTTCAAACCAAGGTGATGTGCATCCAGAGTAGCAGCCCTGGTCCATCACCATTCAGTCCTAACCAGACCCTCTTACACTTCAATTCTCTTTTCCTGGGCGCCACTGGCAGGCTAATACAATTTTTATTTCTTTCAGCGAACAGCTAGATGATGAATCAGATAGCCCTCCTAAAGATCTCACATTTTTCCAACATTAATGTACGTTCACAGATTTAGACAGATGCCACCTGATGATCTCAACATCTTAAGGGGTTAGGAAAAAAGATGCATAGTGGCAGCAGCAACAGACAGGTAAGTGGAATGGGGAGGTCTACCAATGGCAATCTTTCACATTTTACCTGATCGATTTATGAGTTATTTAAATTTTAAGAACATAAGGAAGAAATATACCGTGCTTAACTTGTATATGTAATAAAAACACCTTGGCACATTCAAAATTTTAAGCAGATTTTTCTTACAAAGGGCAAGGGAGATTGTGAGGTAGAGGGTAACGGATTTTTAGCACAGTCCAGCCATACTTGGATTTTTAAAACTGAACATGTATTAATTGTATAATAATTAGTAAAATGAAGTAAGATGGAGACATAAGAAGTGTGTGTACACAGTGACAGAGCAGGCAGAATATTATTTCGTAATGCTCTGAGTACCTCAAATTTAACTTTCTAGTATCAAGGTAATTGGGGGAATATGCAACATTACTATTAATTAAATATTATTTAACTGAATTGTAATATATGTTTGTCTTGCTCCCCATGTTGAAATTTCTTCAATACATAAGATAACAAAGATTCTGCTGTGGAATTCTGTATTTAATGGGCATTCAGTGTTAACGAATGAAGCGTGGGGTTGATGTTACATTACTTGTAAGTTAACAGTTCTAGGCATATTATCAGGTTTCAAATGTATTTCCTTTGCCTAAGAGATATTTCTCAATTTGATGTGAAGATTTTTTTGATACCATCACAATTCCTAAAAGAACACATGAATTTAGGGGCACCTGGGTGGCTCAGCTGGTTAGGCATCCTACCCTTGATTTTGGCTTGGGTCCAGATTTCAGGGTTATGGGATCAAGCCCAGTGTCAGGCTCCAGGCTCGGTGCAGAACCTGCTTGGGATTCTCTCTCTCCTTCTCCCTTGCCCCTCCCCCTGCTCATGCTTTCTAAATAAATAAATACATAAATAAATAAAATAAATTTCTAAAAAGTACACATGGATTTCAATTGTTCTTTTAAAAACATAATTTTACTATTTGGCTGTTTGTCTTCCCTTTTATTATATAGATTCTGAATTTTGGTGTCTGTCAGAATTACCTGAGGAGCTGTTTAAAAGTGCAATTTCTAGATCCTCCACCTCATGCACTAAATCTGTGAGGGGGGGCCTGGAATCTGCATTTGTAATGCATACCAAGCCCATGTGTGCTGTTGGTCTTTAGCTGGCTTTGAAATTTTTTCTGGCTTGTGGATACACCATGCTCTTTTCCCCTCCCAACATAACTGCAAAACTTTTCAGGGAAGGAAAAGATTTTAGAAGAAGGGTTCACCTGAGCTAACCTCCAAAGAGAGAAACAAGGAGCAAATGTGTTCTGGTATCAACCTAAAGATCTTCAGTGTGTCTCAGCATCAGGCACAGAAGAACTATGTTATGTCGCGGCAGTATTTCCATCAGCCCTGTAGAGCAGTCATTCTTGTACCCACTTTAAAGAGGAGGATAATGAAAATTACAGAGGCTGTGTGCCTAAAGCCACACAGCTAGGAAGTGGCAGAGTAAAGATTTAATTCAAGGCTTTTCTGACCTCACAGCACATTAATTTAGCCAAGCTATGAGTAGACCTCACTCTAACAGAATATGAAAGCAAGCCAACAATCCACCCTAAAGGAAGCCTGATATTTTATTGGAAGCTCCCCCCCTGCCTGCTTTTTCTCATGAATTTCCATTTAAAATCTTTGACACATTGAGAGTAATGCGACTTAGATGATTGCTGAACGTAGCTCTACCAGTTAACGTTTATAGACAAAAGGATTTTTCTATAAACATCACATTTTCTCAAAATTATTGGAGTAGAAAAATAAAAGACAAATGTTCGATAATCAATAGGACTCTTGCATTAAAATGATAACCTCCTAAAAGATACAGAATGTTAAAGAATATGCCAGTATTTCATCAACTATCTGAAATATCTACAAATAGAAGTACAGTGATGTGTCTTATGTGACAAAAAATCAAAGGACTTTAATTGTATTTTTCTTTTCTTTGAGGCTTGATGATTTTCAAACTCAATGAGGTATTCATAGATGATTTAGAAATGTATTTCTAACCGAGGCAATTTATGGAGTTAATAATGAATTAAAGTTTTTTGCAAGACTTTAAGTATTTCCATAATGATTCTAAAGTTTATGAAGAGGTATAATAGCATTAATCTATTTTATCAATATTAATTGAGCAACTCATCTATGAAAGTCAAGATGCATAAAGGGAAATGCCCATATGGCAGTTCATAGGGGATCCAAAAGGCTGCTATAATAAATCAGAAACATGGGACCACTTACAGGTAGTTATACAGCAGGCTACATAATTACATAAAAATTGGTTTCGCTCCCACCAAAATAAACAGCAATACTAATATAAATTCAACATGACAAGCAGGCAAGCATGTAAATCCCCTGACCTCTCCTGTTGTGAGAATTCATGGGACTCACATATGACCTACTTCCAAGTACAACTCATTGTGACACAGTCAGCTGACATGCAAACACTAAATGCATCATAACAACATGCTGTCTAATGGAAGTCAGCCCTTTGTTCTATGATGTTGGTTATAAATATTTACCAAGTGTGCCAGTGTGCCTCCCAAGAGGTTGTCTAGTCTAAAAACCAAAAAACGCAAAAGAAAGGCAAAGAAAAAATAAGTACTCCTAAAAAGCAGGGAACTTGCTAACATAAACCCAGATAAGAATAACTTTTAAACATATGTTGGACAAGACTATTGTACCTATATGTATAAAAGCTGATTCTCTCTTGAGTGTGATGTCATTCATTTATTGTAACAGAGAAATAGCAATGAGAGTACAGAAAGCAGATTCGAAAGTTTTGTTCTGTGTATATGACAAATCTCACATTTCAAAATAAGAATATAGAATTGTATTAAATAGAATTATTTCTACCATCCCTCTCTGAAAATATTCACAATCTTTAAAATATTTATTTGAGGGGATATCAAATTGTTGGCAATATTTCAGTAAGGCCCATACCTTAGCCATTTTATTAGAATCTATGGAGACACCAAGTTGTAAAATACACTGTTTCGGCCCTTTTAGCATAAAAAGGTTTCAATTCTCAAGACAGCAAGATCAAATGGAAAGAGTGAAAAAGCATGTGAAAGATACAATCTTGGCTGTAGTTTGTAACTATTGTTCAGAAATAGCAATAAATTGCTTTATGGAAGATATGCAGACAGGTCATTACCCTTAAATTTATATTAGGGTAATAACATATGTTGAATTTAGTGGAAGACTAAGGTTTTATTGAGATGAAAAATAACTTGAGCTTAAAAAAAAATAATATTATGGTTGGTAGACTAGGAAAGTCTGAACAATCCTCCTGCTAGAAAAACTGTACAAAATGGAAAACAGGGAGTGAAGTGCTAAAAGACAATAAAACATTAAATGTCCAAGATCTGGAAGAAGAAGAAAATCTATGAAAGCGAACCCTACTTTTAAGACCCTTTACTCTTTCGAGGACTGCTGAAGAGAACCTGAGATATGAAGCACCTGAGGAGATCTTTCTACAAATTCACAGGGTTAAAGACAAAATCTCAGTTCTAGGCCCCCCAAGGATAAGAATACCCTATAAGCTTCCTAAAGCTTAGGACACAGAGTAAGTCTAAGACAAACAACTCCTTAAGGGACTAAAATTCAGTTTCCTGTTTTCTCAATAATATTAAGATGGTCAGAGATGTCTAGCACTCATTTCTACCTGCAGAACCCAACGTAGTTACACTCTGCACAAAGATATCCTTCTAGGTCGCAAATTGTTCATTCTTCAAACATGATGTCCTATACACCACAGAAAGTAATAAAGCAGCAGCAAAATCTGTTCTTAAATGGAAACTCAGAGAGATGGGGCATGGAGGTGGCGAAGTCAGTTAGTTAAGGGCCTGACTCTTGGTCTCGGCTCAGGTCATGATCTCAGTGTTGTGATCGAGCCCTGTGTCAGGGCTTGGAGCCTGCTTGAGATTCTCTCCCCCCTCTCCCTCTGCCCCTCCCACTCATGCTCTCCAGCTCGCTCTCTCTCAAATAAACAAATAAATCTTTTTTTTTTTTTTTAAGGGAAATTCAGAGTCTTGGATACCCAGACATATATATTAGTAAATAGAAAAAGTATCAGCTCTGTATTTAAAGACCTTGGATATCATTCTTGTTCTCTACACAAGAAAGCTGCACAAACTTAAAATCATGGACTTTCTTAGACCTATCAGAACACTGAGGTTACATGCACTATGGACTAGACTGTGTCCTTCCAAAACTCACGTTGAGGCCCTAATCCCAACATAACGTTATCTGAAAGTGGGGCCTCTGGGAAGTAATTAGGTTTAGACGACTTCATGAGGGTGAGGCCCCCCTGATGGGATTAGTGTCATAATGATAAGAAGAGAGACCAGAGCCAGATGAGGACACAGTGAGAAGGCTTATTTCTACAAGCCAGGAAGTGGGTTCTCACCAGGAAGTGCATCAGCCAGCAACTTGATCTTAGACTTTCCAAATTCCATGACATTAAAAAATTAATGTCTGTTGCTTAAGCCTCCCAGTCTATAATATTTTTGTGACAGCAGCCTAAGCTGAATAAAACACATAGCAAACTGCCACCCTGAAATCTGGAGAGACAAGACCATCCAAAGAATCAGAGATGAGATCTGTCCACCTAGAGCGGAAGCCCCTGGTGCCATAAACTGATAGGGCTGCTTATAGGGTAATATGGATAAATTTACATAGACTGAGGGTAGACTGGCATGAGAGAGAGAAACTCTTGAGGACCACAGTCTTAGAGGGCCCCCACATTTTTATAAACTTGACCTCCAGGAACCTTTCCATGCTCTTTGTGAAGATCAGAAAAAGATTCCCTCCCAGCTCTGGCAGAGAGAGGAGAAGGTAACCATTGCAAAATATGCCCAGAGTGTTCTGTACACCAAAGGCCTACTGTCCAGGGGAGAAGATTTTGCCACCAGAGCCTCATCCCAATTAGGAAAGAACATTCTTCCTACACTGGTTTCCTACTCTCCCTGCCCCACGTATGGGAACAAATAGTCCTCAGGAGTCGGTAGCCAGGAAAAGAAGTCCGGGGCAAAGGGAAACAAGCCACACCATTAGAGGAACACTAGTGAAGGTCACAGTCCCAATACAGAGACCCACTAGAAACACTGACATTTAGCTGGAATATTATAGAATGCTCTCATCCTTCTATCATATCATCATACCAACAATAAAATAAAATTCTAATAGCTGAAAGAACTAGAAACACAGACTGCCTTGGGAGAGGACCCCAAAGTCAAGAGGAGAGGCAAAAACAAGAGTCCTAGATGAATTTGAAGCCTCTGGCACCTGTATCACCTACAGCAAACATTAAATACAGCCCAATTCCTTTCCAGATTAATATAAATCCTCACACACACACAAACACACACAAAACCTATTCACTTCAGTTCCCATTGCTAGATACAACATGTCCAGATTTCAGGAGAAATTGCAAGGCATGCCAAAAGGCAAAAAAAAAATAAATAAATAAAATAAAATAAAATTCTGTAGAGACAAAATAATCATTGGAACCAGTCTTACATATGCCTCAGATGTTGGAGTTATCAGACTAGGAATTAAAAACAACTGTGATTAGTATGCTAAGGGTTCTTTTTTTTTTTTTTTTTCCATTTTATTTTATTTCTTTTCAGTGTTCCAGCATTTATTGTTTATACACCACACCCAGTGCTCCATGCAATACATGCCTCCATAATACCTATCACTAGGCTCACCCAACTCCCCATCCCCTTCCCTCCAAAACCCTCAGTTTGTTTCTCAGAGTCCACAGTCTCTCATGGTTTGTCTCCCCCTCCAATTTCCCCCAACTCACTTCTCCTCTCCATCTCCCAATGTCCTCCATGTTATTCTCTATGTTCCACAAGTAAGTGAAACCATATAATAATTGACTTTCTCTGCTTGACTTATTTCACTCAGCATAATCTCCTCCAGTCCCCCCATGTTGATACAAAAGTTGGGTATTCATCCTTTCTGATGGCTGCGTAATACTCATTGTATATATGCTAAGGGTTCTAAGGGGACAAGAGGACAGCATTCAAGAAAGATGGGTAAGATAAATAGAGAGATGAAAACTCTTAAGAAAGAACCCAAGAGAAACATCAGAAATCAAAAACATTGTGACAGAAATGGAGGATGTCTTTGATGGGCACATCTATAAATTCAACACAACTAAGGAAAGAATCAGTAAGCTTGAAAATATCAGAAAACGCAAACTTCCTAAACTATAATGCAAAAAGAAAAATGCAGAAGAGAATGTCCAAGAACTGGGGATAACTACAAAGGTTGTAACATGGGCGTAAGTGGAATACCAGAGGGTAAAGAAAGAGAGAATGGAGTGAAAGAAATATTTGAATAACGGCCAATGGATTTTCCAAAATTAATGACAGACACCAAAGTAGACCGAGGAATTTCAAAGAGTAACAAGCAGGTTAGAAATCTGAATAAACTCTATACTGAGTCATAACATAATCAAGCTGCAGAAAGCCAAAGATAAAGAGAACATTTTGGAAGAGGCTGAGAAAAACAAATGCCTTACCTATACAGGAACGAGGATAAGAAGTATATTGGACTTCTCATCAGAAAACATGCAAGCAAGAACAGAGCAGAGCAAAATATTTAAAGCGTTGAAAGAAGCAAAAATAAACTTAGAACTCCACACCTGGAGAAATTCTCTCTCAAAAGTGAAGAAAAAATAAAAACTTTCTCAGACAAAAACCAACGGAAGTCATTGCTACCAGACCTGCTTTGCAGTAAGTATTTAAAGGAAGTTCTTTTTTTTTTAATTTATTTTTTTTAATTAAAGGAAGTTCTTTAGACAAAAGATAAATGATAGAAGTCAGAAACTTGCAAACAAAAGAAGAACATTCGAGAAGGAATAAAAGGAGGTACAATAAAATAATTTTTCTTATTCTTAGTTGTAAGGTGACTGTTTAAAGAAATAATACTACAAATGTATTGGGTGATTATGGTATATGGATAAATTAAATGAAGGGCATCAATGTTGCAAGGGATGAGAGGGAGGGACTGGGAAAACTCTAACACACCTGCACTACTTACTAAGTAGGATAATGTTATTTGAAGATGATCTTTGATAGGTAAGGGCAGTCACTAAAATTTTTTAAATTATATCAACATGCAAAGAGATAAAACTGAATAATACAAAATGCTCAAATTCAAAAAGGGGAGAGCAATAAACAAAAGACAAATGAGACAAATGGAAAATAGTTAAAAATATGGCAGATATTAATCCAAACATGTCAATAATCACTTTAAAATCAAATGGTCTAAATACAATATTAAAAGACAGATTGTCAGGGCATAAAGAATGATGAGACCCAACTATATGTTACCTATAAGAAATCCACTTATAAAAATCCACAAAAAAAATCCACAATATAAAGACTAAAATACATTAAAAGTAAAAGGACAGAGAAAGATATACTATGCTAATGTCAAAAATCCAAAACTAACAAAATTAAAACCACCAGATTAATAAAACAGTAATTAGTAAGAGTTGATTGTGCATATAAGAACAGTTCAAGAATTGGGAGCTTTCATAAGCCATTACAGAATGGCTTATGAAGTGAAAATGAGGAACCTGTTTAACCTTTGCAATGATTGGTTATTCCAATGGGGGTTTCTAGATGGCAGGGGATTGACTGAAAGTGGTTATCTTACACCATCTTTAGGAAGATGACTTAAGTTTCACTTATGTTCATGAAATAAGCTAGATTTAGTTTTGCTTATGGGGTTTAAATGGTTTTGTCTGCTCAGGGAATTTTCCAGTTTGGTTTTCTTTTTGTATTTTAGCCTAACACTAATACTGATCTAAAAAAAAAGCTGGAGTGGCCACATTAATTTCAAACAAAGCAGACTGCAGAGCAAGAAAGATTATCAGAGATAAACAGGCACATTGCATAATGGCAAAGCAATCAATTTTCCAACATGGTGTAACAATCCTCTATGCGTAGCACATAACAACAAAGGGTCAAAATACTGATAGAACCGCAGGGAGAAATAGACAAATCCATTATTATAGTTGGAGTAGTTGATATATCAAAAAGACAGAAAAACAGTAAAAATATAGAAGACCTGTATATCAGTATTAGTCCACTGGATCGAATTGACATTTTAGAATATTCCATTCAACAGCAGCAGAAACATCCTCTCAAGATCCCATGAAGAATTCATGAAGACAGACTGCATTATGTTGGTGCAGCCACTTTAGAAAACAGTGTGGAAGTTCCTCAAAAAGTTGGAAATAGAGGTACCCTGTGCCCCATCAATTGCACTACTGGGTATTTACCCCAAAGATACAGATGTAGTGAAAAGATGGGGCACATGCACCCCAATGTTCATAGAGCAATGTCCACAATAGCCAAACAGTGGAAGGAGCCAAGATGCCCTTCAACAGATGAATGGATAAAGAAGATGTAGTCTATAGACATAATGGAATAATACTCAGCCATCAGAAACGATGAATACCCAACATCTGCATTGATATGGACAGGACTGAAGGAGATTATGCTGAGTGAAATAAGTCAAGCAGAGAGAGTCAATTATCATATGGTTTCACTTATTCATGGAACATAAGGAATAGCATGGAGGACATTAGGAGAAGGAAGGGAAAAATGAAGGGGGTGGAAATCGGAGGGGTGGTGAACCACGAGAGACTATGGACTGAAGGAAACAAACAGGGTTACAGAGGGGAGGAGGTGGGTCAATGGGTTGGCCCAGTGATGGGTATTAAGGGGGGCCTGTATTGCATGGAGCACTGGGAGTTGCACACAAACAGTAAATCATGGAACACTACATCAAAAACTAATGATGTACAGTATGGTGACTAACATAACATAACTAGCATAACATAATAAAATAAATATATATATATAAAGAGATCATACGAAACATTCAGAAAGACAGGCTGCATTATGGACCCTAAAACACACCCTCACAAATTTTATAGAAACTGTGAACTGTACAAATATGCTCCCAAACCACAATAGGATTAAACTAGAAATAAGTAATAGAATGATAGCTAGAAGCCCAAAAATATTTTGAAATAACCCAAGAGCTAAGGCAGATGTCTCAAGTGAAATTTTAAAAAATTGATCTAAATGAAAATAAAAATATAATTTATCAAAATGTGTGAGATACAGCAGCATTTGTAGCATTAAATGCATATATTAGGGGGGAAAAAACCCAAAGACCTCAATAAATAATCTCCGTTTCTATCCTATGAAACTAGAGAATGTAGAGCAATATAAATCTAAGATAATCAGAAGAAAAGAAATAATAAAAATTAGAGCACAAATAAGTAAAACTGAAAACAGGAAAACAATAGAGAAAATTAACAAAATCAAAAGCTCTTTCTCTGAAAAGTTCTCTGAAATTGATAAATCCCCACTCATGATATCCAAGGAAAAGCAAGAGAGAAAGACCCAAATTACCAATGTCACAAGTGAAAGAGAAGTCACTGGTGCTGATCATTCTACTACTATCCCAAAGAAGTTAGAACAATCATAAGAGGTTACTTTGAATAGTTTTTGAAAATTCAGTGAGCAAGCTCTAAATACACAGCAACTTGCCAAAAAAGTTGAAAACCAGGAAAATTGGAGTTGCCCATCTCTGTTAGCAAAATTAAATCCATAATTTAAAAATGTTCACATGTGGAAAATTCCAGGCCTTGTGAATTTTTCTAAAGATCTAAGGACATTTAAACATTTAGGGACAAAACCTCACTGATCTTATATAAACACCTTCCAAAGGTAGAAAAATGGAATGCTTTCCAACTTGTTTTGTGAGGCTAGCCTAGCTTGATATCAAAATCTGACAAGGAACTTTCAAGAAAGAAAATAAAAGCCAATCTTACTCGTGAACATAGATCCAATTATCCTCTAAAATAGCCGCAAAATTATTACAGATTACAGAAATAAAAAAAAATTTTCATAGATCAGAACTTAATCAAGTTTCTTCCAGGACCATAAGGATTGCTTAATATTTAAAAATCTTTCAAGGTAATTAATCAAACTGAAGAAAATATAATCTTCTAAACAGATGTAGAAAGAGCATTTGATTAAATTCGACATCTAAATGTGATTAAAACTTTTAGCCAAAAAGGGAATTTCTAAATCTGTAAAGGACATCTACAAAAATCTTACAGCAAATCGTCACATGTTAGAAGAAATGCTGAGATCTGCTTTGAGTTTGGGAATCAAAGCATATTCTCTATAGACCCTTTCATTCAACGTCAAGTGATTAGGGTAAGAAAAGTGTTTAACAGGTAATATGGATTGGAAATAAAGAAATAAGATACAGATGTAGTGAAAAGGAGGGCCATCTGTACCCCAATGTTTATAGCAGCAATGGCCACGGTCGCCAAACTGTGGAAAGAACCAAGATGCCCGTCAATGGACGAATGGATAAGGAAGATGTGGTCCATATACATACACTATGGAGTATTATGCCTCCCTCAGAAAGGATGAATACCCAACTTGGACAGGACTGGAAGAGATTATGCTGAGTGAAATAAGTCAAGCAGAGAAAGTCAATTATCATATGGTTTCACTTATTTGTGGAGCATAACAAATAGCATGGAGAACAAGGGGAGATGGAGAGGAGAAGGGAGTTGAGGGAAATTGGAAGGAGAGGTGAGAGACTATGGACTCTGAAAAACAATCTGAGGGTTTTGAAGGGGCAGGGGGTGGGAGGTTGGGGGATCCAGGTGGTGGGTATTGGAGAGGGCACAGATTGCATGGAGCACTGGGTGTGGTGCAAAAATAATGAATACTGTTACGCTGAAAAAATAAAAAATTAAAATAAAAAATAAAAAATAAAAAGAAATAAGCCTGCTGTCATTCATAGGTTGCATGATTGTTTATGTAGAAGTTTCTTTACTTTATAGCATGTGCTTGGCAAATCTGCTGAATGAAAGTCTATATATCAATATGCATTGAATTTACACACTTATTAGAATGGCCAAAATCCACAACATTGACAACACCAAATACTGGTGAGGATGCAGAGCAAGAACTCTCATCCACTGTTAGTGAAAATAGAAAGGAATAAGAATCACCAAGGTACTCTGGAAGAAAAACAAAGTTGGAGGATTTTTTTGACTGGGTATCAAACCTTAGAATGTTACAAAAATAATAGAATGTCGGGCACCTGGGTGGCTCAGTGGGTTAAGCCACTGCCTTCGGCTCAGGTCATGATCTCAGGGTCCTGGGATCGAGTCCCACATTGGGCTCTCTGCTCAGCAAGAAGCCTGCTTCCCTCTCTCTCTCTCTCTCCCTGCCTCTCCGTCTACTTGTGATCTCTCTCTGTCAAATAAATAAATAAAATCTTAAAAAAAAAAATAGAATGTCATATTGCCAGAAGATGACTTAAATGGACCAGTAGAACAGAATAGAGAATCCAGAAACAGATTCAACATAAATGCGGAATGGATTTCTGACAATGTTCGCAATGAAATCAGATAGAAAAACAACAGACAGACAATAAACTGCCTCTTTTAAAAAGTGCAGTGCTGGGTTGATCAAATACTACACTGGGGGAAGGAGAAGAATTTAAAAAAAAAAAAAAAAGGAAGGAGGAGGGAGAAAAAAAGGAAGGTTGATCACTCCCTTAAATCATGTGCAGAAAGGCATTCCAGTAAGATTGTAAAGCTAAATGTGACTAGAGCTAGCAGATGTGCTAGGAGACAGCACAGCTGGATACCTTCACAGCCTGCAGGAGGGCAAAGGTGTCCTAAACATGACAGAAGAGGAAAGGCTGACATATAAGAGGAAAGGCTGACAAATCAGAATATATTAAACTTAAGAACTTCTGTTCATTTATAGATTAAAATAGTGAAAAGAGAAGCCAGAAAATGGAAGAACCTATTTTTCAGTAAATGTGTGTCCAGGATTTACAGAGAACTACAAAGCAATAAGGAAAAGTGGGACAAAGAAATACCTAGGTGACTAGCAGACCCATGCAATGGTGTCCAGTCTCATTAGCCACAGGACACTGTAAATTCAAACCACAGTGTGAGAGTTCAGCACGCCAACCAGAATAGCTAAAATGGAGGGACAATAAAAAGCTAAAGTTAAAAGAAAATTGAGAGTACCAAGTGTTGTCAAGAATATGGAAGAAATGGACTTTTCATACACTGTGGTGAGAATATAAATGAATATGATCTCTATAAAGTTTTCGACATATTCCACTAAAGTTAAACATACACTTATGAGCCAGCAATACCCCTCTCAAGAGTGTACCCGAGAGGAAAGCAGGTTTTGTGGACCAAAGGCACATGAAGGCTCCTGAAGTACTATTCAGAACAGTCCCCAAATCCAACTCACATATCCATTTGGAGAATGGATAAACACATTCAGAAACACTCCTATAATAAGATGCTGTAAAATACTGAAAATAAACCAATTATACCTATACACAACAACATGGATATGTTCCTCGAACAAAATGTTAACCCAGGTAGCCACATGTTAAAAAAAGTATATATTGCATGATTTCTTTTGAATATAATTCAAAACAGGCATTAACATTCAGAAAAGTGAGAACTTTGGGAGAAGGAGGAGGTAGTAGTGATCAGGAAAGGGATAAAAGGAGGTGTTTGAGATATTGTAGTATTCTTGGTCTAGATAATATTTACATAGGCGTTTTCACTTTTTGATAATTCAGTGAGCTCGGGGTGTGTGTGTGTGTGGGTATCTTTTGTCTTCTCGGATATGTGTAGTACTTCAATAAAAAGTTAAATGAGAGGTGCCTCGGTGGCTCAGTCATTTAAGCACCTGACTCTTGATCTTGAGCTCAGAGTCATGAGTTCAAGTTCTGCATTGGGCTCCACACTGGGCATGGAGCCTACATGAAAAAAAAATAAAGGTTAAATGAAAATAATTACACTAACTTTGTAAAAGAAATAAGTCCTTAATGCTTTAAAAAATAATTCAGTGAAGACAATCAAGATTTAAATTTGCATGTATTTATCCAAAAGCAAAAGGGAAGATTTTGAAGAATACTTCATTAAAATTGTATTTTTCACTTTTGTGCTTTTCTATAGATCATTAAGAACACCATGAGAAGTACCTTTCAGCTTCAGATTTTAGATATCATATAATTTTTCATGCATTATACCATAAAGAGCTCCATTAACATCTTTCCTTTTACCATTAATATTACAAAGAATAATGGCATTCTTACGACCATTCCCATTAAAGTAACTATTGTTCACTGATGAAAGAAAACTACTGAGTTTTCTATTAGAAATATTACAAAATTCAAAGTAAATTATTCCTCACCTCTGCATTCTATTAATGTTTTTATACAGTCTTTCTAATATATTGATTGGTGTTCAGAATGCTTCCAAATGCCATTTATTTATTAAATGACTGCTAATCATTTTTCCAAGTACAAACTTAAATGTGTGTTTTAGAAAGAGACCAAAAAAAAAAAAAATCAACCAATTTTTCCAGTAGAACAAAACAAAATATCCACTTTATTATATTTAATTTGAAAAAGTGAACTGTTGGATAAGCTTGGATAGAGTTCGTACTTTGGCCTCTGAAGCCATTCATTATTTAATACACATTAAATACATTATAGTACTAATGTATATTGTATCTACACTAATGTATACCGTACACTGTGATGTACATTAAATACTATACACAACATTTAACTGGTGAACACTGTATCTTCACTTAGATCAAAATCTGAACTTTCACAGAAGTTGGTCATTCAGGAGCTGTATAATCTGGGGTGTGTCTAACTAGAACACTTGGTCCTGGCAGATACAAAGATTAATGGCCTCTGAACCCTTCTTTCTGAAGTTGGTGCTGACTTTAAATTTTACCAAATATTTTTAGAACACACAGACTAAAATACAATGTGGTATTATTTTGGGTTGTTTGACCTTCAGAGTCTATATAATTTGGTCGCACAATTAAAGTTTCATTACACACACAGTCAAAGAAAAGCCTACTTTATTTAGTAATAACGTCATCAGGAGCAAAAACGTGCAGACTTTGTTAACCTATTCTTCACCAGAGACAAGCTCGACTGCCCTCTGGGAGCAGAGGATGAGTAAATGCAGGCAGCAGACGCTGGGTAGAGAGGCTGGCACAGAAGTGTTTTTATTTCAATCAATAATAACACCTGCCTACCTGCATTGCCTTTTGAAACACTGCCAGATGTAACAAGACAACAAAACAAACCAGTAAATGGCTCCATACCCATGGGTGCCTTGATATAGATAAATGGAACAAAGAACACAGAGAACTTAAGTGCCTTAATGCATGTGCTCCATTTTTAATGCTAGGATGTCTGAGATTTGGAAAGTATTTCCTCTACTCAACACAGATGACACAAACTCATTATTTCACGTTCAAACAAATACTGCTTTTAGCTCTGTAGACAACTCTTTTCAAGCCCCAATTGCCATTATTCCAAGAACAACATTAATAATAACAACATTAATAATGCCTCCACTCCCTCTCCATAAAGAGATATCAAGGACGTCCTTCCAAACATTTGACCTGGAGACCTCAGATCTCCCTGGGAAAGGGCACACCATTGCAGACGATCAGGGATATATCACTCATTAGCTGGAGAAACTTGAAGGACTATATTCCTAAGCCTCAGTTTCTTTATCTGTAAATTGGGGACAGAAATAATTACTTCCAAAGTTTGAACTACAAATTATGTAAAATAATAAGAGATGAACATCTGCCTGACTTTACGATAAATGATCAGGTGCAGGTGTGGTTGCTGCGGTGTGGCGATCACGTCCTCACACGTGGCTGTCACCCACAGTTAATCAGGCTGACCTCACGGCATCATGAGTCTAACACACCAAGTCTCAACAGTCAAAAGAGAAACAGCAACTCCTCTTAATGTCCTCTGATCATAGTGACAGTCCCATTTAGGAAGTAAAGCCAAACACTTACTTGGGTGTAGCTGGCAATATTTTTAACCTTAAGACAAAAAATATCCAGAAAATACTTCCCAAAAAAGTGACTGAAAAAAAAAAAACTTTTAATTTCTTGAATGCAAAGTTTTCTTTTTTAACTCATATTTGCATTTGAATATAAATTTTGGAAATTATACTTCAGATGGCATTAACTGTAGAACCGTGCAGCAACAAGAGGTTCCTAAATGCCCATTTTTTTTGGTTCAGTGCAACTGAGATTAGTTGGTGAATATTTAAAAAAGATTTCAAAAGTATCTAATATAAACATACATAATTTTCAGAGATATTTGTATGCATCCTTAAAATCAGCTTGTTAGACATAATGTGTGGTTTTCATGATATTGTACAGGTATTCAAAGTCTGCTTATGTGAATTTTAAGAAACTACATTATTTATAGTATACTACAGAATAACCATAATTATTTCCTTAAGAAACCGATGAAAATGCCTCTGTCAGCATAGATTAAAAAAAAATGAATGAATCTGAGGGCAACCTCTAGTAGAATTCCAATGACACAGTATTGGGGCTTATTATTTTACACATAAATGATGTTTATCTTCATGCAAGATGTAGTGTAGAGTTTACTGTTCTATACATTCAAATTTTCCTTTGGATTCTTCCAGAACAGTTGCATGTTCTGTGTAACATTGTAACATTTGTGAATAAAGGAATGACAGACACCGTGACCTATTCTGACTGTTGTCTCAGGTATTAAAATCACGGCTCTGTAAGAATAGGAATAAATACCTGCTCTGAACAGGTACACCTTCAGCAATTCCCCAGGGACTCTCATCTCACCTGAGTAACAGAGTAAATGAGACAACACTCCATAGAGTATATGTGCAGAGAACAGGCTCCGGCATCAACAATCCTTAATACAAGTCTTTATTTCTTATTAGGTTGAGGTCTTTGAAAAGTTCTAGTCTTTATTTGTGCACTGGCACCATGAAACGCATTTTTCAGTTAACTGCTGGAAATTTGAAAATCAACTAGATATTCAATGAAGTAAATGAATTATCATCAAAAATTTTTTTAGGTTCTGCTTTTAAGAAAAGCTTTCGTCTTTCAGAGATTCATACTGAAATAGTTAAGGATGAAAGATTAGAATGTTTGTTATTTGTTTCAAAATAATGTTACAGGAGACAGCACAGTGGGGGCAGGGGGAGATGGATGGGAGAGGATTGGCCAAGGGTTGAGGGCTAGGGAATGTGTACAAAGGTGTTCCTTTTGCCATTCTGTTTACTTGTGTGTATGGAGTAAATGTGGCAGTGATTGTTGTAAAAATTAAAAGAATTGGTACATATAAGAAGCCTAGTCTATTTATAAGTTAATATTTCCCTTTATAACCTTCTACTTATCATAGGTATATATTTGCTTAAGTTTCCTAATTGACACACAAGAAACTTAACTTATTTTAATGTATCTACTCAACTTAAAAGCTCTCAGTGCACCACAAAAAATATTTTATTTAGTAATCAAGAGTGATTATGTTTGATAAAATTCTCAGTTTCCATGTATTATATCCTTTTGCTATGTAAAAATTTATAATCTGGGGGCCATTTGCATGCTAAACATTATGTTCCCAAAATAATTCATTTAGAAATAGGTGATACTGAAAGTTGCAATTCTCCATTTTATTTTGCTCAGCAATTATATTGGTCAGGCCTAAATGGCCACAGGGAAGGAGTAATTGCAATTCTCTTGTGGTTTTATGGTTGTCTCTAGAATAATGTAACCTAATGTTACTTTTGTCAGTGAGGCTAAGTGCTTACAGAGAAAGATAGTGAAAAAACACAATCCTGGTGATGAGATGCTCACTAGCAACTGCGTTCGATCAGTCTACTAACTCTGCGTCATTTTCTGTTGGGAATTGAAGAAGTTAAATTATTTCCTTAATTGAATTACATCCTATTATTAAACATTTATCACAAATTTTTTTTACCCTATGTCACTCATAAGTTCTGAAGTACTCAAAATATGAGTGTTTGTATAACATATTCTGCAATTCTTAAATTTCTACTATGTCTATTCATGGCGCTAAGCAATTTCACATATTTGTTTGACACAAAAATCTTGACAGAGCCTTACACCATGTATTGAGAGACTTCAGAATGATTACTCAAGCTTTCCAAACACCCACGCGCACTAGAGATTCTAATTAGGTCTCTCAGCTAACTTTGAGCTGTTTCGATTAAGTAGAACGGTGATGTATTAAGAAAGGGCATTGGGGAAATGGGATCCCTGTAGGGGGTCTACCACATTCTTAAACACTCAGCCTTGGTTGGTTCTTTCATGTCTAACACCGTCATAATACCTGGATTGCCCAGATCACAGTGCTGCTTGAAGATAATATTACTGAAAATGTTTACTCTCTATGGGTCTGTACAAATATAAGGTATTTTTAAGCACACTGACTTATAGTAAGATATGTTAGCACATCTAAATCCATTTGATTAAAATAATTTGTAATTTATTTTATACATTTTTGAGGATACTGAATTACCTTCAAGTCCCAAGCACTAAAATATAATTACCTGGGCACAGGCACTTGATGGAATATTATGAAGCAATTAAAATGGTGATTTTTGCAGACTATTGAAAAATTAGTATGTTCTCTTCATTACTTAAGTATGGTACATAATTGTTTGATCAGCATACTTATAACTTAATTCAGAGTTAAGCATAATAAGAATAAAGATGATACATCAAAGTTTTAATAGTGGTTTTACTAAGTGATAAACTCTTGGATTTCTTCTTTTTTAACTTCCTCTATGTGACAAGTTTTAATGATGTGATCAGAATACTTACACATAGAAATGTAAACCCAAAAAAGGAAGAGGAAAACATATTACCCTTTTTTTCTAATCTACTGTTAATCTCTTTCCTTTACCAAAATTCCCTTGTTATTCCGTGAACATTATCAATTACCTGGACATTATCAACTGTGTAGCCTCTCTCGGTCTCCTGTCACCATGGGTTCCAGTGACCTCAGGAGAATATCCTCTAACTGAATTCTGATTATTGGCAATTTTCTAATAATCCAATTGCCTAAAGACTTTCTAAACTTGCCTTTTGATAAATCTTTTTTTTTTTTTTTTTTCAAAATCCAAGAATAACAACAAATGTAGATAACTTCTTCGGAGAGCTCACTACTTTGCAGACCCAGTCCAAATCACTTCCCATGCATTATCTCGTTTCATGACCTTCCCATGAGAGCTTTACTTTTTCCTTATTTTACAGAAGAGAAAACTTAGAAAGGCGAAGTGACACCCAAGATCACGCAGTTAGCAAGGTAAGGTTGAAAAACCAAATTTATGAACAGATGCTCAATATGGTTATTTAAGAAAACAATTTGAGAAATAAGATACCACTGTGTGCTTGAGAGGCTCACAAAAGTCAGAAAGCTGCTAATGCCACACATTGCTGGGATAGCTCTTCTCGAGAGCACCCCTGCAACGCATGGTGGAGCCCCATCGCTGATCCGTCACCGGTGTGCGAACACCCTACCACCTAGCAACTCAGTCTCCAGTCATAGATCCCAAAGGAATTCTCTCATAGGTGTTCAAGGAGCATGTGCACAATGCTCTTTGCAGCAAGCCTGGCTGGCGGAGTGGGTATGAGGACAGGTGGGTGCCCGGCACGCAGTATCATGTGGCAGGGAGCAAGCTTTCTAGATGATTCTGATGCATGCTAAACAAAGGGGAAGGACCTCTGTACACATGAAACTAAGGTGTCCTCTAGCATAAAATTCCTCTCTCTCTCTCACCCTCTATGTGTACACACACACAGAGATATGTATATATATGCATACTTATATTCCTTTATTTGTTTCTTCATTTATTTATTTATTAATAATGCTGTCATTACAACATTATCAAATTTTAGTCATGAAATGACAGAATATAGGAATTGCCTGTAATACTAGTATTGTATGGCTCAGGCCTGATTATTCTGGGCTATCTGCTGGCACTCCTAGGAATGCGGCACTGCCATATGTACCATTCCCAGAAATGCACACTAATGAAAACAGACCTGAGCACTCCACATCTGACAGGTGCGGGTGTGCAAAGCTTCTTCCCCTCCATCACCTGCCCCTTCCCTGTTCTCCTCGGGAAGGCAGCCAACAGCTACTGGCTCCACTTGTCCCATTTCCACAGACAGGTAATCCTCTGTGCCTTAATCTCCTACCCCACAGCCCTCCTGACACCACTGGCTCGGGGATCGCCAGCATTCTTCTGACTGTTGTCTGTGACAGCTCTTCTCCGCTGTCCTGGTTTGTTTATCGGTTTTCCACAGTCTTTCCCCCAACCATCACCTATGGACTCTCAGCCTGAAAACTTCCCTGCTCCCTTTGGACCTCCCTCAGGCCCAAGAAGGGTCTGTTGTTCCTTCTCCTGTACGCCCTTGGGTCTCCGTTCCCATGTTCACTGAAATAGAAGCTGGATTACGAAGTACTGTTCGAGTGTCCAGCTGTGATATCCTCTAAAAAAAAGGGAAGTATCATATCCGTGACTGATTCCCCTGCACGTATCTCGTTGCCTAAGGCACAACACTCAATAAGCACTTGCTGAATAAATAAATTTGATCCTAAGCTCAGTAGATGTTTGTCCATTGCCTACACCGCGCCCAGCTGGGAATAAGCTTTAGTCCTGGACCAAGTACATGCAGTGATGAATTCAGCATGCCCTTCTCCAGCCTGCTGTCCCGGTCCTGGCCCGGGCTTGCCCGCCCATCCTCTGCTCCTGACTAGTGCATTCTCTCTCTTCCTCTCTCTCCCAGTCTCTTCCTAGCACCCCCCACACCTCCCCCCCCCCCCGCCCCGCCGGCTGCCACCCCCGCTGTGCTGCCCCTGGGCTCTCACTCTTCCTCCTCTCTGTCTTTACTCACAGTGGACCTGGATGAGTCCCAGACACCACCCACCCAGTTCTTTCATACTTTAACTACACCCAAATGTCCCAGTGTCATAAGACTTTCAGCTTCCCCTCAACCACTTGGGTCTCTGCTTCCTTTGAAACTTCTCACCATTTCTTTAGTGTTTACTCACTGACCTAATAATGTTTTCATAATAATAGTCTTGGTTGTTCATTGTGTGTCCACAGGCCAGCCACTGGACTTGATTCAGTTATGTGTAAAGTGGGAGAAACGATGCCTCCCATGGTCACAAGGTGGTTCCGAAGAGTCACGAGGGACTCGTGTGTGGGGGTCTGGTGCTGCCAGCTGACACACAGTCTGCGTATGGGGAAGCACAGCAAGAAAGACCAAAGCAGCCGGATGGCAGTCAAAGGGAGCCAGACTGGTGTTTCACGATTTGTCATGATTTCACAAGACACCGACGACCCGCAAGGCCACTCTGTGACTGTGAAGGTGTGAGACGAACATAAGAGCATTCTGTACTCCCGTCTGAACGCATCCCCGAACTCAAACAATGTCTGAGGCACGAAAGTGACCCAATGCCCACCTCACTGACTAGTGTGTGTGATTAATTCCTCCTTCTTTACCAACTACAGCTTTAGCTCCGTCCCACTCCTCCAGCTCCCCAGTAAACATTCACAGAGACAAATGCGGTGCACCTTCTCCCTTCCTGTAACAGGAAATAAGCCCAACCTTGTTTGGCTGGGGGCCAGCAATGGCACTTATTATTGAGCTCAGTATGTCTGTTATTATTTGTTGAATTAAATGGCTAGCAACCATGTGGCTTTCAAGGGATGTAAAATCATCCCTCCTGTTCTTTTAGATGTATAAATGCCTGAGATGTTAGTAATCAAACTTAAAGGAAGCAGTATTACAAGTAAATTCCACAGGACCATCATTTATAAATACATCTTATTTTTAGCCAATGTTGAGACCCTTCCTTTTTTATGATCAAGATTATTTTATTTTAACCACTGTTTGGCTTATTAACAAAAAACCAAAGATCTTTTCAGGAGGCCATAACATTGCTGGTGCCTGTTACCACTTTGTGTGACCAAGACAGAACTGCCAGAAGGTTCTCCTCATACATTTATTCTTACTGAAGATACTTTCAAAATATAATTTCTCTTTAAATGAAATTATTTATCACACTCTATTTTAATAACCTCAGCCTGAAAAATGAATAGTGAGGTGAAAAAAAATTAATAATGTCAATTCCCCCAATGCCCTGTAAGAACCAGATTTAGAACAATTTCAACAGGTCATGGTCTTCCTGAAGCCAGACCTTACTGCTTTCCAATTGGTTTTCATCTATTGTGATTGTGGTCATTTCTCCAGGAGAGTCATGTGTTGTCATCAGAAGTAAACCATTTCAACTGTCTACAAAAAAAAAAAAAAAAAAAAATGCATTGGGGCCTCTAGTCACACTGATTTGCCCAGTTGCTCTATTAATTAGCAGAAATTTATTCATCATGTTATCCAGCCGTCATTTTGGGAAAAGGTGAGTAACTGAGGCCCTAGTAAATGGGGCCAACAACCTGTTTGTATTGACTCAGGGAGAAGACATGGAAGGAGGACTTCAACATTAAGCACCTCCTGTGGCAGGAAGATGTGAGTGATACCTTACTCGTGACAGCATTTCACACATTTGTTTGCTGGCATTGCCTAGGGCTCCTCTGATAATAACATTTCGATTGAACTAAATAAATATTTAAGTAGACACCAAGAGTGTTTAAATTTAATTTCAATAAAACTGTTCTATTTCAAAATGTAATTTATGTTGAAAATACGAAAACTTTCATTATAAAAGTAATTAAATTATGTGGTTCTAGAATTTGGGGGGGAAAGGAGAAAGGAAGAAAATTCCTACGCAGTCTCATCACTCTCAAAATTAGCAGAAAATTAGGTCATCTCCTCTTGCTATTTGTTTACAGTTATAGTCTTACTATTAAATCACTTTAAAATTATAATTTAGCACCAGTAAATATAATTTGCTCATTTTTATTATAGCTAATTAGCATTTGGAAGACACAGGCACTCTTTCTACATGTTCCGAACACTGTGAGGTGTGTACATGTGTGTGCACTTGCAAATCCAACCTCCCCATCTCAATGACAGCAAAGGACACAGCATCTGTGATTTACGGGATAAACTCCATTTAAATAGACACTATTTAAATGACTTGCTCAAGGTCAACTTGCAAAACAAGTAAACATTCCTGACCAGCTCTATTCCACCACTAAGATCAGAGCTTCTCATGATGAATGTCAAGTGATAAGATGAATTTTAAAAGGTGCATATTTTCTCATGAATTTTCAGATGTTGTAGAAGCCAGAGCATGCCATAATAAATAGGCATAACTTTTCTCCCTGCTCCATTTGAGTTTTTTCCGTTGGCATGCCTGTTCATCCCCATGAAGGAGTATATCCAGAGGAAAAACAATCAGGGGAAATATTAGACACACTAACGTGCTCACAGTCTAATAGAGTTTGTTTCTGTTAGGAAAAAAATGAAATAAGTCATTTGTATTGACTGCATTTTCTCTGACTTCATTTAAGCCCTAATGTTTAAGTTATTTTAGAGCTACTTGATAGATCCAGAGGCTCTCTGCAGAAGCATCAAGGACCACGAGATTCTGGCTGGGTCTCAGCACAGAGGGCTGAAGTCTCTTCTCAGGGAGGTGGGTTGGGGACTCGGCTCAGCATGAAAACCACCTGGTTTCTACATCCCTCCTGGCTCCCGCAGTGTGCTCCCCCACCCATCCCCCACGAGCGTCTATCTGCTGCCTGAATTCAGGATCTTCCCTCACTACTCCCAAGCCCCCCCACAAAGCCTTGCCTGACCCCCATAGTCCGGCTACTCTCTGTGCTGCATCGCATGGCTCCTCGTTGTTTTGGGGCTTCTCAAAACCTCCCCCAGGCTGGGCTCACTCTAAGGCCCAGGACTCCATATCATTCATCTTTATATACCCAGCAGCACATAGTAAGTGTCCAGGGCTCAGTCCACGAATCCCTGAGTGACAGCCCAAAGCTTACTAGCATCGTTACTGGGACAGATAAGAGTGTGAAATAAGGGATATGGTGAACTAAGTAAGGTTGATCTGGTGACACGCCCGCCTCATTTGGGGATACGAGCAATATGACCCCTGAGCTTTATCGATCAATTCAGCACCTAGAATACCATAGCTAGAGAAGTGTATCCATTTATAGGTCATCTTTTCACCCTACTGGAAAAAAAGGTAGTAAGGGAGTCCGTGAAGAGAGTGAATTCAGAAGAGGCTCTTTGAATGGGATGCGTCTAGAACAAAAGAATGAGGAAGAGCTTCGCATCGTTTCTTGGCCTTTTGGCTAAGATCAAGTGCAAAATGAGATTTAGATCATCACTCTCATTATAGACACTTCACAGGCTTATAGATATTAAAGTCTTTGTGATAAACTTGGTACGCCTATTATGCTAAGACCCTATTTCTCAGGCATGGCAAGAAGCTGAAATGATCACGACATGGCAAGGGATGAAGCAGAGATGCTGGTGGAAGGCTCTGGCTTCCTTCCCCCTAGTAGCGCTGCACAGTCAGCCGCCTGCTGTGGCCGCGACCGTCCCTCCAAGCATGGGACTCAGGGGCAGCCGTGCAAAAGGAATGATCCTGTGCCCAGGTATCCGCATACACGTGCCAGCTTTAAAAATTCAAATTCCATGTCCATTTGTTATTTCAAATAAGAGTTCTTCCCTAAGGACTCAACACTCAAAAAAAAAAATGATTTTTTCTTTGTGTTTGATGGAGGCACATTTCCCGAATGACAATATGTGCCAGAGCAGAGCTGGCAGTGTTGGAGAGAAAATCAATCTCGGCACTACGCATTGAGAGAAGACATTTCCCCCCTATTTCCTCAAGGATGTGTTCCAATCATTTCGAGTAGACTTATAGTGTCTTGTTTAAAAAAAAAATAAAATAATGAAGTAGGAAGTAGGTCTGCAGTATGACTTTCTCTACCCTTCTTTCTCTAGTAGCTCTCTTTTTAATAGGACTTCTATTATAAATAGTTAATATCCTATCCTAATCCTATCCTATCCTGATAGTTAATATCGTGCCTTTCCAATAGAACTTTGATTTCAGAGTTCATATTGGTTCTCCTTTTGGGTGAGTGATGTTTAAGCACATCTCCTTGACGTAACTCTCCTTTTAAAATACCTTCTTTTAAAACAGCATACCACTGACTGACAGGGAAAATGCAAAGCTGCGTCCTGCAGACGGAGCTGTTAAAACTTGAATCGTGGGTTCCTTTGCTGGGGCTCTCATTAACACGCAGATGAGGACTCAGCAGCCTTGGAGCGGTGCCTGAGATGCAGCATTTCCAGGGAGCTCTCCTTGAGGATAGCTCTGCTGCTGCTGGTCCCAGAACCCCATGTGGAGGAGCAGAGCTGTACAGCTGAGCTGCTCAAGCTTGGCGTGCGTGTCGTTACATGGAGTGATTGTTAACACACATTCCGGGACCCCATCCCTAGAGGTTCTGGTTGGGTAGGTCTGGCCAAGGTACATTCCTAACAAGCCCCTATTAGCTGAGATACTGCTGATTAGTACATCAGATTGAATATCCCATAAGGGAATCTAGTTGAGAAAAAAAAAAAAAAATCCCAGCCTGACCCTTTCTAGGCCAAATACAGATTTGTCCTAATATGAAATTTTAGATCAATAAACATTAGTGTGGTTCAGGACCCTACCCTGCCTAAAAAAGCAGTTGCTACAAGTTAAATACAAAATGGAAAGACTGCCACTGGGGGGAAAGAGAATTATAGGTGGGTTGGCTTTTTCCAGCTAAAAATAATTAGAGATGAGAAATAAAGTAACATTTGAGGTCATTTGTGTTGGAAAGGTTTACCATGTCTAATTCTTCCATGCGAGGAGGCCAGGAGTCACCTTTATGCTTCAACCAAAAGTCAGTGTGATTTCCTGTCCACATCAATAAACGAAAGTAGTGCATGGGAACTCAAAGAAATACCATACTCTATATTTTCCAAACTTCACATGGTTCAATTCAAAAATGATTAAAGAATTTAATTTAGCTAAGAGAGCCAAGGAGGGGTAAGGATGGACAAGTTGGGAAGTGGTGTGTGGTGGTTAATTTTGGGCCAGGAAGGTGCAGATAAATGCTGATGAAGCATTGTTTCTGGCTGAGAGTGTTTCTGAGGGTGTTTCTGGAAGAAATCAGCATTTGAACTGGTGAACTCAGGAAAGCAAATGGCCCTTCCCACTGTGAATGACCATCTGTTGAGAGCATGAATAGAGCAAAATTGGAGGAAGTTTCGATTCACGCTCTCTCTGCCTCACTATGAACTCGGACACCATCTTCTCCTGGCTCAGCATCCCTGGTTGTCAGGCCTTCAGACTCGGACTGGAATCCACTCCCGCAGCACTCAGGCCTTTGACCTACACCATCAGTTTCCCGGGTTTCCAGCTTGCAGGTGGTGGGGGTTCCCAGTCTCCATTATCACCGGAGCCATACCTTAGAGGACTTCTCTTTATAAATATGCATAAATAAAACTGGCTCTGATTCTCTGGAGAACCTACTAATACAGATTTGCTTACAGAGTGGAGCTACAAGGATAATCGTGGTCTCGGGCCACACCCAAGGCTTTCGATTTCGGTTGCTCTTGGTAACCCACTGATGAGAAAGAATGATGACTGCTTAGAACATCTTAGAGAGTCTTTTAGGGCCTATTATTTACGGGGCCAGAAAATAGAGCGTTGAGCTCCAGTCCACAAACAGAGCCTCTACTATGAAAACCTAATGAAGGAAGGAACACTGAGCTTCTCTTAGAGAAGCAGCCACACACCGAGGTTTTAAGGGGGAGGCAAGAGTCCTGCAAAGGTATACAGTCCAGACCCTGGTCTTCAGAGTGTGGTCTAGTCCAATGGGCCTCAAGTGCAATGATGAAAAAGAACGTGATGGCTTTAAAAGATTAGCTCTAACAGATAAGGTAGGACCGCTGCAGCAAGAAACATCAATAACCCACCATCTACCTGAGGCCTTTGCTTCCACATGTCTTGCTAAATCCCAGCTTCCAGCACTGCATGTTTATCTGAGGTCTTCATATGTCCCACAGGGAGGGAGGATGAGCCTTCAACCATGACTGACCAGAAAGGGTGGACAGCGTGGCCTTTGGGTGGACGACTCTAAGACGTGAAATGCACTGACTCCCAGAATTCCTGCTAGGATTCAGTTCAACCTGCTTTTTTATTCGTTGCTTTCAGTTCTCTGTCTCACTTCCCGCTCTCCTACCATTGTTTCTTGGATCACCTTCCAGACAAATAACTTGCAACCCAATTCTGCTGGCGGAACCCAAACTAAAACACGTGAGCTCAGACAGACATATCAGAAAGTAGAATTAGAATTAGCAGAATTAGAATACTCAACACAGAACAGGGCCCCGTGCTGAGGCAACGTGGTTCTCACAGATGGATCTGGAAGGAAGAGGAGTTGCAGCAGTGCCACAGAAAGAACTGGCATGACACTGAGATTAGTTTCAGAGGTAAACACAAACACAAACCGGGCTAGTGGCCTGAGCTGATACGTGTCTGTGTGCTTATGTATGGGTCAGGACTCACGCTTTCCTCCGTATGGCCGACATGGCATCATGTGCACTACCTGAGTACACACACACACACACACACACACAAAGCCTTCTTTTGCTCACTAATTTCCTAATACTGGAGTTTCTCTAGTATCTAGTAAGATCCATTTTCTTTTTCTCCATCAGTGAAAATATTCTTGTGCATACTTACATTCTGTTACAGACTAGACAGTGTCCTCTATATTGTGTCAAAATAGAATACTTTGGTTTATATACCCATGTATAATATTGATTACATACATGTAATTTTTTAATTTTTAGAAAATTATTGACCTTTTTTCTAGAATAGCTACAAGGGCACAGGAGTGTTTATCAAATATTGTAATTTGCAGCACAAAATGAACGATTCTGCACTAGCAGCAAGCATGCTGGGACAGACGTGTATTTTGGTGTCAGATACTAACTAGTCACTTTGCGTGACTTGGCAAGGTTATTTAATTCCTCTGACTTCAGTTTCCTTGTATGTAAAATGTCAGTTAAATAGTATTTCTGTGACTGTAGGTTTCAAAGAGAAATACGCAGATCCATATGAAATGTCCGGAACATCTGGAACAGGCAATAAATCACTAGGTATATATTTGCGTATCCCAGGAAGTGATACTCTTATGCAGCCGATATTGTCATACTTCACAGTAGTACCCATGAAATAACTCTGAGAATCTCAAGTTTGTCCTTCTACTTTGTATTTCCTTTACCTTGTGTGAACTGACAAATATATGAAAATGCTAGGACCGCAGTGTCTCCTTCATGTGTTTCAAATCCTTTCCGTCCACAGTCTACTACATGCGCATTTCTAAATGTTTTAGGACCACTTCATCACTGCCCCAAATAAGAAAGAATGGTGTTTTGCTGTGTAGGGGAAAGTATGTTTTTCCACTTCAATTATTATACCAATGTTTAAAAAATGCTGACTTTCTCGGAGAGCCGATTCCTCGCAGTTCATGATGGTGCTGCCTTCCTGAGGATGGATGACATCAACGGCAATGCTCTAACGAACTCTCTGGGTAAATGTCTCAGTAATGTGCCTGACACCACAAGGTGCTGACTTAGCTCAAATCTGCACGGTGGGAACATGTAAAGTAATTGCTACCCACCTACATCGGAGGGTGATTTTTATGCATCCTCTCAAGTCAGTGACTGATAGCAAAATAAAAAACTTTTCACTTTGGGATAAAATAGACCAACAAGCACATCTTAATGACTAACATTTACGTAGAGCTTTGGGTTTCAGAAAAATTGATGTATTTTTTAATTAAATATTTTCACTAGCCTAGAAAACAAGGGAAGAGGGGGATATATCCATACTATGTCTACATAATAATACCAAAGGCATCTTAGACAATAATAATAGCTTTACATTTACTGAGCACAGCCTATACAATAGGCCGTAGAAATAAGGACTATCATTCCATTTCATTCTCTTGACAACATAATCACCCTTCCCTAAACCTCTATTAAATCATACTGGCCGACAATCTGCAATCAAAATTTTGTCCATGTTCAATGGTTTTTAAAACAACATTAATTTTCATTACTTCTTTGCTAGATTAATTCTGAACATTAATTCTGAAGTTTCAAGGGGCAATTTCTTTCTTTCTTTTTTTTTTTTTTTTGAGTACTGTGAAGTTGATCTTACCATATTTTATCCAAAGCCTGATTATAAAAATTTTAGAAATAAAGAGGTATTACTTAGCACATGATTTATAAATACATAAAATAATAATTTATCTCCCACTTGAAAATGACAAAATAGTGAGATAACAAAATCAATTATTTTAGCCAGAAAGCAAGATAGACTATTGGTTCCAAAGGATTTGCAAAATCAATCAGTTTTATGAAGCTGCCAAACTAGACCGTGAGATTTGAAGACTGGGAATGTGCTTCTCTGAAAATACCAGTTCTAGTTCTCACCATGACATATGACTCTTACCTAAATATTCATGGTGGGGGTCTTAGTGGCTTTTCAAACTTGTGATGTAACTAACTTATTAGACTATAAATGCCACTTGGTAAATGTATTTTCTTTTTTTTTTTTAAAGATTTATTTATTTATTTATTTGTTTAGAGAATGTGAGCAGGGTGAGGAGCAGAGGGAGAGGGAGAATCTCCAGGAGACTCTGCACTGAGCACTGAGGCTGATACGGGGCTCGAGCTCACGACTCTGAGATCATGACCTGAGCCGAAATCAAGAGTCCAACACTTACCCAACTAAGCCACCAGGCACCCCTTCTATGGCATGGCTGTGTACCAAACTCAAAGATCTTATGGCTTATGGCTTAAAACGGAAATACAGTATCTTCCAGTTCTAAAGGGCAGAAAGCACACAGGTGTCAGTGGGCTAAAATCAAGGTGTGGGCAGAGCTGCATTCATTTTGGGAGACTCTAGGGGACAGTCTATTTCCCTGCCTGAAAAGGATCTAGAGGCCTTCTACATTCCTCCACACATGGCCCCTTCCTCCATTTTTAAAGCCAGCAACAGCAGAATCAGTCTCACTCTGAATCTCTTTTTCTGCCTCATTGTTTGATTTTGAAGGACCCTTGTGATGACCCTAGACTGAACTATACAATCCCAAGTAATCTTCCTATTCTACAACCAGCAGATTACCAGCTTTCATTCCATCTGCAACCTTAAATCTCCTCATGTAACAGCCACATGTTCCAAGATTTAGGATGTGAACATCTTTGGAGGGCCAATCTGCTTACCATAGTAGGATGTATATTATTAACTGACACACATTAATTTATTTTTCTAAATATTTCCTGAGCACCTATTATGTTTCCAAACACCAAGTCAGGCTCTGGAAAATTAAGGTAAACAAGACAGATATGATCTTTATCTTTGGGAACTTGCATTTTGAATTTCAGTCTTATTAATAACTGAAAGTAAACACAGATTGAATGTGTGTGTGTATGTTTGTGTTTCTAAAGAAGCACATAAAAGGCAAAAGGCAATTCCCAAGAGAAAAAAACATACTTCATAATTTGGCCTGAAGCTGGTTCTATAAACACTATAAAGATTAGAGAAAGAATAAACCAGAGCTTGTGACCCATATTGTAGTTTTCAGGCAAACAATAAATTACAGCCAATCCTCATTATTCAAAGATTCTGTATTTGTAAATTTATCTACTCACTGAAATTTATCTATAATCCCCAAATCAATATCTGTGGTGTTTTTGCGGTCATATGTGAACATGAGCAGAGTGGCAAAAATTTGGGTTGGCCACGGTGCAGCTTTCCAACTAAGTTCAAACGAGACAATGCTCTGCTTTCTCGCTTCAGCACTCATACCATAAACAAGCGTCTTTTTCATTATCTGCTTAGTGTCACATTTTTGCATTTTTATACTTTTGTTGGTGATTGCTTTTGCTTTTTGCTTTTGCTTTTTGCTTTTTACTTTTGTTGGGTTTTTTTGTTTGTTTTGTTTGTTTGTTTGTTTTTGCTTTACTGGCTAAGCAGTGCCTGGGTGGCACAGTCGGTTGAGTGTCTGACTCCTGATTTTGGCTCAGGTTGTGATCTCAGGGTCGTGAGATCGAACCCCCCCCATCCCTTTGGCGCTTCATGCTCTGCATGGAGTCTGCTTAAGTTTTTCTCTCCCTCTCCCCTCCTCCCCACACTCTCTCCCTCAAATAAATAAATAAATCTTAAAAAAAAAAATCAGCTAAGCATTAGTGCAGAAGTGCTGTCTAGCGTTCTTAATCCCAAGGAGGCTGTGAGGCGCCTCATGGAGAAAATATGTGTGATAGATCAGCTTCGTCCAGAAATGACTTATAGTGCTGTTGGCTCTGAGCTCAATGGTAACGAATCAACAACACATATTAAATAAAGTGTCTTTAAACAGAAACACACATAGAATAAGGTTATGTGTTGATTGGCTGATGAAAGTGCAGCCAGAGGCTTGCAGAAATCTAACCCTGGATTATTCCCGGGAGCAGCAGGTCAGTATTTGTAAATTGCACACTCACAAAGGTTTTACAAAATACCACATCAAAATAATGAGAATTAACTCTATTTATTGTATGGCTCTTCCTGTTTTAAGTAGACTGGAAAAATCAGAAGAGTCAAGGCAACTCAACAAAATGCCTTATAATGTCATAAAAAATGATCTTTAAAGATTTAGGGGCGCCTGGGTGGCTCAGTGGGTTAAAGCCTCTGCCTTCGGCTCAGGTCATGATCTCAGGGTCCTGGGATCGAGCCCCACATCGGGCTCTCTGCTCCGCGGGGAGCCTGCTTCCTCCTCTCTCTCTGCCTGCCTCTCTGCCTCCTTGTGATTTCTGTCTGTCAAATAAATAAATAAATCTTAAAAAAAATTTTTTTTTTTAAATTTAAAAAAAAAATTAAAAAAAAGATTTATAACTATGCTCCTAACATAGAAGCCATCGCAAACTCTACAAATTGCATTTGTCAGGTGTCAGAATAATCCACATGTGTATGTTCATTATATTGATACCTTGGACTGTTTTTCTTAAAAAAATATTGCACCTGGTTGAATAGTGACAATAAATGAAATCATTGATTTTTAAACATTTTAAATACACACTTCAAATGGAGCTCATGTGCTAAACTATATGTTTTCCCTGTTGATCCTATTTTCTAATTCTACCTTATATTCAGTATTTTAGGAGGGAAAAACAGCATAATGAAATAGGGATGCTCATTAATCATGATAAAAGAAAATTGTTCAAAAATGTGTTACCACATATGCTTTCATAGTTTCAAAATTATTTTTCAGGGCCTAGACAAACATCGATTAGGTGATTTTGAGGCTCTGATAAAGGCTGGCTGACAATATGCTTCCGTCACCGTCTGTGAGTGTCCCTGTGAGACGGGTGATGGAATCTGCCCCAATGGGAGGGTATCAGAGAGTCCAATCCACCTATCAGCTCCTCTCTGCCCCAGGCTCATGGGTGTGCAAGCGAAAAGCAGCTCAGTCGCGACTGATGCCATGTAGCCCATGGGCTCAGGTGTCACCCAGCCTGCAGTGCAGAGGGTGAGAAGGAAAAGAAGCTACAGCCACCCCTTACTTCCCTTCTTTTTTCGGTCTCTGTCCTGCTTCTTCTCTGTCAGATCTGCCCTCCTTCCTTCTCCTTCTTGGTGGCAGCAAACCTTAGTCTCCACCTTCCACCTTCCCCACTCCAGTCCTGAAAGTTCCTGTATCAGAATTGGCCTCACTTGGGCCCGGACCTCCTCCTTTCTTCAATCGAGGCAATGAAATTCACATGAATCTCGATATCTGATTCAACTTGGTCCTAATGGTGTTCATCGTTGCTGGGTTTTACTGCAAGTAAAATTATACTGTGCAAGAATTGAAACTTCAGCTACAAAAAAACTGGCATTAAAAATGTTATGGTCATTTTCAAATATATACCAAGGCAGGGAGAATAGAACAATAAAGTCATATATGTATATATATACACATACATATACATATCTGAGTTAAAGAATTTGCTAACTCATGGCCAATTTTATTTCACCTATACCCATGCCCCTCCCAGTACATCACCTTTCCTATGAGATTATTTCAAATTCTGTCTCAGACATCCTGTTATTTCATACATAAATATCTCAAAATATACCTCTAAGGGATGAGAATTCCTTTTGAAACAAAACTGCAATTTAATGTCAACATCTAAAATGTTGACAATAGATCTGTAATTTCATCAACCTCCTGTGATGATCGCTCAGCTCCTGAAAGTGCATGTGCATGCCTGTGTGCGTGTGTATGCACCATTGTTCAAACCAGAATACCAAAAACTTCCATACCCTGCAATTGGTGGTGCTTCTCTTTTTGCCTATACTGATGCTGTCTTTCTACCTATAATCACCTCCCTTTCATCTTCTTTCAATTTGTTTATTGAAAAACCCTTATTTGTCTTACTACTTCCCACAGTTTGCTGGTTGCCTGTCTGTGGTGTCATCCCTGTCCTTCTGTTCCTCTGTAGACTGGTATGTAGATTTTGAGACTTGATTTGACTTGGGTTTGACTTTTTAGCAAGAATTATTCACACATGTATGAACACACTGTATATGTCTATTAGGACATGGGTTATATATCTGGTTGTCTCTGTTTTAGAGACATTTAGAGGTTATAAAATGGTGATATTCTGATTCTATCACCACTTCTTCAAAACTTTTAAAAAAATCTAAAATACCTCTGCAAAAAGAAACTTCCTCTCATTACATATTTGGCTACCCTGAGATGCAATTTAATCAGAAAAGTTGAAAGATATTTTATTTTTCTTTATATAAGCTGATGTTCAGAATAATGAGTTAATTCCTTGGCATCTCCCATTGACGGCAAATAAGGACTTTTCCTATTATGAATTCATGAATGTTAACTTACCTGGTGTTTTAATTCATTCCTAGTATTACTCTCATTAATATTCTAATTGTTCCATTTTGGCCAGTGAAATCCTTTTTGAGTTGGCTTCTGAGTCATTTTGACATTACTCCAATTATCTGCTAAAAGCCCAGTGTTCTGCATAAGATATCCCACATTTATTTTGTATACTTCACACTCCAGATTTGGATTCAGTCATTCTCCACTAGGATTCCTTAGTCCTCTAAGATTGGTGGTATTTGGGGTCCAGGAATTTGGGGTTTGTGGGTATTTGGGGCAGTGGGGAATTTGGGGTCCAGGACTGTGGGATATTTACTTCTTTCTCTTAAAGAGAAATTTTAGATTTCTCTTTTCTTTTGGACTGAAATTACGATATCTAATGATATTAATAAAATCACAACTGTCTTATCAGAATACGTTTTAGAATCACAATACATCTTGAATAAAATATAACTAGTATCATTAACAAGATGTGATCACTGAAAGGGGTTTAAGACTTCTTCATCAACAGGGTCTAAAACAGTAAGAACATACAAGTTGCTGTCTTTCGAAGTCACTCACATAATTCCTTTCTGTGTGTTTATGCCTTTAACTCAACATAAAGGTCTGTTTCATTTTACTCTTAATTTTTAGAAAGAGCTTCTAAATTTTAACTTAATTTGGTATACAATGATTGAATTGTGTAGACCACCTTACAGTAGAGTCTAAAACATAAGGTGTATTCAGAAAAGTCTGGCTTCTATTCCTACTCTATCCCTCCCCATATAATTTATCATGGAGGTAGCTTTTTAAAAATTTTTAAACATTTTTAGAGGTAGCTTTTTAAAAAATGTCTTGCTCATGCTCACATTTACTTAAAAAATATAAGCAGATATGTAAATATGTGTGTATATTTCTGCTCACTTTATTTAAATATGCTGGTAGTAGACCGTGCCCATTTTCTTCACCTTATCTCTGTCAAGGTAATTAAACAAATGTGAAGGGTGGGAGTCAGCCACCTGTTAATTTTTTTAAATCGTCACCACCCTTGAAGCATTATCCAGATCAAAGTGATAATCCTATGAAGGAAGGGGCAACAGTCCAGAATGTCCTACAGCAAATTTTGGAGCCCTTTCCAGCCGAACTCCTCAGCTATCATTGGCCACCTCCTTCTCCTTTCATTAGAATGATGTCAGAATTATTACTCTGGCTTCTCATGGAGACGGCTGTACATCTCTCAGAGTCTCTGCTAGGACAAGACTTGGGTCGGGGAGACAGGGAGGCCACTGAGTGTTATGTCAAGCGTCAGCTTTGGGGAATCTTTCCAAAGGGATTTCAGTGGCCTCTATGTTAACGCCTCTGGGACTGCTGGGATTTGGAGAATACCAACTTCCCAAAGAAGTTTCCTTTCATGAAAATTATTAAATTTTAAAAATCAGGCCATCTTTTGAAATGCATTTAGGAGGAAGACAGGGTGAAAGTACTGATGACTTCGGTTTTAGGAAAAAAAGTAATTGTGGGTAAATTACAACAGACAATAGGGGGAAAAAGATGCTCTAAAAGTATGGAGAAAAACTTGAGAAAGCTGTGGTGCTCATCTACAGAGGAGAGCAACAGAAGACAAGGTCCAGGGCAGTTAGTAGTTAACAACAGTATAATAATAGTTACAATAGCAGACATCCACCTTAAAGAAACTGAGTTCATGACGGATCGTAATTTTCCCGTAGCATTCTAAGGGCCACATATTGATGCTTGTGGTGTAGAAGAAACATCCCATCTGTATGACTTCCTGAGCACGCATTGGCTCCATCTTTGGTAACTGCTACATCATCAAAACCTTTAAATATTTATGGATGGCTCAAGTACATATTGTTCTTTGCCAAGTACTGCCTAGTGGTAAGAAAACAGCCCTTCAACTATACAATAGTACCTCTAATTACAAATATGCAAGTGATGAACATTTTCAAGAAAAAAAAAAATCTCCTAATCATATTTAGTTTCAAGCTCGTCTCTTAGTTGTCTCATTGTTATGCTCTGCTTGAGTCTATTCCCATGACTGTGAGCTTTTAAAAACCAGGAGGGACAGCAGAAAAAAAATTAGAGAATAAAAAATAAACTCAACATATCCCTTCAAACTACAGTAACACTGAATCCAAAGTAATCCTGCAATCTGAAGGCAACAGGGGAACTTAGTTTCTAATGTTCTTTTCATCCTTGAGACCAAGACCAGCTATGTGATACAGAGAGGCCTGGAGTCTGTCAGCACAGGCCAATCCTGGTCCTGTCTGCTCCTGCCAAAAACAGTATGGTCCCCTCAGCATAAGCATTACCACCCTTAGTCTCACCAGACTTCCCTCACCACAAACCCTCTAGATACCGTATATTATTCAAATTAAAATAAATTATAGCGTATATCTAGTCTTAAGTGCAGAGGGTCATTTTGAACACATTTTCCGGCAGAATAAAATGGACCTGGAAGGTCTTGAGATACTGCAGTGAACCTGAGAGTTTCAGCTGAGAGAATATTTTTCTTAAAAAATATGTCGAACATTCACTACATAACTCTGACTCCCTACGTCTAGTATTTGAGTGAATATCATTAAACCAGACAAATATAGTCAAGGACTTCACACCCTGAGGTCATCAAGATGTACACCATTATAGAGATGTTAAGCATATCTTTTTAAATCTGAACTTATGCATAGAGAAATCCTTCACAAATCATTAACCCAAGTACGGTACAGGAAGTCAGAATATTACACATCCATGAATCAATTTAGAGAAAAGATGAGGACCATTGTCCTAGTCAGAACCAGCTCAGATCAGTCAGTAGTGATTGAAACGGATGTGTGTGCACCTAACTACTAAATTAGAAATTGAGTATCAGAAGTCACTCAAAAGGTATTTCTACTGCTTAGTTAATCTCCGGTTCCGTTGGGAGGAAAAGCATGATTAATAGATGCATCTCATATGAATGATAAAATAGCATCTGGGCAATTAGAGTAGTGTGACCTCTGGCTGCAATGTATAGGGTAGAGTGGCAGTAATAAGACAAAATCGGTAAGAGGAAGGGTGGCATATTTTGGAGTTGACTCAGCTAAAATCCAAAATGGAAAAAGACAGAAAGTGAAACCAGTGCCAACTCCAAACTCCAAAGAAAGTTTAAAAGATAAAAGAAATTTTACAACTTAAATTTTTAACGGAAAAGAAAATTATAAATAGAATGATGACTAGTGGAAAAAAATGATCTAACCTCTACATTGTGGGAAAATGAATTAAGGTATTAAGAGTTCCCATTAATTTCATTCTCTTTCAGGATATGTCAACTCCTCTGGGATGCCTTCCACAGTCACTTCCAAAACTCAGGATCCTCTTGCATTCTTTTCTCTTATTTCCCATGTCTTTCTGTGAAGTGGAGTGATTTAAGGACCAGAAACTAGGGCTCAGATTTAATAGGATCCTATAATAGCTGAGGTAAGTTGCAGAGCAAAAGGCATCTGTGATGGTTAATTTGATGTGTCAACTTGGCTTGGCTAAGGGATGGATGCCCAGATAGCTGTTAAAACATTTTTTCTGGGTGTGTCTATGAGGGTGCTTCCAAAAGAGACTGGCATGTCCCACAACATCCACATTCTCACTTTGGGACCTAAAGTGAAGTTTGCACACTTTTTCCAAATGCTGTATTTCCATGGAGTCAGTATTTTTATAAGTATCCTGCCAATTTCATATGATTTTCCTTCTTCCTCAGGAAAATAAGTCAACAAAAGAAAAAAAGACAGGAAACACATTTCTTCTCCTTTTTATGAATGTCAGCAGAGTATAGCAAATTCTCACCCCACAGCTTGGGTGCTCCCCAAACTACACGTCATCTCATGTTCATGGCAATCTCTCAGCAACTCTCTATTTCCATATCCATTAGGTGCTCTGTAACACATCCTGGATGTAAATAATCTTCATGTGTTCCTTTTTAACATTTCCCTGCCCACCGTCTTGGTCCTTAATCATTTCCTGTGATTGCCCCAACTTTAAAGTGGTAAGTGCTTAGATTCACTTCTTTGATCCTAGACCACCAGATATTTCTATCCTCCTATTCTTATTTGCTTTTCAGCCCCCATAACCACACTGTTCCTTTGACTCCTTCCATCTCTGTGATGGTTAATTTTGTGTCGACTTGACCAGGTCACAGTACTCAGACATTTGGTCAAAAAATAGTCTAGATGTCTCTGTGAAGGTATTTTTTTAGATTAGATTAACATTTAAATCTGCAAACTTTTGAATAAAGCCCAGTACTCTCCAGAAAATGGGTGGGCCTCATCTAATCAGTGGATGGCCCTAGTAGAAAAATGCCTGACTTCCCTGAAAGAGGGAATTCTGGCAGTAGACTTCTCTGAACTCAAACTGCAATTCTTCTGTGGGTCTCTAGACTGCCAGCTACCTTGCAAATTTTGGACTTGTCAAACCTCCACAATCACATAAGCCAATTCCTTAAAATAAATCTATGTACATCTTGTTGGTTACATTTCTCTGGAGGACCCCAATGCCATCTTTGACCAGTGCCCATCTGACTTCACTTCCTCCCCCTCATGGTGCTAACTCTACTTTTCTCCCCCTGTGCTCTTGCCAACCCATGTGTCCTTGTCCCGGTGTCCACCACAGCAGCCCTGCAGAGTCCAGTCCTGGGTCAAACTAAGAAGGCGCACCCTCTGCGCCTGAACATGCAAACTGCAGGGGGTCTATCTGTGGTCTCCAGCCTGAGCTGGGCTCTCAGAGCTATGTGGGATTCTCTTCCTGGTCATTACCACGGAAATTCAATGTTTGTGTACACATGTATCCAAGGGGTTTGATTTTATGGGAAAAAGGGACGAGACTGAACAATTTCCAATTTAGAGAAGTTTCAGTATTCACTTGTCATCTTCAACATGCAGATTTTTAAAGAGAGCATAAACACCACTGTGAGCTTAATTAATTCATGTATTTATTCTAATCTAAGGGCAGAACAGCTACTTCCAAAGTGACATAGTGAAAAAAAATTTTTTAACCTCTATTTCAGAATAGAAAGATGGAACCACTATTACCATAATAGCTTTGCAGCTCTTGGGACAATTTTCTGCAACTTTCCAGCAACTTGCTAAAATAAATACGAGGTTTTTTTCTTGAAACTGTTATTCCCCAGCCCACCCCCAACTCATGATGACTCTGACATATTGTAATAAAGCCATTGCTCCCTGAGGATCTCTTTGCACTGCTCCAGCAATTTTTCTCTTCTCTCTCTCTTATTGAAAAAGAACCCTATTATTAAGTACTTAAAATGTTCAAGATTCCAAAGAGAAGACAACCTTTCGGTATGCGAGATTAATAATAACAATAAGAAATACAGAATGGAAGATAGGAGTTCAAAGCCAAATAAAAATTTCATTGGCAGAATACAAATCAAATATGATTTCTTCTGAGCTGCAGCTCTCTGATTTATAGATAGAGCTCTGTAGAATATTTCCTAGTATTTTTGCTTCCTCTGTTCCTCTGTTCATCGTCACAGCTACTTCTGCACAAATGCGCTTACACTTGAATCTTTTCTAAACCAGGACTCTTCTAAATCACCCAAAGCACTATTCTTTGTGAGCATTTCTGAAAATAGAAAGATGCAGATAAATATATACCAAGAAAATCTTAGACAATGAGGTATAACTCGTAAAGGCATTTGGAAATATGGATGGATAAAGCCATTTGGTTCAAGTCCTGGTTCTTACGACCAAGAGTTTTTCATATGTAGATATGCATACAAAATATCACATAGGTACATCATATGTACATATGCATACAAAATATCATACGGATGCCTCCTCTCAGTACATACACAGATCTCTGCCTTGTTCTCCAGCAGACACATCACCAGATTATCCTATTGGAAGTAAGTAATCACTAAAGTGTTTCCTTTTACTATTATGGTATTATTACTATCTATTCTAAACTACATTAGCAAAAAAGCATGGTGTTCCTATCTCCTAGAAATTCATAGCCTTAATTAAGAAATGATTTTACTTTTTAATAAAGACAGTATACATAGTATGCATTTTAGCCAGTGGCATTTGAGTATTTATTTATGGCAAGTGTATAATTTGGAATAAAGGGAAACATGAGTACAGTGAAAGAGAATGAAAAATACATGAATGTGTTTGAAACTCAGTCGATTAAGGTTATACAAACCATGCAAAGTAATCCACAAGGACTCCCTGGAAATAACACTATCGCAGATGTCACTGGAAACAAGACCCTGTTGATGAGTTAGTGAATACTAGAGAAGTGATGGGGCAGGAGGGACCAGAAAGTAAGTGTTTGGAAGGCCTGGAGTTGGAAGGGATGGACTGAAGCATATTTGGCAAGCACGCCGCAGATAAATGAACAGCATACCCAGAAGAGAACTGTGAGAGCACAAGGAACCTTGGTTAATGTCCTGAGCGATGCCTAAGCCTGGGACTTTGGGGCAGTGGTACACAAGGAAGCTGTCAATGAAATGCACCAGGTTAGGGTTGGACAGGCCCTCAGGTCACCAGCCAAGGAAAACATTATAGTAAAATACAGCGGCATGCTGATTTTTGTACACCAAGTGTGACAATTAGACAATTACCCTACCCCAGAGGCAACAAAAGATGTATATGAATCCACCCATATACCTTCTACATAGTCCTCTGCCTTCATCTGCAAAATGTTTGATGAGGAATAGAGCAATGCTATCTTTCCCGCATAGAAAGCAAATCTATACTTTGAACTATAATACATATTTTGAGAAATAACAAAGGATTAAATCCATAATCTATTAGCATCATTCTACTGTCTGAGAATAGATTATATGTAAAAAATGACACTAAGCCAATGATTTAATGTTTACTGGGGGTTCCCTTCTTCTTTTTTTTTTTTTAAAGATTTTATTTATTTATTTGTCAGGGACATAGGGAGAGAGAGAGTGAGCGAGCACAGGCAGACAGAGAGGCAGGCAGAGGCAGAGGGAGAAGCAGGTTCCCTGCCCAGCAAGGAGCCCGATGTGGGACTCGATCCCAGGACACTGGGATCATGACCTGAGCCGAAGGCAGCCGCTTAACCAACTGAGCCACCCAGGCGTCCCTGGGGGTTCCCTTCTTTTGGTATATTGCAATACTGCTCTTTGCTTGATTTGCACACTAACCAATATCTGCAGGGAAGGAGGACAGCTAAATGTAAAACTTTATGAATGTGGCACTAGTTAACATGAACTTAGGTGGGGAACCTACTGCCTTAAATCTCAATGTCTTCAGTATCAAGATATTATTTACCTACTTTCTTTATGGGTCGACAGGGAAGCATTTCATCTTGCAACTGAAAGGGAATGAGAGACCACTCAGTAAGTACCTGCATTCTACCTGCCCCCTTGCTCTAGAAGTAAAGAAAAACAAGCTTATAGAGGTGAGCTCTCCTTAGGGCTGTCCTGGTCATTTGCTTGTTACTTAAAACCATGTATCAGCCTTTCCCTGCTCTGTCTGGAGGCATAGGAGGGTTGAGAGAGGTAGACGGAGAACCCTAGGCTCCTGGCTTAGCAAGCTTCCAGCTGAGCACAGAGAGAGAGAGGGCAGGTGAAGGGCAGGGAGGAGCCAGGAAATTTCTCCCCACTCTCACTCTGCCTGGGCAGCTTCTTGGTAGCAGCTGAGTTTTTTAGCTTGTGCTCCCAAAGGACACCCCCTGCTTCCATAATCCTCTCCTGGCCAGCTCTTGCCATGGTTCTAGCACTACTGGACAATGTCAGCCTCTAAGCTCTGGAAACACAATCTTCTCATTTTCCCTGTAGCCCCTGGAGTTAACAACATCTTCTTGCTGTCACTAAGCTCTGAGCTGTCTCACCACCTCACGTTGGCCAATCAGTTTTCCCACTCCCTATAACCAATTTCCTCTGATGACTTTGCAGTTCCAAATGCCTGGAGTAGTTTCTGTTTTTCTCACTGGGCACTGACTCAGAGATGAGTTTAGCATCAGAACTAAGGTATTTTTTAATCTGTCACAATATGATCAAAGATTAGATGACATGCCTGTAGGAGTGCCACGCAACCATTATATAAACATATTTTTTAAACTACTACTAAAATAATGATAACTTCCATAGGCTTTATGCTATCAATAAATATCACAATATTATAGAATGAGTAGGAAATATCCACTATTTTTCTTAAAAATTTGATAATTGAATTATTTCCTACCCATTCTCTATTTGTCATCCATCATTACTTCTTCCACTTCCCGATTACTTGATTTGAAAGCTCATATAAATCTAATATTTACGTGTGTTTTCAATAAATAAACATATTTTCCATCCATCTGCCCCCATCTCTTCATCTTTGGTCCTGAAGATTCACTCTTTGGTAGCAAACAGCAGCTCACGTCAACATTTTACATCAGTTTTGGAATTCACTCCAGAAACGGCTAGTATATTCTTGCATCATGTTTTTTGTTTTGTCTTGGTTTTTTGTTTTGGTTTTTAAGATTTTGTTTGTTTATTTGACAGAGAGAGTCACAGGGAGAGAGGGAACACAAGCAGGGGCACTGGGAGAGGGAGAAGCAGGCTTCCCGCAAAGCAGGGAGCCCGATGCAGAGGTTCAATCCCAGCGTCTGAGTCTGAGCCGAAGGCAGGCGCTTAAGGACTGAGCCACCCAGGCGCCCCTCATCATCTGCTTTTGATGGCCATAACTTATTCCATTGTGTGAAGGTGCAGTAATTTACTTAAGCAATTGATCTAGGGCTGGTGGGTTAGGATCAATATTTTGCTGCTACAGACAATGTTACAATGAATATCCTTGCATACGTTTCAAATGCACAGTGAAAGTGAAGTTACAAGATTAAATCCCTAGAGTCTGAGTCCCTTTTTGGGGCAGATTATTTGGATAGATTTAACCTATTAGGCAACATTGTTTTGGACTCCCTTCCTTCAATGCACTAAAAACATTCATTTCTTTCTGAAGAGTTTTCACCTATTTATTCTCCCACGAACAGAGCCTGAGAGTTCCTCTTTACCCAAGCCCCATGGCAATACTTTCTGTGTCTTAAATTACTTGGATCACTTTCAAAATGTTGATTTCATACACACGGTATTTGAACATATAGCATGGGCATACTTAAGCTTGCCCCACCGAGCTGTGGCCTTGGGAAAATATCCTCCCCCACCCCGTTTTCTCTATAAACTGGGCATTATCATAGTTCCTAATTCACTGGGTTGGGAAGATTAACTGGATAAATATATATAGCATACAGAATAATGCCTAGCATATATGTTTTTATTCAAGCAAATAATCCCTCCCTTATTTATGGACTTTAACTTAAATTACTTACAAACCTAGAGACAGATTTTGGCCATAATAAGTGTTCATTCTTCTTTCTTTTTAAATGATTTTCTTTAGGGGCACCTGGATGGCTCAGGGGGTTAGGGATTTCAGGGTCTTGGGATTGAGCCCCGAGTCAGGCTCTTTGCACAGTGGAAAGTCTGCTTCTCCCTCCCACTCTCCCTCTGTTCTCTCTCTCTCTCTCTCTCTCTCAAATAAATAAGATCTTTTAAAAAAATAAATAAATAAATGCTTTTCTGTAAAGTTAATTTTTAGCTTCCTCTTGTGCTGAACAGTAGAATCCATAATAACCATGGTTTTGATGTAGTAGTTAGTAATTTTTTATGAAAAGTCATCACATTAAATGCATAACTACTAAAGTTAAACAAGACATTATTTTGTTATATACAACAATTTGCCAAATTATGTCTTAAATAACACTGTAGTTTCAACATTCTTATTTGTTTAAGTATTTTAAGAAGTGTTACCTGACACCTGTTTTCATTTGCTTTTCTTTAATCGTGAATGAGGCTGGAGACACTTTCACATATTTACATATCATCTTTTCTTTTCTATGAACTTCCTGTTTATATTTTGCTTCCTTTTTTAAAAAAAATAAAGCTTTAGGGGCGCCTGACTGGCTCAGTCAATACAGTGCTGCAACTCTTGATCTTGGGGTCACAAGTTTCAGCCCCATGTTGGGTGTAGAAATTACTTTAAAAAAATCTTTAAAAATAAATAAAAAGTAAAAAATAAAGCTTTATTTTTTTTATTAGTAATTCTAAAGAGTGTTTTGTGCCTGGGCTAATAGAATTTTCTGGGCTAACAGGAATATTCTGTAATTGCACTAAAACAGTAACCACTGGGCTTAATATAGCTACTGAACACTTAAAATGTGGCTAGTGCAACTGAGAAACTTTATTTTTATTTTATTTCATTTTAGTTGAGTTTTAAATTTAAATAGCCCTATATAGCTAGTGGCTAACATATTAGAAGGTCTTTCTCATTAGAAGGGCAGAGTTAAATTATGGTTTATAAGCTTTTTTTTTTTTTTTTAAGCTAGCATTGATCTCTAGCTAAATCCTTCTTGCACAGGAGTTTACTGGATCTAAGATAAACTGGCATCCTGCTGATTATGCTTTGTACCCAACTAAGAATCTATACTTGGTTGTCAAGTTCATTTATTGAGTAATCCAATGGTTCCCACACTTTGAAGCAAACGAGAATCACTTGGTACTATTTTTTAAATCCCAATACCTGGGTTCCCACCTCTAAACTTTATTCAATGAGCAAGGATGATGCCCGGGCATTGGAACTCAAATAAGCAGCAAAATTTGGGAGGCCCAGATATAACTTGTAATCAGTGAGTAACCTGGGAGTGATGAGATCAGGTACATCAAAAAAAGGGGTTGACAAGTGTCTCTGAGGAGTTATATCACTGACAAGGCATCAAAGCTGAAGGTCGCCTGAAACTGATGGCGTTCCTGATCTGTGGTGGCCACACCCACTCAACCTTGGCCATTATGACCTAGTCAAGTTGTTGGTATATTTAGAAGCTGTTCAGTATAACCAAGTATCCATTATGCTGTTGCTGGTCTCTATTTCGTTTTAAATCTAAGTAAACTTGCAGGTGAATGAAGTCTATTTGGTCATTGTCAATCTGAATATGAATCTTAACCCACGACCACTGCTGCTGGTGAATCAAAGTGAGCATCGCCATTGTAAGGCTAAAAGTAATTTCCAATTTATACTCTTTCTTGTAATGTCGTTTATGCTATTCTTTATGCAGCTTTCTAAATATCTAATTTTTTATCTTTTCCTCTGTGGCATCTGGATTTGGTTCTCTTGCATAGAAAGACATTTGTCTCCCAATATTATGTGTGTTATCTATCCATTGCCTTGTGTTTTCTTTCATTACTTTTTTTCTATGCTTATATCATTTTAAAATATTCAATTCATCTGGCATCTATTTGGATATAAAAATATTATTTGCTTTCTTAGAAACTACAGCTTACTACATTCTATACTGATTAATTTCCTCACATATTTTCAATCATACATCTATCTTGGGCAAATCCCTAAATGTATTTGGGCTTAGAAATGGATGTTCTCTTTTGTTCTTTCCCTACGCTTTAATGTGCCAGTATAAACCTGTTTTAATTAGTATAGACTTATAAAATTTTCCTAACATGTAGGTTCTTCTTACCACTGTTATTTTTTGCTAACTTACCTATTTTCTCATATACACTTTTTATATGTGAAATTCAGAATGATTTCACTTTTATGAGTTATTTTAGGTAGAATGAGTAGCTTTATGATACTGTTTTCCACTTCAAAACAGATATGACTTTGCATTTAATCACATCTTCTTTTATGTCCTTCGGTAATATTCTAAATATTACTTTTAGGTATCTCATACATTTTCTTCTAGGTTTTTTTCCTTGATATGTATTCATTTTTGGTTCTATTTTAGGTGGAGTATGTATTCCTTTTATATTGTCTATTGTTATTTATACGTAGAAAGAGAAATTACTGATTTTAAAAATTAATTTTATTGTTAGGAACGTTATTGAATTATTTTTTTAAATAATAAAATAACCCTCTTAGATTTTTAAGGGTTACATTGTATCAGTGCCAAATCTTATCTCCTCCTTTCTAGTTAATGATTGAAAAATGCTTGTTAAGTTCAGAACTTAGAGTCACATTAGGAAAGAGAGCTTAATACATTGGTTTTCTAGAAAACCTGGTTGCCTAAGTATTTACAATCAAAGAAACATTTCAAAGGGACAGAACTGTTCCAAGAAAGAAGAACTCCAAATGTAGCCTCCTGAGACTGGGAAACTAGAGAAGCCAGAAATGAACATCTACAAAATCACATCACAGCAGTGGCAAGAGGGAATGGAGAAAAGGGGGTGATATTTTCTTTTTTTTAAGATTTTTTTTTTTAATTTATTGATTTGACAGAGAGAGATCACAAGTAGACAGAGAGGCAGGCAGAGAGAGAGAGAGGGAAGCAGGCTCCCTGCCGAGCAGAGAGCCCGATGCGGGACTCGATCCCAGGACCCTGAGATCATGACCTGAGCCGAAGGCAGCGGCTTAACCCACTGAGCCACCCAGGTGCCCAAGGGGGTGATATTTTCATTGAAGGGTCATATGGGAGAATGTGAGATACAACTAGAAGGTGTATTTAACACATGTTATTCCCTGGTTGACAATTTGAGAATGATCCTGAATATAAGCGTGCCCTCTGAAGAGGGCACCAAATCCAATCTCCAGCTAACTCTAATCCCTTCTTCAAATAAATTTTATTTTGCCTGCATAGAGACAGGTCATTTTGAAGAATGCAAAACAACAGTGCCATTTATCTTATCTCGTTGTATATGTGTGCCTGCAGTTCATAGGGATTCTCATATATATATGTATATTACATAAAATATCACATATGGCTATAAAGTTCCAAAATATGTGTGTCTAAGGAAGTTTAAGAGAAGGGACTGACATAGTACATTATAGAATGAGCACAGATGAAGGAGGTAAAAGAAACCAAATGACATGATAGAGAAGGTAGCTTCCAAACTGACCGTTCTGATCCACGACTGAAGCCACATTAAAAACCCTAATGCGGGGACGCCTGGGTGGCTCAGTTGGTTAAGCAGCTGCCTTCGGCTCAGGTCATGATCCCAGCGTCCTGGGATCGAGTCCCACATCGGGCTCCTTGCTCATCAGGGAGCCTGCTTCTCCCTCTGCCTCTGCCTGCCATTCTGTCTGCCTGTGCTTGCTCTCTCTCCCTCTCTCTCTCTCTGACAAATAAATAAATAAAATCTTTAAAAAAAAAAAAAAAAACCCTTGGGGCGCCTGGGTGGCTCAGTGGGTTAAGCCGCTGCCTTCGGCTCAGGTCGTGATCTCAGGGTCCTGGGATCGAGTCCCGCATCGGGCTCTCTGCTCAGCGAGAAGCCTGCTTCCCTCTCTCTCTCTCTCTGCCTTCCTCTCCGTCTACTTGTGATCTCTCTCTGTCAAATAAATAAATAAAATCTTTAAAAAAAAAAAAACCCTAATGCGGCCACCGTTAGTCATGCACTAACAGGTTAATCATTTTCAAAAGGGTGAAGAACTCGTAGTTAAACAGAAAAATAAATGGGAGGTTTCCTGAGGATACAGACAACTTGCATTAACAATATCTTTTTGGCATTGAAGTAGAGGCCGGTTTGAAAGGCACATGCAGCTTAAAGCATTCTCCAGGCCTTTGTCCAAGGACTGAGGAAGTCTTGTGATCCATCAAGCTTGACGATCTGACATGTTGACATACACGCCATCAGTACTGTTGTAGTCCGTATCACCAGAAATTATTTTTGCAGGCTTAAGTTACCAGAATAAGGGCTCAGCGGGGGAAAGAGCTAGAAAAGCTGTACCGTGCAGCTAAGCTTGCAACACGCCTCCCACCTGTATTCCTGCCTCCTTGGGTTTTCTATTAAACTCACCCGGTCACGTACTTATTTGATTAGAAACAAATATATATATATTAAAATCTTTGCAGGTAGTCTTTCTGCCCTGCCTGGCTTTGAGAGTTGACAACTCAATCACTCACGGTGACAGTGGCGTGCATATTTTGTGAATATACTATTATGTTACAGGGGCCCTGGGTTTTTCATAGCCCAAACCCGGGAATCATGACATTAAACATGTCTCATTAAAAAAACAAAATAAAACTACTCCAACTTTAGAAATATGCTAAAGGTTTTTTGTTTGGATGAAATCCATAAAAAAGACAAAAAGCAAACTATTCTGTGTAGAAGAATCATGTTTACCTAAATAATTCATAAAATTGGTACCATCCCGTTCTTTGCCTGTGTAGTCTACAGTATAAAAGAAACCTGGGCATGCATCAGAGATAATCTGGATAATTTAGCTATAAAGTTCCTGCACAGGTTGATCTATTTAAAATAGTTTCTAAGATGTTACTTTCATGATATTTCAGCACTTGTTCTTAAATGAATGAAAATTACACCTTACATTTACTTTTTCAATCACTTACAATAAACTGGCTGAAAAGTCTTTTGATCATAGATGTTGAGGGATTTTATTTTATCTTCCATTTGAGAGGAACAATTTTAGCGGCTTGCATTTTCTAATTTTTTGTGAAATATTTATATGCCATCTACTAGAGTACTTTGTATAAATTACATTTACAAGCTTGGACTATAAATTTTTTTCTAAAGAAATGTTTTAATGTGTAATTTTACAAAATGCCATATATCTGTCAAGTTTACAGTTTTATTAAATATGTGTGTGACCTGTATAGATAATGAATAAAATATTTTGTCTTTCTTTTCAATGATTATTTGTAAAAAGCAACAGGGCATTTCATTAATTCTTTCAGGTATACAGAAGTCATTGTTTTCCAAAGAAATGGAAAAATGTTCCATGCTCCTGGATTGGAAGAATAAATATTGTGAAAATGTCTATGCTACCTAAAGCAATCTACACATTTAATGCAATTCCGATCAAAGTACCATCCATTTTTTTCAAAGAAATGGAACAAATAATCCTAAAATTTATATGGAACCAGAAAAGACCTCGAATAGCCAAAGGAATATTGAAAAAGAAAGCCAAAGTCGGTGGCATCACAATTCCACACTTCAAGCTCTATTACAAAGCTGTCATCATCAAGACAGCATGGTACTGGCACAAAAACAGACACATAGATCAATGGAACGGAATAGAGAGCCCAGAAATAGACCCTCAACTCTATGGTCAACTCATCTTCGACAAAGCAGGAAAGAATGTCCAATGGAAAAAAGACAGCCTCTTCAATAAATGGTGTTGGGAAAATTGGACAGCCACATGCAGAAGAATGAAATTGGATCATTTTCTTACACCACACATGAAAATAGACTCAAAATGGATGAAGGATCTCAATGTGAGAAAGGAATCCATCAAAATCCTTGAGGAGAACACAGGCAGCAACCTCTTCAACCTCAGCCGCAGCAACATCTTCCTAGGAACATCGCCAAAGGCAAGGGAAGCAAGGGCAAAAATGAACTATTGGGATGTTATCAAGATCAAAAGTTTTTGCACAGCAAAGGAAACAGTTAACAAAACCAAAAGATAACTGACAGAATGGGAGAAGATATTTGCAAAGGACGTATCAGATAAAGGGCTAGTGTCCAAAATCTATAAAGAACTTAGCAAACTCAACACCCAAAGAACAAATAATCCAATCAAGAAATGGGCAGAAGACATGAACAGACATTTCTGCAAAGAAGACATCCAGATGGCCAACAGACACATGAAAAAGTCCTCCACATCACTCGGCATCAGGGAAATACAAATCAAAACCACAATGAGATATCACCTCACACCAGTCAGAATGGCTAAAATTAACAAGTCAGGAAATGACAGATGCTGGCGAGGATGCGGAGAAAGGGGAACCCTCCTACACTGTTGGTGGGAATGCAAGCTGGTGCAACCACTCTGGAAAACAGCATGGAGGTTCCTCAAAATGTTGAAAATAGAACTACCCTATGACCCAGCAATTGCACTACTGGGTATTTACCCTAAAGATACAAACGTGGTGATCCGAAGGGGCACGTGCACCCGAATGTTTATAGCAGCAATGTCTACAATAGCCAAACTATGGAAAGAACCTGGATGTCCATCTACAGACGAATGGATAAAGAAGATGTGGTATATATACACAATGGAATACTATGCAGCCATCAAAAGAAATGAAATCTTGCCATTTGCGACGACGTGGATGGAACTAGAGGGTATCATGCTTAGCGAAATAAGTCAATCAGAGAAAGGCAACTATCATATGATCTCCCTGATATGAGGGAGAGGAGATGCAACATGGGGGGCTAAGGGGGTAGGAGAAGAGTAAATGAAACAAGATGGGATTGGGAGGGAGACAAACCATAAGTGACTCTTAATCTCACAAAACAAACTGAGGGTTGCTGGGGGGAGGGGGGTTGGGAGAGGGGGAGTGGGGTTATGGACACTGGGGAGGGTATGTGCTATGGTGAGTGCTGTGAAGTGTGTAAACCTGGCGATTCACAGACCTGTACCCCTGGGGATAAAAATATATTATATGTTTATAAAAAATTAAAAAATAATAAAATAAAAAAATTTAAAAAATAAAGAAGTCATTGTTTTCCCCAGCGCTCAAGGTGGGGATCAAATGAAGGAAGAGTGAGGATCCCTACAGCAGCATTTCAATCCAAGTTGATGGGCTTTATTTTCTTTGTTTCTAAATTCACAATTGTCTTTTCTTTCTCCTTCCATCACACACTCGTATAATGGCTTATGTGTTTCCTAACTCTCTTTCATAGATTTCTTTCTATCGTCTGGGGCAAAATGTGAAGCTCTTAAAGAAAACTGGCATGTTGTGCAGGGTCTGTATACAACCCAGAGAACCTTTTTAAAAATGGGTAAAAACATACCAAATAGAGAAAAAGAATTTGGGAATGATATATTTACAAAATACAACCAAGGGTTGAATTCCTTATTACGTGTATCAATTAAAAATTGTACTTTGGCTTAAAAAAAAACAAACCAAACCCAAATTGATCTGTGTTATTCCAGATGAATTGTCAAGAACTGAGTACAGCTCACCATGTTTCGTTTCTCCTGCTTTGACAATTGTAGATTCACAGACAGGGTGTTTCCCTTAGAGCAGCACCTGAGTCACTGGAGTAGAATAGAATTTTGCAATGTACCTGGGATGAACAGGCACCATGAAGATGTGTGTGAGGCCAGGGATCTGAGTTGTACCTACACCATAACTTCGCCTATCTTATGTGTACACATAGTACCTTTTGTACCAAGTCTTAATTTTGATTGTGACATTCAAAGCTATCCATCAATTTTCTTTACCATAACCAAAAGTCTCCTTTAGACCTTCCAAAACTTGACAGTCCATTCTGACCAGTAGACTCACTGGTTATTACATGAGATACTATATCTCTGGGTATTTCCAATGTCTACACTTTTGTTCAGCCTTTTCTAGCTATATAGAATAGCTTCCTTAATCCTCCCAGAACCTAAGTTATCATGCTTTATTCAACACCCATGTGAACCCAGCTTTTTTGACAAAGTCAGTCACAATGATCTGTATATTCCACCAATTTCCAAATTCTAGAAGTCTGTATCCCATATTTGCATGCTTCTCTGAATCATTTTTTGGTTTGTTCTGATGTGTTTTATCTCTTTGATGACATTAACGTGAGCTCTTTTAATACCTCCCAAAATTATTTTTACAAAGTTAGACCCAGATTAGGAGATTGATGTATTCAAATCTATTCATTCATTGATTTTTTTCTGTAATACACTCAACAAAAACCATGTACCACACTAGGTATGCAATGCCAGAAATGCAAAGATGGAAAAGATAAACCCGCTCCCATAAAAAGGTTCAAAATTTGTAGGGGAGAGAGAAATGTACCATCCTAACTCTAAATGTATTAAACTGGTAAACATAAATGCACTAAAAGGCAGAGGTGATCATGGGGGAAAGGAGTCACTATAATAAAGTACATTGTTTCCGTTTATTCATTTATTCATTCCCTCATTCAGTCATTCAACAAACACTTAGTATTTGCCTGTTGCATGACAGGAACTCTTTTTTTTTTTTAATTTAAATTCAATTTAGTTGACATATAGTATATTATTAATTTCCAGGCTAGAATTTAGTGACCCATCAGCTGCATATAACACCCAATACTCATTACTTCCAGTGCTCTCCTTAATGCCCATCACCCTGTTACCCCATCCCCACCCAACCTCCCTTCCAGCAACCCTCAGTTTGATTCCTATAGTTAAGAGTCTCTTATGGTTTAACATGCCAGGAATTCTTAAGATTTGGATGCTGAGATGAAAGGTTGGAAGATACAGCCTCTATTTTCAGGGTGTTCACACTCAAGAGAGGAAGACAGTGAGTAACCAACAAACTATAGCATAGTCTAAAAAATAGCATTACCTTGACAATTAATTGTGATAGATGTCAGCTATCTTTACATCGATTAGTTTGGATTAGTTAGGGATATTATTATGCCTCTATTTCACCCTGAGTACCTCATATCTTTTTTTTTTCATTTGTTTATTTATTTGAGAAAGAGAGAGAGAGAGTGTGTGTGTGTGTGTGTGTGTGTGTGTGTACTAGTGGGGGGAGAGGCAAAAGGAGAGATTCTCAAGCAGACTCCAAGCTAAGCACAGAGCATGATGTGGGACTCAATCTCATGACCCATGAGATAATGACCTGAGCCTAAACCAAGAGTTGACACTTAACCGACTGAGTCACCCAGGTGCCCCAATATCCGAGAACCTCACCTTTAATAAGAGTAAACAAAAAAAAGCAAATGGCGTGGTCTAGGTTTGGATTTCCCCAAGCTTAATGAACAGAGAAACAATTCTCATGGTTGATCCATCATTTTAAGAAATGTCAAAAATGTACCTTTTACTTAACATGGCTAAATATTACCATGAATTAGCCTCTACTTATCTAGTTTAAAAACCCAATGCTTAATTGAGAAAGAGAGTAAAAGATAATCCAAACACCTAGTTAAAATAAATACCTCATTAAGCTTTCATTGTTACTGGTTCATAATTACTGTTTATTTTATCCCTAGTTTGAATGGTTCCCATGAAATTAACTCAACCATAATATCCAGTTTTTCTTGCTCTTCTACACTTGAGCTTGCTTTGGATTTTAAGGCAGCTTTTCTCAAAAATGCTTGTAGGCAACTTCTTCCAGCCTGACTGTTAGGGTCTCTCTGGAGACAGAGCTGGGCTACTTCTTTTCAATTCAATTTACATCAATAAACATGCGTCAAATGGCCACCAAGTGCTTTAGAGATAACAAAGGTGAGTAAATCACAGTCCATTTCTTCCATGAATTGATAATGTACAACTGAGTTCTAGGAACTTTCAAGAGAGAGGCAACTGACTGATCAAAGAAAATTATCATTATGTGCCCAAATAGGCTTCCAAATTATCTGTGTGCTAAGAAGGATGCTTCATTAAGTTACTCATTTTCTCTGGTTCTAGCAGCTCAGCCAGAGGGAAAAAAAAAGAAAGAAAGTTCTTTGATTGCAGTATGTTGTCCCTGGCCCACATAAGATCCAAACCAATACCGTTCTACTAGCAAAGATCCTTTCTTCACCACCAAGCAAACTGCGTATAGCTTCATTCTCCCACCAGGTGTTCATATACAATCAACCAACTGCAAATACCACCCCACTCTACTATAAACTTCCTCCTGGTCAGTCTCCTACAGGAGCTATGCCCTTGCCCATAATATACAGCATTTTACACACTTACACACTTCTAAAAGAATAGAGAATGGTTTATACATAAATCATATATATGTGTATATTTATATCATATAAAAATACTCCAAATATATATACAAACCTCCATATACTAGAGAGAGAGAGAGGGAGATGTTCAGAAATCTCTGAGTCATCAGAGTCAATAAAAGGAAAAATTCTCTTAACCAAGATTTAAATGAAGACCATGCAAAACCAGTTATTGGACAAAACCTAAAAAATTTTCTACAGATTTTATTTCTTAGATTTCCACACTATATAATGGGCATATAAGATTTTTTTCCAATTTGAGGTCTCTGAGATAAATTTACCTTTAGAATTTTCAAAAGTTATACCATGAAATGAATATTAACTTATTTTTTCTTGAAAAATGTTTCCTAAGTAATTCCAAAAATTCTCTTTCTCAACTTAGTTTAGGAGATTTGTAAACAACATTCAGAGATGACTCTATCTCTTTCCCTGAGAGACTGTGTATATGTATTCTGTCAAAGAAACATACCCAGATGCTGTCTTCTTGTCGATATTGTTTCCAGTTCCTGCCACTGTCACTGAACATCAGGAGGTAGCTGGTCACCCAGTTGGAGCTCCCGTATCCCCCCTGGGTAGCCACAGCGGTGGTCTCCATTCTCTCTCCAAGGTCAATCTGCAACCACTGGTATTTGTTTGACACAAGTGGAGACCAGCCACCAGCTCCTTTTATGCAAACAGAAACAGAGAAAAATGGGCAAAAGATTCGTTACAAATCCGTGAGTGGACTAGAGATGCTAGCAAGACTGTATTTCTGGATGGAATTTAATAAAGTTAAATTTCCAAAATATGAAACTTCTCATAATTGTAGAATAATACAGAAAAACAAGAATTTACTATAAAAGGAGGAAGCTTGTGTTAATTATGTTCATTTCTAGGTATTATAACTCCCTGACACTGGGGAGAACCAAGGATCTTATCGAAAGTTTAATTGGACAGGTAGACATTCCTGTCTACACTTGGAACTAGCAGGTTTGCTGCTCACACACGATTAGGTAATGATTTAACTTTCAATCGTGGTTCACACTGTGGTGGAACTAGAAAACTGCCTTTGGTATCTGATCACGTTCAGACTTCCTGGAGAAAGAAGTACAGCTTTAAGCCTGACAATACAGATGGTCAAGGAACTGTCCCTATCCCCACTGTGTTTACAGTCCTGTGGGAATAACGGACATTGAGAAGCATGTGTGAAGCACAAATATTAATGGTGAGACAGGTGCAGGGAACAATAATACAATAAATGATGGCAGGGAGTTCTATCCAGCGGAAGGCTAGACCTGGCTGGCAACAGTGGATGAGAGGCAAATTAAATTTTCAGAAATTTTGCAAGCTGATTGTTAAATGTAGCCATGGTGGGAATATTTAAACCACAGAAATTGGCAAACTCTACAAATCAGTCCGCACACCCAGCCCAGCCAATTCACTAATATGACACTGGTTCTATCCTGTCCCTGGAAGGGGTTGGTGGATGGGGGATGGAAGATGGGGGAGGGACTATCAGGGAAAAGGTCACAGAGTCGGGAGTGCTTGAGCACTCGAGAGTGAAAAATAAGAATCTACTGTATGTTCACAAGTGTACAGGTACAGCAGAACTTATCACATTTCCTTTATCTACTGCACACCAGAAATATTAGAGATATGACTACTGTATGTCTTGTTAAGATATTTCATACTTCCAGTTTAATTCAATAATGCCTTATTTGGGCAATTTATTTAAGTAATACTGACATTGATAATTATATAAGTAATATGTAATCATTGTAAAAGTCACGAAATAGGATTTAACACCTTCTTGAATTCATAATTATTGAATATTCAGTATCTATTAAGATGAAACTTCTATTACATAACACCCCAAATAAGAATATAAGCATCCTCCTCCCTCTCTGCCTGCCTCTCTGCCTGCTTGTCCTCTCTCTGTCAAATAAATAAATAAAAAATAACAATCTTTAAAGGAATATAAGCACATGTTTTCTTCCCCCCATTCTTCTGTCACCCACCTTAAGGCTCTGCTATAAGGTCTAATATTTAAGTAGAAGATCACCTCGGTGAAGTAAGTCAGGCAGAGAAAGACTGTTATCGTATGGTTTCACTCAAATGTGGAACATAAGGAATAGCCCAGAGGATCAAAGGGGAAGGGAGGGAAAACTGAATGAGAAGAAATGAGAGAGGGAGACAAACTGAGAGTTACAGAAAGGAGTGTGTTGGGGGCATGGGGTAACCAGGTGATGGGTATCAGGGAGGGCACGCGTGGGGATGAGCTCTGGGTATTCTATGCAACTAATAATCAGCTGCTCACGAATGGGAACTGACCGTCCTCTTGTCAAGGCCTCAAAACTGAGTCAATACAGCATTTAAAAAAGAATTACATGACAATAATATCTTCTTTCGATGGTATGATACTAATATTTTGGTCTGATTCCCAAGTTACTCACCACATTGTCTTTAGAACTAGATTCTTTTTTCCCTCAAATTACCTTTCTTCTTGGAATAAGTCATTGTTCAAAAAGTGTCTTCCACTCCGTACATCAAAAGTATAATGCTATCTCTCCAATGCTCTCTCTCCCTTTGATCGAAAATATTTATACATATTATAATTTGTATTGGTTTGTGTTTACTTTTCATTTTCTCTGTAGCTGCTCTTAAAGACTCTGTGGTTTTGCCCAGTAGTCTGAATGAGTGGCGTTCTCTTGGTCACCAATACCGCTATAATGTTTAAGTCAGAGGAGAATATTCTCATATTTTGAGCAGGAGGGCTTGTTGGTACACATGGGCTCCAGCTGCATTTTTGGTGTCCTGGTGTCATTTATCTAGCACAGCTCTGCTCTCCCCAAGGAGCAGCCCCTATTCTTGTAGCCTGTTATCTACATGGAAGAGAATTTGTTCTTGAATGATCTGAAGACTATCTTAAATAGCACCCTCCCACAAATAGCCCAGGAAATTTCTGAACCCTCCATGGGACCTGTTCCCACAGCATTACTTTTTAAAGCCAGGCCAAATTTCCTTCATGTTCCACTTCTCCGGATGTAATGAAACTCCATCCTACCTTTTCCCCTTATTCTACTTTACTTAATATTTACTGAGCAAGGGAGGGCTTTGTATCAGGCACAGTGTGAAGGTTTGTTATCCTACTGAATAGAGGACAAGTCATATAGGGAGAGTCTGAATACCTTGCTGTAAGTCCACAGAGCTGCAAGAGGCACAGAGCTCTTAACCAGGACCCGTAGCACCTCTTATATCATTAGGATAAATAGAATTGGTTATTTCCCAATGGATGTAGAAAAAAGGGAGCTGAGAGAGGTAGGGGAACCCTAGAATTTAGCTATCAGGCAGTAGAGCCAGCTTTCCTCCCTCAACTTAACGAAAACCATGTCTCTCAAGTACAGACACGGGAATTGGGTAATTATTTCCCTCCACTGTCCTCTCTCATCTTACTACTTGTCCTCAGGATCTATCCAAGTCCGGAAGTTGACAATTTCCTGAAGTCTGATGCTACCCAAGCATCCACAGTCCCTTTATTGCTACAGCTGCGTATCTCTTTGTATTTTTATCATTTTTTTTTTAAACACAGAAAAGTTGGAAAAGAGTGAATGAAGTGTCCCCAGCTGGCCATCACCTCAACCTGACATTTCAACATTAGGAATTTTATCACTTTCAGCTTATACCTCTGGGAAAGCGCTGATTGTTTCGGGTCTTGATCTTTCTCGTTAATTTCAACAGTCTGTACACTTTTTAATATAGAATTTCATAATCTTTCTCTAGCATTTTGACACTCCTTGATAGAACAGTATTTAAAAAGTGAACACATGAGAGGAGCACAGTGAGGAAAAAGGAATCAGCAGGACTCTGGTGAGTTAAAATTGGATCATCAATTCTCATCAGGAGAAAGAGGTACCTCTCACTGACCGCTCCCTCTTCCCAGCACCGCTCACTGTTAGAGCTGCACTACCCGATTTGAAACATTCGCAGTTAATTGACCTTGAACATTTCAATTTCTCACCTGCGGTGAAAAGGTACTACTGATATGCAAATTAAGCTATATCATTAATGAGGTACACCAATAAAGTAATGGAAATTCGGATGCTCTTGGGCTTTACCAAGTTAAATCGGCCACAGGGAACCCAGAGATTCCCCACGGGGTTTTAAGCTGTTCGGCTCTTCGGAGGCACGTGGTCTAAGATGTGATGGAGTGTTACGCTTGTTCTAATTTTAAAACAAATGCCGAAGAGTAACATGGAAAATGCAAACGTATGGATATGGGTACAGAGATGGACAGAACATGGCACACTTTGGCAGTGGCAGCCTGCGGGGACAAGTTAAAAACAGTAGTGACAGGAAATGAAAGCTGACTTTAGGTAATAGGAGCCACATGCCCACCGCAAAGCACCTAGCTTCCTGGAGCCATGCTGTTTTCATATTTACTTTTTTTAATGGAAAAAATGAAGGGTAACTCCAGCTGATGGTGAACTCTAAATTACTATAAAGTAAAATATAAGAATTCCTTCTTTTATTTATTAACCAAACATTTTAGCAGTTCAACAAGGATTATTCATCCTTAAGGAAGATTTTTAATATGCCCATGTGTTCACAATCACAAAAGACCAACACCTACAGACCAAAGACCACCTGTTCATAACCCCATCTATTCCATGGTTATTGACACTTAACCCACAAAACAAAAGCAGGAGTCTCGTCCCCTCGGCTCACTTTTTTCCTATTCCACTCTCCTTTTTCTCCAGCTGTGGCCTCATCACTGAGACTTGGCATAATAAAGTGTCATAAGTCTATCCAAACAAAAACATTTGTTGACTCTTCATATCATAGCCTGAAAACTCACATTTAAAACTGAAAATCCTTCCCATTGATGAGACTTTGAAGTTAAATGTTGTAGTATTTGTTCTGAGAATTAATCTCAAAAAGCATATTAAAGTGCCTATTAATTTCTCTCACACACAGCAAGCATGTGGATACGTGGTCGTTCCTTTTTGAATTGTAAAACAATTATTATTACTATTGACTCCAAATAAAGATTTATGATCACAGCACTAAATTCAGTTTTGAAAATACTTAATTCCTGAATGACCACAAACACAGCATCTCTTTTATCTGTTGCCTACCACTTTTAAACATCAGTTTCCTGGGGAACTTGCTTCGATAAAAACCGTTGCTGTGAATCGTAAGGAAAGAAAAGCAAACTATGAATTGTCTAGTGCTTATTGTATGTTAAACACTCTACTAGAAATTTTATGTATCATATTAAGTTTAATTACTAAAATTACCTAGTGAAGTGAAATGTCCTAACCTCTCTTCA